>NC_140085.1:91178633-91778633 GCF_964237585.1 Gallinula chloropus
CATCTACCCAGAAAGGTCCATTGCAGGCCAAAATAAAGTTTATATTTATAAATCTTTTTATCCCTTTTATAAAGGGGAAAAAATTAAAAGAAAGGAAAAAAAAAGGGAAATAAATAATTTATTTCTTGTGCACGTGAGAAGACTAATATAAGTCTGCAAGTAAGAACTGGTGAGAGGCATCCACAGGAATTCTCTACCCCCAAGAACTGCAGCCCATGTGTCTCTCCCTTTCAGCTCGTCACTTCTTCTAATGCCAGTTCCTAAAATAATATTGCACCGTTCTTCCACAGCCTTTCCCAAATGTAAAGGGCCTGGTACTAATAGAGTATACTGTGGAGAAGAGTTGAGTCACAGAGTTTAAAAAAAATAAAAAGGAGCACAGCTGAATTCCTACACTTTGAGGAGCTGAAATTGGCTTGTTGCTTCCTGAAGTCCAGATTTGGGGCAACTGAAAAGTAGACCTACTTGTTTTTTTCTGCTTCAGCGTATCCTAGCCTAAGACCTCTCATTGTCAGTCTGCACACCTTTTGCATGAGAAAAATTAAGTGTTGTGGGCAAGGTGGAGGGTCAGATACATACTAAATTATGTAACAAGCACACCCACACTTACATAATTTTACTTGGGCCTCTCAATATCCTGTTGACAGGAATTCAGTGTGTCTAGGAAAGCATCACAGGAAAAATGTACATGGACCACCAGATAAACAAAACCTTCTGCTAAAGCTATCCAGTGATACATCTCAGGGTGCCTTGCTGTGCTGGGAGATCAGATAGCCGACTTTAATAGCCAGTGCCACCAAATGAGTCAAAACCTCAAGAGTAACTTTATACCTATGGTTCTGCAAGTAAGCCTTGCATGCTTTGCTGGCAGCCAGGCAGTGATAGCTTCAGAGCAGAGCAGGGCTGCTGGCTCCTTAGCTGTGTTGAGAAGCTGCCCCAAAACAAGGCACTACTGTACCCGATGCTTAAGAGTCGAAAACAGATTCCACTGGAAAAACTAGTCTGTGCCTGTAAAAATCTCAGCTCTCAGACCTTATCCGGCTACTGGGGAACCAGCAAAAATCTGAGGGCTGCTCAGGACCCTACTTGGAGCACAGGTGACAGAGAACGGTCTCCAGTTCTTGCCATCTGCACTGGAAAGAGAAGGATTGGGAAGAGGGGGGATGCAGGCAAAGGCTGGCAGGACGGTAAGGGGAAGAGTGCCTATCGCAGGGCAGGAGATTGTTGATTTATTTTGCCCAGCGAAATGCAGGCTGAGAATGGATATGATTGTTCTTGGTAAACACATCAGAGGGCTAAGCACCAGGGAGGGAGCAGAGCTATTTAAGCCTTGGAACAATGTTGGCGCAAGAACAAGTGGGCATGCTCCAGCCAGGAATAAATTGAGGCTGGAAATAAGAAGAATGGTTTAAGCCTCAGAGCTGCCAGATTCTGGAAGAGCCTACTAATTGGGGTAGTGGGAGAATCTTAAAACTTGTTAGGACTGTTGGGAGCTTCGCGTTTGTGCAAAAGATTGCACGAGGCGATCGCTGACAATAGCGAGGGACGGGACGTGGTAAAAGAGGAGATCCCTTCCAGCACTGCATCCCTGCTGCGAGGCACCCGGGATTCATTTCTTTCTCATATGTCCATGTTAAGGCAGGAGAGTTGCAGCATCCTTTGCCATCCAGCCCTGTGGGGAAACTGGTTGCAAGCCAGTCACAGGCCAGGAGATGAGGAGGACACTTTCTCAGATGGCTGAAGACGATATGCTGGTTCCTACTAATGAGCTGTGAGGAGAAACGTGTCTCCCGTCCCCGGAGGAATACTGCAGGCATTGCACCAGGCCACAGCCCGGCAGCAGGGCAGAAATGAATAGCAGAGGCGAAGAGATGAAATTCCAGAGGAGGAACCCAAGTGCAGGCATTTGCTCATTAGCGAGCAGGGGGCTTCATGTCATCTTTGTCTTTTCGAAGGCAATAGAGGTTGAACAATTACCAGGGAGAATTTACATAATCCTAGGATCCCCTAAGCCATCTGGGCCAGGAGCAAGTCTCAGCAAAAATGCTTGGTTGATGCAGGTATGTACACCTCCTCTCTTCTTAAGGAGAAGAACTCCAACCCTGACTGCTGATCTCCCAAAAGCATGTGCCTCCTTGTTAGTGCCCATTGCTCATTTCACTGCCTCCCCATGGAACTAGTGCTGCCAGCCTGTGGCAAATTTTGACCATCTCACCTGGTCCACCATGGGTTATACATGTTAAAGCCAGTGTTAGAAGCAGCCTTACAGCAAGGGACAGTCAGTCCCCGTCCCTCAGGAGAGCTGGCCTCTGCCAGGGCTCAGGAGGCACAAGAGAGGTTAGCACGGCCCTGGGTGGGGGAAGGGGGCTATGCACCATGCCTGAGCCCTGGAAAGACCCCCACACTTAGCTTCCCTGGAGCTTCACTGGAGCAGCTTACACTGGGACTACTCCCCTTCTGGATAGACTGACTTGTCCTCACCGGATTTAGGCAGAGCCCAGACACTGGTCTTACAGAAATCACCAGACAGTGGTCTTACAGCCAGTCCAGGAGAGAGGGTACCAACAAATGGTCCAGCCAAATAATTCCTCTTACCCTGCAAAACCAGAAGGCCACAAATCTCAGCTGTTCATATTTAGGCCTCTCAGGCTCCGACCGGGGGTTAACCCAACCCATTTTAAATCCTGGCCTTACAGCTAAGCAGGTGAAGAGGCTCACGCTCAGAGAAACAGTGGCCTTTCTCATCCTCAGGGGCTCTACCTGAGGCAGTGGGGGAATGAAAAGACAAGGAATAATTCAGTGAATACTTAGAGCAGCTGTCTAATGCACAGCCTTCCACATGGGCACGATAGGATCAGGCTCTATATTCCCTTTCTTTAGTTCACTGCATGCGCACACACACACACACACACACACACACACACACACACACCCCTCCCTTCTCCTTAGGAAACTGAAAGAAAGTAAAAGCAATAATAAAATATTTCAGATGAGAGGGAAAGACTTCTCCGTGATTGAGGACTCTTAATGGGAACCAGATGCTTGAGCAAGACCAAAGGCCGATCCTGCTGGGGTTTTGTTGACAGGGTCACTTTCCACAGGTACCTGCTGAGGAAAAGGGAGGGATGCTCAGGAGACAGCACAGAGGAGGAGGTGGAGGAAGAAGAGGAGGAGGAGGGGGAGGGGGAAGGGGAAAAGGAGGAGGAGGAAAAAGGTGATGGAATGCATTGCACAATGTTTTACCTCTGTGCAACCCCAGCTCCCCCTTTTCCTTTTTCAAGAAACTCTCCAAGTCCTTGGAGAAGAGCCATGATGGGACAAAACAAGAAATCAAGAGAAAGTGTGGCTCAAGCATGTGGGTGGCTCTATCTGAGAAAAAGAGGGTGGGTGGAAGAAAGGGAAGAGGAACCCAAAAGTTCAGCAAAAGAAATGCCAAAGCTGCCCCTCTGCTCCCCTTCCTGTTCTTCCTTGCGACCAGACAGCCGCAATTAAGATGTAACTGATACGCAGAGAGCTGCTCCCTCTGTCCAGCATTCCCTCGCCTCCTCCCTGCCTGTCTGCCTGCCACTGGTGTGCCCATGGTGGTGAAAATCACCCAGGCATGAACCCATCAGTGCAGAGCTGCTGTGCAGCTACCAAACTGGGCCAGAGCAGCCAAATCCTGCCAGAGCAACCCTTGGGATGGGAAATTTTAGTGGTGTGAAACGGGAAGGGCTTTCAAGTCACTCTTTTTCCTTGTGGCTACTGGCTACATGGACCTGCCCAGGCTTCCACCTGTGTGTTCACAAGATGGTGGGACTGACTGATGCCCTGCTGCCTCTGTGGCCCCAACACCTCTCTTGGATGAGCCCTTATTCCTGCAGGATCTGGGCCACCACTTGGTCCTGTCGTCAACCCAGCCCAGGGCCATGACCTTGGCCCAAACCTGTTGTTTGGGGTCCTGTTTTTTGAGGGATGCACTTAGCCCTGTCCACTCCCACTCGAAGCTTTTTGGAGACACCAGGAAAGCTTTTCAGCTGCCTGCCCCTGAACTGTGAGGCTTGACTTAGTCAGTGCTTTGAGGATGCAGAAGGAGGGAGCTACCATTTTTACACTGAAGAACAAAATACAAGCTTTTGAAAATACTCTAAAAGTTACTCTGAATTGGGTGATGTACTTGGGGGCAAATACTGGTACGGAAACATAGTGTTTCATTGCACTTGCTGGCAATTCAGTGAGCTTCTCCCTTTCTTTTTATATGAAACTCATTGTTTAACTCAAAGTGATGGCTTATGTTGGCAGTGGTTTTGCACTGCTTTTCCTGGTCTTTGTACTCTGTTTTCCCTGGTTTCTGTTCACAGTCCTTAATGGAATCATACCTCTAAATGGTTTCCTCAAAAAGCGTGAGGCAGAAGCCCGTTTCCCTAAATCAGGAGCTAAGCCTAACCATCATGATGCACCGTGCACCCTCTGTATATTTTATACAAGTGGGAGTATGATGCCAACTTTTGAGCCCCAAGGATTTCTACTTTCCCACCACAGCAGAAAGTCCCAGTCCTGGAGATTTTACTGGTTCAAACGGGCGCGCACAAGCAGGGAAAATGCTGATGGAGGAGTCACCAGGAAGAGAGATGGTGTCTCTGTGCATACCCACGTGTCGTGCTCACTGAGGACCTGGGATGCCAGGGTTTAACTGAGCAGTGCCTGCAGACCCCACTCCCCTCCAGGAAGGCTCTGTCACCTCTGTGGCATTCCATCAGTGCTAACGTGATGGTAGGGGATGCAAATCAAATCTTACCATGGATAATACTTTGACATGGAACGTAAGATGTCAGCACAGCCATGGCTGTAGCTGTGTGCTGGTGGCAGCACTACCTGTCCCAGAGCTCTGGGGAGATGTCTGAGCAGTCTGGGTCCGAAAAGAGAGACTGCACTGGCAAGCTGTGGCACGGATCTGATTTTCCATTCAATATCCCCATGGTAACTCAAGAAGATGGTAAATTGCAACTGAAACAGCTCACTAGCAGCCTAACATTTCCTCGTGGAGCTCCGGAGGTGTGGAAAGATCTCTGCAGAGTGAGGCCCACAAAGGGGGGAAGCGTGCAGCAAGAGTTTTGGAAAATTGCCCTGCAGCCTCCTTCGCCGTTACCCTTCCCCTCAGCAGCACGTCACCCCCTTCTTTTCAGTTCAGCACACTTGCCTGTGTGGGGGCCCACAGCCACAGAGCCAGGAGCTGCTCCCCCTTCACCTCTAGCTTCATCCGCTGCTTTTATTCCCAAATAAACCCCAAGCACCAGTGCAAGGGTGGTTTCAAGGCTGGGCTGTCCCTCCCCAGGAGCAATCCAGCCCGAGCCCTGGGATCTTAACGTGGAGCCCCTGCTGCTCCCTATAACTGAGCAGTACTGCTGGCAGTTTACATTAGCAGTCAAGTAACCATCTGTTAGAGAGGCAAAATATGAGTATTATGGTTAGGTGCACGTGGTCTTTGATGTGGTGCCCAAAGGTAATAATAAAGTATTGTTAAAGTTTTTTCAGTTACGGGGGTTGTGACAACACCGTGACAAGACCTTTGGAAACAGCCTTCAAAATGAGGTGTGGGAGGCCAGAAACACCTTGCCACATGTTGCTGCTTAATCCTAGTCCCACTGGTGTTCATAAAACTTTGGCTGGTGTAAGGAATATGTGCTCCAGCCACTGACGGTGTGGGATCTGACCCCAGGGCAGCCTCAGTAAGAGGATTTGGGCAGAAGCTGAGAGACTCTGCCCCCAGCAAGGCCACGCTGCTGCCCTGCACATCGGCCTTGAGCAAGTCCTTCCTCCTCCTCGCACCTCAGTTTCCCTCTCCCAAAGGCAGTTGCGGATCAACTCTTCTCGCATGCCACTGAGCATCCTCCTTCTCGTTGCTTCCTTTCTAACCTCTCTCCCTTTTTAATCGGGATTCCTACGTGGGTTTCCAGGCTTCCTGGCTGTCCCGTCTCCTCTTTCTCCTGCATTGCTTTGATGTTAATTGTCTCCAGGGCTGGAGCGCTCCTTGGCTGATTAAGTCCAAGAGTCCTCCCTGGTTTTGTTGACCCATGAATGGGGGCCTCTTCAGTGCTCACTGGAGTGCGGGCTCATTGCCCCTCCTCCTCCCCCCCATTCGGTTTGATGGATTAATCCCGCTGTGTAAAGGAAAGTGGGGTGGGAGGGGAAACTGAAGCAGCGGGAAAGGGGGGGAAGGAGGACTAGAGAAAGGCAGCGAGAAAGATAAGAACCTTCGGCAAATGCTCGACTGCCCTTGCTTAAAATAACACCGTTTATTTAAGCAGGTCAGGCACACAATGGCATGAGAGGGGCTGCTACTCAGATCATGGGACCCCGCGTATGCTGAGTGAGAGGCTGGAGAGGGTGTTAGCCAAACTCTGAAAGCTGGTCTGTTCTTCCCCGACGTCTCCATCTCCCCCCAACGCACGCGCGCGCGCACACACACACACGCTTGCACCTCCTCTTTTCCTCCTCCCTCCCCTTCGTACACTGGAGCACTTCACCTTTTTGGCAGCGGCATGGTTCAGAGTAGGGATGGTGGGGCTCTGAGAGAAAAAGGGGGCTCCATCCTGCTGCCCTGCACCCACAGAGGGGTGGGAGAGGAGAGGCTGCCGTCCTGAGGGCGTGGGCTTGCCACAAGAGTCTGTGCAGTGAAATGGATGCCAATGATTCAGAAAGACTTGTCCCCTGGTCCCAGCTGCCACTGCTGCCTTGCTGGTGGCCCAGGTGCTCCCTGCTGCGTCACAGGGTATCAGCAATGCTTTGGTAGACAAATGCCTCCAGCTTTTTTTTTTTTCTTTTTTTTAAATAAAAGAGTTGCTTTCATGCAGAAGTGAGATTCGAGTGGCTGGGGGAAAAATAGCAACATCAGCATCAACCAGCTGAGTGGGCTGCCAGCTGTGTTAGCTCTTTGCTCTGTTGCAGCTAAAGATCTCCCCCGCAAAGATCTCCTCCACCATTATCCAGGTGCTGGGTTGCCCGCAGCCCGTGCCTCTTGCTCCTGGTCTGCAGCACCCCTTGGTATTGCAGGCCTTACCCTCTTCATCTCTGACCCGCTGAGGGATGCCTTGGTCCCTTCTCACCAGGGTTGGCCAAACCCTGGTCAGGAGGCCAGGGGAGTCCCACCAGTGTCCCAGCCCAGGCCAGCTGCACTGCCACTTGCAGGTTGCTCTGGTCTCTGAGTCTGGCAGATGACAACAGGGTCCCTCCCCTGTGCAAGACTGACCTGGTCTCAAACCCATGTACAAGAAATCCTGCGCAGGCTGCTGTCTGTGCCTTTCCCTTCCTCACCGCCCTCTGTTGCAGCCTCCATGCTGTCCAAGCCACGGGGCGCTGCCCCCCTCCCCAATTGCATCTGTACCAAATTCAGAGTCAGTTGCAGGAGATGAAAAGGGTGTCCCCGAGGGGAGCCATGCAGTTTTCCAGCCTCTGCCTCTGCCGCTGCTTCCCCTTCTCCATGCCCCCCTCGGCCCCAGCTTTCCCTGGCTGGTGGTGGCGAGGGGCCGCTGGTGTTGGCAGGGTGCTGCCGGCTGCCTGGCAGGCTCTCGCGGTTGTCCTGCCAGGCTTTTCAGGGCTCACTCTCGCTTTCCAGAGGCTGGAAGTGCAGAGCAGGAGACAGGCTGCCTTGGCAGTCTCACTGTTTCCAAACATTGAAAGGCAGAGAGAGAAAAGTCTGCTTCTCCTGGCTCCCCAAAGCCACCACCACTGTGGACGCTGGCCAAGCCCTCCTAAAAATAACTGTGGTGCTACCGGACACGTGTTCTTCTCAGGGACAAAAGGGGACAATACACCCTGGGGCATCAGGGATGTAGCAGGGCGGGGAGGAATCTTGGGGCTTTTTCCTACACACACACACCCCCACACACACACCCACACACACCCCCCTCAGCAAATAAAGCTGCCTGTGTTGTCCCAGCAGTGCTAGTCAATAGCAACTCGACATCTCTCTCTGTTTTCGCAGGCAGGATCCAACCGGCTCGGCTCAGAATAGCTGCAAATTGCCTTTTCCCAGCTGGGAGCTCCTTACTCCCTGTTGGGCTCACTCATGTGAAGTCAGGGTGGTGGGTATCATGGTGCAGCCAACCCTGGCGTGCTCCTGCAGCTGTCTTGAAGCCAAGATCTCCCCTACCTCTGCCTCCACGACACGTGAGCTTTGCCTGGCTGGGACTGCCTGTCGTGCCAGCAGCTCTGATACTGACTGGCCCACTCAGACATAATACATAACACATCACTAACGAGCAGACTAAGGAGTAAATTAAAAGTGTGACTGACACGGGAGAGGTGGTGATGCTAGCTCTCCTGTCTGGTTTCAGTGCAGCACCCCAGGGTAGATGCAAATACATTGTGTGTTTAACCCAATAGCCCCTAGGCAGCCATACCCATGCCTCTGGATTAGCATGGGGCACATCAGGTCCTTTCCACACTCCCACATCCACTCTCTGTATAGGCAGCAAGCCTGACTTTGAAAGCAGTTTCTGGGTTCCCCTCCAAGTGCAATGCTGATGGACTCGGCATAACACAGGTAACACCATGCTTGTAAAAGTACCTGCTGTGTATTTCTGCCTGAAACGGGAGAAGTGAGAGGAGATGTAAAACCAGATGTGTAATCTGGGGCCAAAACATCTCCCAGCCCCAGTTGGAGGGTCAGCACAGACAAAACATCCAAGTTCTCCTCTGGGCAGGAAGGTGAGGGTAACTGGAAAAGCAAAGCTGTATTTTACCAGCAGGAAAAGGCAAGGTCCTGAACGTTCTGAATGTTTCTGTGGGCTGGAAGTGGTTCCACGAGCTCCATGAAGCTGTAATGTACCTTCTCTCCCACCCGCACCCTCCCTAAGTGCTTCTTGGTGGGAGAAAGATGATCACAACCAAAAATCAGTCTTTCCCGAGCCCAGTGAATCTGCTGGGGCGCCCTGCAGAAAAACAGCCAAGGTGAAAGCAATAGGGTGGGAGTTTCTCACCCTTACAGACAGGGCTGCTTTTCTTTCGGTCAACATAATTCAGCAAAATTGATGTGAATTTGCTGCATGTTTCAGGTGACCCAAATTCTTGAGGTTTGGCACCAAAAAAAAAAAAAAAACAACCAAAAAAACCTACCATGAGAAAACTGCATTTCAGCTGAAACAATTTGCCTTGCCTTTTCTTTTCAGTCGTTTTGGATTATTCTTGTGAGAGGAAGAGAGAGGATTTAAAGAGGGTTTGGCACAGTGAATCTCAGTCCCAGCAGATACATATTTGTTTGTCTATTTACAATCAGGACAATCTGAACCCGTTAGCAGATGTAACCGAGTTAAGGCATGAACACGAATTTAGAAAACAATATGACCCATCATTTGTAAGAAAGGCTTGGAGGCAGAATTCAAATAATTGATATCATAAATCCTTCAGGACATTGTCGTGGGATGTTTGTCACCTCAGGAAAAAAAAAAAACCCAGGGTCACTTTCTTGCAGGCCTCCACCTACTTTTGAGGCATAACTTTGGACATTCGTGCTTGCAAATGTCAACATATAAGTTAAGGCTGATGCTGTTTGGCATTTGTTCTGCTCCCGAGGTATTTCAAAGAGTATTTGCCAGATCTGTGAGAAACTGCTAAGTGCTGAAACTCTAGTGAATGATGTTTTAATTTGGTCTGAGGGCTTGAAAGAACATCTTGAAAGACTTAGACAAGTCTTAAAGAGAGTATGAGAAAGAGACTTAAAACCAAACTATAAAAAAAGAACTGTATCTGATGTAATAAGTTATTTAAATGAGGCATAAATTGAGCAAAGATGGTTTAATTGGTAACGCGGATAAAATGTTGAAATGTTTAGCTCTGTGAAACAGAGTGGATCTGTGACAATTTATGGAGATGATAAGCTGGTTTTGACAAAATTCGTTCCAAATGCTCAAGGAGGAGTTTGGTTTTGCAAGGTGGTGAGCATTTATTTTTTTTCACCTCATCCAGAACAACACTCAAACACATGCTTGGTCGTGCGGACTTGGCACACTTGCTGCTGGGGCAGGATGCTGCACAACATGACGTTTAGAGAAAGCGTACTGGGCAGAGGAAAGATCATGGCTTGGTCCTGTAACGGGGACCCAGAGGAGTCTGTCAGGGAGCCCCCGTTTCACTCACCCTCTGCCTTTGCTCAATGGGTATAAAGTAGGAATAGGGTTGGGTTTTTTTCTTTTTTTTTTTTTTGTTTTCAGAGCAGCTTTGTGGAAACACAGAATCACAGAATTTAGGGGTTGGAAGGGACCTCCAGAGATCATTGGGTCCAACCCCCCCTGCCAAAGCAGGTTCCCTAGGACAGGTCACACACAGAATATCTACCGGTGAGGAGGTTTGCTGGGATGCCATGAGGAAGGAGATCACCAGCCAGGGCAACGTGGGATGCAGAGTGGAGATGGCAAAGTTGCATAAGTGCTGCTGCCGTTGCTGTGGGATGGGTGGCACAGATGGGGGGCAGGCTCCCCACACACTTGGGGTGCTGCTGGGCTTGGCTGCTGGGTGAGCATGCACAGCAGTGGCATCGGAGAGGAAAAGCGGATCCGTGAACCCAGGCTGGGACAAGGCTTACTGGTGCTGCTCTCCCTGCCATGGCAGCCTGCCCTCGTGCTGATGAACACCTAATACAGACCGCATCATCACCTTGCACATCCTGCTGCCACCTCCTCCCCCTCCTCCCAGGCTCAGAGCTGGGATGGCTCATGTCCTGTCAGAGTTCCTTCAGCCCAAAGGTTACTTTTCACGTAAAAACGAGCGTGTCTACGTATGATTGCTGCGAAGAAAAACAACTTTCAAGAATGAGCCTGCAGAAAAGGGGTAAAAACCCCAAATCTCTGTTCCTTATAGCGCTGCTTCTTAGCACAGGCATGCGCAGGGGCGAGACAGCATTTAGGAGCAGACAAGGTCTCGCTAATAGGAGGAACTCCTCCCTCAACCCAGGTTTTTCTGAGCTTGTTTTCCTCCGAGCAGCACATCACAAAGCCATCTTCTCCCTCTCACCCCTCCTCCCCAGCCCAGGTTGTAAAATAACGAGTTTCTTGTTATTCTTGTTATTGCTGAATGGCAGAGGTCTGGAGCCCTGTGAAGAGAAGGGGGCAGCCTAATTAGGGAAACGAGAGCCATCCTTAATGAGCACTCCTGACTAGGTGGGGATTTAAAGAAAAAGGAGGGGGCAGGGGGGGAAAGAGGTCAATCCGTACAGCTTTCTCTTCCCTACCCCCACCTCCCGCTCCACCCCCCTCCCCGTAAACCTACCGCAGTTTGGGGTCTGAGCGCAGGGGCTTCTCTACATCATTATTATTAAACTATGTTTTTCCTTTTTTGCCTGACTTCATGGTGGGATAATTTCATTTCACCTCCTTTGCTAATTTTATTCTGTGAGGGTATGTCAGGTGTTACATGGCTTCTGTCCAGGAACATTGCGATGTCCTTGAGGGTGCTCTAGAGTCTTTTCTGGGTGGCATCTCATCAACTGGGTGGTTGGTACCTGAGCAGAAGCAACAGCCAGTCATACCAAAACCTTTCATCCAGCCCACAGAATGGTTTGGCAGGTGTGCAAAGCACACTGTATCCATGTGTTGAACTGCTCCACCTTTGTGCTCCACAGCTCACCAAACTAGCTGTATTCGTGGTTCCTCTGGGCAGCGTACAAAATATTGATGCTTCCACCTATCTAAGTGAAAACTGGGCTCTACTTGCATGGGTGGGGTGCATGGACTCAGCAGATGCATCTTTGCAGCTAGGTCTGTCAGGTCCTGGACCTAACATGGATGGACATCTTTGTCACCAGGAAACCACAGTGCCAAGGTGGATAGCATAGGCCACAACCATCAACATTTAAGATACCCCAGATGTAGTTCTGGTGTCCCATAATTCAATATTAATTGCTTGCTACAGTCTCCCTTAGCAGGCATAAGCCTCTCTGAGTTCCTCTGAGTTCATCCCATCCTATATGTACATTGGCAGGAGCTGAAAGCCCCATGTGTGGAAATTCAATTGCAGAAAGTTTCTCATTCCCCACCCACCCTCTTGAATTTCTCTCCTGTTCTGCTTTCCCTCGCTCTGTCTGAGCTGTAACCAAACGCCCCCGCTCTTCATGAGGCTTCGGCTCTCGACCCCTCTCTCCCGTCGACCAGCCTCGCCTCTCTCTCCTCAAGAGAGATGAGCAGAAAGAGCAGGTCATAAGATGCACCCCATCTCTGCAGATGGCAAGGGGGTGTCTACCAGGAGCCTGATGCTCAGAGGCGCTTTGGGAGAGGCTGCGAGCGCACGGGGCTGGCTGGGTTTCAGTTTGCCTTGTCCTCCTGAACGTGCCCTGGGTCGGCATTAGGCAGTCACCTCCAGCAACTCCTGTGATGTTATTTGCAAAGATCTGTCAGAATCCGTGCCCAGTTAAATCAGCACATGCTGAAATGCTTAAACAGGCTTCCAAGGAGTGAGCTCGCAGCCAGAAGCGTGGGAGGAACGTAGTCTGACAGAAAGGAAATAAGCAGGGAACATTTTACCCATAAAAGCACTTTGCTTTCTCTTTGCTTCATAAATCAGCTTTCTCTGATCTCATCCAAAAAAAAGGCAGTTAATTCCCCGCTTCTCCCTGCCTAGGAGATGTATTATTTTCTGTATTTGGATCTTGCCTCAGAGAAATTAAGAGACCTAATTGTTTCCACTGCTCCTTCCAAAATCAGGGAACAAAATAACATCAGAATGAAGGCCCTGGGCCACACCTCCCAAGGTGCTGAGCTCTTTTCCTTGGGAGGCAGCAGGAGCCCTGTGCCCTCCCTACCTGCAAGAACCTGGTCGCCTGCACAGGGCCTCAAATCTGGGGACCACCTTGCCAGCACCCAGCACTGAAACCTTTGGTTTGAGCATTGTTGCTGAAGGCCAGATAGAGCCAGGTGAGGAATGGGTGCCCCAGTTTTTTTCTTTTGGAAGAAGTCACTGACGGGGTATTCCCACTGCCTGCGGTGGATCGGGCCAGGCAGGTAATGATTCACCAGTAGAAGATTTAATCAGCCTGCAGAGCATCGGCCCCAGATGCCCAGCCACACCAATTCTCACTCCCATGTACTAAGCATGTAGCGTTCCTCTGAGCCTACCAAGAATGTGGCTTTTTATCAGATCCATTTCTCTTCTCTGTTTACGGCTTGAGGATGCCAGGCCCCTCTGGACTATAGTTTGAACTCATTTAGCATCTTTTTTTGTGGGTGAATTTCTTGGATTACCAAGAAAGCCTTGGCACAAGAGCCAGTTCCTTTCTATTCCTGCCCTGACGTGTAGGCTCCCTGGTGCTCTCTCCTAGCAGAAATGACCACACAGCTCCAAAGCCAACAACCTTGACTGTATGGCCACCTCTGAACAAGAACAGGCCCCAAATAGTAGAAGTAAAGTAAATTTAGCTTACATTGCTGGGTCTGCAGGGTGTGCTCAACTCGCACGCCTGTTGCTCTCCCAATTCATGTTTTTCTCCTCCTTGACACACGTGCTGTACCCTGTGAGCGTCTCAGTTATTCTATAGGGAAGTAAAAGAAAATGAAGATAATGGAGGAAGAAACAGGACAGGGGGATTTCTGAAGCAGCATTGTTTCACGATGAGACCGTAAAAGCATAAAAGCTGTGACATTAGGTGACCACTCCTGAACAGGTGAAAGGCCGAATTACAAGCCCATGGGAATGTGTATCTGGCAGGTCTTGAGATAATGGCACCCCTTCCTTGAACCGTTCCACGACAGCTGTTTAACAGGGGGTCTTGGGTCTCTGAATCTCATCTGTCTAAGTCAGAGGGATTCCACTGATGCCCCTAGGCATCCAGAAACATTCAGCTGTCCCACAGGAGGTCTGACACTAACACTGACATGGAGAGGACGCTCTCCTGCCACCCCAAGCTCCTGCAGCACTGGCGTGCACAAGCCTACTCCCTCCGGCAGCTTGCTGAGTCCTCCAGCATGTAGCTGTGGTTACTGTCAGTACGGGAAAGTCCTGTTAACAATGCATTACCCAGGGCCTTTGTACAGTGTTTGTCTAATGGGAGAAAGTTTTCACAGCTTGTGGGGAGGGATTTTAAGAGAAAATTAAACCACTGTTTCTTCTTCATCCCAGTATACAGTTGCCAGGCCTCTCAAGCCTTTGGTTCCCTACCCTTTCTGGGTTCTAGCAACACCTATAAAAGTCTAGAAAACCTCTGCTACAAGCCACGCTCTCTCCATTATAATGAGGGAGAAGCATATGGAATGCAGTGTTCATTTTAAGCAGCTTTTATGACCGTCCCTGAGAATAAGTTGGCATATTATGTTTTAAAAACACAGTGATAGGCAGTGGATGTTGGCAGTATGTCTCTATACATTGCTCTGGCCCTAGAGCCCCAGGTTTGCTGTGACTCTGCAAGCCGGAGGTGTTACCACTGTGTGGGAGCCTCAGGCAAACGTTCCCCCACCCCCACCCCAGTATCTGCCAACCAGGGAAGTGCAGCCCTCAGAAATCACCCCACTGCATCCAGAGAAATGCCACCAGGTTGGTTTTGCCAGACCTAGGATGACGAGCAAAAAAAATGAGTCTTTCATACGCTGGTGGTGCGTCAGCTGCTAGGCTAGTGGCCCTGTGCATGGCCTCACAGGGCTACAAAGGACCAGGCCGTAATTGACCACTATGGTCACCATTAAATCTGGGCCCCACGTTCACAGACCGCCGGGTCGTAGGAACTGTTTCTTAAATGTGGGTCTGTGATTCATTCTTTGGGGTGGAGCACTTGCTGGCTTCACTTTTCTGTTGGATTGTTATTTTTCTATTCCCCCCACCTCATGAAAAAAAAAAAACCAACATCTTAAAGGCTCGTTTTCTCCCCGGCACGGAATGAACTCAAATGGCCAAACCTCAGCATTTTTCACAAAGTGTAAGCCTTGTTTTGCAGCCAGCTGAAGAGGGAGTGTTGCCTGAGCTGGATGTGTGGGTGGCTGTGGAGGCAGGTGAAGCTACGTGAAGAGTCTGCATAGCAGGTGCACAGACGGGCGAAGGGAGGGAAAGCATGGATGTCACACGGTCCAGTGTATGACGCGCTTGCACGCGTGTGTAGGGGGGTGTACACAATGCACAAGCATGCATTCATCTATAGAGAGAGATATATATTCATTTTGGCAAGGGTCTGCCTAAGAGGAGCCTGGGAATGCAGGTCCATCAGGTATGCTGAGGTGCTCCCCAGCTCCTCTGTCAGTTTAAGGGCTTGGCAGGAGAATGAGGCCAGTTGCTGAAAAGCCTCATTTTCTGTGCTGAGTTTGCCTGGGGGACTGGGCTGCAAGCTGTTTCTGAGCCTCTCTCTTGTACCTGCTCATGGATACTGCTTTGCTTTATAACTTTCCTCATATTTGCTATTTCTCCCTTCCCCTTTTGCTGGCTCTTTTTCTGTTTTTCCTTCTTCTCATGTTTCCTCCTTCTGCCACTTTTAAATGTTTCTTCTCCCTCCCTTTCATTCCTCCCTTCTGTTCCTCCTCCCAGGGTCTCTCCCTCATTCCTCCGCTGCTGGCATCCTCTCCTTTCTCTGCCTCCCTCCACTCCCCCACCCTTGCTCTCCCTCCTGCCTCTTTCCCTCGCTCTCACATCTTGCATGCCTTTGTTTTCCCTTCCCTCTCCCCCTCCGCTCGGCCTCTCTCCCCTCTTCTCTCCCTCCCGCTTCCTCGCTCCCTTCTCCCTCTGAAATAAACTTCCCCGTGTGAAGCCCCTGGCCGCCTTCCAGCCTCTGGTGAGATGAAGGGGTCCCTGGCATACGCTCAGCTCCGTGCTCCATAGGGCATTGTAACCGCTGGTACCGAGGCTATAAAATCTTTAGTGTCTCTAGGAAAGATGACTGTAAATTCTTCAGAAGTCCCACCATGGGTGTAAAGATCCCCCTATGCCTTCCTCCCTCCTCCCCCCCGCCATCTCCCCTCCTTTCCCGGGCCTCTGTGAAAGGGACTATGTAGTAAAACAAGGGGCTCACTCCCCTTTTGCCAAAGCCCCAGCTCTGATCAGGATTTCAGCGGAGCATGGCTCTCCCCATTGACTTCAAGGGGAGATCGCAGTACCCTGCAGAGCGGAGAAGCGGTTCTCGCCTCTCTTTTGGTCACTTAGGTATTTGACTTTATAAACATGATTAAAAAATGCTAAGAAAGCGCTGAAGAGAGGAAGGCCTGCCCTCTAAATGTTGAGCAAACAGAAACACACGAAGCATTGTTAGGCTCTGAAAGATGAACCAGCCTCCGGCCAGCAAGGGACTGCAGGGAAAGCAGGCAGTGCATTAAAAATAGGTTAATTCCCACAGATTACGGGTTTGCTTCAAGATCCCAAAGGCTGTTTTGGGGGGGTTGTTTTGATTTGTTTTAAACTGGTTTCCAACCTGACAAATGCAGACCTTCTCAGGGGCATTCAGCAGCGAGTTTCATCG
The DNA here is from genome assembly GCF_964237585.1 of Gallinula chloropus. Classification (NCBI taxonomy): domain Eukaryota; kingdom Metazoa; phylum Chordata; class Aves; order Gruiformes; family Rallidae; genus Gallinula; species Gallinula chloropus. The sequence goes on from NC_140085.1 coordinate 91,195,033, forward strand.
AGGCTCTGCCGAAGCGGCACGGATTCCAGCTTTTGGCCCCTGGGACGAGTATTTAGCAAGAGCCAGACCTGGTTACTGTCAGGCCGGTGGGTAGATGGGACTCAGACATGCACACAGAATAGCACAGGCCACGATGACACTTTTTTATCTAACACATAAATTTCCTGGTGCTTGGCACAGGAAGAGAGAGCACACGGCTCCCACGTAAAGAGCCATATGGCAGAAGCTTTCCAGTGCCACCACAGGCCTTACAGGCCTCCCACGCCATGCACAAGACACACGATGGGCTCCCCACCCCACACTCCCAGCCACCGCCGGCCCCGGAGCAGGACATCGCGCTGGGGGCTGCCAGAAGGACCAGAAGCAACAGAGACCCCGCGCTGTCTGTGGAGAGCCCACAAAGCACGGCAACCGCAGCAGAAGGGAGTCTGAAGTGTCTCTGCACTTCTCATTTTCAGTGTGAAAGATCTGACAGGCTGGCAAATACCAGGCCTGTCCTTCCTAACTTTGGTGTGTGGCAGGGGGCAGCAAATTCCCTGGGGTTTCCAAGCTGGTGCTGGAGCTAAGAGCTGAGAACTGCTGGAGCTAACAAACCCACCGTGGCCTCCTCTAGGCTATGGCACAAGCTCATTTTTCAAGACACAGGATGAGGAATTTGGGGCCTTGATATTCTCACCAGTTACTGCCCATAGTGCAGAGGCAGAGGGAACGTGGTCTGCAGGAAGAGGCCTCGACAGAACTGCATCTGTGAAAACTAGCAGAGACTTTTGTAGATAAGAAGTGCTGTGAAGTTGGCAGAACATTGTGGAAGGCCGTCCAAAGCACCTGGCTCTTTAGTGATTGTTCGAATAGCAGAGTTGCACAAAATGGAGGAAAGCATTGAGTGGAAATTGCATGGTTCCTTTGTTCTGCGTCTCCCATTCACTTCCCCTTGCCAAGACCTGCTTCCCACTCTTCCTGCCGAGGAACTGCAAAGCCGTGGCCCACCTCCCCACTTAACTTACACAGTTACAGACAGCTCCTTTCATCTTCCTTTGCAGCCTTCTCCTCCCCGGGTTCTTTAAGTGTAGCCAAGCTTCCTCTCCAGTTACTGCTACTGCCACAGCCTCTTCCAAGCTTTCAGTGTTTCTGACCTGGTTTTCCATGGGATTGTGGGCATCAGCTCCACCGGGTCAGCTCTGGCACTCCATTGATACACTAGTTCCTCCAGCCCTGCCAAAACCTGATGTGCTTAGCCCATTGTACAGTGGTGGGCATGGACATACCCCTCGTGTCCAGCTCTCTCGTCTTCCGCTCTCTGGATCCTGGTGGGTACAATAATGGAGTGGAGATCATAGGATCTAGGTTTTATACCCAGCTATGCTGCTTTTTAAATGATGATGCATTGGATTGAGCCACATCTTCATCTCTGCCTCTGCTTCCCCAGGCATAAATTAGACTCACATACTCTGACTGCTTTTGGTAACTGATCTCATAGTTAGCTATCTACTGATGCATACCTGATGTCCTCCTTCCCTAGATGACTTCCTGCAGTTTGAAGGTGAGATGCCCAGGTTTTAAAAGGCCTGGGTTCAATAAGCCAAGACAAAGAGGGAAAGGCATGTACCAGGGTGTTAATTCCAGTTCCTGTCCTCTGTGGCTTAGCAAAACTGGAGGGTTGAGCGAGTCCTCTTTCCCACAGGACTGCATGGAGTGGTGTCCCCAACCCACTCCATACTGCCTTCCACAGATGCTACCAGTGTGATGGTTGGGAAGGGACAACATCAGGCACAAACCTCCAGCACAGAGTGGTTGGTGTGGGGGATGCTACCAGGCAATCTGAAGCTTTGGCTGTTATCTGAGACCCTGTACAAAGCCAGGATGACCCGTCCCTCAGGTGAGGAGCACTCACAGCCAGAACTAGACCATCAGCTAGTCAGTGAGACAAAGGGAGATGGCCATGGAGGAAGAAAGGGGTCATACAGCCAGGACGGGAGTGGGGTGACTGCCCTGGGTGCCATGTGGGGTGACAGCCTCTGGGATGGGTGCAGCCCCACAAGGGGATTGAAGCTGGGGGGTGAGTGGGGAGGGCGGACCTGAAAGAGCCCCCTCTGTGTACCAGCGCTGTCTCTGCCCCACCACCTAGCCCTTGGAGGTGTGCTGAGATGGGCAGTGCTAATGGGGGAGGAAAAGAAAGGCTTCAGGTTACCCCCTTCTTCACCCTCACAGCAAATCCATCCCCCAGGCTTTCTCCAAACATTATCCCCTTGGATATCTGGATATTTTGGCCATGCAGCCCTTAGAGAGAAGGTGCGGGGTGGGGGGGTGAGGGGTGGGGGTAGGATTCAGGTGGCAGCATTTACACTGCGTCATCCTGGTGGCCCCGAAACCCTCCAAACCTCATTTTTCAATAGGCCACCAAAACAACCACTAGATGTTTAATGACTTTCGATCTCTCCTGCCCCAGACTGGCTTTGAAACAGTGACTCAGATGCCGAAGTCCCAGTAGCGAAGTGGCTTTTTAATGACGCGACTCGAGCTCGAATTCCAGGCACAGGGGGAGGCTTTGACACTGCTGTTTGTTTTCTTATTGGAGAAGTTCAAGAGAAGCTCAAGGCTTTAAAGCAAACCCTTGAAAGCAAAGCATTCCTAATCACATAAAAGTGTCTGCGCAGGCCAGGGCTGAAGAGGGGGCTTGTGACTTTAATCTTTGCATATCCCTTTCTTTCTTCAAGCATCTCTCTCTCTCTCTCTCTCTCTCACAGACGGGGACACACACACGCACACACACGCACAAAACTCTCCCCAACGCCAATAGTATAATGCTCCAGGAGAGGAAAGCGGAGGAAGAGGAGGAGGAGGAAGCCGGCCCGCCTGCTTGCCCCCATGCTGAGCCCGAGCAGACTTTGTGAGAAAGCTTCTCTCCATCTGCAGCCCAGCCCGGTGGGAGTCAATTAATTCTGAATAACCTAAACCGACAGAGGTATTTGCATTCACAACCTGACTGATGACCGTATAAAATTGATTTATGAATTGAAGTACTTTCCCTCCCCTTATCCCCGATTCAGGCCATAATTGATTATACGTGCTGCAGCGAAATTAAAGAAAGGAAAATTAAAAAAAGAAAAGAAAAAAGGGAGGCCCCACAGACGCTGCTCTATATTCTCAAGGTTTCCCGGGATTAGCCGATCTATTCATCACTTTTTTTCTTCTTCTTCTTCTTTTTTTTTAAATTTAAAAAGTTGCTTCCTTTCCCCTCTCCACCAACTTCCCCACCACCACCACCTTCACTGCTACCCCTCCCTCACCACCACCTCTCAGCCCAGGCAGCAGCAGTGCGGGTCGTACGTACCTTGGGAGAGATGATGGGAGGCACAGCACCCCCTCAGCAACATTGACACAGCGTGACAGCAAGAGGACCTCAAATCTGACACCCCCTACTCCCAGGGCAGAACAGCCCCTTCCTAAAGGAGAGGGGGCCTAAACTGGAAGCCCTCAACCCCACGCTGCCCAAAGTTCACGCTTAACTTGCTGCCTTGTAACTGCCCCATTGTAGACCTTCATGGAGACTACACTTGGCCCTTCCAACCGGTCACATCTAATAAGAGATGCTTTCTCATCACGCTCATACAGTGCTCACACAACGCTTTCTGCTTTCCTAGGGAGAAGTCCTGTGTGAAGGCAGGTGCTGTTAGGCAAGTCCCACTTGCCCAGTATTGATAGGAAGCACAAGAAATCTTGCTGGAAGCAGCTGAATGATATAGCTCCCCAGATCTCCTCCTGGCATGTAACACAGGAATATTGAGCATGAGAATCGATAGCCCTTTTAAACTTTGTGCACCTCCCCCCGCCCATTTTCCACCTACTCACCCCTATCTGTGATCCCATTTTCCATATCTTCTCATTGGGAAAATGGAGGCACAGAACAGTGGTGGGAATTGAACAACTGAACCATACAGCTAATCCATGGAATGATCTCAGGCAGAACGTAGGTCATCTATTAGTCCCACTGTCTTTTCTCTCAGATTCTTTCTAAACCCTTAATTTTTTAAAGGTGTTTTTTGTTTTTTGTTTTTTTTTTTTAAAGAAAATAGTATGTTCTCTGGTTTCCTTTCACATGAGTAGGAAGAGGCAAACAACTCAGCTGAAGTTCAATTCACACATGATTTCATTAAAAACCACTTGCCTGCAGTGCTCTGTGAAGCTCACAGGACTCTTGAGCATGTAGGTCCAACTTCATATTGCTTCATACTGTTGCAATGCTCACAGTTCCTTTTAGGTTAGAGGAACCTATATTACAGGAAAGTATTGAAACCAAATGTTTCAAGCAGCTGGACATGGGAGAGCAATGTCATTTGCGTGCCACCTCCAGTGAAGCAGGAAAGGCTGTGACCTAAGTGAACCAAGGTGGGGATTTTTAGCTTGTCCATTCATAGTGTCTACAGGTCCAAGGGGGAAAGCTCATTTATTTCAACCTCCACAAAGTTGTCCTGCTCCATTTGGATAATGCTGAGCAGAGGAAAAGGGCTCAATGAATAAGTGGCAAACAAGACTTCTTCCCTTAACTGTTCAGAGAGGTTTCCAGCAAGGAGCTTGTCCAGGGACCTTTTCCTGGCAGCAGTGGCACTGGCCATAGGCTTCAAGGGGAAACTGCTTTCCTTGCTGCTAACAGCCCTTAAAAGGATGAGGAAGGGGCAAGCAAGGAACCAGCTGTGCCTTCTCTGCTGCAGCTGCTTGCCTGCCCCACACATCCTCCATGCCTCGTGCCTTTGTCCTGCACAGGGATGACTTTGCTAAAAGTGCAGTTTTGCAGGTGTCCCAACTCATTGTGCTGGGGATGAGTGGAAATCTGGGGGAAGGGAGGCTGCGCTGGTGTAATTAAAGCCAAAAGCCCTACGTGGTGCAAGGAAGCTGAACTGGTTAACTGGCAATTCGCATCCCTGGTGGAAGCTTCAAAGGCTTCACAGAAGGCTTCAGAGGAGAATTCAGGAAATACTACCAAATATCACAGTGACCCAGGAGACAGAGCCCAACATCCCGGGAGACAGACCCTCTGCAGAATAAAGCCCACATCTGGGCAAATCATGCCCTCATGCTGTGGTCTGGGATGTGATTTAGGAAAGAGCTGCATATCTCCTTCAAAATTCCACAGGGCCCTGCTCCAGGAAAGTGGTGCTGTGGCCACCCTGCCCTCTCAGGTCTGGTCTGAGGTGCACCTTAGGGCTCTGAGTTGGTCTTTCTCCCCCTCCCAGTTTCAAGGTTTGTCAGAGATTTGTTGTGGAGTGAAGACCTTTTTCACCCCCAGGTGACATTAAAACCAAATGCATTGTCCTGGCTCCGGGGATGTCCCCAAAAACCCTCCTGCTGAGATGAACAAGCCTCCCACTTCAGAGAAAAGCAGCTCCAGCGCTCAGTGAAGGGCACTGTACGTGTGCTGGGCCCATACGCAAGCTTCTGCTTCTGCTCTCTCACCAAGAATGCCTGTCCAAATTAAGCTAATGAATAAAGACAGTTTATGGCTTGAGGAGGTGACACCAGGCAGTCCACCAGGAGCTTGGAGCTCAGGAGCCTGCAGACACCAGAAGGTGTAGGCTGTGCCCACATTCACACATCACCTGGTTGATGGAGACCAAAAAGCTGTGAGATTTTCACCCCAGGCTAAGGTGCTGAGCTTTGGGATAGGGAGCCGGCAGCGCAGCCTGAAGGGGGGCAGCAGCCCTGGCAGAGGAGGGCACGGCCCTGTACCTCCCCCCCACTCCTTGCTCCCCCCCTCCTCGGCCGGCTCCCTCCCGCCTCCGCCTCAAGGAGTCTCGAGTCTGTCAGCGCTGACAAAAGCGTGCAAGCAGGAGGGACGTCAGCACAGATTTACATCCAAAGGTCGCCATGTCCTCAGTGGTAAACGGGTGGACAAAGAAGTTAATCAAGGAGTCAAAAAGGGCAACCTGAAGAGGAGAGGCAGCTGGGAGTGTGGAAGCAGAAATCAAGGCAATTAGCAGGAAAAAAGAGGGAGAATTTTGCATGCCTCTCCAATTTTTCCACATGGGGAGAATAACACCGTATTACCTGAAACAGAATTATTTCTAGTGTCAGCTGAGAAAGAGCAAGAAGGAGGCTTGAAGTGATGCCTCCACCAGAAGTCACAGCCAGTCTTTCTCCCCACGGAAGCCAGCAACCCCCTCCACAGGCAAAATGCCTGCCTGCGCGGCTCCCTGACAGTACAGAAGCTCCTAGGGTGCTGAGGGTGGTGCCATTCCCTCTCGCACCCACAGGCTCTGCTCCTAAACATCTGCTGGGGCAACACGTAGGGGCACCCCATCAGAAAATTAACACTGGTCCCCCACAGGGCGCACTACAAACACGGAGCTTCAAGATTCTCAGTGCTCCCCGGAGCTCGCAGCGCAACTCTCACAAGTGGCAACAGGTCACCGCAGCCCACGGCCAGGCAGGCATTTCTGAACTATTGTTCTGGGTACAGACTAGGGTCATGTTCCCTTTTAAGCTGAGTCAATCTTTTCACTGAGTTCATTGGGAGCTCGGGCCGAAGCCGGCGGCTGCTGGATGGACCAAGCGTCATCTTTCGGAGCCTGGATGGAGCTGTTTTAGCCCCTGGGTGTTTGGGCCGTGGAGAAAGCTATACCCACCACCCATGTAACTGAAAACAAACTGGGAAAAAAAAAAGTTTCACAAATATTGATAAACAAGTATACTTTTTTATTCCTTTCTCTTTTTTTTTTTTTTTTTAAAGAAAGCAAAGCATGAGGAACTGCTTTTTTGGAGTGGTGTGATCTGTTAGGTAAGGCATTCTCCTTTTTTAACAGCCCGAATTGATCAGCAGGCTTCTAAAGGCATTACCTCACACCAGCAGAGGCACTAGTCTTCTACGGGATGGGTACCAGAGGGACTGGCTGCTCTGAGATATGCCCACCCCTCTGACCACCCACCCAGGGCTTGCCCTGCTCTCCGCTTTTAACATGCCCATACTGGCTTCATGGAGAAACCTTAACAGCACCTGGATTGCCACCATGACATAATGCTGAGCAAACCCCTGGTTATTGCCTCTGGGAAAGCCAGGCCCGATTTTTACAATAATGCAAAGCTCTCAGGGTGAGGACTCACTGCTTCACCCGCGGAGTGAGTGGCTTTGGGCATGGGGGTACTCCCAAAGGCCCTTGGACTTGAGGTGGGAGATGGCTTGATACCTCTGTTAGCCCAGCTGGGCAATTAGCCTTGCTATGGAAGTGAACCTGGACTTGTGTGCTTTACCACTACACATAGGAGGTGGCAAAAATACAGCAGCTACTTAAGTGAGACAAATGCAGAATGAAAAAGACGTTTTACCAAATGCCTCGGGGCTCTTGACTGGCTGAGCCCATCCTTTTTTTTTTCTTTTTTCTTTTTTTTTCTGAGGGTCTACTTGAAATCCAGAGACAAAAGACTCTGACAAAAAGGAAAAAAGTGGCTACTGGTCAGATACAAGTCTTTTAGCTCAATATAAGGGTAATTGGGTGTCATCCCGGAGCCTTTATAACACAAAAGATGAAGCTAGCTGGTCTAATGATCTCTTTTGGCCTTCAAACCTATGAACTGATGCCCCATCTTTCAAATTCTCTCTTCCTCTCTCAAAAAGCTGGGTAATGATTTGGTCTAAAATACAAGTGTCCCGTGTTGCGCAGTACCATTGTGCTGGGCACATTTGGTAGTCATACCCTTGACCAGCTGCCTTGGGAGCTTTTTCCCCTACACTTGTCCCCGTTTAGTTGCTTCTGTTATTAAATTCCACAGTGACAAACCCTGGAGAAATGCAAGAGGTTTTGTGGGTTTTCTTTATTTCTTCCCAGCTGTAAATGTGCGAATACTTTTATCACGGATTGTCTCTGCAAATGTCACAGACAATGAAGCATTTTGCATGAGCCAAAAGCATAAAAAATGTCTCCCAGACGATATTTTGTCTGTGACACTGGTACATGTTTGTGCAACTGGTTTTGGGATGATGACAAAAATCCAGCCCTTCCCTCCGGTGAGTATCTGAGCATCCTCAGGAAGGGGTAAGGTGACCGCGGGGACAAAGCCGCCAGGTTACACCTGGGAAGGAGATTTTCTTTCCCTGTTTCCCAAGCCCAGAAGAAAACACAGCAGGGGTTTTGTTTCTCAAAGCTGCAGCTCAGCGGCTGCGCTGGCAGGTCGTATTTTACAATTGGAGCCAGGGCAGGATGAAAAACAGAGAGCTTGTTTCTCGATGGCCACGGCTTTACACTGAAATCCCCTCCTGGCAGCGCCGACAGACTCCGAGCGCGCAGAGACCTCGCTCCTCGTGCCGTTTACAGCTCCTTCTTTATTTCTTTCTCTCTTTTTTTTCTCCCTTTCCCCTTTCCTCCTCCCTCTTTTCTTTGGGAGAAACTTACTTCTCTGCAGCGTCTCCTCCCTCCGTCTCTTCCCCCTCCCCACCGCCCTGCTCGGCATCCCCTCACCTCCGCCACAAAACCGCCACACACACGCACGCACGCACTCGCGGGCAGGCACAAAGGCTTTAAAAGCCGCCCTTTATGTCCCCCCACAGCTGCCCGCGCAGACCCTGCTCCAGCGCTTGCCCGGCAAGGACGCGTATTCTTCGGCTCCCAAAGGCCCCCATTGCTGTCAATTAGTTACGGGACGCCACCGGGATTCAAGGCTGACAGCTCCGGCAAAGCAGGAGAAATGGGCTCAGTGGGGAGCGAGGGGGCCTGCCCTCTTTCTTCCCCCCCACGTCTTTCTCCCCACAAGAAATACCTTTCTCAGCGAGGCTTTTTAGGGCACTTACACCCCCCCCCCCCCCCCCCCCATCCTCCCCCCACCCCATCCCGCCGCCTGCGCATGCACGTACAGGGATGCACGGCGCCGAGAGATGCAAAACGTGCTAGGAAAGGGGCGCCGGGGAGAGCCGACCCGCCAAGATAGGGGTCATCAATATCTCTGCACGTTTCTTTCTCCCCTGTCTCCATCCCAGTCTCCGGTTACAAATCCCACCATCTCTCAGCCCGCCAGGACGAGCATAACATCTTATTTCTCCCCGACTTTCCCACCCAGGCTGGCTTTTTGGAAGGGGAGGGACCGGGGGCGAGATGAAAAAACGACTCCGCGACAAGTGTGGGTTTCACACGGCAGCGCTTTACCCGCCGCTGCTGCTGCCAGGCATCCGCAGCTCATCCCTCTGCCTGCAGCCTGGGGTTATAGTATAACACGGCCAGCGTGCAGGGTTGGGGGGAGTAAAGCTGAAGAGAGGGATGCTGACCCGGTGATTTCACGGCAAATGTCGGTGCTGTGAGATTTAGGAAAGAAAGAAAGGCTGTAATGGTTTGGGAGTGAGGGACCTCTTTAGCCAGACCGTGGAAATAAGATACACTTCAAGAGAAGGCATTCCCACGCTTTCAGCCCTGGTATCGGGTACAGAAGAAAATCACACCCGGTGATGGCTGTGCTGATCTGAAATGGGATTCCATGTGAAGCCCAGCTTTGGTTCCTGTCCTTAATGCCAGTTAGAAATGGGGCTCACTCGCTGCAAACTCCATCTCTGTGTCTGTAACTTTCCTCGACGTTTGGTTAGTATGGAGGCTCTTATGCCAGCTGTGGATTTGGCCCACCCAAACTATTCTCTGTGGATCAAAGAGGGATAACAAAACTGTATTTAGGTATTTTTTTCCCTTGCCTCTGCTATAGGCTGTTTGTTTGTCCCTTGTCAAGTCACTTCATCAAGCACCCACCACGCACAGCTTCACTGACTGGCCCATCTCTCTGTCTCCTGCCTGGAGGCACAACCGAGTCAGGGCGACTGCATTTCACACGCCTTCTTGGACCCACACAATCCTTTCATCTGAAACACTTGAAGATAAGAGCAGCTCAGATTTAATTTCTTGGACCAAAAATCCTCCCCTGAAGTTTGGATCATGACTGGACTCAACCCAGAAAAAAGAGCAGTCTTTTACTTTGGCTGCATCTGAAGTTTCCAGTGACTGAGTCTTGCACAAACAGCCCATCTCCAGAGACTTCTTCTTCCTGAAGAGATGAAATCTTTTAGAAACACTGTAAGAAGAGATTTCAAGTCCCTAGGAAAAAAAAAATAAAATCCTCTGCTCTGCTCCCACCCACAGCTTGGCGTAGACATGGAACCATGGACCCCTGCCTAGTTCAAAATCAGATTTAGACAGCAAGCTCTGGGCTATTACGGTGGGAATGAGAAACCTTCACTTGGAATGGAAAAACCCATGGACATCCATGGAGGCTGACAAAGGATGTTGGGGGAGTTGTGTACGGCTTAAATTTTGGATGTGCACTATTATTTTCATGCTGTGGGTGCTGGGGAGCAAGCAAGGCAGCAAAAAGCCTCGGTGTTACAAAGGGCAGATGTGGTAAATAGTTCACAAGAGAGGTTGACAGCCCTCCCAGGTCACCAGAGGAATAAGCTGTCCAAGGAATGGCTCCTAAATGAAACAACCTCCATGCAGTTTCTGCATCTGGACAAAAGATCAGTTTGTTTTGGACATGCCAGTAACACTGCTGTCTGCGAACCGTAAGGTCACACAGCGAAGGTCTGGCTGATGTCTAGCGAGGAGGCATTCCTCTGGGCTTTCTCCCTCAGTGAGCAAATGCAGGCCTTGTAGAAAGGAGCAATACATTCACCATTTTCCCACCAGAGCAGTTCTGCAGTGAGTGGACTCACCGCAATGAGTTTGAACCTCTTTGTCCTGCGTGCTCTGGCTCCTCAGCACGGGCTTGGCGATGGTCAGGGATTTGTCGGTTGGCAACACACACGAGCTGCCCTGATCATGCCTCATATTATTTCCTGGTGTACAGCAAGGCAGGAAAAAAACCTGTTATCATGGTGGGCACCAGCTGGCTGCCTCATTGGTAGACCCCTTCCAAAAAAAAAGAGAGTATTGCACCTGAGAGGAGCTGTGTTTTGACAGGATTCTGGTCTATGCTACTGCTGCCGTTGCGTTACATGTTTTACAGCCAACCTGAGAAGTCACCGACTTCCCTGGCCATTAATCTAGAACTTCCCACTTCTGTTCTTTTCATACACCACATACGATGATCACATACCGCCCCTGGAAACAAACAGTGCCAGAAAGGAACAGTTCAAGGGGTCTGTGTTTGGTACCTGAATGGTGAACCATGTTGGCTTCTCGACCTCAACATCCCAAGCAAAAAACGGTAAGTGAGAAAATGAGAAAAGCTGAACTGGAAACACCAAGGGGTGTCTCATAAATAATGGAAATGCATGAGCAGTACTGAGGTGGGACGGGGTGGGGGGGTGGGATGGAGATGATGAGGAAGGGGGGATGGTAAAGACTGGCCAATGAGGGGACTGGATCTCACACAGCGCTTGCTGGGAGGCCAGTTGGGTCATATATGTTCTCATCAGGTTGTAGAAAACTTGACAAAGAATGTCAGGGTATGAAAAAGTCAAAATAGCCTCTTTAATTAACACCTTTTCACTGGGTGAGACAAGAAGCCACCTCCTCTCTTCACACCTCCTTCACCAATCACACCCCAGAGCACCTCATACCTGAGCTGCTGAAAACAACCTCTGGTGAAGGATGCTTGGTAGCATGTCTAAGTGCATCACTGACAGGGTCAAGAGATACAGCTCATCACCTCAAGGAGAGAGCGGGTAACAAACCAACAAAGGTTTCCTGCTGCAGACAGTGCTGGGGAAACAGTCAGAAAAAGGTAAAAGTGATCTCCCAAAGCAGCCCCACAGAGCTGCTGGCTCCCTTCCATCTTGCATGCTAATGCAGACACATGAGTTTCTTGGGCAGGGATGAAAGGAAAACATGTGTCTCATGTCACACAGGACCCTTAGGACTGGGACGGGGTGGGGGTAGGAGGACTTGTGGCAAGAAAGAAGATCTTTCTTCTCTTTTCTGTTCCCACTAGCCCTGAGCACCACACAGTAAGAAAGAAGGTTGATCTCTGAAGAGCCAACTGCCCCTCCTAGTTTTGCTGATGGAGATACAGGAGATATCTCACCAGTCTGCACCCCAGTGGGATAGAGTACCTCACTCGTCCTGCTTGGGCAGGTTAAGGAGGCTTTTACAATTTGATTTAGCTTGCACTGGGTAGAGGCAGAAATGGAGAGTGCACCAGGTCTGTAAAGAAATGAAATCTTCCTGAACGATGAACTTTGATCCAAAGTTTTGCAGTCTGCACGGGACTAGACTGTTGTGGTGCTCCCTCCTGGGACACCCTATGGATGGACTTTCTGGGGTCAGGAGGTGAGGAGTAGAGGTCTGCTTAGGCCTCACCTTGAGACTTGTAGCTCTGCATTAAAATGCACAGCTGCAAGAAATAAATCCCTTGTTTTAGGAATGCAGTTTAGGGGGAAAGGCTGCCTGGACAGCTCTTCCAGATCTGAAGCTCCTGAGGAGTGGATCCACCTGGGAGACAGATTGGTGATGAGGAGGCAGAGTTTGAAGAGCAGGGTTCAGGTCTTTCCCTGCTACCGATGTCTTGGGTGGACTTTTGCTAATTATTTAGCCAACTACAGTGTTTCACTCTCCCCAGCTCTTGCAACAGGGGCTGGCTGTACCCAGCTAGCTGTAATCTCAGCTGGCTATAACCCCAAATGTGTTTCAGTGGGCTAGAGTAGCAATGCCTTGGCTTCTCGGGCTACCCACTTACAGACTAGTTCTCCAGCAACCAGGTGGAGGTGCATGTGAGGGTGGAAGTGCCACTCTGCATGAGTTTCAGGCTTAAACACGACAGCAATACTGGGCTGCAGAGCTTACAGGCAAACAAAAAAAGGGTATAAAATGTAAAAGCACGGGGATACAAGAGGGCTGTCTTTCCCATCTCAGGCAAGATGAACTTCTGCAGGGTTCTGTCTCTGATGGGGAAATCTCTTCGCTGCAAAGCTGGGCAGGCAGGTATTTTGCACACTTGGTGAGCTTCAGGCTTCATTAAAAAACTTCCCACTTTTTGTGCCATATGACCACAAAAAAGTAAAAATCTGGAAAAAAACCCACCCCACCTTTTCCCCCCATGTATAAACTATTGCAGCTAAACACTCTTCGATCCAAGGGTTGGATCTGTTTCTGCTGCTACATGCTGTGCTGGCAGGTTTGAAACCCCCCTCCCACCCTCGCACTGCCATGGCCCACTCAGTACACCCTAACTTTCTCAACAGCAAAAAAAACCAACAGCAAATTCCATTTTATCAGTCCTTTTACACTTGAGGACCTGTCCCTACAGGGCCAAACGTGGCCGTAGGGTCCCCCCCAAAGTCTCTGCTCCCCTGGCAACCCACACATGCCCGTGTCAGCCATCTTGAAGGCGTCGAGCATCCCAGGCTGCCCTCCGCGGTGCAAGTGAGGGGTGCAGGAACAGGTGTGGATGCCATGGGATATTTAATGCCACACAGCTTCATCTGGAAAGGTTTCAGCAGGATGGGGGGGTTGAATTCTGGACAACCCACCCTACGGTGTGCAATTTAAAAAGGCACGATCTCCCCGGCTCTTCTGAGGAGCGATTTGATCTACAAGCACTTCAGGGGAGAGAGAGAGATTGCTGATATCAAAGGGCTCTTTAATCTGGCAGAAAAGGGCATTTATGAGAACCAGCTGCCAGCAGCTGAGGCGGACAAATTCAGACTGAAAATCAAGGTGCACGTTTTCAACTGTGAAAGTAATTAATCCGTAGGGCACATTACCTAGAAGGGCAGCGGCGGCTCAGTCGCCGGCAGGCCTGAAATCAGGACCAGATGTTTTCCTGGAAAAGATGATATCACCTAGCTGGGGACAACAGGCTCAGGCCAGGAACTGTGTGGGGCCAGGCTGGAGAGTCACAGCCACCACCGCCACTGGCCTCACAGCCAAGGTCCCTGGAGGAAGGTGTAATTTTTTAAAAGAAAATACATAAAAACACACACACACACACACATATATATACACACACATTGTGTGTGTGTGTGTGCATACATAAATGTATGTGTGTGTGTGTAGATTCACACGTATGGCCCCAGTTGGCGCAGACCAGCACGCCCCCAGCCAAAGTTCTGCTCTGTGCACTCTATTTATTTACCCATTTCAGCCTTAAAGCACTGCACAAGTGCCTGGCCTGAGCTCGGGGGCAAAATCTCCCCAGCATCCCTAGTGTTTGACCTGGGAACGGGGCTCAGATGGAAGCAGGGAGAGTGGCTGGACGCCCGCTCACCTGGCAGGGAGGGATGCCTGCTGTCACCCGCCTCCCTGCCGCAGACCCAGAGGGTCCCTTTCTTTGGGCTGGCGCTGCCTCACAGCTCCTTGAGTGTCGCCTGGAGCCTCCATTGAGAATCAGTGGATTGGGCAAAATCCTGTATTCACCCCTCCTTCCCCGCCCCCAGCTCTCCTTGGCAGAGCTGCAGCCCAGACCTCACAAAAAAAAAAAAAAAAAAGAAGGAAAAAAAGAAACCCCCCAACCCTCCACACCGCTGCCAATAGCAACAAGCAGACCCCAGGCCCTATAATTGATGGCCTCAGCAGAGGGACCCTACTTGTCTGGCTGCTTCCCTCACCCCCAGCCCCCTTCCCGCCCAAGCCCCTGCTGTTGCTACATCTATCCTCCCTCCATCTCCTCCTCCTCTTCCTCCGCCTCCCTACTCCCTTTTTTTTCTTTCCCTGGTTAACAAGTATGCACTGTTACAGTTGTGGTCCCTCCCTCCATCATGCTTATTCCCCTTCTTATGGCAGCAAGGGCTTTTTTTTAGGGGGGGGACGAGATGCATCCAACTTATCTTTGCACAGGTTGATGCCTCTCTGTGTGGGCACTGGGACGCGGGGAAGGGCTGTGACTTGTGCTCCAGGGCTGAGCAACACAATGCTGATGGGCTGGAGAGAAGGGTGGGAGGAGAGCGGGGGGGAGGCGAGTCAAAAGGGCTTCCTGAATCGATGGGGAATAATATGAAAGGGAAACTCTGGCGTGCATGGGGCACCCAGATGGACAGAGTGCAGCGAGGCAGCTTAGTTAATGGGCTGCATTAAAATTAAACAGAGACGGTGTTCGTGTTCCAAGCACCGCAGCGGCCGGAGAAGGGCTCCAGGACCCCCACAGGAAGATGGCGACATGGTGCGAAACAAAACGGGGGGCAAACCTTTACCTCTCCTGTGTGTCGTACCGTGTCCCCCATCATCATCGTGCCCCCTCCCCCCCGCCCCCCAATTAGGTTCAAACTGGGGCGGTCCCACTCTCCTTCCCCCTGCCTGGGTTAACACAAGGCAGCTCCCAAAGTCCCTTCCCCGGCCACCAGCTTGCGTTTCTGGGGAAGGGATGATGATCTTGTCAGCCTTGCTGTAAATCTGAATTTTTTTGTGCATGGTCACAGCTCTCAGAGAGGTGACAGCCGCTTACCAGCTGGCCACCAGGACGAGGAAGGACCCAGGCGGGCTGCAAGACCACGTCAGGCTTTGAAGAGGAGGATGATAATGACATGTATCCATCCCCACTCCCACCCCTGTCAGGAGGAGGATTTATACTCCTCCATACAAAGGACTTAAGTAGTCGTTTAGGCTCTGCTTCAGCAAAGCACCCGCTTAATTGCTCGCTGTGCTTCACCAGGACTGGAGCACATGGCTAGGAGCACGCTGGGTAGGGATAAAGCCAGTCGCATGCTTAAGAGGGGTTTTGACACCTCACTAAGTCAGGGCCCTGCACCTGAGGAAAGCTGAGGGGAAAAGCTCCCAAAGCAGAACAGAAGAGCAGCTTTTGGGACAAAGAACCCTTTTGGGTGGTTGTTCTGTTTTTAATGGAGGTGAATAAAAACCGTCGTTACGCGGTGGCTGAAGACAGAACAATCAACCAATGAGGAGGAGCTCTGTGGCGATGCACTACACACACATTATGCACCTTACTGTTGCAACTGTGATGGAAGAAACTGGTGGGAAATGCATAAACATTCCCATGTTTTCCTGTTTTTTTTCTTTATGTTGAACAGAACGTGACACAGAGAGCTCAGAAAGGCACGGCAATGGTTGATGCCCATTCTCCATACTTCTACACCATTAACCAAGCTGTCAGCACTGATCTGGGCTGTCTCAGCAAATTTATACCTCTTTTAAAAAGTAACCAGGCCATTTAACCAGGCGCTGGGCCGATAGCCCCAAACCCTGATGTGATGCCCTGCCAGAAGACTCCCACTGTATCCTGAGCACCCTGCTCAGCAGTGCAAAGGGTAATTGCCCAGCCCTTTCTGGTGCTCCCACGAGGTAGGTGGTAGCAGCAGAGGCAAGGGCAGTGCCCATAATGCTGCCCTACAAGGTGCATCAGCACTGAGGAGGTAGGTCAGGCTCCCTTCTCCATGCCCACCTGAGCTGCTTCCAAAAGGCATCCTTTGGGTTGCAGCTCATGTCATGGGGATGCTTGCTCCAAGTAGAGTCTGGAAGACACAAATATAACTTCTGTTCAATCCTCTTGAATCACTGAGGACTGGATGTGATTTAGGAGGCAATGCTGAATGCCCACGATGATGGACTCATCAAAATCACCTATGCAAGGAACATAAATTATGGGATATTGTCTACCTTTAGTATAAATAACTCTTTCAGCTCAGTTTTACATTTCTTTATTTCAGGGACAAATAAGTTTCACAAATAAGCAGAAAGAAACCCCAAATTTATACAGCATGCAGGTAACTAGGATGAAAGCAAGCAGTTTTCCTCAAGCTTGCCCCCCATTTCCAGGAGGCCTGTCATGGCAAGTCCTTTCTGGAGGCATCTATTTCATAACCAATACATTTTTGAGAACTCCCATTATTCTGAAATTGCAGTCCAGAAAAGATAAAAGACAGGCTATAAACACTGTCCTCCACCAGTTCATGGACCAAGGCTTCCAACATAGCTGTCTCACAGACATGCAAGCCCCCTCACCCCCAAGCGATCTGCTTCAACTGATGTATTAATGAATCAAAGAAATGTCAGACCTAAATCAGAAGTACCAGCAGCTCTAAAGAATGCTGCTGCACCTGAATTTGCAAATATCTGTTTCCTTCTCTCTTACGGTTGGATGGAGCAATGTAACTGGGGTGAACACTAAATGACACTCTCACGGACCTGCAGCAACATGCAGGCATGATCCCAGCTGGACCAACAACGGACTGGGCCTCTGGAACAGCTGAGCTGCGGGAAATCTTGTAAAACTTGCTATGTGTCCCTGCAAGTTGGGGATTGGGATGGGTTACCACTGGCTGAGCAGATGATTTGGCGGCAGAAATAACACAGGGTGCACCAGGAGCTGGAGAGACTCAAGAGGGGGCAGGAGGTGATGGTACAGCAGGGGCTATCTCCCACCTCCAGATCCATCAGACACAAACACTGGTGCTCCTGGGAAGGGGGAAGGTGGGAAGCTGAGGGTGCATGGCTGCAAACAAGCCCACCACTGGGGCTGCAGACCTCTGCATGACTACCCAGCATGGCTCTGATTAAAAGCTCAGAGCAACAAGTACCTGCACCTGAAAGGCAGCATACACACCTGTCTGTGGCTCTTCTTTCTTTCTTGTGCCCCAGGGCTTATCCCCCCTTTGCACCTTCAGCTCATCCCGAAATGAAGCCCTATTCCTCAGGACTTCAGGATCCTCGTGTCTGCCCACCTCCCGGGCCCCCGCTAACCCTGCATCTGTCCCCATGCCCCCCCAGCCTGCCCATCGCCCACATCCTGAGCATGAAAGCCGTCCGGATTAATCCGGCACAGAGCACATTGTGTGTGAGTCATGACAGGCTCACTAAGGCGTGCAGCGCTGATAAAAGGCAGCTCTGATGGGCTCTGTCAGGGATCCCGGAGAAACAGCGTGGAAAAAATCTGCTAACCAACATCCCAGCCTGGCGGCCGGGGGCTGGAGACAGCCAGGGACCGAGGGGAGCGCGGGGAAGCCCCCGCAGGGATGGCAGGTCTGGCTTTGGGCTCAGCCTGCGGGAAAGCCCCCGGCCCCGGGCACAAGCTGGTGCTTCCCGGTGCCCTGGGGTCAGCTCATGGGGCCAAAGGAGGGCTGGTGCGAGCCCTCGGCTACTGAGGATGCACCCTGGGGTAACCCCTGTCTCCCCAGCTGGCCAGGTTATTTTGGGTATTTATGAAGCTATAGAAAGGGAATTCTGCTTGACCCTTTAGTGCATCCTCCTGCCTAAAGGATAGGATATTCCCTCTGGATAGTTTCCACGGTTCATTTCCCCAGCCATGGACCACAGGGTAGCTTTTTTTGCCAGTTCTTTGCTTAGCACTTAGTAGTGCTGCTCCCAGGAGACTGTCAGGAGAGATCATGGCACTGTGATACCCAGTGCCCTCCAGGTGCTGAAAAACTGCCCCATAAACAACCAGGAACCTGTGGTGGGTGAAACTGTCCTATAAGTAGGTGTGCAACTCACTGTAACGCTGCCCCAAAAGGTTAGCCACTGTGTTTGCTGCCAACAAAAGGGTTCTGCCCTCCTAGGCTCCACGTGGTTCAGCAGATTGCCTGACCACAGGTGTAGAGATAATAGGGCCCACAACATCAGGGATCTTGCAGAGAAATTGGGATCCTGTTCATGTGTGCCACCGAGCTGGGAGGAGCTGCAGCCACGGGGGCTGCGCGGAGGGCAAGGCGGCCGTGGATCCCAAAACAATCCAGAGAAACTGGGGAATCGGTCTCCAGTCAGCAGGATGGAAATCATCCAAGAGAGAGCGCAAAATGCCACAGCAAGGTGTTGGAACTGGGAGGTGAAATGGGGACGAACTGGAGAAGGAGCCCTGCTGCAGGAAGGGCTCCCAGCATCGCAGGCAAAACCTCGTTCAACGCTGCCCTGCTGCTTCAAAGCTCGATGGGCTCCGCCAGCGGGAGGTTCGTGGGCCAGGCGTGGGGGGAATGACTGCGCTGCGGTTGGCTCTGGGGACGCCTCAGCTGGCGACGCCGGGCACAGCACTCTCCAAACTGGGTAAACAAACTGGGGAGAGCTCTGAGGTGCAAGAGCAAGCACGATAAAAAGCTTTAGAAAAACATAATCTATGAGGGCAGATTGAAAGAATTGGGTTTGTTTAGTCTGGAGAAGAGAAGACTAAGAGGGAACACAACGGCCTTTCAAGACATAAGGGCTTAGCCTAAGGACTACAGAGCCCAAGGGAGGAGCATGAGGAGAACCATGTTGGTCAGCAGCAAAGATTTAGGCCAACAGAGCAGTAATAGGGAGGCTTTGGAGCTGATGAGGGGTACTGCAGACTCCTCTTGACAGGCACGATTTCAGCAGAGTCTGGAGAAGTACCTGTCAGGGCTGGCTCAGGTATAACGAATCTTGCTTCAGAAGATTGGGGGCACCTACCAGACCATAATCAAGCACTCAGCTGTGCACTCTTTCCCTGTCCCACTCTCCAAGTGAGCCTGCAGCTTTACTTACAGCCCCTCTCCGAATTCCAGCAAGGCAAGGGAATGGGGTTACCGCAAGGAGAGTTTTCCACAAAGTGATCACCCATCACCCTCACCTCCCTGTTCTAACTCACCACATTCCCAGGCCCCTCCACACACCCCAAGTTCTCAGCGGGTTTCCCAAGTTTGTTTGTGCTCTGTTATCTACTTACGTCACTGCTGACTTGTGAGACCCCAGCAGGGAGATCCAGGAGATCTCAACTTGCCATGCATGTACTACATAATGATTCCAAAGACTTTACTGACTAAATAGATGGGGCAGAGGAAAATTACTTTCCACTAAGAGGTGTGGGAGCTACAGAGAGCGTATCAGGAGAAGCTGAGAGAAAGGAGAGTGGTTAGCCTGGAGCAAAGAAGGATAAGGGGGAATCTACTTGCAGTCTTTAATTATCTAAAGGAGGTTAAAAAGTAGACAGAGACAGACTACACCTGGAGAAGCCCAGTGAGAGGACAAGAAATGATGGGCACAAGTTGCGACAAGAGAGATGCTCGCTGCAGCTAAGGAAAAAGAACCTTGTCTGGGAGGAAACATCAGCATTGGAACAGGTTTCATAGGGAGAATGTGAAATCTTCATCCTTGGAGATTTTCAAAGACCAACTGGACAGAGTCCTGGACAACAAGATCTAACTTTGAAAATGGCCTTGCTGTCAGTGGGGGGCAAGGTCGGAGCACTGCCAAGGTCCTGTCCCACCTGAGGTATTCAGTGACAGGTGTACTGTGAATACCACCTATGAAACCACACCCAGCCACTGATGCCTCACACAGTATCCACAGTATCGTCTCTGCCCCCCTGGGCTCTCCTCACACAGGCATTTCTGTCCCTTTGCTCCATGAGCTTTTCTTTGGTCTTTATGTTCAGCAAAACTGGATCCCCACTGTTGGCATCAGGCCTCAGCCCATTGTAAAGCACTCTGTAATAACAACATTTCTTGATCATGATTCACAACAATAGCTACCACCCAAGTTCTTGGCTCGCTGCAGAGTCCAATATCTAACGGCGTCCAGTTCAACCCAATATTATCTCCATCCCCATCCCCGCCGGCTCCAGCTTCAGAGCCTGGCCAGCGCCAAGCCCATGCTGTTCCTGTTTGCAAACCCGAAGCACCCTGACTGCTGCTTGGAATGAAGAGGGAGCACTTGGAGACAAACTTTTAGCTAGTGCAGGCTCTAAGGAAGGCTGAAGTCCTTACTTGTCTGTGGCTGATTTATTGATGCCTCCCTAATTGTGGAAAGCCAACCATACATGGAGATCT
Source organism: Gallinula chloropus (assembly GCF_964237585.1). Classification (NCBI taxonomy): domain Eukaryota; kingdom Metazoa; phylum Chordata; class Aves; order Gruiformes; family Rallidae; genus Gallinula; species Gallinula chloropus. The sequence continues at coordinate 91,215,659 of NC_140085.1, forward strand.
GCAGAAAGAAAGGACTTGGCTTGAAGGAAAGAGAGGTCATCGCAGGCAAATCAGACACAGGCACTGAGAAATGTTGTTTTGTTTTGGTTTGGTTTATTTGGTCTTTTCTTTGCTGCTGCAGTGAATGCAATAAATGTACATCTGCTGAGCTGTTTCTACTGACGGAGTTTTCCCTTGTTCCAGATCTGGCCTTAACTCCTCTTAATATCCCCAATTACTGGTGATCTGCCCAGCAAGGGTATGTGTGCATATGTATGCGGGAGGGAGAGACAGCGCTCAGTTCCAAAGCAGGCTTTTTGTTCATCCTCTGCCAGCCATTTTTTGGACAGAGGTAATTTTTTCCTTCATTCTTTGGGGTCACAAAGTAAGCATGAATTTGAATATGATCCATGGAAGTAAGGTTTAATAAGCTCACTGACATAGTAATACACCAAGAAGAGAGAGAAAAAAAAAAGAGCAAAACTCACAGACCTTCTTTACAAACATGAGTGGTTTTTTATTAAGAGTTAACCTGTACCAAACACTACAGAACAACATTTGTTCCTTTGGGAGAGTGTAATCTGCAATAACCCCTTATGTACCACTCTAACACGCATCTTTCGTGCCCTCTTCTTCAGTTCCCTCTCCTGCAATGGAGCAGAGCCCCAGTTTAGCAGCCAGCATCTGTCATCGATTAGAGCAGCTCAGGATTTTACCTCTGAGGAGCAGCGGGGGAGCAGACTGGGGCGCCTGGATGTTGCTGCACACATCTTCTCTCCGGCACTTCACGTGCTGTCACTCTTCCCTTCTAGATTTGCTCTTTGGGACACTCCTCAAATCAGCCCTCTCTCATTAGCCCTCTTCACACACCGTGCCTGTGAGATGGATCCTGTTGGCTCATCCTGGTACCAAAGCTAAAGAGTGGTATTGATTTGGTGGCCCACCAGAGAAAATGTGCAGTCTGCTTCATACTTTGGGTTAATGATACTAATTGAGTACGTTGAATCTAGCCTGCTGCGGCAGGGCCAAACGCAGCATCCAGATGAGGCTCCACAGCAGACAAGCTGTCGTCAGACTGAGGTTTCCGCGTCACGCTATTGGAGCGACACTCATGGTGAAGCCTTTTATTAATAACTTTTGTTGCAGAACTTTATCCCAGCAAATGGTCTAAAAATGGCACAACCCATAATTACACTTACATCTTGCAGCACAGGGTTATTTTGTCATTATTTATGGCAACTGTCTTGCTGCTTTCCCCCCTACACACCCCATCCCCCCATCCCCCCCTACTTTAAGCCTTCTCCCCTGCAACCCCAAGGCTTGCTCCTCTCCTGCCCCGCTTTGGTTGCTGCAACATCGCAGATTTCCCCACCCAGTGCACAGATCTGGGGGTTCAAGCCTTGGTCCCAGTTTGGGTATAGTGCAAGCTGGGTGCCAGAAATCAAAGTATGGTGGAGAGAGTGGGTCGTGGACACAGCTGACTGAAGCAAAGGCTCCACACAACTGAAGACACGTTGGTTTGAGCATGGCTGGTGCTGAGGAGGCTCTAAGGAGCTTCTTGCAGCGCCGAAGCGAGGAGCGGCAGCAGCAGGCTGTGTGTGTGGCAAAGCCTGCGCAGCACCTTCCTGCTCTAAACTTGGACCCAGTCTCTGGAAATCTCTCGCATTCCCTGGCAACGGATTCATTTTCCAAAACAAAACGAACTAAAACAGGATCATTTCCTATGAATGAAGCCGGGATGGAACATAAAACACAGGCAGGAATTATATATATATATGTATGTGTGTGTATGTATGTGACATACTTGAACCAGCAGAGAGAATGATTTCATCCAGCACCCAGCTGACTAGTAAAGAGAGTCAGCAGCCCCCGAGGAGAAAGCCATTAACACACAAACACATTTTATGCTGGTCAAGGTGAGAAAGGACGGGCTGTAGGTACTGAGGTGACAGCTGCTTTAGGATCAAAGGAGAAGGCTGAGAGGAAACTATAAAACTAACTTCAGATCTGGATGTGGGAGGCTGTGTGAACAGAGGGGGAAACTTAATTAAATGCGTCAAACAATGACTATTTTTTCTGGGGAAGGAGCAGTGATGATTTCACTTCCAAGACACTACACCTGAGCAAACATTATCCAAAGATGGCTTGAATTAGGACTTCACTGCCAGTATGGTAATGCAGATCTAACCTTGACTTCAAAGGCTAAGAAAAGTAATTGGGGGGGGGGGTGGGGGTGGTGGTGGTGGTGGTGAGGAGGGTGGTGGGGGGTGTCTAGTTTGCCAGTGGTACTCAGTATCCCTGCCCTCTCCTGCAGAGTGACTGGAACAGACAGTTGCTGGGCATTGCTGCAGATGTGACCATCTCATTTGTGCCAATCCTTTCTGACATGTACAAAAGAAAATGAAAGAAAGAAGGTGATGCCAGTGCTGTGGTGGGTGGCCCAGAACATCTGCCAGGTGAAATAGCTAGTGCAGCTCAGGAGAGAACATGGGCATCGACACTATAGGGTGGCCTACAGGTCCCCAGATCACAGGCCTCATCATCACAATGTGTCTCCTGCAAACCATCAAGCCAGGAAGCAACTAACAGATTTCAATCACAGCCCAGGCTTTGGTAGTAAGGGGGGATTTTTTTTTGCACCCAGCTAGTTGCTGGGATGGGAAGGCACTAAGACATGGTTTGCCCAAGGAAGTGTTACACCAGTAGGAGAAAGGAAAAGACTTGACTAGATCGCTGCTGCTGACCTTGAGCATAAAGAGGTTATGTATAGAGAGTACAGTCTAGGCTGGGTTGCTAAGAGTTAGTACATAAGCATAGCAAAGGCAAGGAAAGTCAAAATCAGAAAGTCTTGGGGGGAAAAAGGAGCTGCGGAATTATAGACTAATGAACTTAATTTCAATTACAGGAAAGATTCTGGAATGAATAATGAAAAAGGCTATTTGTAAGGAACTGGAATGAAATGGGATGAGTAACAACCAATATTAGGTTCATAGCCTCATTCTGACAAACCCATCTAATTTCCTTTTAAAATAAGGAGACAGACCTTGCAGCCCAGTAAGGAGAAGCAGATGTCAGTATCTTGCCTTGAGTAAGTCCTTTGACACTGTCTTGCATGAAATACTCATAAACCAGCAAGGAATGTGTGGTCTATCTACTGCAGAGCAGACACAGCACTGGTACCCAGGAGGCTGTAAGCAGGACTCCACTCTCCACATACAGGAACCCACGGAACAGAGATGGACAGGTTTCTCTCTGCCTCCGACTCCGGTGCATTAGTGACTTGGACTGTGAACTAGTAGAAAGATGATTAAATTTGTGAGATGCCCAGAGCTGGAAGGATCTACAAGTACATTGAAGACAGGACCAGATCAACAACAGCCTGACAAATTAAAGAAACAGTCAGAGGAAAAAAAGAGAGGACGCATTAGGAATCCATGTGAGACTCCACACTGAGGAAGAACTGACTGCACAAATATGGGTATGGAACTACTGGAGCTGAGGTTTAGTGCAGATTGAAAACTGAACTGTTTGTCATCAGTGCCATACTCTTGGAAAAGCCAAAAAAAGATTTGGGCTAATTAGATACAGTCCAGAAGAAAACAAGTAGAGCGAGCAGAGGGCTAGAGAACATGACGTGGGAGGAAAATCTGAAGGACTTGGTAAAGGATGGCCTGAAGAAAAGAAGACCAAGGATAGTAAGCACAACAAGTCATTAATTTTATGCAAATATGCAGCAAGGTGAGAAAGGCACCAGTCAGCCCTACCTGCTCACAATGGAGGGGTTAGGAAACAATAACAATCTTAAACTGCAGGAAAGAGTTTCAAACAGATGATGTTATTTTTGTAACATCAGATTTTGATGTTAAAGAAATACTAGGACAGATGGAAACACTGTATAGAATGTCCAGGTGTGAAGCTTCCCTAAGTGTGGGGCTTCAAGAACAGGTTGGGGAGCTGTCAGGAGTGACAGAGGCATCCTGCTCCAGGGATCTGGAGGGTGAACAGGGATTTGGGGTTAGCCAGAACCTCTTCTGGGAGAGGTTGACTGAGCAGGAGAGCTGGGAAGGGTCCACTGTAAGTGGAGGGCCTTGTTAGGAATTTTCAGAGGGACAGGCAAAAGAGGAGTTCAAGGATGTTTCTCCTTCCCCTTTCCTCAGCCTGCCTCCCAAAACTTCCTTTCCCCTCTGCACAGGGCCTGTTTCCACTTATTCCCCACGCAGTAGGTGTCACTGACCTTTTTGCACTTCCCAGCTGCTGCTGCTGCTGCACACCTGAAGAGCAGGAGGGACCAGTCCAGACTAACCTTGTCCTGGGGAGGTGGGGGATACAGGGGCAGATGGGAGAGCACCAAAAACTAGCGAGGCTGAGCTTACTGCTCCCAGTGCCACTGGCAGGATGGGGTGGGGAGATGGTTTTTGTGGCTGCAAAAACGATCTCCCTTCAGCTGGTACTACTGTCAGTGACAGGAACGGGGGGATACATCTGCAGGAGGTGACAACCCAATGGTTTGCCTTCACGTTTCCCCAGCAGCAACCAGTGCCTGTCTCCTCTGGCCTGAGAGGAAGATTCCAAGTCTGGCAGCCAAGGCAACTGCCTGCGTTGCCTGTGCCTTAGAGCGCCGTATAGATCCCACTGTGAGGGGGTTTCTCACAACAAGCAGCATGGGACATGGATGCCAAAGCCAACCCACATCTCAGCCCAGTCTTAACAAGGTTCTTACTCTGGTTACAGGGCAGCAATCACAGAATCACGGTATTGTAGGGGTTGGAAGGGACCTCCAGAGATCGTTGAGTCCAACTCCCTGCCAAAGCAGGTTCCCCAGGACAGGTCGCACAGGGAGGCGTCCAGACAGGTCTTGAATATCTCCAGAGAAGGAGACTCCACAGCCCCCTGGGCAGCCTAATGTGAACAGAAGATGACTGGTGACCACAGGAGAGATGGGTAGGATAACCTGAACACCAGAAAATTGATAGGTACCATTGTGCTACTTCTGTTCCACAAAGCCTGCCTTTGTGACTGGAATTGCACCATGGGGAAGCACAGTTTTAGGAGTAAAACATATCATTGCTGGATGTCAGAGCAGAGTGTTTATAGGCACAGATAAGCTGCAGGCACATCGCTGCCATCAGTCACGACCACCTTTTCTTCTTCTGTTCCCATTCCAAAATTCAAACTGCACCCTATGCCCTGCCCTGCCATCCGAGCACTTTGGGACTTCTGAATTGTGCTTGCTGTTATTAGGGATCAGAACAAAATTCTTTCCCACTGACATGGTGGCAGAGACTCAGCATTTCAACTGGAAAGTAGCAACTAAATCACTTGGAACAACATGTGTATGCTATACACCAGGACCTACAGCAGTCCCTTAAAAAAACCCAACTCCAGTACCGAATGAAAAGCTAGACCCTTAAATATTTAACATTAATAATTACTCTGATGATCAACAGAAAACTTAGGGTAAGATTTTCAGCTTGTGTAAATTGGCTGACTTGGATTTCATGGAAAACAGCAGTGCCAGCACTAAGCAACCTGGCCCTATGAGCCCACAAAACCCAATCGAAATTTCTTACTTGCAGGGAAAGATCGTTCCTGTGTCTCCTGAACTCTTGGGTATTCACAGATCACTTGTTCAATGGCAGCCTCACATGCATTGCTAGCTATTACTAATAATCATTTTTCATTGCTAGCAACTCAGCATGAATGCACTTGCTAGCACGTTAGCCTTCTCTTTCCTTGCGTGTTTTTACTGGCAAACACCATCTCTGGGTGTTTATTTCCACTCAGCTGAACACTGGTGATATACACAGAAGGACCAAGCGACGTCACAATGCCCTGTGCATCCTATGGGCCAAAACCTCTTCTAGTGTCAATCAACATTAAAAATCAACAGAGGTGCAATGATTTCTCAGACATACGTGCCAGGCCAAGTAATCTTTGTCCCACACTCCTGCTTTATTGGCCATGTCCCGTCCTGCTTCACTTTGGGCACCTGCACCATACATTTTGTTACCACACAATTTGTCAGCCTGGACTCCTGTCAGACCTCCATCTCCCCTGCGAGGCTGCTCTCCCTGCATGCGGGGTAAATAAGTGCGTTCAGCCAAATCCTGGTGACAAATGCTTTCTTGGTGGCAAGAGCAGCCCCACTGTCAGAAACCACAAGGATCATTTCCTGTAGCCTTCAGATACACTGATCCAACTTCAACCACCAAATGAAGATGCTGGGAGTGATACATCGGCTGTGCTGTTTCAGTGACTGACCACTCCAAGCAACAGTGTAGCTCCCACTGTCGTGACACAAGGGTTTGAAGAGGTTGGCTGTGTTTTCTTCCACTTAAAGCTGGAAGAAGTGAATAGCTGGTAAAAGCAGGGAGGAGATTTATGGCTTTGGAAACTGCAAGGCCCTCTCACTATGACAGCTCTGGCACAGACAGTCAGTTTCAAGCCTGACCTTGCCCTCTCTTACCTGTCACTAACCTCAACCCTGACCTTGGAGGGACCACCCTTCTCCTGGGGGAGGAACAGTTTAAGGAACAGGGGGGAAATCTGAATGGTGATCAAGTCAAGATTATTTTATTTTTCAGGATACAACAGGCTGTGAGGCATGTAGAAGGTTGAGTGTCCTTCTCATATGTTGCTATTCACGGTGCAGCAACTTCATGGTGCTCACCCAGCATTAGCCCCAAACATAGTCTGAGACTGTCTATCTCATTACACTTCTGCATGGAGCACCTTCTTGCCTCCTCTGCTGAGTCCCCACTGCACTTTGAATGCCATGGCAGCAGTCAGACCACATCCCTAATGGAATTTGTTGAATGTCTCCGTCTTCAAAAGTCATCAAGATCCAAATCTGGCTCTTTCCAGATGCGGATATTTCAGCAGCATGAGCCCCAGACCCATCTTGTAGCTCTCTGCTTCTCCCTGCAAGGAAAGGAGCCCCTTTGCCAAGGAGCTGCCTACCGCCCTGCTTTCCCTTTCTCATAACCAGCCAGCCTTCCCCGACCCGTTTCTGTAAAACACTCGGCACATTTGGCAGCTGGGGCAGGGTTGGGGGGAGGGAACCGAGGGGCTGGTGGAAGCCACTCACATTTCACATTTATTTAATAGCCGTGGCTGTGCTTGTTTGATTTATCTTCACACATACGTCTGACAGATATGGTCTCATAAAAACTCCACAGAGTAAAAACACCAAAAAGGCCTGCAGCCATACTGTGCGAGCACGCAGTCTGGCTCCAGCTCCGCCTCGCTGCAGCTGTGGGAAACCTTTGAGTCTGCAATGCCCAAAACGTGGGGTGCTCGAGCATAGCTGGACCTGAGCTCCCCAGGTAGTGCTGTCTGGGCAACAAAAAAACCCCCCACAACCCAAAACCAAAAAAAAAAACCCACTGCACTTTATATAAATTGCTTTGTTCAAATAAACTTACATTTGGGTGGCTAATCTCATCCTTCCCTCGAATCCTGTAGGACACAACAGTATTCAGAGTATCTCAAGAAAGCTTGTGATTTTTATAGCAATTCCAAAATAAAAAACCCAATCTTCTCCCAAGTCTCAGCAACTGAAGAGTAAGCTTGCTTCACCCTTACCTTGCAAGGGCCATACGAGCTTGCTGTGTTTGTACTATTCCTAGCATCCCCTTAAAAAAGTGAGGTCTTTTTTAAGGAGTCAAAGTCATTCTGTCTTGGTTCTGATAAATCCATTTTCACTGGAGTGGAACCGTGCCTTGGCACAATTTGTGCACAAAGCCACTACTATATAGCCTGGGATACAGGCTCCACAAAAGCACAACCAACTTTAATACACCCATATTTCACACCGCTGCGTTGTTTGTTTTAAAGGGGGGCACACCTGAAACTCTCATTCCCAGCGTCAAGAGAGGCAAAGCGAAATAGCTGTAAATGAAGTCACAGGCGTGTGTTACTGTTGCTCAAAGGTAGGACTCCAGCTGCATTCAGGTGGCGTTTTATTAGGCATATAAATAACACCCCCCCTCCAGTCTCAGTGCTGGCAGCACTGCCTGGAAGAAGGAGCTCGTGGCTGGGAGTGAAAGACCCTGTGTTCCAACCCGCTGCTGCAGTGGCCGCTTCATTTCTTAATACGTAACTCCCACACATACAATATCGTTCTTAATACTTACCTGTCGTGCTGAGACAGGACAGACCTCACTCTGTTAACAAAAGCGAACGTGGAAGCCCGTGTATCTGGCCCACAATTATCTTGGCTGCTTAAAATCCACTGGAGAAGATGAGTGGGAGAAACTGTGATTGCCTCTCTACGGATGGGTGAGATACTCCTGGTTCCCCCTCTCACGATTTTCCCTGGCCATAGAAGTGCCATCTTTTCTGGTTTAGGTCAATAAGGAGGTTTGGAAGCGTCGTGTTTTCCTGCCTTCAGCTAACCTGGTTTTGTTTACAGAGATCTCCTCCATTGCCCATCTCCTAGCTATGACGTGGGGTCAGTGATCCTCTTGATGCCATGCCCACACAGTTTTCATGGTCACGCTGAGCAGCATCACCCCCGTCACCCCACCCCACATGCAGCTCAGCAGCTGGCAAGGAGTTATTTTCCAGAGGTGAGAACTTCCAGGCAGTGGCTCCCACTATGGAAATGCTGTCTTTCCTGTTTCAAGCAAGTAACTAAGAAGCTTGCATACAACCCTACCTTCAGGACATGCTCACTGGCTCTCTGTTTTCTGAGGACACTACACAAAGGATTGGAGGTACTGCTCACCATGGCCTGGATTCTTCTACCCCTCTTACCCTGTTGGTAATTCACTTTTGTCAGTGGTTTCAAGGGCTGGAAGGACATGCACTCAGACTGAGGGTCAACTTCACGCCACAGATGCCTCCTTTCTGAAGCCTGTGCCATTTGCAGAGAGATCACTTGTGGACAAGGTGTTAATTTCAGCACTGAGATGCACAAGCTCCACACACATCCGGCAGCACCTGTGACAAACCAACAGCAAGGACTCAACGATCTGACAGGACTCCTTGCAGAAAGAGGCCAACCTTCACCAGAGGCAGGGCAGGACCACGAGCTCCCTCAGAAAGTAGCAGGGAACGCGGAAAGGCAGGTCCTTGGAGCATGGAAAAGGACAGAACCATACAGGAGATCTGGCTATGGCAAGAAGAGTCGAAGGCAAGAGAAGGAGGCCACCCCCACGCTGGCGACACAGCCACCAACATGCAGCATTTATACCCCGTCCTTTCATTGTGGATAGCTACAGAGCCACAAGGAAGGTACTGACAGGCAGTCAAGGAATTCAGCTGCTGGTTGGCTATGCAGGACTTGGGAGCCGGAGGGTGAAAGTGATGCATGGAAATTAAGTTAATTTCAAACCGCAGGCAAGAGAAGAGACTTGCTAGCAGTTACTTAAGAGAAGCTGCTGACTGTTTAAATACCATTAAGAAGATTAATGTCGGCCCGCAGAACCACTGAAAAAATTAGGGCTGAAAGGGACCTTGAAAGGTCAGACCAGTCCATCCCGCTAACTCAAGGCAGGATCACCTAAACCTCGGACATCCCTGACAGATGTTGCTTAACTTGATCTTAAAGCTCTCCACTCCCCAGGCAGTCTATTCTTTATTATCCCTGTCATTAGAAAGTTTTTCCTAACATCTAAATTGAGTCTTTCCTGCTGTGACTTAAGCCTTCTTTTTTCTCCCCCCCCCCCCCCCCCCCCCTTTTCCATCACAGACAAGGAGCAAAGATTATGTCCTTTTATGTGCTTAAAGACTTCAGTTCTCTCCTCCTTTAGGTTAGAGAATTTCAGTTCTTTCAAACTTCCCCGCTAGGTAGGTAATGGTTTCTTAACTTCCGCTCCTTCTCTCTGCTGGGCTGGATCCAATTACCCCACATCTCCCCATAACTGATTTTCCATCACCTCAATGCCATGGCATAGCTGACTCGCATTCAGCTTTTGATCCTTTTTCTGAAGAATTGATACTTAACCCCATTGCTCCCTCCTCAGTACTTGGGGAGGTGCTGCTCAGGTGTATGACCTTCTGCTTATTCAACCACCTCATCTTTCTTCCAGACTGTTTTCCCAATTTGCCCTGTAGTTTTACAATCTAATCCTGCCCAACACCTCATCTGCAGTTTTATTTCATGGGTAAAATATGATGCCTGTGTCCATATGCTTATCCTTTATAATATAACCAAAAAACCCCTCCAAGACACCTCCCTCCCCCCCCCCCAAAAAAAAGAGAGAACTGAATGAGATGTAGGGTGAAACCCCACACAAAACCATCATTCACTCCAACAAGAAGCTGCTGGTAGCGTGTGAGGTTATTCAAGTAGGTTTGTGCCTCCTTTCTACAGGACCATGCTTCCACAGCTGGCTTCACGCATGCAACACCAACCACCTTTGGCAGCCACACAGGGTGCCTGCAGTCAGGCCTCCCCTGCTTCACCTAAACCCCCTTTTTTATTCGTCTGTCTTTGCTGCTATGTCTCTGTCCCAGCTGCCTTAGGCCTACGTGCCCTCAACCCCAGGCATCCTGCTTCTCCCCACCACCATCGCCCAGGCCCAGCCTGCCAGTCGTAAATGCCCCTGGGACCTTCCCTTCCCCTTCCTCTTCCCTCTCCGGACAGGGGCTTGGCGGCTGCCGCGGGACAGGTGGAAAGATGAAAACAACGACCAGAAAAAACATCTTTTATCTCCTAGAAGGGGCTGGGGACGGGCAAGAACGAAGCCCGTAGCTGGGCACCGCCGGGCCGGCCGCGGGACACCGCGTACCTCCACCTGCCCCCGCCCAGCAACTACCCCGCCGCCTCAGCGGGGCCCCCCGGGCAGCGCAGCCCGCGGCTGCCCCCTGCCGGCACGGCGAGGCAGCGGTTGGCTGCCGCGGGGGCGCCGGGCCCAGAGCCGGCGGGAGCCGTTAGCCCGGGCGGGCGGGGGTCCCCCCTCAGGCTGCTTCCCTGGGCAGCCGGGCCCTGCCTGCAGGTGCCGCTCGCAGGCCGGAGGGCGAGGCGTCTTGCCGGGGGCCTAGCTGTGCTGAGCCGCCAACTCCCAGGAAGGTGTCCCAGCACATTCCTGCCGGCCCCTCGCTGGCTTCAGCAACGAGCAGGCAACTGGCAAGGAGGAAAGAGAATGAACGCTCACAGAGGGGTTAGGAGTCGGCAGGGATCTCTGGAGATCACCTCATCCAGCCCCCTGCCAAAGTAGGGTCACCTAGAGAATGTTGCACAGGATGGCATCCAGTCAGGGTTTGACCATCTCCAGAGAAGGAGACTCCACAGCCAGTGCTCTGTCACTCTCACACTGAAGAAGTTTCCTTTCATATTGAAATCTCCCTCGTCAGTTCCCACTACCCCAGTCCAGGCTCCTGTCATTAGCTGAGGTAATAAGTATACTTTTCCCCATTTTTCAGTCACAATTCATTACTGGGATAGGACTAAAGACTGCAGCTGTGTAAGGGACACAGGGCCTGCGTGAAGAGTCCCAGTGCCAAAGCCCAGAGACAGACCTTCTGCAGTGCTGGGAAAGATACCAAAAGGTGTCTATGTCCAAAAGGAAGTTTCACCCAAACAGAACACTGATAACTAGGATCACTTGACTCCAAACAGGGGAAAGCTCTAGACCGTATGATGGGAAGAACCAGGGAAACACTAGAAAACAGATCAAATCCTACCACATACTTGGCAAAGGAAGGCTTTCCTTACCACCACCATCTTCCAAGGGCTCCAAACCAAATGTTTTGCATGGTCACTACCACACCCTTGGAAAGGGCTGTTCTTGGTGCCTCTAAGGCTTGGTCCCTAGTCTGATCCAACAGGAGTCTCCCACTCTGCAGCCTGGCTTCAGACTGCCTATGTGGTACCTGTGCCTGCTCCACCCCACACACAGTGGCTCCCAGGTAAGGCCTAGTCTCTGCTTCCTCTGAAGTGCTCTCCTTGGCCAGGGAAGAAGATATGACCAAGCTCTTTTGGATGAGTTTAAACACTTCTAGTAAGCCTGCCTCTGCAAGCTGTCATGACTTGCCCTGGTCAAGGCGCACACTAGAGTTGGAGGAGGACTAGATGTCACCCCTGTACAGGGGACTGAGGTTTTACTAGCCCACTCAGGGGCCAATGCAGTAAGTATAGTGGTTAATATGGATGGGAACATGGGTCTTCCTGAGAGCTTGCTAGATCAGGGATAGACAGGGAAGGTCAGGCTGTCCATTGGCATCCACCCATGCCCCTTTGCCCATTTTTTCTGCAGTGAGGACATTTCTTCCTCCTGCCCATGGTCACGAGGCAGGAAAAGGGGAAGCCAGTAAAAAGAGCCCATATGGCACCACAGCAGTTGTGCAAGAGATCTCACCTAGAACCACCTTTGCTCTCCAGGTAAGCTGAAGTCTACCTCAGTGCCACACAGATACCTTCTCTCCATACTGCTGCACTCAGGCTCCAAGTATTTTGGCCTTGCATGTTAATCAAAACAGGCTGATCTCAGCTCATTTCTAGCTCTATCTAAACTACCTCACTCAGAAAGTGTCCAAGAGCAGCTCATGCCCCCGGCCCCACGCTGCACCCATCTTGCCAACAAGCACAGCTGTGGCTTGGCTGCCATTCCCTACAGCCTGCAAGGAGCCCACCTGCCTGATATGGATGTGCCTCCCAGCAGCACCAGTGATCAGGCACATACAGGAGAGGACCTGGGCAGGCAGGCTGCACCTCTCCTAATTGACTGAAGGAAGAGGAACACTTGAACTTGCTCCAAAAGGAAGCAACAGCTCCAGCTGCCCCACATTCATTTACTTGCAGAGCTTGCCCAAACCTGCAAGTAGGCGTCAGCTCACAGACAGGCAGTTTAGAGGAAGCAGAGTTAGGCCAGCACAAGTCAGCTGGAGGTATTGACCCTTCTGGCAGTTTGGATGCAGACCTTGGGCTCAGCTTAAACATGTCTGTCTTCCTGTCTCCTCTATCTAGAGGAGCTGGCCCTTCCCAGCCATTATTGTCTTCAGCACGACTCATTCCAACTAAAAAGTCCATTGCATCCTTCAACACTGCCTATCCATGCCCTGCAAAACACACGAGGGTGAACTCCATCAGAGCACCGACACCCCTCCCATAGAGGCAATGCCTGGGGAGAAACAGACATCCTAATCAAACATCCCATTTCTGGTTTTAGCTGCACAAAGAACTTACCAAACATGCTTTATTTTTCCAAAATGTCATACCTTGCAATTGTCTGGCTTAGCTTGAAGCAAAGCTCAAGGCCCAGAGAAAGAGCAAGAATCTCAAGAACAACCACCTGCCCCTCAGGTGATGATGGCACTGAGGGATACTAGGTACTTTGGTGACATGCACCAGGTGGATCTGGTGGCAAAACACGGATAGCACACAGACAGAAACGAAATCCAGAGCTAGCTTCCTAAGCAAGGAGACTGAGCAGGCTGCCTGACAGCCACTGCTGCAGCGTTCCATGTATCCCAGCAGAGATGTTTAAGTGCTTTATAGTGAGTTACTGCAAAGGCAGACGTGTTTGCAAAATGCATGGTGATGTGGTTGCGTTAACCGAGAGCTCTGCTTTCCGAGCCTCTCAAGAATAAAGACTTCAGGTTAAAAAGTCCCCCTGTACACATTACAGAAGACAAAGTCTGCTCAGCAATGAATACCAACAGGGCCACAGAATAATGACAACTGCAGGTGCAAAGGAGGAAATGCTAGAGGCATGATAGTGATTCAACATTTATTTTCCCCAAAGACACATAAAAAGAGTTAAAACAGTTCTAAAACCCACAAAGTTTTATAATACTCTACAATACATAAATACCAACCGTGCTTCCTGCTCAGACTAACCAGCAGGGAGGTCTTGTATACAGGCCTTTATGTCAGCAAGTGCATAAAGCTGTTTTGTTTACTTCAGGTACAGAACACATGACAGGAGAAATGTATGGTAGAGTCATTCCAGTTTGGTTCAAGGCCAGGAAGTTCTCCTGAGAGGGATGCTCTGCTGTTGACTGGAAGCCATGCTCAACAGATACTGCTCACATCTCATACAGATGTCTGCAGTCAGCCAGTCTGCCATGGTCCCTGTGTAACAGCACAAAGGCTGTGCTAGGCAATGGGGTTCCAAAACAATGGGAACACTGGAGTCAGGAAAAAAAGAAAAGCAGGAAAGCTTACCCAGGTTTCCTGTTAGGAGGCATGGTGCTCTTCTACCCTCCCCCGACACATGATCCAAAACTAAGTGATTTAGCTAAACAGGTAAGTTGAGTAAAGCAGTCAGCTCCAATTAAGAAGGGTATTAGCACCAGAACAGCTTCATTTACTGGCATCTCTCTTGCCAGTATGTCAGCCAAAGGGCTAATGGCTATCTGCATGGTTGACCCAAGGTTACGGCCACATCCTTACTCTGTAGGGGTTTTTGCCATCCTGAAGTATGGCAGTAACACAGTCATTCAGATCTCTTCTGCAGCACCTGCCTTACAAGACAGACCAAACTCCTGCCACCCCAGAGTTAACCTCAGTAGTGAATACTGCCCCTGAATTTTGGCATCTGAAGTACAAACCTTTGAACCAGAAACAGCTGTGACTATTTTGGCTATGTTAAAGAATGGCTTCAGACAGAAAAGATACCTGTTCCTGCAGTAGAACATAACTGATTTGGAAAGAGGAGAACTTGTAAGGTACATTTCCAGTCACAGATATTGCACTCACTCCTAAAAGGTCTGTCCTTTCTATCCAGAACTATCAAAAGCTCTTTTTGAAGCAGTTCCCTTTCTGAGGACAAAAAGGAAATGGCATCTGTATGTTTGTGAAGGAACTGAGAAACCATTTGTGGCTTTACTCAGTTATGCCTGAGACTATTAGTATATTTTATATCTAGGTATAAAGGGGCTACTCCTGTGTCATAGTGACAGAGCCCCAGCTGTGTGGGACAGAATAAAATAGGGTCTGTAAACTCTCATACAAATTAAGCTGTTGCAAGGAACCTTCAGTGTCTGGACTAATACAGACACTTCTGAATCCACATCAGAAACCTGACAGCTAAAAACCAAAATGGATTTCAGAGCACCTACACATCCTCCCTTTGGGCCATCTCAAACCCACAATACTTCCAGACAGCTGGATCCTAGCTAGACCAGTGGCTAAACCAGTCATTCAGCATAACACTCAGCTGACCCACACAGTACTGCATACTGCCATCTGCACTCTTGTAGACTTGCACATACAAGTAACCGGTAACACCTTTGAAGCTAAAAAGAGAACATCTCCATCCCAGCTTACCCAAAACACTCCCAGTGCTCTATTTTATGCAGCAACTCCAAGCTCTTCTGCTCTTCAGTAGCTGGGTCCTCCTCTCTGGAGAGTCTCACAAGTTTTAGAAAGTGCAGCGGGAGATGTACACACGTTCTGAAGGGCATGGACATCTAGAATCACAACACAAGGCACCTGAGTTCCCAGGGAAACATCCCTCTTAGCAGGAAAATTTGCATAGCATGAGATTGATTTATTGGTGCACTTAGAAGAGAGACATTAATGCAGTGAACTTCCTGACCCTAGTATAAATAGAGCAGAGGGTAATCCCAACCACTTCACATAGGATGAAAGGAAGAAGCACCAGAGTTGGTTTAGCTGAGTATGACAAGAGGTGTCTGCAGTACCCCAGCTGCTCTTGCACCTTGTAATAGTCCCTCTTCTGTGCTCCTGGAAACAAGCTAGAGTGTAGATTTGAGCTATCAGTGGGGTGAAGGGAAGCTTCCTGTGACTAGGTGAGGTGCAGAGGAAATAGACAATCCAAGACACACACGGGCCATTGTAAAGGCCAGACTTGCCTTGACGCAGCAGTCACAGCAGACAACACTACAAGAAAAAAAGTTCCCAGCATTATCATTTAAGCCCAGCAGCACCAATACTGCAGCTACAGGTGACTTTCCCAAGCCAGTCTTAATTCATGATTGTGTCACAATCACCTGATGGCAAAGTGAGCAAGCTTAAAACTCTCCTATTCAGTTTGCTAGCCCTCACGTTCGTGTGAGTTTAGATCATCTGAAACACGTCAGCATCCTCATCTGCAACTGCCCAGTGCTTTTCAGCCAGCACTACCACCAGCATTACTCGATTCCCAGTGGTTGTTTACTTGTTGCTTGTAATCAATTCAATGTTTCACCACTGCTTCAAATGGATTTAAGTGAGCCTTAATGAGCCTGAAGTTCCTCTTTTCCTCTCCCATGAATGGAAAATCTCTGACAAATAAGTGGATGCAAGAAGGTCCAAGTTCTTTCCCAGTCACAGGGTCTGGAGCTCACTTTTCCAGCCCTCAAAAGAAAGATCTGGTAAAGAGCCTCTCCCAGACCCTGCTCAAGCCCTGGGCTGAAGTCAAATCCAACCTTTAGAGCAAATGCAGAGAGGCATCTCAGACACACTGAATCTAAGACTCGCACTGCAAATTTGATTATGGCGAGCTTCATAGTAAGAGTTAAAACTGAAATACCACTTTGTAGGCAAGTTTTTCCCCACATCCTCTGTGGATACAGACATTTCAGCCTGGCTTGTGCAACATGGCAAAACTGAAGGGCTCGGCAACCTGTTCCCGTCCAGTACTGCAACTGTTTGAATACTGAGTATTGGCAGTGCTATTCTTTTTACTCTTTTCCCCCCTCTTCATTCAGTCCTTTTGTACCAGCTCACCTGCTGCAGAGGTAACAGCTGTAAGGCCACTTAAGAAACATCTGCTTACGGCAGCTGAAACAGATCTGGGGAAGGGAAAGTTACTTGTGAATGCCAACGGAAAATATCTTTGTACCAACAGTACCCACTGCTTGCCAAAGAGCAAGCACATAAGCCAAACTTCTAAAGGCTTTAGATCCACGTACAATAACAGAGGTCCAATAAAGGATAGCAAAGACACAAATTAAAAGCTAAAAAGGCAGGAAAAAAAAAAAAGTCTTGCTTGTAGGCCAGAGTTTTTTATGATGCAGAGGTTTGGGGCAGCTGCCAGACAACAGGAGTTTAAAAAAAGGCTCTTGAGCAAACAATAGCTGTATTGTGCAAGAGTGTTAACAGTAGCTAGTTAAGAGAGAGGGAAGAAGAGAGACATTCTTTGAGGTAGACTACAGCAATCCCAAAGAGATTAAGTCAGGGCAAATTTGAATCCAATCCTGAAGCAAAAAATGAGTCATAAGGAAGCTGTTGAGTCGCTTGAACTTTATAAAAAGAGAATACATTCATACACAGCTGGCAGTCAGAAGTGATATTATCTTGAGAAGTAGACCCTGAGAAAGCTAAAACAACTTCAGCAGCACGAACACAAAGAGGGTAAAAGAGCCACTCGAGAACAGGCAAAGAGCAGGCAAGTTAAAGCAGCGTTGGTAGTAAGGTGTGAAGACAACAAGGACTCAGTCTCAGGAGCATGAGGCAGATTATGGAAGTAGCACAGCTCTGCTAGCAGAAGGCTTTGGCTCCATCTGTACTACTAAATAAACGGGGGCAAAAAATTGACCCCTAAGCCAAGTAGCACAGACTTCCTCACATCTGTGTTGCAAAGGGCTTGTACTCATGACATCTGCTCTGGAGGGGCTAGTTGCAACCACCATTCTAAAGGAGGCTCAGTGAATAAGCCAGCAGTGAAGTGCAGTGAGGTCACATTCCCTATCCTCCTCATCTCCCCAACCTCTGCATCCACTCAGCAAGACGATTTCAGTCAGCACAACTCAGGTGTTGCCAACCTGAGTGAAAAATCTTTGCTTCACTGTTCAGCAGCACTAAATTCCCACTACTTTGTGATTTTAGAGCTGGCCAACATGTCAGCCAGCTCTCTGAGCACAGAGGTAACAAACCAGAAGCATCAAGCAAAGGCTGGATTACTTTCTAGGGAACCTACACAGCTTGAGCTCAACTAGAAGCCATCCCTGCACAAATACTAAAAGCTTTTTACAGGCTGTGACCAAACTTGAATCAGCTGTATGAACTTAAACTGTTCGTACAGCTTAAGTTCAACAGGTCCATTAAGCCAGCCAGCTTTTGAAAAGGCAAAGACAGTAAAAAGAATGAGAGGAAACACACCTTTGCTCTTGGAAAGACGCCGTCACTACCTCCTTGGAAGAAGCCTTGCCCTTCCAGCACCATCACTGCATACCTGGTTCCGATCAGCTCGGCAATGGTTGGTGACGGCCACTTGGCAGGAGAGGGACAGTCCTATCGAAAGTCAGAGGTTAAGCATCAGAGAAAGCTGAAGGAAGCAGATATTTGAGGTTGTGATCCTCAAACCTGGGTCCCAAAAGGCTCAGGAGCATCTGTTCCCACAACTCAGTTTTGCTAGTGACAGGGAACATCAGCTGACTCTGACAATACTAGCAGAGGCACTATTACCCAGCTTTTAGTGGTTGCTATAGTTTTCAAGCAGCTTTCTGAGGCAGGTTCCTCAGTCACCACAGTAGTTAACACCATCTCCAGAGCCAGTGCCTGGAGGATTTCTACCCTTTGGTACAGACCACAGCTCAGATGGCACCCTGGCCCCTCCTAGCTACAGGAGGCCTTTCCACAGCACAACACTCTCTCACCTTCTCTTTCCCAAGACCCACTGGCCCCACAAAAATGGGGTGGGGGGAGGGCAACCACAGGAGACAACAGTGCTTTTATCCCTAGGTGGGTAGCCCATCCCACCTGCAAACCCCAACACCCTTCTGAACAAAGAGGCCACACAGGGTTCTGATCAATTTAGAGACTTGCCAGGGCGTGGCAGGGAGGGATGCAGAAGAAAAGGAGAAGTCAAGGGCACAGCACACCTTGTCAGGGCAGAACAAGACAAGGCCATGATTCAGAAAGTTGCACAGAAGTGCATAAACCCCAGCACTTCTCCCACAACAGTCATGCAGAGCCTGATGACTTCAGTCCCACATACATTTAAAACTCATTGATGTTGTGCTATATACATTTTTGTCAATCACTTTATTCCCTTTACAGTGCAGCCTAAGATAAAGCCCACAGAACAAGCTTACTGCTCCCACGAGGATCAAGGTGCAAGCTCTGGTGATTACCACAGGTATCAGACCAGACTTGCTAGCTGATGTGACAGACTTACAAGCTCCTTGCTTTGAAGGCCTCTGTCTAAAGATCTGGACATTCCTCTGTGAGGAGGCAGCTGCTGTTGACCAGTGTCTGGGAAACCATTAGGTTTAATGCCTCCTAGCATGGGTGCACTCATGGGAGGGGACACACAATTTGCAGTGAGACCTGGAGAGGAAGAGAATTTTAGGGTGCAGAAAACCATCTGGCAGCTTCTAAGTATTCACCCCAAAAGCCAAATGCTCAAGAGCACCACATTGCCTTCTGAAGGTAGCAAGGCTTACATCTCTCCCCCTCAATACCCATCAGCTCAGAGGTTACAGTAATTATGCTTGTCAATAGGCAATGATGAGGCCTGATTAGCACCATTTAGTTTAATAAAATCAAATGGTTCTCTTTCTACTTCAACATTCAAACTGCTCATTTAGCTTTTACTGTGAATTCCAGTTAGGCCTTCGGGGACATGTGATCATTGTTCTGAAGCTGCAGAAGCTACAGGCTTCTGTCAGCTGAAGAGGAATGGTATTCTAAGGGCCCCCTGCCCCACCCCACCCCACCCCCCCCCCCCCCCAGACTCATTACTTAGTGTTGGAGCTTCTCCTGTAAAGTGTCTCCAGCTGGTCTTTGTCAAGAGAGGGTGTACAAGGAGGCCAACCTAAGGCTTTGGGAACAAAGCAGGACACTGACTGGTTTAGATGTGCAGCTAGAAGTACACTGACCTGTGCTGTTGCAGGACACTACTGATGACCTGGTTGAGGCAAGCCAGGACCTGGAAGGTAGCTTGGGCCTGGTTTGCTGTAACCAAAGGACAAGACGTTCTTAAGCTGCATACTGGAGACACAAAGCCCACTTCTTCATAAGTGCTACCACTAAACAAAACCCAGGGACTGACCAGAAAACTTCAAGGTTCAGCCAAAAGTGGTGAGAATATGAATGTGGTACATTCATGTGCAACCAGGAAGCTCCAGCCAAGCTAGTGAAATTTTTAATTCATCTGTTCACTCTCTCACCCTAGCTCAGGGCAGGTACTAGTCCCAAGTTTTCATTTGTTCAGGAACCAACTTCATAAAATCCTCCCTATACTACTTCTGGAGTACACTGGAACCATTTCCTTGGTTCCAGCTCACATGTAGCAAGACTGGAGAACAAAGAGACTGTCCCCCAATAACCCAACTGAAACTCAATGCTGTATCTCAACAGCTTCTACATAAAAGCAGAAATCTAATTTGATGATGTTATTCTCCATGTGAAGGTCCTTCTAGTTTAGCAGCAAAACATCAGCCACAGTGTTCTCAAATGCTGAACATTCCTACAAGCAGCACAGACTTGTGCTAATATTTTCTGCCTTTATTAATTCATACCCGTTTCCCTAAGTTAAGCAACTGCTTTTCAGGCAGAAATGTTTACAGAAAGCAGATTCCTGTTCTCACGCCAGCGATCTGTGCTAGGCAAGGGTGTGTTAGGGCTTAAGTCCTGTTTCACAAAACTTCTGAATATGCTCAGACCCAATACCAGAACCCAGCAACCAAGCTTCTCGTGATCACTTGGAACCCAAAGACAGTTTATCATGGTGTATTGAAGAATGGTGCTCCCAAAAATCGCTCCACAGGCAGAAGAGTGGGAATTAAGCAGTGAAATAGCTTCCTGAATATAAATCATTGGGTTTTTTTTTCCCCCCCACAAGCTCACATACCACGTGAAATGCAAATACACACCCAGCATCAAATGCCTCACTGTGAGGTAAAATCGGGAATAGTTCTGGTCCATGTTGGCCAAACTGCTACACAAACTGAAACTCCTGCAGCATCTAGTTTTAAGACACCAGTGCAGAACTTGGTTCTACAGGCTACAGTTGTGCCACAAAAAGAACTGTGTAAATATGGTGTGAGCTTCTGTAGAGGAAAGGAGTTCAGCAGACCTAGAAGTACCATATTCATTCACTTCTGAGAGACAAGATTGCCAACACTAGGACTTGAACCTGAAATACCAGGCTACATGCGTGAGCAGATCCAGTGCCTGAAGTACTCGTGCCTTTCCAGAGTCCCTCCATTTAAAGCCTTACCTGAACTGCTGGTCCCAACTGCTGTTTTGTAGTGCTGACAGTTTTAAACTCAGTACTGGCATCTTGGAGAGTTAAGAAAGCATCACTTGGAGGCAAATTTGGTGTCACAAGCATTTCTACAGGAGAGAAGGGGAACAAAAAGCCCCATACACACAGACAGGACAAGATACTATTCTGAGACAAGAAAATGCCAAATTTGGTACCCACACATCAGCATCTGGCATTAGGCTAAATTGCACCCTCACAGTTACATAATCTTTTAGTTTTAGATGATGGTCAAAGTCCTGTTCTCTCACTTGGTGGACAAAAAATTTGAACATTAATTTAAAAAAGAAAAAGGGGAGGGGGTGTAAGTAGAAACATCTTTTGAGTCTTAATAGGCCACAGATTTTCAAGACCCATTCTTAAGCCACACCACCTCCATCCACAAAATTTGCATTCCCACCTCACTTAAACTTGCACAACACACTGTGGAAAAAATAAGTGGGGCTTTCACTGCAATAGCCATCCATTATTTTTAGTTAACATTTACTTCACTTGCATGCTTGATAGGTGACTCTGTAACAGGTACCTTTGGGCCTGCTCCCATTTTCCCCTGCTGCTGACCACCAAGGTTTCTGTGGCTGTTTTATTCCTGCCGTGAGGCCCTCATGCCAGCTGGACTCCCGTGGCACACACCCTTCCAGCACCTGCAGGCAAAGCATAGCAGCAAGAGCGCCGGTGGCTACAGCAAAGAGACCGGTGGTGACAGAGCTACACCTTCAGCAATGGCACTGTTCTACAAGCGCTTCTCACTCAAGAGGGCACTGGGCCCTGCACACGACAGACACATGAAAGACCTCTAGATAATGCATAGTAGAATTCTTCAGTAACTGTCAAGTTTGAAATAGAGAGTTCCATGAGTACTTTCAAGATCACAAAGTATTCTAAATGGAAGAAGTAGGGACATCGATCATCTTTCCCCTATGAAGATTTCAGCTCCCATTTTCCTAACCCCATGTTTTGGCAGTAGGGTCTGCCCAAAACTTAAGCATGGTTAATATACCCCCTTCCCAAATCCAAACCAGTAGCCCTATGTTCCTAGAAACTGTCCTGTCAACTCCAGAATCAATCTTGTTTTGCTGTCATTAGATGCAACATCAGGTCACCTACTGGTATTAGATGAGGTTTGGGAGCAGCTACATCAGCTTTGGGGGTCCTGTGTTTTTGCTCGATGATCACCTGAAAGAGCAGAAGTGATGCTTAAGCAAGAGTTCTTTCTCTTCTTCTGGTACACCCTCCCAGTTCAGCAGCACAGTAAATAACTTTAGTCTGGATTTGGGGAAGGGAGGTGGTGAAGGCATAACAAAACAGAGTTGGGAAGCATAGAATGAGGTCTATTTTTGTGGGTTTTTGCTAGAGACAAAATTCCCTGAGGCAAGCTGGAGGCACTCAGAAGCCCTGCACAGCCATTTGGGGTTGCACAAGCAGCATACAGCCTTCTAACTCCAGCAGCTCACGAACTGCTCTGAGGAGCCGCTGGAAAATGTTGTACACAGATTTTAATGTCAGGAGCAATCCTGACAAGCACCATGGTCACATCACATCCACCAGTGAGAACTCTGCTCCAGGGAGGAGAGGAATTGAATGGGTTGACAATACTGTAAGAAGAACTTCAGCAGCAGGCAGCTGTGTGCTTAAGTTACAGCTACACAGGACGAACAATAGCAAGATAGAATTGCAGGGCAGGTATTTGTGTGAGGCAGACTGTCTCCCTCATCAAGCCCTGCGCTTGCTGCATTGTGGAGAACTGACCAAAAAAGTTGCATCACACATGTATGTCTTTGGCTGCCTTGTTTGCTCATTCTTACTTTGAGGCTATGCCATTCACTTTCCTTGTGTGTAGGTTGAGTCCAGCTAGAAGAAAGCTAATGCTTCCCACACGGGCTGTGTTTTCATTCATTTGCAAATTAGACCACTCCTTGCTAGAGAGGCTTAAAAATAGTTTTGCAGATGGGGAGATTTTTGTTTAAGAGCCTTCACAAAGACCTGAGCAGCAGCACACTGTGCTTTATTCTAGCGTTTCCAACTACCACATTTCAAACAAGTTTGTGATTCTTGTTAAAAAAACCTTAAAAAACCTCATCAAGCTGCAGTTCATCCTGCCACCTGGAGTTACGGTTCTGTACTGCACAGTGCGCTGATAAACAGTACACTGCAAGGAACACAAGCACTCAGGATGTATCAGCTCCTTCCCACTACTATTAATTTATGTATCAATGAAGATATCCCCTCCAGAGAAATGGCATAGCCTTATTTGCACGCTGGAGCCACAGTGAAGAAAAGCAAGACCTGGGGTTTTAGAGGTGCATGGCTTCACTGAGGCTTTTAAACCCCCTGCACTCCAGCAGCACCAACAAGGAGGAAAAAGGCTGAAGTCTAGTGTGGTATGCAAAGTTTTCACTTTTTAAAACACTGCTCTTTATTACAAGTAGAGCTGTGTCTCATCTCCTGCCAAGATGTCTGCTTGCAACGCGTGCCAATGCCACAAACCCTTCTGCCAGTGTTTTAGATCTGCTCATCGTTCCCAGCTCAAGCCTGCCGCAGCAAGTGAATGGCATCACGAGCCTTCAGAGGCACCCCAAACAGTCCTGTATTTGGTCATCTTCACCAGCCATCCACGTTGCTGGAAGCCCCTACCATTTGAGTCAGCACAGCAACTGCTGCTGGAAGGGGCTCAGCTACATTTACCCTGATGGAACTGATGTAGTAGCAGCTCACAGGCACTGCCTAGAGGTCTCTGCCCAAGGCTGAGCAAAGGACTCACTCTAAAGTATGTTTGCGTTTGTACACATCTCCCAACATCCAGGAAGGCAAGGAAAAGAGATCCCTGACACAACTCAGGTCAAAGAGCCCAAGAGACTACATGTGTCCAAAGTGGAAAGCATAAGCAGGCATGGGGCTGTTTCATGAAACTGTTGGGTGCAAGGTAGTGTGATTGCTCCAGGGAAGGGAGCGGCTGACCCAGGGACAGGGAAAAAGTTTACCATCTTGCTTCATTTAAGTGTCGCTAACCCTGAATTAGAGTGTCACTGGAAACAAAGCACTCGGGTGGACAAGTGACATGATCTAACATTGAACTGCAGCTGAGAGGGAAACCTAGATGCTTTGGGAGTCGGAAGTGCCTTTGCAGAAGACAGGCGGAGAGTTCTCAAAAAACATTGCTTGGGAATGAGATAGAAGTGGTTTCAGAGCTCCCTGTTGACTAGTCACTCACCTTCCGGAGGGTGTACCTCTTCTGCTGAATATCATCCAAAAGCACTTCGTAAGGAGAGTGGGTCCTTTCTTTTGGAGGCCCGTGACGCTGCGGTCGCTCGGTGGCCTTGCGCAGCCTCACGCCGTTCTGCAGTTCACGGATGATGCTGGGCCACAGGAATGCCTGGGAGAAACCAGTGAGGGCCAAGTCAGCAGCTGGCTAGAACACCTGGAGTAGCATCCCCTCCCTCCCATAACAGGGCACTGAAGTCATTCAGAAGCGCAGGAAGCGTGTCCCTGACACCCCCTTTAACTCACTTGCAGACCAGGGCACAGTACCAGAACAGTGAATTGCTCCTCTTTGCAGAAGTTAATTTACAGTGAGGGATCTGGGAGCTGGCTCGACAGGTTAATTCCCAAATTTTGTCATTAACTTTAAGAATGTACTTCAGCAAAACACAGCTGCTGCTGCCAGGTAGCCAGACCCATTTTCTTGAATACCTACTTTCTGCAAGCACTCCATGTGCCAGAGCTGCTTCATATTATCGGACACTAGGAAACACTTGGAATGACATCCCAAACCTTACCATTAACATCCTCTGAACTTTCAGAAACCAAGGGTTGAAGGGCCCACAGACAAAACAGGAAGACAAGGCAGAAGGGATCTCATACTTTAACATTCCCAGCATCATATGTTAGCAGTTTCAGCCTGGAGATACAAGCTGATAACTGACATCTGCTCATCCTGTTCCTGTATTAATATCCGAGGATGCTCAGGCAGGCAGTTTAACCCAACAAAAGTTAGACAGGAAAAAAAAAATAATAAATCAACTCAATAGCATGTTTAGACAACACTGTAATGGAAGCGCTAAGTCAACAGCTTATCTGGATCCCAAAGGCAAACTGAGTAAGAACAAGTGATTGTATTATAAACACAGAAAGGGAAGCAAAACATTTTAGAAAACTGCCTCGGAACAAAGCTTCTGACTTAGACTCCTCCTCATTTTCCACTTACAGTATGAAACATCCTCTCTCAACTTACCCTTTCAGATATCTTTGTGTAATATCAGGACAGTTTTATGCAAGCTGATGGCTGTCATCAAGCAGACAGAATTTTTTCTTTTTTTTTTTTTTTTTGGCATGGCTTTGGTACAGTCAAACCTCAACTCTCCAAATCTAGAGCTGTCAGAGTGACAGTATACTATCCGTATGTCCCAGGCTATATTTATGGTGTAGGAGAATGCTCAAGAGTCTCTGTGAAACTGGTCAGTATTAGAGAGCTTTGAAACAGCTCATCTCATCGTGAGCCAGTTGCACTTTCTAGAGCTGTTTTTCACATGGTGACAGAACGTGACTGAAAGATGTGACCTGAAGAGAGGAATATTCTGCACTGTAACATTGCCACAGTAGTTTCAGGACAAGAATTGCCTTCAGTTGACCACCTCAGAGCAACTTGTACACCCAAAACATTTTTCAGAGATAGGTGACATCATTATCACTCATACTTTTCTTTCCTTACTGACTGGATCCCTGCCATTATTCTCTTTGGGCCATCCCAGTGCACAGTCAAACTCCAGATAAGCTTTCCACACCTGTGCAATGCAACACAAGCTGCTACAACATGCCAAACCCATTGCTTTCAGTTCAACAGATGAGCAGCAAGACAGCCATGCTCCTAAGAGGTCTCACTGCTTAGATCTCTAAGTGAAGACTGTCTTAGGACACGTACAGGTAAGGTCTGTCGAAACTATACAACCCTACCCACCATCAGGCTGCGGTCTGCGTTTCAGCAGGCCCTTTGCATAGCAGCCAACATGAAAAAGCGTGGTCCACAGAGCGCACTGGCTGCCTGGCACCACTCAAGGCATCAGTTCTAATCTGTGGGATCCCAGGGAAGCTGGCATTCTCGTTGTTTCAAACCCAAGATCTTGTCAGAGCGATGCAATCAACTGGCGCTTGGGGACTTGGAAACTAGAGGCAGAAGATTTGCAACAGACATCCTGCTTTTGGATTTCATCTCTCCTGAAGGAGCAGAGGCCAAATACACTGGCCTTCAGGTCACACGGCAAAGCCCATGTATTTATTCATGTATTCCCTGCAGAAAAGAGCTATAGCAGTTGATGAGTTTGTGGTTTGAGATAGCTTGCCAGTTTATTTTAATAGATCACAAAATTGAGAATATGCCCAAACACACATTTCACAAACATTTTCATACGAATAGTTTGAGCACGCTTCAAAGCAAGTGCTATGCAGACAAAGGGAGCGAGTCCACAAGTCTCTCGGGGCTTGCCGTTTGTCTCCACAGACTCCAGACTACAGTGCAGTTGTTTATGCTGGGCAGAGCTCCAGCCAGAAGAGCTATTTGTTTCTGATTGAGCCCTGACTGTGTAGGGCCTTGAAAAAAACAGGGTAAGTTGCTTTCTCTGTCCCAGACACATAGTCCAAGATCTCGGGAAGGACAAGAAAAGCAGCAAGAAGAATACAGGAGCTGTATCTCAAACCTCACCCTCCTTCACCCCTTTTTTTGAGCTGCCGGAGCTTCACAACCACAAAGATGGTCACAGAGCTACTGGCCTTTGGTCTCCACCAGCCCTGAACCAGCACAAAGCCCACATAAATAAGTCAACTAGTCTGCCCCTGTGCTACCATCAACAGAAGTTTTATGAGAATTTTCAGTCCAGTTACAGGAAAGGAGCAGATTGCTTTGGGCAGGTGTCAGTTCCTGCCAAGACCTGGAGTTTGGCGATCCTTTGTAGGAAGAAAAGACTGAGCAACTACTTGACCCTTACTCCAAAGACTGTCTCCAACTTCATTTTTAGACATGGTTTAAGTTGAACCACAAACACACTCTTTGTGTAGAATAAATGTCCCCATGAAAGTTTAACTTCAAGTTCACTCTCCAACTTGTTTGGCAGACAAGTTTTTAACTACTTAAGCTCTTGAACAACCTAAGAAGTTTTCTTTGTGTTCAAGCTCTACTTTTCATAGAGT
This sequence comes from Gallinula chloropus, assembly GCF_964237585.1. Taxonomy (NCBI): domain Eukaryota; kingdom Metazoa; phylum Chordata; class Aves; order Gruiformes; family Rallidae; genus Gallinula; species Gallinula chloropus. The sequence continues at coordinate 91,242,922 of NC_140085.1, forward strand.
CGTCAATAGAAAGTCTCAGAGAGCCAAGGTAGGCAAAAACCTCCAACAACCCCCATAATGAAGAATAAAATCACTTACCTGGTGTTTTTCCTTCTTCTGAATGGGGTTTTCCACCAAATCTTCCATATCCATTTTTCTCAGCCTCTGAGAAGCAAGACATGAGGTCGTTACTTTGCACCGTTCAGTGATTTCCTATCTATTCAGTACAAATTACTCATGTTAACCTGAAAGGGTTACAGGCCTCAAACACCCAAGCTTTCAAAAGCTAAAATAAATTACTAATATGTTGTAGAGGCAGTAACCTTTCATATTGTGAAAGGAGACCTTCAGCTATGTACTCTACTTCTAGTGCAATGGGAAGGTTACAGGGGTAATCAGCCAGCCCTTTTTCAGTGGTCTGTGGAGACAGGACAAGGGGCAATGGCTGCAAGTTGGAGCACAAAAAGTTCCATGCCAATATGCAGAACTCTTTCACAGTGAGGGTGACAGAGCCCTGGCACAGGCTGCCCAGGCAGCTGTGGAGTCTCCTTCTCTGAAGATATTCAAGACCATTCTGGATGCCTCCCTGTGTGACCTGTCCTAGGGAACCTGCTTTGGCAGGGGGGTTGGACCCAATGAGCTCTGGAGGTCCCTTCCAACCCCTACAATTCTGTGATTCTGTTACCTCAGAACTAGGTGAGCACGTGAAGGTAGAATGAACAGCAGCTAAAGGGTGATTGCAAGCATACCTCTTTGGAGGTCTGGATGATGGTCACAAGCTTCTGAAGTTCCATATATTCAGTGAACAGACTCCTACAGGTCATTTCATAATGCCTGGTAGCCTCAGAAGGCCTGGACAAGTGCTCCTTACAGGCCTGAAAGAAGTGCAACTATTCAAAAGAGATCTTGAAATGAAAAATCGTGGTAGAACAAAGCAATATTCGGTTTTCTCAGTGCATAGTTAAAAGACATCCTCCTCACAGCCCTCTTCTATCTTTGTGTATTTATTGGAGATGCAGAGGAACAAACAAGATGATGTACAATCTCGTATGTACAATAATGTAAGTAGCTGTGTAATGTATCTCTCTCATTCTCAATAAGGTGTATTTTCCAATAAGCACCTGGAAGGGGAAGCCTCTAGTGCAGACAAACAGCAACAAAACACAGTGGGTAGAGTCACTCACCCTGTTCTTCTCTGCCCTGAGGGGACTGAGGGATGGAAGGTTTCTCATACCCTTAAATTATGATTGAGAGGAAAACACTCGAGTTGAGATGTTGAAATCCCAGCTCTTGCAGAAACTGAACACTATGGACAAATCGCTTTTTGTCCAATATCCATAGTCTTCTACGTATCCAATTTGGAGACTGTGTATGAAAGTACTTCATAGACACAGATGAGAGAAAACCATGCTCAGTCTTCCTTCTTAATTCCCACAGAAAGCACAAGATGGTTTTGCCTCTCCCCTCTGATGGGAAAGCCACACAATTTGTCTGTCCTGCAATAAGCTACCCAGCTTTTTTACAGAAATGGTCTTGCCCCTTGGTTACCAACACTGTTCCATCAGCTCCTCTAAAGGTTCTGTATTTACTAAGTAGGAAGAAGGAAACCTTGGTAACATCCTGCAGGGTGACTGCTGGTTTCACTGCCTCATCATCCAGTTTCAACATGAGGTACAGCAGCTTCTCCAAAGGATCACTCAGCTCTCGCTCCACTTGGCTGTCGATTCCCCAGTCCAGGGCTTCATAGATCACCACTCCCAAGTACTCCAGCAGCTGATGACAGAGACCAAGGAAGCAGCACAGCACAAAACATTGCTGAGAACCTCTCACTTCCCAGCCCTGTACATACCCTCCACTGCCCCTCAGACAGGGCTGAGGGCCTCTCTCAGGATGAGAAGGGCCCAAAAGGCAAGTAGAGGCTCATAACATAGCCTGAGATACTCCCTAAACAAGCTGGTTTCAGATTTTTAAACGGCCTTATCCAGCGCCTCTGTTATCTGTTATAGAGAAAAAAAGACTGTGAGCTATTCCTCAGCAGGCAGCATCTGTGCACATTGTTTCCTAGTCCCATTGTTTTACTGGAGTTCAGTTCCAGCATTTTGTTTCATTTTCTAGTCTGCGGGAGACAGGGTCACTCTCACAGGGAACAGCAAATTTAGGCACCTTGATAGTTTCCAAAGGCATCTGCATCTCCTGAGCTGGCCCTCTACTACAGCAGGATTATATCTGCCCATGTGCAAAGCTGGAGACACAGGCTTACCTTGTCCTCTGACTGCTGAATGCTGCCAGCCTCTGAAAGAGGGGGAAAAAAAGAAAAGAGAGAGGATGAGGAGAAGGATAACTGCAGGGGATTGATAAATAGCTTTTAGAATTCCTGGCAAGAGAAGCAGGAAGAGCTCTTGGCAGTAAGGAAACAAAAAACCCCTGACTCAAGTCAGCCACACCTGGGGGAAAGAGGCCTATATTTAGGGACTCCTGGAATGTAACACGCAATACTCATCTTATTGCAAGCATTAGCCCCAAACTAACTCCTGGTAGGTACTTTTTTTGTTTTTTTGCTAATGTGTACCCTACCACAGGGAAGGTACTGCATCTTTATCCTCATTCTGTTACCCACTGATGTTCCTGAAGAGTCAGCCTAGAACTGACCTCTGCAGCAGTGCAACCAAGCAGTGCCTAAGGCAGGTTTGTTGCCACTTGCTGGCTACACATAGTGACAAAAAAGGGAAACCATCAGTCATAGATCTGCCTCAAGAGTTACTATAATGAAGGAATCATACATTGGAAGATGAACAGAGCAGGACACATAGTAAAACCCCGGGCTATTTATTGGGAATAGCAGAAGTGCTAACAAACTTCCATACCAGCTCTTCCCTAGAGCCAAATTATTTGCTGGAAAAATCAGTGAGCTCTACATCTGTTTTATTACTCACCTACAGCCCTTGGAAATAAAATACATGCAGCAAAATAGCATTGTGACAACTTACAGAGCAAGGAGAGGGGAAAGAAAAATCCCACCCAAATGCTTGAATTTGCCCCCATATTTCTGCCATCTATAGGAACAGCCCTCAGACCCACAGCTACCTGTGCTCTTACCAGACTTGTGGTACACCTTGAAGGAAACAGTACCATCATCATGGATAAAGATGCTTCCAGGACCTTTGATGAATACAGAATGGAGCGGTGGGCACATCCCCTGAGCTGACTCCTCCATTTTACAGCAGCACTGAAAGCAGATTGCCCAGGCTTGCTCTTCACTTATAGGATGCTCAAAACACCTCAGAATCTCAGCTAGAGAGACCCTGGTGACCCTCTGCTCACACCGTGGAGACTCCATTTTCACCTTTATCCTCCCACCCCCACTCCTAAGATGCCTAGCACACTCTCCTTCCCAGGCCAAGCAAAGCCTTTTATCAGTTCTGCCTCCTGGTTTGCTCTGCCTCCCCTCCCCACAGGTGCAGTCATTAATGCTAATTTTGCTCTCTCTTTGTAAAGAGACACCACTTTAACCTGCATTGTTATGAGACTCCATGAAAGAAAACAAAATATACAACAAAATTGAACCTAAAGAGAAGAAAAGGTTGTACAAAAGCTATGCTTGATTTAACTCCATTGCTTCTAACAAATGCATCAACTGCAATAGCAGTTAGCTGGGAAGAAATGAGTACATTCAACATCTGGAACACAGGCCTTACGAGGAGCGGCTGAGGGAGCTGGGATTGTTCAGCCTGGAGAAGAGGAGGCTCAGGGGAGACCTTATAGCTCTCTATAACTTCCTGAAGGGAGGTTGTAGTGAGCTGGGGGTCGGCCTCTTCTCCCGTGTAGACAGCAACAGAACTAGAGGGAATGGTATCAAGCTGCGCCAGGGGAGATTCAGGCTGGACATTAGGAAGCACTACTTCTCTGAAAGGGTAGTCAGGCACTGGAATGCACTGCCCAGGGAGGTGGTGGAGTCACCGACCCTGGGGGTGTTCAAGGAAAGACTGGATGTTGTATTGAGAGACATGGTTTAGTGGGAGCTAGTAGTAATAGGTGAATGGTTGGACTGGATGATCTTTTAGGTCTTTTCCAACCTTGGTGATTCTGTGATCAGGCAGAGAGGGAAGGAGGTGAGCAATCATGTCTTATGGGAGAAGACCTACACAGAAGACCTCAAGAATGCAATCCATTTGATAGGAAACTATGCTGGGAACACTAATACTTTAGGGCAATCAACTCCACAGAGCACCTGCATCCAGCCCCAGCCCCCACTCCAGCCTGGCCTCGACCCTTTGCCCAAATCCCAACAGCTGGGTCTGGGAGCAAGGCCAGGTGGGTGCCCAGGGGAGGTGCAGCAAGGCCCTTCCTTGCTCGACGTGCTGGTATGAATCGCTACTGGTGTCACATTAACCAGCTTGGTTTGTGCTTTGGGCTCTTGTGTGTGTGTGTGTGACGGGACAGCTGCACAGCTTGTGATGAGCTCTGCGGCCACAGCGGCGCCTCAGCCGCTGGCTCTGGATAACCCCACCCCCAGGGTCAGGCAGGGAAGAGCCGCGAGGTTTAACAGGCGTGAATAGCTCCGATAATTTACGTTTCTTTCCCTGCTCGTTTAGACGTTTTGCGAACACATCGCAGAGCCGGGCCTCGGAGTCACCGGCTGTGTAACGGCTGCTGGCAGACCACACGTCCCGCCAGGGCCTCGTACCTTGCCTCAGGCATCTGCCTGGCCTCGGTGCTTGGCCGCACCCGCGGGAGAGGCTCAGGGGTGCCAGGTACCCGGCACCACCCGGGCTACGCCACCCGAGTGGTTTGCTCCGATCCCGCCCGGCCAGCACCGCAGCTCCTCCCCCATGACCCGCCGACAGGGTCCCGCCCGCGCCCGGCCTCCCTTCTGCCCTGCGCAGCGCCGCCCCACACCGGGAAACATGGCGGCGGCCGAGTCGGCGTGGAATCGGCTGGACGTGCCGTGGCCCGCCGCTAGCGCGACGGTGGCCCTGGCGCCGCAGCACCCCGCAGGTCCCCGCGTCGGGCGGTTGGGCTGGGCTGGGTTGGGTTGGGTTGGGCTGGGCTGGGCTGGGCGCCATGCGGGACGCCGGCGTTTGTGGGGGTGGTTCAGTCGGGGCTCTGTTTCCCGCCCGCAGGGAGGTTGCTGCCGGCGCTGCGGCGGCGGTGCGGCATCGCCGGCAAGCGGCTGTCAGGGACGGGCCTGGCCTTCGAGGGACGCGTCCTGCGGGCCGTGCTGTACGCCTACCACAGCAGGCTGCTCCGGCACCGGCCCTTCCTGGCCCTGCAGCAGGTGAGGAGCGGCCCCGGCTGGCCGGCAGGCACCCGGCAGCTCTGGCCTCCGCGCAGCGGGGGCGCAGAAAGCCTGTTCGGAGCGGGTGCGTGTCTGTTGTCTCTAAGCCGCTTCACAGCTTAGTTCAGCGGGTTTCCCGGCTGGTTTCAGCTTTCCAGCCCTGTGGAACCAATATTCAGTCTGTTATACCCACACTACTTCGCCTGAAGTGGGTACACTTGCAGACCTGTGAGTTACATGAGTAGTAGAGGGATTTGATTCTCAAATATAATGGGAGGGATGGGATGGGGACATGGGACACAATAATCATCAACTACTCAATTAGGTACTCTTTGGCTTTAGATGAAACATGAACTCCTTATAGGTTTTCCAGTAAAGGGATTGTGAGTATCTTCAGATAACTGTTTTGAAATAGAGCAGGAATCGTTCTTACTTTCTTGGCTTATGCCTTTTCATTCTTGAAAGGAAAACCAATATCAAAGGCTACTGCATGTTGCAGGAGAAACCATGCAGCACCAACTAACAATGGCCTACTCCAGCCTTTTGCTTAACTCCACATTTTGTAGTAGTGTGATAAAGGGATCTTTTTCATCACAGTACAGATACAGGAATATAGCAGCACATTCCATCTTGTAAACGTGCTAAGTGTGCTGATAAGGGCAAAGTGTCACTTAAAACAGTGACAGTCCTTAGACCAAGGCGCTTTCATCTCTCAAAATGCCAGTCACAGGAGTTCTCTTTTTTCCCAGGTAGAGCAATGCTTGAAGCGTCTTTGGAAAATGAACTTGGTGGGCTGCATTGAAACTCTGGCAGGACTGATTCCCAAGTATGTGTCAGGATCCTGTATGCTGTATGGAACGTATCCATTAACTCAGTTCTGCAGAGCTGGGGGGGATTGCTAGATCATAACCATCTTCTTGCCCTCTTATCAATACAGGAAAAACACATCCCAAGCCCAGGTGGAGTGCTTAGCTCCCAGCCAGCCTGTGCTGGAAACAGTGGCTGTGAAGGTGTTGGGAGGCTGCAAGCTCGTGCTACGTCTGCTGGACTGTTGCTGTAAAGCTTTTCTGTATCCTTTTTATCACCATGAAAACATTCTTGCAGATCACCAGCAGCACCTCTTAAGACCAAAGCTAGGTTTGCTGTAGGCCCTATATTGCTGATGGCCTCAACTGTGCAATTTGAATGTGCAACTTGCCATTCTTTGATAGCCAAACAGCGTATTTTCACGTTATTATGTAGGAACCTCAGGCTGCTGGCTGGCTGCTGTTTTGGCCTCGAGCAAGTCAAAGTTTGGATACTAATCTCCCAAATTATCCAGGATATTGCCTTGTGAATTGCCTCTAGTTGGTATGTTCAACAAGTCTCATTACATGCTGTTTCTTTTTTATCCTTAACTGGTACGATCTTCAGCTTGTCCATTAAACACCTCTGCTCAGAAGAATTCATACTTATGAACACCGTAGCTTCAGGGTTGCTGAGCCGGCTATGGTTTGTGTACTCAAAAGTCTGTCTTATTTGTTGTCTGTTGACATGCCTGTCAGGGAGAAGGGCTTCTAATTAGGCCTTGCTGCTGAGTGAGCTGTATTCAGTTGGGTGGAGGAGGAGGGAAGTGCCTCCATCCTTTTGGATTTGATTCTAGCACCTGAAGAGTTGTGTAAGTGGAAAGAGGCTTCTTCCCTGTAAGGTTTTGGTCTTGGTTCCTATCTAACTTCATGTGGCTCTAATAAAAACATAGTGTTAATACCAGCCTGCCACAAACACTAACATCTGTGACTCTTTGCAGTAAGTCCTGCCTTGTGCTAGAATGGATAGGCTGGGATAAACTTGTTCTATAATACCGCTGAGTGTTCAAGGGAAATCATGGTTCTAGTCTCAGCAGAACTACACTGGGAAAGTAGCTGCTGTCTGTAGCTGAAGGAGTAACAACATTGTGTAGAACTCAGTGAAATGTTCTTTGGCACAAGGAATCTGTCTCCTCAGTAAAGGCAGAGCAGGTTACTGTAAGACATCAACGTTGCCATGCATTGATACAGGTTGCTTTTGGGGGTAGACATCATGTCAGAGGATTTGGGTGTGACCTGAGGACCTGTTGAATCCCATGTGTGGCGCTCAGCAGAGCTCTAGAAAAGCAGAAGGGCTCCTCATCAGGGAGTTACTTAGTAGTCAAGTCACTCCTACATTTTGCTCTTTAACAGTTCCTTAAAGCACAGGCTATTAAGGGAAGCCTGGTGAGGGAGTGCAAAAAAGCTAAGCTTGCAGTGAGGGGGAACAGGGAAAGGACAGCTCGGAATCCCTTCCACCGGCTCTTCTGATTGAGCTGAAGGTAGCTGTTCAGGGAGCACATGTTTTTTTTTAGAGAAAACTCCATCCCTTTCTGTCTTCTCTCTTCAGGATTCAGTACAGGTGTGTGCTGCAGAGCCTCGTGTCCTTGTACAGCACGTTGTCAGCATCGCTGCGTCTGGTGTCTGAGACCCAGCAGATGCCTTACATCAAGGGGTTTGACTTCCCTTCTGATATCAGTAACTTCCTCGGAGTTCACGTTTCTTCTGAGGTGAAGAAGCAAAAGGCTAGAATGCTTACAGCAAAAAAACCTGCCAGCTGGCTGAAGAAGTTCTTCCCAGCAAAGCCAGAGACAGCGTCAGAGGTTGGGAAAAAGGGAAGTCTTGGGACCTGCAAAAGTGCTGTGAGAAACTGTAGCATCCCGTGCCCTGCAGACATCGGACAGCCAGTTCTGGCCACCAGAGCCAGCAGAGGTAAAGCCCTGTGCCACAGTGCTCCTGCTTGCTGACATCTCTGAGACTGCAGTTTCTGCTCAGTAGAGCCAAACACTTCTGCTACCCACAATGTGTGGTTCTAGTGCAAACTGCTGTCTTTGGTAGAGGATACTGCTGCAGGTACCCCTGCCTTTATAAAGCTCTGGATATTGCCAGTTTTATGAGGTTTGTTTTTTGGTTGGGGTTTGTTTTGTAACGTGATAACAGCCTGGAGAGAAGCAGGCAGTAAATGCAGTATACAGGCCCTGTGAACAGTTACCTGTATCTTCCTGTTTCTGCATAGATGGGGCCTGAGGACAGTGAATGAAGTTAAGAGCAGTGTGCAGTCCATACAGGAGTAGGCAAGGTTGTGCAGGCGTCCTCTGCTTACGCTTCTGCTCTGTGCCCAAGTCTTCTGCAGCTGGGGCTATGGCCAGTGACTGTAGGCATCCAGGTGGGTTTTTTTAACCCATTAAGATCTCTGTGCACCCTCTTTACCCCTCTGAGCTGCCATGTGAGATAAGCCTAGTCCCCTTAAGTTTGCCCAGAAATATTGAATACAGGTGTGAGGCTGCTGAGACAGCAGGAGAAGTGAGAGCTTAGCCGGGCAAAGCACTGTGGAGTCTCTATGCAGAGACTTGGAACTGTCTTTATTTTGTAACAGGAACTCTCCTCTCTTTCTAGGGAAGCACCTGGGGTTTGATGTGAGGAGCTTACTTAGACCATCCAGACTTCCAGCGCAAGAGGTTTGCATGCTACCATTTTTTTTAACTTTAAAGACCCTAATAGTCAAAAGATGATAGCCCTGATGGAAAGTGTCCCTGTTCTCAACCTTATTTTTGCTTGTCTGACAAGCCAAGTTAATGTGGAAGCTTTGCACTTCACTACTATCAGCTTGAGGATTTGAGCACTTGTTGGTATGTCAAGTGAAATGACCAGAGGACAAGTTAGTGGCAGACAGGAATTATTTGCCTCTTCTTTTTGTATTCCACAAGACAAGACAGCTCTTCCACTTTCTCCATAGGAAATAAGAATGTTCCCATGAAACCCTCAGTGCTCTGCTCCTCCTGTCAGAGAGGATTGGGCACGTCATGCTTTCAAAAGACCGTTTCCATTGTGCTTTGTTTCAGGGTGTACGTGTTGCATCCACACCTCTGACAGCAAAGTCAGCGCCACTCTCCTCTCGTGTAGCAAAGGCGCAGCGTGCTGGATCTCTTGTACAGATGGTCCAAACAGCTACGTCCTTTGGGGAGCTGTCAGAGGCACTCAGAAAAGCTGTTCTCTGGTGCAAAGGCAACAAATTCAGACCAGAAGCTTATTTCCTGCGAAGCAAGTTGTTGAAAAGCAACCGGCTGCACCACGTGGAGGCTCAAGGATGCAGGTAACCTCTTATGGGGGAGGATGTTTCTGGATCTGACACTTTATATTTTACTATTACCTATAATAGTGTAGAGAAATGCAGTGGTCTAGCCCAGACTTTAAACTCAAACAGGGCCACTAGTACAGGTTACAGGATACTCTGACTTGAATGTTGTTTGGCTTTAGTAGTTTCTGAAAGGATTTTAGAAGGCTAACAAATGCACAAGTACTTGAGGGAGGGTGAAAATGCTACTTAAATCACATGCCTGTTTAATGGTAATGATTATATGATGCAAGGGGTGTAGTCTTTCTTCAGAACAGCCTGGCCCCTGGTACAAGGTGCTGTTGTGTCTCCTTTGTATGACAACAAAAATGGTAGAGAAGGCTAATAACCCAATCTCTCCAGACTCCAGGTGAGCTGAGACTTCAGCAGCTGATAAAGTTATGTTTTGTGTACCTTCCTCCCCTTAAGCTTGAAGAAGAAACTCTGCTGTGTCAAGACATCTGTCTGTAAATACCTCCTGTGTGGGTCACCGAGCGCACGCTGGCCCAGGCGGTACCTCAGGGCACGGCTCTGTCGCAGGAGGATCAGATCATCCGCGTGCTTGAAGAGAACTCTGAAGAGCCTTCAGCAAAACCCTTCTGAGCTTTTGGGGAGGTGTGAGAACAGTGCTTCACTCGTCCTGCCAGCTTGCCAGGACGGGCCTCAGAGTTGGGAAGGATGCTGCAGTGCTGATACAGGCTCTGCTAAACGAGGCACCGCAGGGACCCCTCAGCGGCTGCTGCTGGGAGGAAGCCCTGGCCCTGCATGGAAAGAAGCTACGGAGGACATGGATATTGATTCTATTTTTGCAGCAATGGGTGTCTGACCCTGGACTCACACAGAGAAAAGGGGTCAAGTCCATTACAAATTTTGCAATGTGTTTTTTGTAAACCAGGGTTGTTTGGTTTGTTTTCTGGGAAGGTGTGCCTAACAGATGAATCTTCCCTAGCCATGTCCAGGAACATTGACTCTGAGTTGCCCTTACTCCATGTTCCATCTCTGTTGCCTGACTACACATTAAGTGAGGGTGACAGAGTACTGGAATAGGCTGCCCAGGGAGGTGGTGGAGTCTCCCTCACTGGAGATATTCAAGACCTGCCTGGACGCCTATCTGAGTGATATGTCCTAGGGAGCTGCTTTGGCAGGGGGGTTGGACTCGATGATCTCTCGAGGTCCCTTCCAACCCCTACAATTCTATGATTCTATGATTAAGTGCTGCTGTCAGATCCACAATGCAGAGTTACCAGCCACAGCACAAGGCTGCAGCTGATGGCTTGCTGCTGCTTACGGCAAGAGAGCTGTTCTTACTTTTCCAAGGAAGCTGCCATATATCCTCCCCTCTGTGCTGCCTGTGTAGGGGGTGGCCTTGGTTTGCAGTACTGTTGCCGTTCAGCACTTGCCATCCTTGTCTCAGATGAGGAGCTGGCTGGACCTGCTGTCTCTGAGCCCTGCTAGAGAGCACAGCTGTGGCTGGCAGCAGTAAACTGCTGACTGGGGAACATGTTTCTCACTGTCCTGAAGTCTTTTTAATCTGAAGTGCAGGTCCTGCACTTATCTGGCAATGTAGGGCACAGCGACTCCAACACATACTCTGCCAGGTTCTTGCTTGTAACGAAGTCCCAAGATCAGGAGCACCAGGAAATACTAAAAAACGCCCAAACCTGTCTCAATGAAAAATAGGAATCTGCTGTAATGTAGAGCACCTGCTGAGCAGGACTAAGGAAAGGCTGTAAGTACAAGTAAATCTGGCATAGGTTAACTTCAGTTTCCACCCCAAAAGCTGCACCCACTAGGACAGAATTTTAAAAAGTGCTAATAGCATCGCGTTATGCACCTTAATTAACTGCTCTAAGTTCAGTTGTGAGGAGTAGGCATAAGCTTAAAATGGTTTATTCAGAAAGCTTATACATAGCAAAGAGCAGAACTTGTGTAGCAGTCTGGCATTGAAGCCTGTGTCCAGTTAACTGAGTTTTTTTTTCTAGTTTCCTGTTACAGGAACACCCTGGGCTAGCTGAAACAGTTGCAGGGAATCATCCATTAGTCTTCTAGACCCAATTCAACACAGTCCTACTTCAAACTGATTTCCTGCCATGAGAAAAAAAAAAACTTTTAGAGCTCCTCTCACGAGATTCTGGGGAAGTGGTATAAAAATTCCTAAGTCCAAAATGCACGCTCAGCCAGCCTTCAGCTGCTTGCATGCTTCTCAGAGAAGGCTAGGAGCGAGAGCAGACAGCCCAGCAGCGGTCTCCATCCTGAACAACCCCTCCAAACAACGCACATGACACCCCTTCCTTTTCGGCAGCAGGTGCCCAGACAACCCCCCAGCGCAGCCTGGGCGCAGGATCAGGACCCGTAGTTGGCTTCGTCGAAGGCTTTTCTGGCTCGTTTCAGCTCTTCGTTCATCGTGAGGAGGTCTTTCACCCTGGCAAACTTCCGGGGGTCCTTGCGGATTAGAAAGACAATGTCCTCCACCTGTACACGACCCTGCCGCCCAATTGACATGGCCTTGTGTGTCTGTTGGAGGAAAAGAGGAAAGTCAGGAGGTTTCCTTTGCCTCCTGATTTCTTTAAAGCTCTCGTTTTCACTCTATCTCCTGCCATTTTATAATCAAAAAAATAAGCACTTGCAGGGTCTGGGCACAAGAGAACTTCCCTGTAACTCATGTGCAAGTACCTGCATCATGAGACAGTTGAGAGGGCCTTGCCTCATCAAAGCAAACCTTTGCAAAGAAAGGGGACCCAAACAGCGGGAATAACCTGTTAAAAAAGACCCCTAAAAACCTAAAACTTTCAGACAATACCCCAGTGCCTGGGCTTCTGGCCCTAGAAACTTATATTTCTTCTGTAGTGCAGAACTACATTCCCATCCATGTAAAGACAAAAGGAGTACACAAAACATCAACAGGCTGTCAAAGCTGAGTCTTGCCCTGTCAGCTACACATACAGCGATGTCACAGTGAGCCCCAAGGTCAGAGGTGTATTCCCCCCATCACTGATACTAATGTAACTGCTACTTAAGGACTTCAGATGTCTTCAGACAGTTCTACAGCTATGTGGATCAGGATGGATGGATTTTGCCTTAATCTTGGAAGAGTGAAAGCTAAGTTTAGCTTTGTCCTTTGACCATCAGAATTTTGGGTCTGGGATAATGCAGTACTTGAATCAGAGGCGTTAGCCTTCAGAAGACCCAAGTCTTCACAAGGATATTCTGACCATGCTGCCTAGAGTTGACTTACCATTTCTGTGATAAACTCTATTACCAGGTCCTCAAGAATGTCCACTGATTCTGTGTAAGGGTTCTGGTCATCCCCAAATCCATACATCATGCATCTTACTGTGGAAAGAAACAGTGTGAGGATCCTTCCACCCATTCAGTGCTGTCAGCAGCATGCAGCTAGTTAAGAGCTCGCCAGCCTACGTGGTCACACATCATGCACCAAGATGGCATGGCGTGTCTGTTGGGCAGGACAATTCTTCAGCAAACACTGGGGAGATAGGGGGGTAGTCAGAAGCCAGCAAGAGCTCTAGTGCTGTATATACACAAGGGAGTGCCTGATGACAGACTCTCTATGTGCTTAGCTACCAAACACTGACCACAGACTGACAGCACAGCTGACTTTAGATAAAGTTAGGGTCAGAAGATACAGCGGCAGCTATCGTTTCGGGGGGTCTACACAACAGCTTTCTGCTCTCACAGCCGGGGCACCGGATGAGAGCCGCTGGTTTTGAGCCCTGGCGCTCCGCAGCTGCCTCAGGAGCTTCCCCGCCCTGCAGAGCCGCGGGGAGCCGGGCGGCGAGCAGCCCGCCAGCGCTGGGCAGAGCTTTCTGGCCCGGCTCGACTCACGTTCTTTGGAGAACAGCCTCTTCCTCTTGCCTTGCCCGCCGTCCAGGCCCCCGCCGGCGTCTTCAGCGTCTTCTTCAAACTAGACGGGAACAGCGGAGGAGAAGCCGCCGTCAGCGCCCGGGGCGGCAGGACTCCCTTCCCCTTCCCCTTCCCTTCCCCGCCAGCCGCGGCTCGGGGCGGGGCCGCCTCCCTCCCCGCGGTACCCCAGGGCTGCCCGGTCACAGCGGGGACGTGAGCGGAGCGCTCCGTCCAGCGCTCCCGGCCGCTACTCACCGGCGCATCCTCCTCCTCATCAGCCATGGCCGCCAGACCCCGCAGACACTTCCGGGCGGGCGGAAGAGCTTCCGCTTCCCCCGCCCCGCCCGGCCGAGGCGGCGGGGGGTGGGGCTGGGCCCTGGCCTCGGCCCGCTGGCGGCTCCCAGCTCAGCGGGGCCGCTGCCGCTGCCCGGCCCTCGCCTCAGAGAGCAGCCCCGCTGCCCCGCCTCACTGCCCGCTCGCCTCCGGAGCCCCGTCCCTGCAGAGCGAAGCCAGCAGCTTGCTTGCACCGCCCCTGGGGAACGTTTCGTCCCTGTCCCCGCTTCCTACGTGCTGCTCTTTCGTGTTGGACCGAACCCCATCTCCCAGCACGCCGGCTTGACACCCCGAGCGTGAGGGTGCTCCGAGGATGCTCCCGTTAAGGGGCTGCCAGCCTTCCTGAGCTCTTTTTGCCCATCAGCCACCTTCCGTGGGATCCCATGTAGTCATTCCCCGAGTAAGCTGAACTGCAGGATCTTTCGTAGCCCTCCTCAGGGTCTGCAACTCCCACCACATCACTGCCACCATGGCCAAATTGATTACCGTGCCCCCAGGGAGCTCCTCCTTTGTTAGTGAGCAGAACAGCTGTGTCACCCCTGGCTGACCTATCCAATACCTGTATCAGGAAGCTGTTCTGATGCCCCATGGAAATCCCGGCTGCTTGTGTCTCAGTGTGCTGCCCCTCCCGTAGTTGTCCCAAGGGATGTTAAAGCCACCCATGAGAATCAGTCTTGATCCAGTTAGTCAAACTGCTTAAGAAAAAGAAGTCTTCCTCAGTTCATCATCTTGGGTGGTCTATAACGCACTCCCACCACACTGTCACCTTTACTGGCCACTCCTCTCATCCCAAAGCTTGTGAAGAAGCACATTTATCCTTGCAAGACATAATTATGGAACAGCCAGTGTGAGATTCTATGATTCTATGAGAGCAACTTCCCCTTTGCTTTTGGTTGGCAGCTTGTTTGTGACTTGAAGCAGAGTTCCTGTGCACTCGTAGTATGTTGGGTAAAAATCCCTGTATTTTGCAAACATGAAAACCAGTGGATGTGCTGTATCAAACCTCAAAACTCATTTCAATTTCTGACTTTGATTTTAGGAAAAACTGTGTTAGGGCTTCACATAGAAGTCAGTGGGCCTTTTTTTTTTTTCCTGGTACTGATAATTGAAAGATTGCAGCTTGCTTCATGACAGGGTTTTAAGGAGAAAGGATCTCATGTGAACTCTGGAATTTCCCTTTCAGATCATCTGTGGTTTGGGAAAGAACATACAAACCTTTGCTAAGGTCTGGTCAGGAGACAGTGAAGATGAAACTTAATATGTGACAGGAGATAGGACAAGGGGAAATGGCACAAAGCTGCACCAGGGCAGGTTCAGAAAAGGGTAGATGAGGTACTTAGGGATATGGTTTAGTACAGGATGGGAATGGTTGGACTTGATGATCTTAAAGGTCTTTTCCAACCTTGTAATTCTGTGATTCTTTAAGATCCTGGTGCAGTTACAGCACAAGTTTCCTTGCCCCATCAGGAGAACGCTCTGTGGTAGTAAATGTCCTTTTACTTTGTGTGAATTCTAATTTCTTAGGACTTTATAGCTCTTAAATCATTAAAAAAAAAGTAAACTTGTGTTTTTTCTTCTTGCTGGCATTGGTACATGTTTTTACAGCATGCTGAGGTTTTAAACATGGGCTAAGTAAATATATGGAGAAAAGGGCAGCTCATTGCATTGCGTGCATGTGGAACCAATTTGACTTAGCCAGGACAAATGACTGGGTTTGAGTCTCGCCTGGGTTTTCAGCATGATTAGCAGCAAGTCCTTCCTCCTGGTGAGCACAGAACATGCATCCTTGCTTGGCAGGTAGTTTGAATGGGAGCACTGTGAACAGAGAGCGTTTGCTTTCTAACACGGTAAATTCTTCTAGACCAATAAACTTAAGATCATGCCTTTAATAATAAATAACATGCAGGAAGGGGAATGGACTCAGGGTTTGGGTTTTTTTTCCAGGTAATGGATGGCTCTAAGAGCTGTATGGAAAGAGCAAAAAGATGGTGAGCAAAACTGTCAGCAGTTGTAAAGAAAGGGAATTAAGATACTCTTGCTGTTCTTGGTGGTGAGGGTAGAAATGGAAAAAGAAAATACATTCTTCATGAGCTCTGGAGTTTAGGGGGTTTCCTGGCTCCCAGTACTTCACAGGCTGAAGCACAATTGAATACCAAATGACTTGTAAACAGAGGGTAATCGGCAGTTTCCCATGGCTGCAACTTTGAAATTAAGCTTCATTGCCAGGGTGGCGGTCACTCTTTCACCCAAAGCAGGTGACCACTACTGTGTATGCTGCTTGCTTCCTGCTGTAACTGAGTGTTCCATGTAGGAGCCTGCACAGGCACCTGGAAGTCCTCACTGCAGCAGTCCCTCACCCTCAGGGCCAAACGCAGCTCAAAATGACTTACTCTAAGCCCAAAAACAAGTGCAATGAGGCTCATAAATCCTCTTTTCCTTTCTATGGAACACTTGGCTTCCGCCAACATCTAAATAAACTTTTCTTCTATTTTTTTTCCTTTTTTTTTTATGAGGAATGGTTCATGCTGTTAGCCTGGACTAGGGAAAAAAAAACAAATGGGAGGATGGGCAAACAAAGGAAATGGACACAGATCAGTTGCTTAAGTAAAGCAAGATCTTTTCAGCGAGGTTACAGAAGAGGGGCCTACGCACCATGTCACTTAACTTGTATTTGTGCTTAAGTTCCCACCTGGAGCTGCAAGAACTGTGGTTGTTTGTAATTTAACAATTAAGGCTTGGACAAGATTCACCTTCATCAGCTTGGACACCTGTTAGTGTTTCTTCATGTCTTAAAGAACTTCTAACATTGACATGTTTTAATACTGTAAAAAAAAAAGTTTGTTACTTTTATTGCCCTGGACAACCTTGTGTAGATCCAGGCCTGGAAGCTGGTGGCCCTGACTGTGGCAGGGGGGTTGGAACTCTATGATTCTTGGGGTTCCTTCCAACCCACACCATTCTATGATTGCATTATTTTTAAGTTGCTTAATGTACTCTTAATATTGTTGGTGGAGTTCTTAGACCTACTCCTGTAAAGTACTAGGTTTAGAATATATGTCTTAGTTATGCTTTGGGAGTCATGCTGGGGAGGGAATAAGAAAACATGTTTTTATTAGAATAGTCTTTAAAAATTGTCCAAAACTATTCCTTTGTCCCAAAGGTTGTGGATACTTTGGCCAC
The DNA here is from genome assembly GCF_964237585.1 of Gallinula chloropus. Lineage (NCBI taxonomy): Eukaryota > Metazoa > Chordata > Aves > Gruiformes > Rallidae > Gallinula > Gallinula chloropus. The sequence continues at coordinate 91,259,708 of NC_140085.1, forward strand.
CTGAACCCTGGCAGCTGTGAGCCAAAGCTGTCAGCAGTACCCTCTGACAGCGTGCAAACCATCATCATGCTTGGTGTATTTAGATCTACCTGCCATCTCTCTCGAGGTTTGCAAGGGTTCATTACTGTTCTTTGTTTGCTCCATCATCAGTTCTAGAATTTCCAAAATGCCTCTCACAATTAGGGGCTGAGTACCAGGCTTCCCATGCCTGTTTTTTGGGAAGGAAAAGAATCTCTCGTACTTCTGAACTGGACAATAGCTCACATCCTTCAGAAACTGTTTGGAGCAGGTAAGCTAGTTTTTCTCAGGCTTGAGAAATAAAAGTTTCTTGTGGCTTTGTCAGGTTTTGCCTTAAGAAAAAGTTTTTATCTTAAAAAGTCACATTCCACCTCCAGTAGGAGGCTCACCCTTCTGGTGTAGTAACGGCCTGTCCAGTTCCATCTGAACACAGCTTTTCCTCTAGGAAGCTCAAGAGGAAGAAGGAAAAGCTCCAGCTGAGTTGCAGACACTGGAGAAACAAAAACATGCCAGAGAGCAGGGTTAGAGTCATGGTGAAGCACTTGAGGACCCCAGGGAATGAATTCACAAGACCTGAGCATGAGTACTGCGCCTTTCGGTGTCTGAGCCTGAACAGCCTTCCCTGAGGGAGCTCGGGGCTGGAGCCACCCCAAGGCCCCACACCCTCTGCCTTTGTCCTTGCTTGTGCAAAAAAAGGCTACCATTTCTTCACAAAATAGAGAATTGTATTATAGCTGGGGTAAGCAGGCACTGAAGTGATCTCAGGCATGAGCAGGATTAGCCAGAGATACAGCCTGAAAACATGAGCTGCTGCTAAAATTCCCCTTCCTCTCTTGCCAGACACCCTGGCCCTTGAGGTGGCAGTCAGGATCTTGCTTCCTGCAGGCAGCCACCCCACTTAATGCAAAACGAACTGCCAGTATCCAGCCCTTGGCCTGTTCTGTTTGGCACCTAGAATTTATTTCATACTGTATCAAAGAGCTGCTACCACGTACTAGTCCTGAGTGCAGCAGGAAAGCAGTGCTGAGCCCAAGGAGCAAGACTTTACACAAGAGTGAAAGGCAGCAGCACAGAAACAACCTTCAGAGCCCCAGTAAACCAGACCTCCTTCTGCCTCAGTGTGTCGCCTCTCCCTGTAAATGCCTCAGGCTACATCTGAACCGTCCCACTGCTTAAAAAAGCCTCTGCTTTTAAAAATTACCCAAGAAACCTGTTTAGGTTACTTCATTAATAGAATAATTGACATAGTAGCTAGTCAACACCCCTTCTAAAATGCGTTCTACCCTATTGTGACTCTAGGGGACCATTGCCAGAGCAAGGTGAAAATACTGGCTTTGTCATGCCTGGGTTATGTCACTCGCCACAGCACACTCCTTAAGAACCTGGCAAGGAAGCTTCCTAGCATGTCAGGCGCCTGTTGACCCAAAGCATGCTCCTACATTTACATTCTAAGTGAAGGCTTGATTTTATTTCCTGTCTTACCTGCCACAGGGGCACTGATTCTTGCATGTAACAAACTGGTGTGTTCTCCTGGGGGTGGCTGAGCAGAAGGCAAGAGTTGTTCTGGTAACTGAAGCATTTGTGAACAAAGATGTTTTGGCCAACAGAGCAGCAAACCCAGGTAAAGGCAGAGGCAGAGCTGGCTCTTCAGACCAAGACTGTACCTACCCTTTTGAGTACAGCTGTAAGTGCATGGATGGCATAGTGCCACATGGCCTCTGCTAAGGACACCTCAAGTCGACTGTACACACACACACAAGGATCATGGGATCCAGTTTACTGTCTGCTGCCATTCCAAACAATTTTTTTATACAGATGGATTTACCAGATACACTTAATGTATTCAAGTGATGAACAGATGACTTCCCAGCACTGCAAGGCGTTTTGTTCTGAGCAGGGACTAACACCAAAACAACATGGGGTTTTTTTTTTACATACACAAGCTTTGTCTCAGCAGATCTTCAGTCAAGGCAGAGGCCCTGAAGTGACAGCTTTGACAAGCTTGACCCTTTCTGAAGGTCCTGGTTTTAAGATACTAAGAAAAGGTTATTCCTGCAGTGTTCACTTGCACATGTTCCAGCTGTCCAAATACACTGCACTTCCCCCTAGGATCCAGCATTCTTTGGGCTGGTTGCTCTGGAGCATTTCGGGATTACAGGTAAAATATTAGAGAAATACAGGTTTGGTCTCTGCTAAGGTGTGGAAAGTAGAGATCAGTACCACATTCCTCACCCCTGCCACTTTTCACATGTATCCTGAAAACAGACCTTGCCTCACGTCTTGTTGGGAGAGTTACAAGAAATTCCATAATGAAAGGAAACACTACAAATGCCACCTTTTCCCTCTCAGGGTGGTTCACAAGAGAACTGCCCTTTCCTGAGGTGTAAACTCTGACGTTTGGCAGCGTTAAGTCCAAGTGCCATGATGTAGGCACTCAACAGCTCCCGTACCACTGCTGCTACCGACAGCAGTCCTTCTGTATGGCTCCATAGCTTGTAACTGGGCAGCTTCCAGTGCTCTCAGCCAGGTCTGGCTGCTGGGGGGGGCAGTTCTGTGAGCTGCTATGGTGACCCTCAAGAGTGCAGGGTATCAGCGCTGTGCTTCAGCTGCCAGGGCAGAAGAGGTGCAGACAGTGGAACGATGCGCCTCGTCTCTGGTGATTCACCCTGGTGCAGCCACAGAGCCTACGCTGGGTTTACAACAGAAGGGGGATGCAGCACTGACAGCAGATAAAAGTGCAGAAGAGGAGTTCCCCTGGTTGTCAGTCTTTTATTTCACTGCATTTCCAGCCAAAAGGGATGAAGAGCTAGACCCCTTGTCCTTTCCTTCACCCACCTGGGACAGGAACACCTATCAAACACACGATGCAGGAGCGTTAGGAGAGTAAAATACAGGCGTCTTGAATGCACCTTCACAGACAGCATGCTGGCTGTTGCCATGCCAGATTGCCTGAGAGCAGGCAGTTCCACAAGTGCCAGTTTTTGGGCCCCACTACGTAAGCTGAGAGAGGCAAACCTCTGTGTGTCATTCAGCTGGGCAGATACAGTTTGCTTAATGTTAGGGCTACAGTTCTTTTCTGCACCAAATGCCTTTTTATTAGCAAGATTACCAGGCTGTCTCTAGTATCCTAAATACAGGGGAGCTTAGGTTTGCAGTGGCAGCTTTCTGAACACAGCTGGAATGAAAGAAGTCGTCTATTAAAACTTAGCTTCTCTTTAAAAGTTCTCTGTTTTTTTCTCTCTAGCATGTACACTTTATATCATCATGTACACTTTATAAATCAGTTTTTAAATAATCTGGATTAGTTCACAGTGCAACCTTCCCGAATGGAAGAATTTATTAAGCAAAAAGCTTAGCCTTACAAATACTCATTTATACCAAAAGGTAAACAAGTTAATTAAAAAATAAAATAAAATTTCTAGTACCTTGGCTCCTTTACAACAAAATTCCAGACCTCTGGTTTTCATACCTTCTGTTCTGGATGAGCCAAGCAAATCAGGAGCTGGACTGTTCAGCTGGCCTCTACAGCAGGCAGGTTTCCAGTAACATGGGCTACGAAACACCTTAGCAAGTGAACCCCTGAAAACTCCAGAGAACTGTGGAAACAAAGGCAGGGATGTTCAGCACCAGGTGCTGCCGGGTCTTGGAGCGACAGAAGCAAACCCAGCCCCCAGCTGCGTTCTGTTACACCTCCCGCAGCGCGGTATGGCCTCGGGAAGGGGAAGCACTTCCGCTGCGTAACCAAACTGCTACGGCCTGCAGGGAGACTGCTGCCTCCCTTGCAGAGAGGCCAAGGGAAGAGCAGCCTCGAAAAAGGAACTCTGCTTCCTCGCAGAGGAGGGGTATGAAGGAAAGGGGGGCCTCTCCCAGCAGCAGCCCACCCTCCCTCCTTGGGACACAAAGAAGCATCGCCCTTAAGAGCGGACAGACCCACTTTGGCTAGTTCACCCTACTGCAAATCAGCACCTGAAAGGAAATGGCTGCAAGGGAGAGGAGCTTTACCTGACCAGGAATAGCTGAGGCAAGCATCCCTGAGTTTTCTCCTTTATGAACTCCTGGATGTGCAGCACATTCTTTAACAACAACCCCTTGGAAGCCCGGTCAATTTTCGTTAACACCATCTGTGTGGATCCAGAAAAGCAGGCTTAGAAGATGAAAGGAACATTATTCTGCTGGTGGTAGCCTGGACCACCTGTGAAAGTCCCAGACCATCTTGCAAGGCAGGCTGAAAGCCCTGGCTCACATCTAGGGGGGAAAAGGGCTGCCCAAAGCGCTTCTATAGCCTGCATAAGGAATGAGTCTTTTCAAGCTCCTCAAGCTGAGCACTGAAAAAAAGTGTCCGATTGATAAAAACAAGAAAAAAATCCCTTAAATCCCACTTGCCCCCCTCAACATGTTTGAGGCCTATTTTATTAACAGTAAGGGGAGGGATGCGTTACTACTTAGGTAGGACAATTTACATAAGCTCACATAGAGAGTACACACCCACACAGAGTATTTGTAACTTCTAGCCAACACAAGAATGAAGCGTTACCTACCACATAAGGAATTCCAAACTCTTCCAGCATCTCTACTGCAATATGGTCTGTTTTCTGGAGTCCCACTACACCATCAACTAATAGAAAAGTCCTCTTCAAGCTGCCAGAAATACAAGAAACAATAATCATCAGCATTACCCCATCATCACAGATATGGGGATATAAGAGCCAGAAAAGGTCATACATGGGAGCTGAGAGCACCTCAGCACCTCCATCTTTACTGTTTTTGTCTAACCATGAATGAGTAACATTATAGAGGACCCCAGGGAAATGACACAAGAACTAACCAGTATTACCACTGGAAGCAGCAACCCCTCCTGCATTTTTTCACCTGATTGCATGACACTGTACGTAGGTGTCTGCTCTTTGGAGGTACAGTTAAGTCCCTTACTTGTGCCGCTCCTGCAGATAGGCCTCCACCATCTCCACAAAGTCTTGCGGGGCACGGTACCCGTACCCTGGCATATCCACCAGAGTAAAGTACTTCCCTACTTTGAAGAAATTCATCTTCTTGGTGTGGCCCTGGGGAGAGGATGAATGAAGGGGTTGTTTTAAGCAATGGACTAGGAGATGCCCTTGCAAAACACCTCTGTGCAATACTTGCCCCTCCCTGAGAACGCTTGAAGCTGCCTAACCTTCCACCCCTGCAGCAATCCTACACGGCTCTAGCCTTAAAAAAGACTAAAAATACCCTCACAAGTCTCTGTGCTTGGTTCTTCCCAACAAGCTTTACAGTAATGTCTGCGCAGCTTGTACGACTCTTCTGTCAGGCACGTGTGCCAGCCCTGGCCGAGGAGCTAAGCTGGGCTCAGCACCTTCTCCTTGGCTAGTGCAAGCCTGCACCAGCCGTGAGCTGCTGGCCTCACTGCTGGCACACTCTCCTGCCACTTCAGGCTACCGAGAACGTTTTTCCCTTCTCAGCCCTCTCCTCTGGGCTGGCACCAGCTCCTGACCAAGAAGGACAAAGGGAGGGAGGGTAAAAACGTCACTTACGGGAGTTTTTGACACTCTGACCTCCACTTCTGGAGACAGAGAAAACAAGGCTCGAATTAAGGACGACTTCCCCACATTGCTTCGGCCGATGAAGCACACCTGCAGCAGGACAGGCAGAGAGACCATTTAGTATTTCCGCACCGATCTGCCTCCCCTCAACCAACGTGCCCGGGCACGGGTACCCCCTCCTGCCGTCGTCAGTCCCGGCCATTCGCCAGCCTTTGCTGCCGATGCCTGGGCGCGGCGATGCCCCGAGGCACCGGCCGCTTCGATGGGACCATCACGCCCACGGGCTGCACTACGGGGCGGGGGGCAACAAACAACGGGTAATTAGGAGACGCATTAATAACCGCGTTGCGCAGCGCTCAGACACTGCCCTGCTCTCCCCTGAGCTACGCGACCACCGCCGGCCCCGTTTAACCCCGGCAGCTCAGCCCGGGCGCGGGGGCGCGGCGGGGCTGCCCCGGCACGGCCGCGGCCTCCGGCTGAAGGGCGAGGGGCGGGGGGACGGGACCCGCCGCAGGGGGGGCACGGGGACCGGGCTCGGCCTGACCTCGGGCAGGGCCGGCGGCGGGACATGGTCCATGCGGACGGCGGAGCTGACGTAGTCGATGACATGGCCGCGGCCGGACCTGAAGAGCCCCTCTGCGTGCTGCAGGGCGGCCAGGCTGGGCTGGAAGAGGCGGAACCGCGTCGTGTCGAAGCCGGGAGCCAGGTGACGCTCCAGCCTCTGCAGCGGGAACACGACGGCGGTAAGGCGGTTCCGCTCCAGCCGCAGCACTTGGGACAGGGCGGCCAGCGGCGCCGCCACCCCGGCCCGCGGCAGCTGCATCCCGGCGGCGGGCGACGCGGGCCCGGCCCAGCCCCGGAAGGCGGCGGGCGCAGGACAAAGCGGGCCCGGCTGCCCCCTCGCGGCCGCGGACGGTCACGTCCGGTCCCGGCCGCAAAGCGCCCACCCCGGTCGGTCCCCGGGAGAGCGGGAAGCTTTCCTTCCCTGCGGGGCTTGTTTTGCTGTTGCTTTAAGGGCGAGAACCGGGCCGTGGCGCGTTGCCGCGCCGACGTTTGGCCGCGAAGCCCCGGTGGTCCTCAGTCCCTCTGCGGTAAGCACCGGCTTTCCGAAAGCTGCTCTGATGTTCAGCCACACGCCCAGGCAAGGCCGAGGGCCCTAGGGAGCGTCCTAGTGATCCAGGGGGCTTGCTAGCAAGGTGCTTGCAAAGGGGGGCTTGCTAACAGGATGAACTGCCATAGTGGTTGTCAGAGGTGACCCTGCATGAACAGTGTCTCCTTTGAACAACTCGTTTCTAGTGTAGTTAGTCTCCAGCGATCAGTGTTCTTGAGATAATTTAAAGGGGACCCAGGACTGATAAGGAGGAAGCATCCCAAGGACGGTGGTGCCTGGGATAGATGAGAAAGGAAACAGCCCAAGGATAACTGTGCCCATCTGGAACAATCCCAACTACACATGTGTCAGGGGGAGGAGGTGAAAAGTTCAACCCAATGAAGACTTCAAGCCTTCATCGCTGAGACCCCTGAGGACCACCACCAGGAGCCGGTGCGCGGGTGCGATTGGGAGGAGTTCATGGAAATGATGTTCTGGGACTAATTTTAATACGAAGCGGGACAGGTTGTGCATTTGTACAGGTGTGTTGTGAAATGCCATGAGGATGTCACATCCTACTGTATGTAGTTCAGGTGAATTGCCGTGTTTGGTGTGCACGTCTGTGGTGGGGTGATCCCCTGTGCACCCGGCAATGAATAAACATACCTTCTCTGTAATGCTTCCTGAGTTGTGAAGTCAGTTTAAGTGCATCACTAGGAAGGGCAAGAGCCCCATTTTACTCCTGCAGTCGCATCCCTCCGTTTAAAACCATGTAACTCTGGCCAGCCTAATGCAGATTTTACAGGCAGGAAGGGCCACTAGGAGATGACACAGGCTGTACCTTACTTGCCTTGTGTTGAGCTCAGTTATGAAGCTATAGGGAGGGAACTTCTATCCCCCTAGGAAAGGCCAGCCAGCACACTACACATTTCTCAGAGATAGTTCCCTGTCTTTTGATAAGCACCTGCTGAAATGCATAAACTGCTCTGATGTGTGGTCAGTGAAAGCATAGGAGTGGTGGTGGTGGAGCCTGTGTTCTACCTTAGCCCTGTAGATTAAGTCCTCTTAAAATCTGGTTTGTTTTGCAGCAAGACAGAGCTCGAATGCACACAGTTCAGGGCAGGCCACTGTCACTGGCTGCGAGATGCATGCCTAGAAAAGCACTCCCAAATAAATCTAAGACCATTATTTCATTCCAAACCAGTTAGAAACCCACAGAGCAGGCCTCTGTCCTATCGCACCCAGTGGTGCAAACAGCCACAGGTAAATGCAGGAGAAAAAAACCCCAAAAGAATAGAAACGTCAAGAAATACTTCAGGAACACTGTGGGTTTAGGTTTGTTGGATTTTTTTTGGTGATAATACAGCAACCTAATTTAACTGCAGTCAGAGGTGGAACTGTGCCCTGGTTTCTGTTGGGAGAGAGCACCAGTGCACCATGTGCCCCAATGCCATCAAGATGTGAAGGGGCAGAACCTGCCTGTGTTTCTGTGTTTCTCCAGCAGCTGGAGACACCACTACACTCCCACTGAGAAAGAGGTACTGGCAACACAGGAAGGGGTTGGAGGACAGCTGACCCAAACTGGCTAAAGGGATATTCCATAATGTATGACATCATGCTCAGTATGTAACTGGGGAGTTGGTCAGGAGGTGGGGAAGTTCAGGAACCAGCTGAGCATCAGTTCCAGGTGAGAAATTATGCTTATTTTGTATATTTTGTTATTATCATCTTCCTTTTCTGTCCTATTAAACTGCCTTTATTTCAACCCACGAATTTTGACTTTTTCTTTCTGATGCTCTCCCCCATTCCACCGAGGGGTGGGGGTGGGGGGGTGGAAAACAAACCAACAAACAACTGTGTGGTTGTGTTAGCTGCCTGCTGGGTTAAACCACGACAATCTATTATGAGAAAAACCATACTGGCCAGAGATGATGCTCATAACTGCTCCAGTAAGCAGGTTTCCACATTTTATGCTGAACTGCAACATGCAAAACACAGCTTGTGCTCTCAGGTATTCTTGCCTCACCATCCCCAGCAGCTAACTGCTGCTGGCAGCAGACCTGCCTGCTTGAAATTGCTCTACAGTAGTTACCTTTAACAGGCACATGGTCTCCATCATGTTATTCCCAGAACAGCTGGTCATGGACTGGCAAAGCAGCAGAAAAACTGACTGGCCCATTTAACAGTATGTCTTTGGGTGGGATGATGTGAACTGAGGTGCCCAGTTCCCAAGCTAGTGCCCTAGCTGCTAATTGTCTCCCTTTCTGAAGTCACAGTACCTACACAGGCAACAGGAAGAAATTAAAATGGCACAGGAGCTTCTGCACACTTCTAATTCTAGCAAAGGGCTAGATAAAGAAGAGCATCTCACATCTAAAACCTGCAGATGAGAACTCTGCATTTCAGTGGAAGGAAGGTGTTCAGGGGTTTGCTTTTCTCCCTGGACCAAAGTGCAGTCTAGGCTCTCTGCGGGCAGCCCATATGGAAACTGAAAATGGCAGGGCCCTGTAGACTGAGCTGGTAAAATATCAATATTTAAGCCTGCTTTATGCCTTTGTGACTCTGCTTTCTGTTGTGTGCATGTTGCCAAACGCTGGGTGCTCAGGCTACAATTGCCTATGTGGCAGCAGATGTCTCTGTTCAGTTGTGGGTTACATAGTTGGGATGTTAGGGAACGGCTACAAAGAAGAATTTAGTCCACATTAGAAACTCTGACAATCATTTCTCCAGAGTATGACACTGACCTAAATCCCAAAGAATGGTCGGGAGCGTGGAGCTGGAAGGAAGCAGTGACACCAGTTGTCACATCTGGTCTGATCTTGTCTGTCCCAGCATCACACAACAGGTCAAATCATGATTCACTTCAGATACCTCTTGAGAAGCGTCGCTGTGAAACCAGCTGGAGACAGAGTTCTCTGAGAGCGGTGAGGGCTCCTTCTGAGGGTCCTGTGGGCCAAAGCCAGATGGGGTTTTTTTAGCTGGCAAAGCAGCAGTTTTTGAGCTTCATTTCCAAGAAGAACCAAGACCAAACACTGTCACCAGGAAGCATGCCAGAAACGACACAGCATGCTTCCACCAAACTTTCTGCTTTTTTTTTTTTGGTGACATTAACAGCACTACTGATTGTGTCCAAGTCTGTGCTTTCTCCTAAAACACAGCCTGTTCCTTCCACTTGGAAGGTGGTTTAGGAATTTGAGTTACTAAAATAGACAGTTTTAAGGCTAAATTGCTTGTTTAAGAAACTCTGCATTTTCCTCTGTGCAAGTGTGGGGGGCTCAGGGAGAGGGAAGTGTCTTTGCTCAAGAAGGAATTCAAAGCCACAGACCTCTCAAGGGTTGGACATTCTGAGAAAAAACCTAAAAGTTAAAAAAAAATTTAAATAATCCTTAGTGGGAAAGTCTTTTAAAACTTCTTCAGCAAAGCAATGGAAGAGAGAGGCATTATTGTTCATGCTGCAGCCAACTCTGCAAGTCCTAGCTGAAGAGTTTCCAGTGGCTTCACAGAACTGAAATTCTCTTTTTGAGACTCATCTCAAATTTGGTCAATCCCTTCCATTTGCACATAGCCTGACCTCTGCTGCAGCGTTTGTTTTTGCACTTCAGCTTTTGATGAGAGGCAAAGAGTGTAAGACAGAATTACTCCATCCATTTTCTCAGAGTTGGCCTCAGTCATTAGCACAGGAAACAGTGCTGTGAATTTGCAGAACAGGAGGAAATTCTGTGTCTTAAGGGCGCTAAATCAGTTAGAAACCCTCTGAATCTGGGCTGAAAAAAATAGAAGTGGTGCCAGTAACACTGACTGGTGAGGACACCAACAAATGGAAAAGCTCTGCATGATCCATGCAGGTGGAATGGACAACCATGCAATCTGTTTTGAGATAAACTTTGTTTTCTTAGCACTGGTTGCTATGGCCACGACCAGGACCATGGTAGCAGCATGGAATCATAGAATCTTTAAGGTTGCACAAGACCTCTAAGGTCATCAAGTCCAACTGTCTGTCCAATACCACCATGTCAACTAAACCATGTCCTGGGGTACCATGTCTACACATGTTTTGAACACTTCCAGCAATGGTGACTCCACCACCTCTCTGGGCAGCCTGTTCCAATAACAGACCAAATAGGTCCCAGGCTAATCTTCTCTTTATTGTTCCAATTTTAGTCTATGTGCTGCTGAAGGAAGCACAAGCGATCTTGAAATAAAGGATTTGGTAAAGAAGGAGGACAGTGTCATGTGTTTCCTCCCCAGACTTGCTCTGCCTCATGTCACACAGTAATTTTATTGCAGAGACATTTAGAGTACCAGACAAAGCTTTGTCAGGACACTTCTGTACTGCACATCCTTAACCAGGTTTATCAGCAAACTCCTGACTTCACACAGTCCATATCTGTGCTGGACCAGTGCATTGGCATAACAAATAAATAAAAAAAGGCTCACACAATATAATCCCTGCTACAGATTTCCAAGCAAAGAACCAGCTTATGCAAGATCCTAGTGTTGTGGGGCCGAGATCCCACAGCATACCTTTGTTTTGTTTCCAATAGCCAGCTAGAGATGTAATCTGATTACCTCATGGGTTTGAGATTGCCCCTTTTAGCATACCAAATTTTTTGTGGGCATAGCATCCAAAGGCCAACACAATTCAGGGGCAGTGGTAGCTTGTGCAGGCCACAGTTCTAAGTCTTCTGTTGTAAGAACTGCTGGGGATGGTCTCGTTCTGTCCCTTGCAGATCTACAGCCTGTTTGGTCAGATTACAATATTCTCTAATGGTCCCAAAAGCATTTCTGATCCAGGCAAAGTGTTTATTTGATAATTTATAAGTTGTCTAATAGCTTCAGCAAATGCCCTCTCTCAGCTCCCAGAAGGAAACGCCCTAGTTCACAAATTACAAACGCTCCACTTGAAAATCAACCAAAACTTGGAACATCAGTACTAGAAAGCAACGGTGAACAGCCCTCTAAGCAAACTGGTTTGCTCTGAAAGTGATACAGTCAGTCATTCAAAAACCCCTCAGCTTTTCAAGGTGAGTGTTGTTGCTGGCTTTGACCAGGAGATGGTGAGGAAAGCGCAGCTAGAGCTTGGGCCCTGACGAAAGCCTCTCAGAGGGACTGCGCTGCTGCAGCGTGATGCCAGTGCTTGCAAAACTCTGCTCTCCCAGGGGCTGAGACACTAATAACCATTGAGCAACGACCTAGCAGCAAGCTCTGAAGCACCCAAGAATAGCCAAAACCAGCCTTTAGTATGTCAGCAACTGGGGGAGGGGAGTGGGAAGAGGGGGGATGGGGGTGCTAGGTCCCCCTGCTAGAGGCATGATGTACATACGGAGCTGATTACCAGGTCTTTTGCAGAATGGCTAAAACAAAAAAAGAAGGTAGCAAGCAAGAAGCAACACAAAGGAAACAGGATATCATGCAGTTGTTCATGGTACTCTACGACTTCAACAAAAACAGGGTCTCAAAACACAAAAGTCTTCTGAGCTGAGCAGGAAACAACCCAACACCAAAGGACACTTAAAACGAGCTCCAGAGCTGTGCTGGGGGTGGATGGAGAGCAGCCAGGTCCAGCAGCTCTGTTGCTGCATCAGCTCCCTGCAGCACAATAGTGGTGCTCCTGCCACGACATCAGTGTGCTGTTCTGGCTAGCAGCAGACTCAAGAGTTTGGGCTTCCAGAAATAAAACACACTGCTCAACCCTCCCCTCACCAAACTGCCTGTATACAACACTTCTGCTCTTCACAGTCACGCAGTAAGTTGCTGTGCTGTGACCAGACAGTAACCCAAAGACTCAAAACCCAAAAGGCTGACTGAAGAAATACAAGCAGGATATTCAGATAGCACCTTCGCTATGGCAGAGCAAGAGGAATCTGTAGCAACCCCCTCCCCCCCAACAAAAACCCTAAAACATTAGGCCTCACCCCAAAGATAACTGGACCACATGCTGTAAGGAGTTCTCCCTGTTCATTTATCAGGAGTTTTCCTATCTTAGTTTCTACCCTAGAACCTTCCAGGTGTCTGGGTGCTTTGCTCCTGATTAAACCCCAAGTGATGAGGGCCTTGAAAGCTGATTTTCATGACTTGCACCCTTACTTCTTGCTGCGTCTGCCATTTAGTGCTAAGCTGTGTCACCCACAGATTCTACCGCTGAACCTGGTGCCTGTCGCTCTGCAGCGGTCTGAATGTGAGCTTTGCATCTCGGACCTGCCTCTGAAGATGAGAAATGGTTGTTGCACGTAACCGCCAAACCACACAGAGCTGAAGCAGAAGGTGCAGGTAGCTGCCTGAAATTGCTTGAGAAAGTGACTTTTGGAAAGCATAACTGCAGCAGCAAGAGCCAGCAGCAATGGCAATTTCATGGTATTGCTGCTGTTGGCTTTTCTGCATACAAGAACTAAGAACACAGGCAGCTTAACTTTCTTTTTGAACTTAGCCAGTCTCCTGGCTTCAGCCAGGACAGAGTTAATTTTCACCAGAAGCCAGGACCGGACACAGCCAGACCAGGTGACCTGAACTAGCCAACGGGGTATTACATACCATAGGATGGCTGGTTGGCTCTGGCAATACAAGAAAGTCTCCCTTCCTCACCTCAGCTGTGGAGAAACTGTTCTGGAAGGTCCAGTCACTGGAAGATCCATAGGAATAGGAATATATATCCTATTCCTCATCTGTACAAACCAGTATCTCCGCTATTAGGAGTAAGCGTTCTTCTGGTCAAGAGAGAGGATATAGAAGGTAGACACCACAAGGCACCCTGTGGTTTTACCTTTGTGGTCATGGAGGGAGCATGAGGAAATGAGATGAAAAACCTACCTCCACCCTAGAGGCATGAGTACATGAGCTGCAAGGTGAAACAGTCATAAAGGGGGATTCTTACAGGAAAAAATGCTGCTCGAGTTTCAAGTGGGCAGCTCCCCAGACTGAATAGAAGGACTGATTGCATTTATGAAGGGAACACTAAGTCATTTTTGCAAAAAGTAAGGAATATGATGACCAAGATTAGAAGGCTCCTGCCTCCAGCTAGGTGGAGAAAAGGAACAGCAAAGTTTATTAGACTGTGTGGATTCAATGGTCTGGCATATCAGATCCACAGGAGTGTAAGGCACAGTACACACCAGCTTGGGGCACTCATAAAGCACCTGAGTTCTGGTGAGGAACAGGGGGTGGTTACAGCAATGGGAGCAGAGCAACTGGCAGCACAGAATCAAACCCATCCAGGCTGCCCAGCTAGAGAAGTTGTTTTTAAAAGTATGTCATGCAGATACCCATGTATCCAAGAGTTGGGGCACTGAGGAACATTGGAAAAACCAGGAGGTGGATCAGGCTGCTCAGATCAAAGCAGCTCAGGTGGTTTTGGACTGCCAACGTAAGGGTCAGTTATTTACAGCTCTGTGGGTCCCCGGCGTCTCAGGCCATCAGGGAAGGGATGCAACAGAGAAAGTCTTGTGATGGAGGTGTGGACTTGGATGCTATTGCACAAGTTATTAGTGACTGAAAAACATGTCCTGCAATCCCAGCCAAGTGGGTTAAAGCCTCTCTAGTCTGGAGGATGATGGCTGAAATGTAAGTAAGGGGAATCCTGGTAGGTGATGTCCTACTTCCACAAGCCTGCCATGGCAAGCCCTATGTGCTTACAATGGTGGGAGCAACCACCAGACGGCTGGAAACACATCCTGTGTCCCATGCCACCGCCTGGAACAGTGTCCTGGGCCTTGAGAAGCAAGTCCTGTGGTGACACAGCACCCCAGAAAGAACTGACTCAGACAAAACACCCTGACAGACACCTGGGCACGGAGTGGGTGTATCACAGCCCCAGCTGTGCACCAGCCCCCGTGAAAGTCCAATGGTACAATGGGTTGCTAAAGACTACACTGAGACCAATGGGTGGTGGGACCCTCAAACTTTGGGGTAGACCCTTAGCAAAGGCCACCTGGTTAGTTAACACCGGGGGGGTCAACCAAGTGAGCTGTCCCTGCCCAATCAAAACTTCCACATACCGTAGAAGGGGATGAAGTCCCCATAGTGTTCATGAAGAATATGCTGAGGAAGACAGTCCTGGCTAGCCCTGCTTCAGGGAAGCACAAACCCAACCACAGGTTTGCTTTTGCTTAAGGACCTGGGTGCGCTTGGTGGGTGATGTGGAAGGATGGGGAAGTCTGATGTGTACCTCAAGAGGACTTGATTTTGGGTGTGAATAGCCAAGAAATTAAATTGTATTAGGTTAATTGCTAAATAGCCCTGCCATTATATGTCATCACCACCTCAATTGCTATATTCAGTATCAATGGTATTGCAGTAAGACTCACCCAAATTAATGAAGGATGAACTGTGATGAAACTGTGCAAACTGCAGTGATGATGTAACTAGAACTGGCTTCAGCAACTGGTACCCAGCAACTTCCTCATAATCAGTATCTTCAACCAACAGGTTGTAGGAATGGGCTGTGCCAGATACACCAGCCTGGAGCTCCAGATGCAGCATGCAACAGTCCATCAGCACACACCATCTCTACCATCTCTCCTGCCCTGAGAGACTGTTATGGCAGATGGAGCCCACAGTCATGGATCAAATGAACTCAATGGACACTTTAGAGGAATGGCCCACAGACTAAAGGAATGATACCTGCATGTCTAGATATATACCTCAAAGACAGGAAAAGGGGTGGCAATATTGAGACGTGCAGAATCTGGGCATGACATAGATGGTACAGAATAAGGGGTAGATGACACCATGGTTTTGCCTGCCAGTGGTTCCCTCCATTTGTGGGTGTCATCTGACCACAGAACAGAAAGCATTCCAGGCGTATTTCAGCACAGCCGTGGAAATGTATAAAGCTGCTGTGACAGTAGCAGTGGGGGAACAATTCAGTTCTTAGAGCAGACAAATACTCACCAACTCAGACCAGCTTGGTGACTTCTAAGTTTGGGGAGGCTAACATTTTTCTGATAAAAATAAATTCAGTGCATTAATTTCCAGGGAGGTTCACCTTACATCTAGGGCAGCTGTCTTTGCTGGTATAAGACATCAGTCTTAATCACATGGGAAAATGGACAGCATTGGCTTGGGGAAGTATCTTTAAGGACCTTTAAGAGACTTTTCTGGCTCTAAACCAAACCCCACAGCTTACCACTGGAATGACCTTCAGTGTACATATGGGGGAAATAAAGCACCAGAACAGTTTGAAAAACAAACCAGTGGTGCAAAAAAAACCAACCTTGGCCTAACTGTCAGCAGGTGT
Source organism: Gallinula chloropus (assembly GCF_964237585.1). Taxonomy (NCBI): domain Eukaryota; kingdom Metazoa; phylum Chordata; class Aves; order Gruiformes; family Rallidae; genus Gallinula; species Gallinula chloropus. The sequence continues at coordinate 91,275,588 of NC_140085.1, forward strand.
ATCAGAAAGTGGAGCTGCAGGATAAACACACAATGTGCTTACCTACATTTCCCCCCTGCAGAGAAGTGATTGCCAGTGCCTAGTAAAGCAAAGGTCTTGGCCTGTTAGGTACATGGTGAAGGTCAGAGTGGGGAGGAAGAGGAACTTTTCTAAGAGGCTTTTTGGAATATGTTGAGCGTCCTGTAAGTGGTAAGCTAAGAATATCCTTGCCCCAGTTTCAAATGATAAAATTCTTACTGCAAGATCAGAACCAGAAAAGAAATATCCCACTGCTTGGACTTCATGCAAGTTCTCCTATAGTTTGTCTTCCCACAGTAACACTATACCGAAGGCCAGTGGTCAGAAAGCAGATATCAATACCACTTCCTCTGTGTTCATCAGTTCTCAGTACAAGAAGCTCTGGGATAGGAAGAAGAACCACCTCTTCGTAGCTGCACTGCGGGGCCCACAGGAGCACAGTGCCTCTGGCTGCTGAGGATCAGAGGCAGGGGAAGGTGGGAAGCTCACAGCAAGCTGGATCATTCAAGAAACTCACGACCAACAAATGAATGAGCTACTTTGAAAGTTCTCAGGAAGACCATGTACATCAACGCTCTGCTCATCATCACTGCAGTCACAGGAGCTACAGGTACTTCCAACGGTACTTTGGTACCAACTTTCTGTTAAGGGCAGAGGAGGAAAAGGGGACATATCAGAGCAATGTTCAACTCTGAGAATGAAAAAATCTAGGGGAAGAGATCTTTGCAAATTGCTGAAGGGAATTTTTAATGCAGAACCAGTAACCTGCAAATGAAAACGTTTCTAGCTGCAGCTAGGTCTTTTCAGTTGCCAAGCAATAAGAAGTTGAACTTGGGCTTTTCAGTGATTTGATGAAAACTGCTAATGATTTTCTTTAAGTTTGGTATTTTTCATGATAATTAACAGCTTTATTAAAAACATATTAGATGGGATTTTTTCTGATCAGTCCGAGAATCCTATCAAGCTTTACTCTAGGGTATCTGTGACTCGTCCTGACAAATGAAATATACTGAGACTTTAGAACACTAGAGGAAAGATTTAATATGACTAAGTTAATCAGTCAAATACTTAGAAAAGTTTATTAAAAATGTGCAATCTTAAAACACAGCTACAACCATACTCCTCCTGACATTAATTATGAAAGCTCTTCTTTGTTTTTCTTGTTTATTTGTGTTAGGACCGATGAGGCCAGGTCACAAGGCAGCGATATTGAGTCTGTCAGGGACCTACAGATCTAATAGAAAACAGGAATATGTTTTCTTTCCAGTTAAACATCATCCTCCTACTATTTCATCTGACACTGCTATAATCAGGGAAATCGGTTGATATAAACTTTGGAGTGGCAGGACAGAGACTGTCACCTGTGCTTGACCTGAATAGGAGGGCAGCTTATATCCAGCACAAAAGTGGGGTGAATGCCTTAAAACTTTTGTTTTTCTGCTGTACTGGGCAGTGACGCTGAGAGAAAAGCAATCTGAGAGATCTTCCAATATAGATGGGCTCTGCAGCTCATTCAGGTGCTGCTTCCCATTCACGTTCTTAATCCACTGCCCTAGGGATAGGGCATTACAGAGGGTGGTGGAGAAAACAAGGACCATTATATGGAACACAGCCATGAACTGGGTGATCTATTCCTACCTAAGAAAAGAGACAAGATCTTGGGCTGGCACAGACACAGCCTCATACTGCCATTTTGTGGACATTTCTCTGAAGCACAGGCCAGCACTCCAAGGCTATGGGAGACATTCCTGGGCACCTTCTCACACGTCTCTTTCTCCTTTCTCTCCTTCAGGGAACACGAGACTGACAGCAATGGTAGGTGACAACTTCGTACTCACCTGCTCTCCCCAGTCAAGTATAACCATGCTAACGTGGACAATAAGACCCGAGGTTGGAGGACCCTGCACCTTGGGATACAGGGCAGATCACAACCAGACACACACAAACTGCACTGACAGCGTGAACTGGAAATTCAGCCCCAATCAAAATCCTGTCCTTGAGATACAGCAAGTAGGAACAGCCCATGAAGGAAATTATACCTGTGAAACAGTAGTAACAGACGGGAGTTTCGTGGCCACGTACTACCTGACTGTGCTGGGTAAGGGGCTCCTTCCTTCTTTTACAGATCTCCAAAGGACCGTGACTGGGCCTGTGCACACAAAGCTCCTCTCCCCATACACCGGGGCAAGTGTGCAGTGAGAAGAGGAGGTTTCTTGCCAGGATAAACTGTCATGCACTTTGATAGCAGCGCTGTGTCTCCTTTTCCACTGTCTAGTTGGAAACAACAGGTGTGAAGCAAATTCCAGTACACTAAAATAGGATTCTACACATGCATCCAGTTACCCCGTAGAACCCATTGTCGCTATACTACCTGAAGAGAGCTAAAGCACTTGACAGTAACTCTTCCATGTGCTGATATCAAACAAGGGATGTTCTTATCCAGACAGTAGGAATAGATAAAAACAGCCATGTGTACAATGGCTGCTTAGAACAAAAGTCGAATTCATCCTCTACTTGGGTAATTCCCTACTGCAATGTCCAGGGAAACCTCCTCTAATGGTACAAGGCTGTGGCAGCTCACCCAAATGGAGCAGAGTTGTCCAACGTGGTAAAAGAGGCACTTTGGCCCCTGCTGCTGTAATGGGCTGGCACCTCCACCCTTACTCTTCTCTTTGTTCTGTGTTCAGTTTGAGTAGAGAACAAGGACTTCCGATCCCAACTGTGGCAAACTAACTCCCTGTATCTCCCTTCCTGATTCCTTGCAGCCCGACCCACGCTGACCCTGTACTGCGATGGCCAGGGGAACCCTGTGTGCAAGGCAGCGGCAGGGAAGCCGGCTGCTCAGCTCTTGTGGGAACCAGGCGGCGACTTCACCCTCGCGGAGGAAGGCCATGGCGACGGGACAGTGACTGTTGTCAGCAAGCTCACAGCACGTAGTGCCAATGGGACTAACAACACCTGTGTTGTGTTCCACCCAGCTGGGAACCAGACCAGGTCCATAGCCTGCCATCCCTCAAGTAAGCTGCTCTTTGTGCGTTCGGTGTTCAAAACACTGTTTAGCCCTCTGTTCATGCACTAAGACAAATATCAGTGGCACTGGTGGAATTGCAGCTGGGCTGAAGTATCCAGTTAGAAATTTGTCAGGAGAGGGAAGGATAGGAAAAAAGTGGTGTAAAATTGCAGTGTCCTCTGTGAAATTCTAGGAAAGGAGACGGCTGTCATGGTCTTACACTGTCTGGGCTAAGTGGAATGGCAGGATTATTCAGAAGTTCATGTCACACAAAGATATCGATGTGTGATTGTGTTGTTATCCAGTGGTGCCACTGGGTTACACATAGGTTGTGACAGGAAGACTGAAAGCCACCTCACAGTTCCCAAAGACTGGCTGGTAGGTGAATGATGCTTTGGGTGGTGAAGTTGAAGAGGTTGCTGGGAAGTTGTGTGCAACCATATGTACTTCACCGAAGTAATCCACTGGAAGACAATCAGAGCTGTAATTCCTAGTTCTGTATTCCAACTAATGTAGCTCACCCTCCAAAGTACAACACAAAGACAGCATTGTCTAGAAGATGCCTTCCTGACAGAGGGACAGGGTAAACAGCCTGAGACGCACCTAAAATACCAACTGTTTTCTCTTTAGAGATTTTTATGTGGTATCTTCACTGCATCATCAGCCTTGGTAGCCTTCTGGGCCTCCTTTTCCTGCTTGGTGTTCTTCATCTCTACATCTTTTGTGATAGCAGGTATGTATGGGGCATGATACACACACAAACCCCTTTGGCCAGTCCTGGGGAAGTTTAAAAGGGCTTCTGGTACCATGTCATGTCATGTGCAGTCACCTCAGCCTGTCACAAACATGCCAGATCAGCACACGTTCATGGAGGTTGCTCTGAGGCCTATAAAACCACAGCCGTGGCAGAGGGGGAGGGAGTCCATACCTGAAGTTAGGGACCTTTTTTCTGCTGCCATACTTTTCAGGAGCAAAAATACAAAGGGAGAGGTTATCTTTTTCTACCCAGTTGAGGAATCCAAGCAAAGATATCCAGGCTGTGAAGATAAAGAGGCAGCTAAATATCTTTCTGAGCTTGGAGTCAGACTTCTGTTCCAGTTTGACCTGCTCAAAGGAAGCCAGGGAAGAAAGGGCCAACGCAGACGTGCAGGAAGTACTGCATGAGAACAGAACAGGTCTGCTGTTGTAACTGCTCAGGGGTCTGGCAACTTGGTCGATTTCTCTGAGCTAGCCTATCTGCACAATTGCTGCCCCGAATCACAGTATGAACACCACAGAGGCAGAACTAATCACTGCGTTCAAGTCACTTGAGCTCCACGCTTTGCCAGGGCTCTTGGCAGTTTGGTGCTGACTGAAGCATGGCCAGCTCTGGTCATGTTCATGTGAGTTACAGACATAAATCCTTATGTTCTTTTGTTTCTCTACCAAATAAAGGGGAGGGATTCCATTCTTACATTCCTAGATCCCAAAATGACATTCCCAAAGCAGCCTTGTCCACACATTTACAATATTGGTGTCTTGTTTCCTAGAACAATGAGAAACTTGTACAAGCCAAGGCATCTTCCATCATCAGAGCTGTCTGTGCCTATTTCTAGTTCAGCGCCTGAGCAGAGATGAAGGAAACCTCCAGTATGCCTCACTCAGTGGTGGGACATGCAGCTGAGACTCACTAGTACCACAACATTCTGGAGAAAGAAGCAACCATCTGCAATGCAGCCAGTGTTAACTGTGAAGAAACACGGCAAGTAGGGCAGATCCTACTTGATGCTTCCCAACTCTGTCTTCTGTCGTCTCTCTATGGCAACTCTAGATGCTGTTGTTATTCATTAAAGTATCAATCTTCTTTTCATAAAACCAAATCTAATTTATATGCTATAGGACATTAATAAATGTTGTATAAAATGAGGTCACTCCACTTCAAATTCATTGTATCCTAGTATTTAAGTATCCTGTCTTATAGGATAAAACAAATCAGAAGACATTTTCTTGCATACTAATGAGCAGCAACTGTCCCAGCATGATCAGACAGGACTGAAGCTAAATTTGAACAACTATAAGAATTTTGAAGTGTTTCACCAATAGCTACAAAAAGGAGAGAGAATATTTGAGCTTGAGCAGTTATTGGTATTTGAAGCATTGAAGTAATTACAATTCTGCAATGTAAGCCTCACACTCATTGACCTCTGCATAATCCAGAAAGCTGCAGCCCACAATACACAGCTCAAATATTAATTTCTTTAAACACATCTTGCTGGTCCTATCACAAGAGAGCCCTTCAGTTTAATCTTCCATTTGATGCCATAATGCCACTACTAGGCCTCTAAACAGAAGTGTGCCTCTTCAGCATGTGTTAACTTTAATTTTGAATAGACATGACTAGAGCTGAATGTTGCTCTACACCCAAAATTTTATGGGAACCACAGGCATTTCAGTCCCATTTCCCTTCTCCATGCTCAACAAATCTACAACTCATCACTGTTACCAGACAGAAGACTCTATTCCAAGGTAATACACCTTTTCCACTTGTGACAGCCATTCAGTTTGCTAAATCTTTGCAATGTGATGTTACCGATATTCCTGCAAGGTGCCGAGCTTACATAAAGGGCAAAAGTGGGAAGGCACTTCAGGAGCACCTTTGCTAGGCACGTTACCCTGGGCTTGTGCATTTCACATCGTGGTGGTTCAGCCTGAACCAGTGGCTGAGCACCATGCACCGCCCACACACTCCCAGAGGTGAAAGAGACAGAGCCTTGGTAGGTTGGGATAAGGACAGCTTAGCAAAAAAAGCGCCACACACAGAGAACAATAACTGCCAATTACACTCATGCCCAGGGATAACACAGAGTGCTTCATGACACAAGGACAGACCAAGCAACAGCCAGAATGCCCTGGACACCAGGAGTGCCCCTTCCCAATTATCCGCTTTTATGGGGGAGCGATGTCAGGTGGTGAGGAAACAGCCCCAGTGCTGACTCAGCTCACCTGGGCTGACCCAGCTCACCTGGGCTGATTCAGCTCACTTGGGCTGGCTGCTTGGGGAGTTTGGCTCTGTCCTGGCCAGAACCAAGACACACATGCCCAGGTTACAGAGCTGTTAGGCCTTTCTACACTCCTCACAACCCTTACAATCACAGACTAAGGTGGGTTTTTTTTTTTAAATCCTTCTAATTTATTTTTTTCCCATTAGATACACAAGAATTTATTTAATTTCCCTGGGTATCAGTTACACAGACCTGTAGATCTCAGCCAGCATGTTGGGCTTAGAATTGGAGCCTTAACACATTACAGAGAAAGTAAAACACAGGCTTTGGGGGTACTTTGCAGGGGGCAAGCCTGCACAGGCATCCACAGAAGGTCACCACACTTCCTCCCTTGTGCAGCTTTTCTACTGCTACCTTGCTGCCCCTCAGCCTTTCCTGGCACAGCTGATAAGCTCACATAAATCACTGCCTGGGCTGGTTTCTGCAGGATGCAGACACCGATTCCGCTGGCGCAGCGTGGTGAAACTGCTCCTTTCCCGCTGACAGACACGGCTCTGATGTGTCTGGCAGTTGCCACGTATGGCTGTTTGGTCACAGCAGAGCCTGAACTCTGCAGAGCTGACACACAGCGCGAATGAACGCAGAGACAAGAGCTAGAAGAATAAAGAGTCTGGAGGCTAACAGAACTACTGTTGATTCTTTGTGGTAACCTAGCAGCTTTATCGAAAGGCCAGCAAGCAGAAAACCACACTGACTTTCGTTGATATTTGTAGCCATGCTGGTGGCTGCGTTTCCACAGCACACACCAACTGGCTGCATGCAAGTTGTGCTCGGCTGACTCTCGTCTCTGCATCAGCGAGGCGAGTGTCAAGCACCTACGTGTAGCTTCTCCACAAACACATCGCTTCTCCACCAGCAGTCTCATTTTGTGTTAAGACCATCTGCAAAGCTGTGACTCTACTTGGCTCTTACTAAGTATATTACAGGCAAAGGGAGGACACAGAGAAGACCTTTCTTCCTTTCTTCACAAATTTTAGTCCGAGTCAGAATTTCAGAGACATCAACAGAGACGTGCTCTAAGTTAGTGACAGCCAATGGGTGCCAGTGGTATTCAGGATATATCCTTGTTGAGCTCTACACACTCCATTTCTTTTCCTTCTCTCTAGATTGGTCAGGTCTCCAGCCAGAGAGTAAAAGATCTCATCCTTCATTGCAGTTTCCATTCAAACAGCTCAGTCTGTCCATCCTCTGTTAAGGACAAGAGGATCAGACTCACATACCAGAGTCTGCAGGGTTCTGAACCAGTTGTGCCCCCACTCCTCGGTCTATTTACGCTCAAAGCCATTACAAATTCTTCTACAGTCAGAGTTTCATCCCAGTCTCCTGGACAGCTACTACAGCAAGTAAGAACATTTCTTCCGTTCTCTCACTGGACACCCTATCATCTTACTGGTGTGTTCACCACATGATAGGGATGGATTTGATTGGGCTGTGCTAGATTGCAATTATAGCCGCTGCTGTTCAGGTATTAACTGTCTGGCTTCTGTGCTTGCCATGGGGCTTGCTTGCCTTACTGTACAGTAGAGTCTGGTGCTTATTAGTGGCTGCTTTTTGCTTTCACCGCTTGCTTGCCATCTTACTCTACTGTGCTAATAGCAGTGGCCATAGGCCTGGGCTGGCAGATGGCCAGGGCATCGCTGCTGTTCCCATGCTGCTGTATTGGACGGGATGGAATTCCAGGGCAGACTTGGGTTGAAGGGACTGTGACGTGTGGATGAGTTCATGTGGAAGCAGGACACCACCAAGCCTCTGTGATGGTATGTAAGCCTACACCAGAGCAGGCACACCTCGAGGTGCCTGTGGTTACGTTGTGCTGCTGCAGACATACCTCTGAAGGGATTGTGGCCCAAGGAGAAGTCTGTGCTGGAGAAGGTATGGTGAAGTATCTGTGGCTGTGGCTGTCCGTGCTTGCAGCAGGTACACCTTGAAGTGTCAGTGGCTGTACATGAGGCTATGCTGGAACACCTAAAAGTGCCTGCGACCATGGATAAGCCCACGAGACAGCAGGTACACCCCTGAAGGCACTGTGGCTATGGGTAGGGACATACTGGAGCAGATACACTGCTCAAGGCAACTATGGCTGTGGGAGCAGGTACACCTCTGAAGGGATTGTAGCCCATGGATAAAGCCACTCTGGAACAGATGCATCTCAAGGCAACTGTGGCTGTGGATAGGTCTGTGCCACAGTGGTAATACCCCTGGAGAGACTGGCTCACAGATAAAGTTCCACTTGGAATAAATACACCCCTAAAGGACTGCAGTCTGTGAATAAGTCCAAACTGAAACAGGATAACAGAAAGTTCATCACAGTGGTCTGTTCCAAAGCATCCAGGGATGGAGATTCTAATGGATATACCCTTAAATTATTCTAACCCGTGATTTGAGTTGCATGCTATAGGAAGTACTATAGCAGGAGCCACCCATACCACTGAAAGAGAAGCCTTACAAGAAGCAGAGCAAGTGCAGCAGTGACCCAACCTGAACTGGCTTTGGTGCCCGGTAACTCCATGCAACACACCACCTTTCCTGTCCTGAGTAACCACCACACAGATGGAGCTCAGAGTCATGGGCTAAATGAACTCAGTGAATATTTTATGGACATTTTACAGGGGGGTGGTCAACAAACTAACAGAATGATATCTGTGTGTATATATCAAAAAATGGGAAGATGGGTGGTAGTTAATGAGGATGTATTGGATAGCATATGACCCGAGCATGATGTAAACAGTATGGTGTAAAAGGTGGAGAGTGTATTGGTTTAGGCTTCAGTAGAGTTAATTTTCTTCATAGTGGCTGGTATGAGACGACATTTCGGTGTTGTGCTGAAAACAGTCTTGATAAAACAGTGATGGTTCAGTTATTGATGAGCAGTGCTTACACAGCATCAAGGATTTTTGTTTTGTTTTTCACCCTGCCTCACTAGTGAGCAGGCTGGGGATGCACTAGAAGTTGAGAGGGGACACAGTTGGGACAGCTGACCCCAACTAACCAAAGGGATATTCCATACCATTTGGCATTGTGCTCAGCAATAAAAGCTGGGAAGAAGGCAAGGAGGGACATTCAAAGCTACAGCATTTGTCTTCCTAAGCAATCATTACATATGACAGATCTCTGCTTTCCTGGAGATGGCTCAGCATGTGCCTGACATAGTAATTAAAATAAGGAATTAATGTGCTGCTTTGTTTATGAGTGCAGCTTTTGCTTTACCTATTCAACTATCTCATCCCACGAGTTTTTTCACTCTCCTGGTTCCAGCTGGGATAGAGTTGACATTCTTTCTAGCAGCAGGCAACAGCACTGTGTTTTGGATTCAGGATGAGAATAATGTGGGTAACACACTGATGTTTTGGTTGCTGCTGGGCAATGCTTATACCAAATCAAGGACTTTTCAGCTTCTCATACTGCCCTGCCAGTGAGGATGCTGGGGGTGCACAGAAAGCTGGGAGGGGGCACAGCCAGGACAGCTGACCCCACCTGACCAAAGGGGTATTCCTTATCATATGATGCCATCTCAGTATTTAACTGGGAGAAATTAGTTGGGTGTTTGGACTGTGGCTCTGAAACTAGCTGAATAGCAGTGATCTGTGGGTGGCAAGTGATTGTGCTGCACATCACTTGGTTTGTATATTCTGTTATTATTCTCTTCCTTTACTGTCATATTCAACTGTCTTTATCTCAAAACATGAGTTTTACCTTTTTTTCCCCTTTTCTTCGCCCAGTTGTCTGTGCTATCCCACTGCATGTGGGTGGTAAGCAAGCAGAGGGCTGTACGGCTGTTTCAACTGCCTGCCCAATTAAACCACAATGCTCACTTTTACCCTTCTGATTCTCTCTCCCATCCCACCATGGGGAGAGGGAGCAGCTCTGGGGCTTAGTTCCTGGCTCTGGTTAAAACATGACAGCAGGAAGAGAATTGCTTGCCTTTTTATGGGATTTTTTTTTAAAAATATATCAGTTTAAAACTATTGATCTCCTCCTCAAAGAAAAAACAACCAACCACCCAACCCCTAGTAGGGTGAAAAAGTTCTAACAAATTCAGACTGCACTAATTTTTCTCCCCACCCTCCACCTCTAAATAAGAACTGACCTTTCTAATTCTCAGTCCTTCCCTAGCAGGCATGCACAACTGAGAGACCACAGACCTTTATTTTGCATCACTTTGTGAGGCTGCCCCAAAGGATTATGCTACACCCCCTCCCACATCCTGTTCACCTGCAGAACTATTTCAGAGAGACCACACCACCATCACCAGCTGTGTCTCTTCCATATTACTACTTGTTGTGGTTTAACCCCAGCCAGCAATTAAGCACCACACAGCCACTCGTTCACCTTCCCCCAGTGGCACGGGAGAGAGAATCCAAAGAGCATGAGTGAGAAAACTCATGGCTTGAAAAAAAGACTATTTAACAGGTTTTAGTGGTTTGGCCCTGGCTGGAGGTCAGATGCCCAGAAAAGCTGCTCTATCACTCCCCTTTTCAGCTGGGTAGGAGAGAAAATATCTATTGAGAGGCTCAGGAGTAGAGATAAGGACAGGGAGAGATCGTTGCACAATTAGTGTCATGTCCTTTCCCATTGGGATTCAGCTCTTCATGAACTGTCCAGCATGCAGGGCAGACCTTCAGGAAGAGACTGCTCCAGCTGGGTCAAAATAAGGAGTCACAAGTCCCCCAGCAAACCTGCATGGGCTCCTCTCTCCATGGGTCACAGGTCCTGCCAGGAGCTTGCTCCAGCATGGGCTTCCTACTGGGTCACTTCATGTGTCTCCACCTGCTCCAGTATGGGGCCTCTCCATGGGCTGCAGGTGGGATCTTCGCTCCTCATCATCTTCCATAGGCTGCAGGGGGACAACCTGCTCCACCATGGTCTTCTCCACGGGGTGCAGGGGAATCTCTCCACCAGTGCCTGCAGCACCTCCCCATCTCCCTTCTTCACTGATCTTGGTGCCTGCAGAGTTTCTTACATCTTCTCACTCCATTCTCTGGCAGCAAAAAGCATCCTCTTGCAGGTTTTTTTCCTTCTTAAATATGTTATCCCAGAGGCGCTGTGACCGTCACTGATGGGCTTGGCCTTGGTCAGTGGCAGGCCTGGCCTTGAGCTGCCTGGTATTTACCTATCAGACCTGGGGGAAGCTTCTAGCAGCTCCCTGCAGAAGCCACCCCTGTAGCCCCCCCACTTCCCCTCCGGCAGAACCTTGCCAGGCAAAACTACAACACAGGTACAGCAAAAGCGTGCACACAAGCAAAGCAAACCAAGGAACTAATTCACCACCTCCCATGGGCAGACAGGTATTCAGCCATCTCCAGGAAAGCAGGGCTCCTTCACATGTAACAGTTACTTGGAAAGACAAACACCATCACTCCGATGGCACTTTTTATGTCAAGCACAACAGTATATGGTATGGAATATCCCTTTGGTCAGTTGGGGTCATACATCCTGGCTGTGTCCCCAACTTCTTGTGCACCTCCAGCCTTCTTGCTGATGAGGTGGGGTGAGGAGCAGAAAAGGCCTTGGCTCTGTGTGAGCACAGTTCAGCCATAACAAGAACACCTCTGTATTATCAACTCTGTTTTCAGCACAAATCCAAACTGAAGCCCCATACTAGATACTATGAAGAACCAAAACCAGCACACAGCTATTTCAGCGATACACGTCCCTAGGACAAGTCTCGTCTATTGCAAATACTGCTGCCTGAGTACAGTGAATGGCAACACTGGGAGACTGAGCGGTGCTCTCACTTCGCAGAGAAATTCTGAAGCTTGTTACAAAGATACAAACCCCGTGTCATCCCACTGACAAGCCATCATACCAACCTGCAGAGCATCCTGCTTTTTTTCTACATGCTGATTCACACAAGGGGAAAAAGGAAGAGTAAATGAACAGGAGAATGTGTTTCTCACAATGACTTCTCACTTCATGTGTATGAACATGTGGACAAAGGTGCAGAAAGTGGCATGTATTTACTTCTCTAAATCATAGAATCATGGAATGGTCTGGATTGGAAAGGACCCCAAAGATCACAGAGTTCCAACCCCCCTGCCACAGGCAGGGCCACCAACCTCCAGGCCTGGATCCTGGGTTGCCCAGGTTGCCAAAGGGCTCCATCCAGCCTGGCCTTGAACACCTCCAGGGACAGGGCATCCACCACCTCTCTGGGCAGCCTGTTCCAGCACCTCACCACTCTCTCTGTACAGAACTTCCCCCCGATAGCTAATCTAAACCTTCCCTCCTTTAGCTTTAATCCATTCCCCCTTGTCCTGCCATTGTCTGCCCTTTTAAAAAGTTGATTCCCCTCCTGTTTGTATGCTCCCTTCAGGTACTGGAAGTTTACTCCCCCAGTTCCCACCAAGAGGTTCAGGGATGCAAGGTTCAGGGACTTGAGAATTATGAGAATGCTGGCTGCCAGAGAAGACTGAGGCAAAGAACTCATTCAGTACCTCAGCCTTCTCCACTAAATCTACCTGCTCTAAGTAGAATAAGGCTGGGTGAAGTCAGAAACCTTTATAAAGAGTTGGCATCCTTTTGCTTCTTACTTATTCACAGAGGCCAGGGGATCTGTGTGCTGAAGCACCCAAACTGGCAGAGCACTGGCAAAAATAGCCCTGTCCTGCCACATTTTTTCAGGGTGACTGGCAAATTTCCTCACTTTAAGTGCCAACGGTGGCCTGGTGTGAGAGTGGACTTGTGTTCCAGTTAGAGGAAGTATCTCTACGGTGGGAGAGAAATCACAGAGCAGGCTACAAGGAAAGACAGAGATACTAAATTTTACGGACTCTTCTTATCTTTCAAGATGAATAAACAACAGACATTTCTTTTTGATGTTGCTATTCACTGTTGCCCCCATGCTGGCACAGTGACTTTCTGTAAGGGTGCCTTTAGAGCCCCTGTCATTACATCTCTGTCCTGGGGCATATTTAAGCCTTGGCCTTTAAAGAAATGGTTGCAGTATAGTAGGAGTTTTGTTGGGTATTTTTTTTAAAAGCTGGGGTGATGACCAGAGAGTGCTAACAACCTGTAAATAGTAAAGATAGAACATGTTTCCTCCAATTCCCCAACATACAATGTAAAATTTATCTTCACCCAGCTGCATAAGAAGTGAAAACCAGAAAGGATAGTCACCATATCTATTTCCACATGCTTTCCCAGACTGATAGAACAGGAAGCTTACTGATGTGGAGTGGGATCTCCAGCTCCAATAAGCTAATCATTCAGGAACAGATCCGGGTAACTGGCATTGAAAACAACAATGCTGACTACTGACAGCACAGCAGCAAAACCAAGGCAGTGACTAGACCTGCTCTGTGCAGCAGGGAGAGCAGAGTACCTTGCGTACCTTGACTTCAAGACTTCTTGGCATAACATTTTTATAGACCAGCTGAAAACATATGAGCTAGAAAAGAGCACAGTGTCATTGATTTTAAACTGCCTGAACAGCTGGTCCCAGAGGCCAGTGGTCAGTGGTACAAATGCAAGTTGGAGGCAAGTCCCCAGCAGTGTGCCCCAGCGGTTGTTATCTTGGCATTAATGGGCTTGTCACTAGGACAGAGTGCACCCTCAGCAAGCTCACAGACAATGCAAAACTGGGAGGAGTGGCTGGTACTCTACAGGGGCGTGCTGCCATCAAGGGGGACCTGGACAGGCTGGAGAATTGGGATGAGAGGAATCTCATGAAATTCAGCAAGGGAAAATGCAGAGTCCTGTTTCTGGGTAGGAATAATCCCAGGCACCAGGCCAGGCTGGGAGCCCACCAGCTGGAAAGCAGCTCTACACAGGACCTTGGGATCCTGGTGGACACAGAACTGACCATGAGTCCGCAATGCATCCATGGAACAAAGAAGACCAACAGCATCCTGGGTTGCATTAGAAAAAGGTCAGCGAAGGTGATCCTTTGTCTTTACCCTGGTGAGGCTGTGTCTGCAGTGTTGAGGCCTCATCTGGAATAGTGTGCAGTTCTGGGCTCCCTGGTACAAGAAGGATGTAGAGCTACTGGAGAAGGTACAAAGAAGAGCTACAAAGATGATGAGGGGACTAGAACATGTCTCTTAGGAACAGAGGCTGAGGGACTTGGGACTTTTTAGCCTAGAGAAGACTGAGGGAGGATCTTATCGATGCTTATAAATACTTGAGGGGTGGGTGTCAGGAGGATGGGGTCAGTCTTTTTTCTGTGGTGCCCAGTGACAGGACAAGAGGCAATGGGCCTCAACTTGAATATAGGAAATTCTACCTAAACATGAGGAGGAACTTCTTCACTGTGAGGGTGACAGCACTGGCACAGGCTGTCCAGAGAGGTTGTGGATTCTCCTCCTCTGGAGACATTCAAAACCTGCCTGGACACCATCCTGTGCAACCTGCTCTAGGTGACCCTGCTCTGGCAGGGGGTTGGACTAGATGATCTCCAGAGATCCCTGCCGACCCCTATCATTCTGTGATTCTGTTGTGTCCAGTCTTGGGCTTCCCAGTACAAGGAAAATATGGACTAGCCAGAGGGAGCCTAGCAGAGTGCCACAAAGATGATTCAGTGGCTGGACCATCTTTAACATGATGAGAGACCAAGAGACCCTGGACTGTTCAGCCTGGTGAAGAGAAGGCTCAGGGAGTACAAGGTTAGTGAGCCTATCCAGGCCTGAGTTATAGCAAGGGGGCAGAAAATCCAGCAGCAGCAGGTTGAGCAAATGGACAAACTTCTGTATCTTACCAAGTCTGACACAGCCTAAGAGCTCTGGGCATTACTGATCTTAACATTTTGTGCGTAGAGAAGCCTGAATCAGCATTATGCATAACTGGCAAGGAATGAGAAGAAATTCCACCTGACATTTTTTGAAGACACTGCCAATAGGATACACAGTAGCATCCTGTGCTTTCAGAATAACAACATCTCCCCAAAAGAAATGAACAGAGTATTGAGGAAAAGGAACACACCTAAGAAAAGCCATTATGCTCACCGCACACAAGCTGCCCTTTACCTTTGATCAGCAGAGGATGCCAGTTGCCAGTGTCTTTTACAGCAACTAAATGTACGCCTTCTACCATAAATCTTCATCACCCTTTGGAGCAGCTCTCCACAAAGATACAGCAAAGCATCTCATTATCTTCCTTGAAGCACTTAAAACACTACTTGTCACCATAATTTCCAAACCACAGCAAACCAAAATAATCTATCACGAAACCCCGCATAGTTAGGAGCTGGATTTTTACTGTGTTTTGAGGAGACTGGCTATAAAACAGCTGTGTGCACTGTGGTTTCCAGAGTGATGCTTATACATTGGTTGCAGCACTCCATTCATGCACAAAACCAATTATTCTGTATGTCTGCTCATGACATAGCAGGAAAACAATGTATTAACACACCATTTGGCATTATGCTGGTGAATCCAGTCCTGGGTGAGTTACAGCTCTACATTCCCCAGATTGCTTTGGACAACAGTACAATCTCTGAGATTTGAGGCAACTGAAATTGCCACACAACTAGAATTTGGGAATTGATTTTTATCAGATCTTTGCTTTTATTTCTTCTTCTTCGCACATGTACCCAGATTTTACCTCACCCTTATTTGCAGAAATAAAGGAGGCAATGGCTCATATTCTAGAAAGCAAGTAGATTTCCCCTAGTTCAATGTATTTTAACTACTATTCTTTATTAGTGTGTCTTTTAGAAATAAGTTTTTTGAAAGAAAACTTCAGATTTTTTCTTAGATGCTCCTGGAGGATGGGTCCAGTTTTGGGATGGGTCTGAGCTCTTCAGTTTAGTGAGAAACTCCATTGTATATCACCAGTTTTGTATATTTTGTTATAAAGTCCTGTTATTGTTATTGTTATTTCTCCCTACCTTCACTGTCCCAATAAACTGTCCTTATCCCAACCCATGAGGTCTGCCTTTGTCTTCCCTATTCTTTCCTCCTCCCTTCTCAGTGTGGGGAGGATGCAGCAAACAGCTGCATGATGCTCAGCTGCTGGCTGGGGCTAAACCACAACAAGCAGGGTAGTAGATATTTTCCTTAATGACAGAAGAGACCAAACCTGTCCTGTTCAGAGATTCTGAGAGTCCTCACCATCAGAGCAAGACTGTTGGAAAACACTAATACTAGCTTTAACCTTACTCTGGAATTAAAGAGAAAAACAAATATGTGCCTGCTTCCCTGTTTGAATTCGTTTGTCCATGTCTTACATCCATTAACAGGCAGTATACCTTTCACACAGAATATGAGATCCTTTAATATCTAGTGTTTCTTCTTGAGTGGCTTCATTAGGTTATTTATTTGTCAAAAAAACAAGTTTTCAAATGAGTTTTTCAACAGATCTAAGAAAATAGTGCCCAACCATGATGAAATTTAGTGGGAGGCAAACTTTTGTTCCCTAAAAGATTGGAGAAGACAGGCACCTTTTTATTCATAAATGGACCTTCAAGATTTGTGGACCAAAGTTTTTTAAGTCATCACCCTTCCATTGGGGTGAACACAATCTCTCAACCACAGCAGCAGAAAGTTCATCTACAAGTGGCTCAGATTCTGAGATGGGTTGAGCTGAGAGCAGCCATCAGGGGAAGGAAAGTTCTAGATCCCATAAATCTATTAGTCTCTATGAAAGTTTGCTGCATATGCCACCAGAAAATACCTTATTAGACTCATACAACTTAAGACTGACTACAAACATGTAGGATATTTGGGCACAGCTAGTTGAGGCATCATATCAATTTCAATCCTACAGAGCTGGGCCGACAGGCAAATAAATCATAGGCATGAGAAAGGACATCATTTCAAATAGCTCTCTATGGTTGCTGCTCTTGCTACATGATAAGCAACCTGCTTTGTTGAGAGCCACAGGAGACCCAGGCACAGCAAACCACACCGACCCGGCTCCCGTCCTCACACCGGTGAGTTTCCAAAGTAAAGCAACCTAAAGGAAGGCAGTCACCTGAATCGAGCCAGCTGATCTTTGCAAACAGTTATGAGGACACACATCACCAACAAGCATATTCACATGTCATTCAGTTTTGAGCCTGAGCAGCGTGCTACAGCCAGCTGCCACCACTACCATGGCTCAAAATTTCACAAGAGCCACAGAAAAGTTGCTCTGGTTCACTGCCAGTGCTTGTCAGGCTTAGATGGAAGCAGTAATCTTATTGCATAGTTGCAGGAATCCAACTGAACCATAAGAGAACAAAGAGCACCTTTCTTAACAACTCCTTTTTACATACCCAGCCACAAGCTTCACTTCTCTCATGGACAAGAGGGCTCAGCACCACGCTCTGGATACAACAGGTTCACAGGCAAGCTGGAGCATCTCCGTAATTTGCAGATAATCCATTCTTGAACACCCTAGGAGGAGGAAAAGGAGCAGAATCCAGATCAGCAAAAACCCCTACTCTGAGTTCAGCACAGTAGCTGTGCCAAGCAAGTGAAAAACAACCCTACTAAGCCATCACCAGTACTGCTAACAAAGCTGTTTCCCCTACAGTTTCTTTTTTCCTACAGTCAGTTTGCCTCAGCTGTGGGCCACTCCAGCAAACCCCCAACCACAGCTGGGCAAAACAATGAAGCCCCTCATTAATTCTTTCTGGATAGTCTTTCCCTGTGGCCTCTGTACACCATCACATTGTGACTACTTACAGACTGTAAAAGAATGCACATATGCTATGCAACGTTCAGGCTTTTCCTTACTTCTTATGACTGTTTCATCTTCAAGCCCTTAATAAGGTGCCTTTAGCATTTGATTTTCTTTGCCTTTTTTTTTCCCTACAATTTTCTTGACACAATATGTTTACACTAATGTTACAAAGTGAGCATGAAATAGGTGGAGCATCTTGTGAGAAAACCAGCCATTAGTTCTAACTTTCCATTACCAAAACAAACCGAGATCAGTCAAGTTTCAAGTCTTTCTCTGCCACACAGGCTTACTTGCAAGACAGCAAATCTGTGACCACAGATTCTTTATTTTTTAGTCAGTGTATCTGTCCATCAGAAGATTATGAAAAATCCGCCCACATCTTCTGAGCATGCGAGCTCCTCGGTGACCTCCATCCTTACCTATCTCAAGCTAGCAATACCTTGCTAGGTAAGCACCTCTTTATCTCCAGTACGTGCACTCGCACGGTAGCACTTTGAATATACATGTGAGTACAGCTGGAGAACCACATGCCATCACCTGCTCTACAGCAAACAGGAAGTCTGAAATCTGGAACACGGTAGATCTCAGCTTGTGCTGCAGAGAGTGTGGCGTCTTCATCTACAGACCCTTTTCTTTCATGGAAGCCGCAGGAATGACTTCAAGACCTCCTTGCTGAGTGGAACTTGTCGCTTTGGAAAGGGATTAGGTAAAAAAAGAGAGGCAAAAAAGCTCTAATCTAAAAAGGAATCCCCTGAAACATGCGTAGGAGGAAAAGCCTTTTACTCTGACCGAACTATACTGTGTTTTTTTCACAAGTAGGCTTTATGCAAGTACTGTACAGAAGCTTGTAGGTGGGACTGGTACAGTCAGCCCTTAAGAGTGTGTGACAGTTCCCATTATGAGAACCTGTTTTCTACAATTAATAATGTTGCCAAATGTTATGACTTTGTGGTGGAATTGTCTGTGGTAGATGTTTGTCTCAGTCTGATATTTTTTTTTTTCTTTTGTGTTTTAGCTTGTATCAAGAATTCAGTAATATTTTACCCATGCCAGAAGGTGTGGACAATCTTTCATTCAAAAAGCTGTGACAGTGACATACCTTCCAACCAGGTGGTTAATGTTTGGCAGGCTGCCTTTCTGTTAGTGACACACTGTGCTAAGTCCCATAAAGGCCTGGCTAAAATTAATCAGGGAACATGGTTTTGTAAATGTACAATTCATACATGTACCATACTATTCACTGAACCTTTTTTCCCAAAGGAATCTGCATGAGAACCAGAGGATGAAAGCACAGGTACCATCCAGTGTTGCTTAAGGCTTTGTACACAGAAATTTGAGTGTGGAACCAGACACTAAGAGTCTTTGCACAAGCAGTTATGTCATTTTGAAACAGAAGGATTTCTGAAGATAGGAAGGTATCTATATAAACTCAAGTTCAAACCAATTCTAAGACTATACATAAGAACAAAATAAAACCCAAGGGCTGGACATGCCATTTCAGAAAAGGGAACTGGCGTGAGAGTGGCACAGACTTTTGCAAGGCAGAACAGAGAACACTGGTATTTCCTAAGTCAGAGGGATTTAGGATTGCTAGACTTGTCATGACAAAAAACCCAATAAGCCTCTAGTGTTCAGAGGAGGAGTCCAGAATAAATGAAGTTATCAAAAGAAGAAAATTATAATCATGACCATCAGTTTAAATCCCAAACACTGCTGAAGAGCAGAAGGGAAACTGAAGAAGGGTGACTGACAAGTATTCCCAGTTCAGTGTCTATGCCCCATGCAGTACAAAGAGCTTTCTTTAGGAACTTGCCCCAGGAGTCTGTTTCTTCGTATGCCACATTACCCTGACAGATAAGACCGTATAGCAGAAAGATCTCAAGGGTGAATCACTGGGAAAACCAAGTCTAACTTTGGCCAGACCTGTGTGGGTCAGTAGCTGTCTTGGGGGTCTGTGGCACCAGGATCCTTGGGTTCCTATTTCAGAAGTAATCCACATGGAGACACTTTTTGCAGAAAACGGGCCAAAACCAGCAGAGCCAATGACTGAGGCAGAAGCTCAAGCACCAGCCTTTCTGCTTTTGACTCTAGCTGTGTCCAACACCATTACCTGTGGCACCTACTTCTAGTGAGCCCCATATTCTAGTCTGTCAGCACAGAGCTAGCCACTGATGGGGAAGAGCGCAGCACAGGCTCAGTACTGGAATTACCCATGTCCAAAGTAAAAAATACTCCATTTTATTAAGTATTTAGTATCTCAGTGTCTGGGAGACCTTGAATCTGTCAGTAGGTAAGACCCTCCAGAAGAGAGAAAGTGTAAGGGTGCTTTCAACAGAGAAATTCTACAGTTGTTCTTTCTTTTGGGACATAAATTAAGCAAATTGTTCTTTGGGAACAAGCAGATGCTGTGGATAAAGAAAAGTTAAGAGCACAGAAGGGCTTCTTTCCTTTTTTGTTCTGTCCTGTATCACTGAGACACATGAAATTGCAACCAGTGTTGGGATTTTCCACAGAAACCATAAGGTGGCTGCTTTGGATAAAATCCTCTTTGTTTTGTTCTTTTTGCCTAGCATGGTAATATGCTCTGACATGCCAACTTCATCTCTTAGGAGCAGAATGGCCATGTAGATGACTAAATGCAGCAAGAGATACAGGCTAACACAAACTTGTTACGGTCTGATTTTGGAGGTCTTGATATTCTCTGTTGCCCAAACCTTTTTCAAACTCTTTCCCGCTCTCTTGTCAGGAGTATAGCTAGAGAACACTGGCATGAGACAGATTTCAACCTGATAGAATATTTTAACTGTTAAAAGAAGCTTCTGTGTAGCCATTCCCATGTTTTATGAAGTGTTTTGAAGACAAGTTATGCATACTAAGAGGTACCACCTAGGACTACAGGTTTATCTGTGTCTGCCTGTGTAGGCAGTAGAGTTTCTAAACAGTCTATGCTGTACAGAGTGTGGTGTGTAAATAAGCCATCAAAGCAAAGAGAACGTTTTCCTTTTGCACCGAGAAGCAGCAAAACAAGCACTTCACAGGACTAAATCAAGGTAGCTATTAATTCTTTGTGGTAGTGCAACTAACTGCATGACTGAAAGCCACAAAGAATTTAGTAGCAGAAAGTTACACTTGCCTGAATATGTATTTTAAATTAACACCAAGATCAAGTGCACACAGTGAAAGTGGTCCTGCTGCCCCTGTAAAGGTGCTTGGCTATTACAAATACTCTTTTTTTCCCCCAGCAGAACAACCTTTGAGTTCACATGCAGTCACACACATGCGTGCCTGGTATTGCCCGTGCATAAGAGGAGCTGTTTCCTGGTCACAAGAAAAGTATTTACTTCAAGACCGACTTAGGTCTCTGAAAAGTTACTGGCTAAGAGCACTCTGAGCAAAGGGTATATGGTAGATTTTATGGAATCAGTGGTCTCACTCATGAGACTGTGGGCCTTGTTGTGATTTCAGATACCATCAGAGAGATATATTTTACTTTCAGAGAAATACTTCATCTTAGCAACATCCTCCAAGTACCAGTTGCATTTGATTTCAGCCAGTAAACTTGTTTTATCTTTTTTTATATTTGTTCTGTTAACTATTTACATTTTTCTTCAAATTGGTCTAGACAAACTGTAAGAGAAATAAATTGCAGACTTTTCCCCAGAGGTCCAGAAATTGCCTTCAGTTTTCCCCTTCCAAAAATATCCAGTCACCAAGCTTCAAGACTGGAGTGAACAATTTCACCCAGGAAATGGCACACATCTGACTGCAGACTCCAATGCATTATTACTACTCTAATTCATTATTGTTTGCCATTTTGTCCCAGAGCATTACACAGAAGCCCACCCACGTAAATTGAATGTGCAGGATGCCCTCAGCGATAAGCTTTCAGCTGATCAAGGCCTTTGTAGGTCAGAAGTTATCTTTAATATGGTATCTAAGCAAGTTACACTCTACCACTGAGGTAAACAAGTGATTTCATTAGTATTTTAAAGATGGGGACAGATGGATGGGCAGAAGCATGATTCCTGTGGGGTCTGGGATTAACTGCCATGTCACAGAAGGGGCAGTAGCTACTTTAAAAAATACAGGGTTCTTTTTGGCAGAACTTCTCAATTTGGCTAGGATCCAATAGACAAACAGGCCTGATATATGCTCAAAACTCCCCTGGGTTACATGGGTTTGCTTCTGACCATGCTAACTTTTCCAGAGATAGACAGTATGCACTAGAACAGGCAGATGGAACAGGACTGGTACCAGTTCCCAAGATGGAAAAGAATGTGCCAGGTGATTGTTATCTCTGCCTCATTCCTCATATTCTCTCAATGTACCTGGGAGGTGTCTTTGGACATAGGCTCAGACCTCCACTCCTGCCAATGGCTGAGCACCTTTTCACTGGAAAAAGTACTGATGGCACAAAGGTAAAAAGATGTATCACTTTGTGGAAGGGTTGAAGATAGACTGTATAACTTTAGCATTTTCAGTGCTAAAGGAAGAATATATTTCTTCCACTACCTCAGAATAAGAAAACTCACTCTGATATGAAACACAGACAAGAAAAGACTCCTACCCCATTTGAGCTTTGCAGTGGGGTTATCAGCCACAGATCAGCCCTGTGAGGAGAGGAAAGGCAAAGAAGGTACATACAGGAAGCCCAGCTCTGCAAAAAGGCAGAGGGTGGAAGCTCTCAGGCTCCAAGGACCTGATCCGTCACAGTAAAGGTGAGTCACAGCACAGTAGCCAAGAGAGAGCAGTGACTCTGGTTGTTGAAGATGTAGTGGCACAACCGGAATCTGGCTCACACCAAACTGTATGGAATGCCCATCTGAGACAGAGGCAAGAGCACACTTGATTTCTGAGTGCAAAAACTGCTTGTGCCCTGTGAGAGGAGACCCCAAGTGCAATGGGTGGGTCAGACTGTTCCTTGGATCATGGTGGTGTTGCACAGCAGGGCCAGGACTCTGTGCCCAGGCTGTTTCTTTCTAACTTTGTCAGACACTGAGCTCACATCAGAAACCAGGTCAGAATCCCTGGTGTTCACATCAGGTGCCAAAATGAGTGTAAAGAATCAGAAATTATGGAGGCAAGTTGAGGGATGGTGATGTTGCTTCCTGAAACAGCATGTAGGCCAAACTCTCTTCCAAAGACAAATGTACTCTGGGATAATTGGATGATAGGACAGAAAGGGCTGGCCTGAGACCCAGGTCCTTGGGAATTTAATCACCCTTATGCTGGCATTAGGACAACAGATTTTTTTAGAGGAAAAAAAATAGTATGTGAAATAAGTATCAAATTTACAAAATTTACAACCTGTCTTATGAACTAAATATCAAACTTATGAAAACTAAATATTACTGAGGACCCAAAGTATGCACACAGCTTTTCCATAATTGCCCATAGGTAGTTCTAGGGACTGCATCCTTTAGTAATGCCTCTTCTGCTCAGTGCTGAAAATACTACAAGTTTTTCTGAAGATGATATTTAAAGGCAAATAAATAGTGTAACCACTCATTGATGATTTCTGCTCACAGCACAGTAGTATGGGAATTTTGACAGCTCAATAAGGCATGTAATTCTAAATTTTTTTCTCTTATTATTATCAGTGATTTAGATATTTTATTCTTTAGAATTAAAAATAAATAAAGGTATAAGAACACAGTTGAGATCACTGTTTCTTATCATCAGTGAAGTTTTTAGTACCATTAAAATAGTTCTTTATACTGCCCAACTTAGCAAGACAGTAAGACTATGAGGGATCCATCAGGGTTTGTAGACATGCCTTCCCCAGATTTCTCTTAGTAATGTGACCACAAACCTACTATTGGAGTCAAAGGGCAGCATTTCTGCTACAGGAATATGTGCAGTCTCAAGGAGCTAATAAGAAATTGAGTATTCTTGCCAGCATAATTCAGGATGACATTTACATAGCTAATAACATTGTAATAAGTTAAAAACCACCAACCCAACCTTCTCCCCCACCTATGCCAACCTGATACTTACGCTGAACTATAAAGCAGGGGCTCTGCCATATTGAGCTGTCATCCAGTATCACTCTCACCACTCTTCCATCAAACAATAGATGGGTTAGAAGGCCTCTTCTTCCTGCAGGGCAGTCTAAGGGGACAGTAGCCCAGTCCAGATCACTAGGCAAGTTAGGGTGGTAAGGCTGGTGCAAGGTCAAGCTGAGGAATCAGCCCACAAGTCAAGGTCAAGTCTGGTGAAGATCATTAGGGTCAGACACAGGCCAGCAATCATCAGGCATCTCCATGGTCACAAGACATACCTGGGTCCAAGCTGTGAAGTCAGTCCAGAGCAAGGCATAGGTATGGCCAACCCAGAGATCAGCTATTACAAGTCAAATAAAGCACATGATTGGGAAAAGCCAGCACTAATTTTCCCAGGGGAAATCATGCTTACAAACATGATTGCCTTCACCAACAAGGTAACCTGCTCAGTTGATAGGGGGTGAGCAGTGGACATTGCCTGCTCAGATTTCTCCAAGTCTTTCGACAGGGCTCCCCACAGCCTCCTTCTAGAGAAATGAATGCATTCTGGTGTAGATGAGTGGTCTGTGAGGGGTGTGTGAGGGATCTGGTTGACAGGCCACACTCAGAGGGTGGTGGTTAAATAGCTCTTTTTCAAACTGGCAACCTGTCACAATTGGGGTCCCCCAAGGAGTCAATACTGGGTCCAACACTGCTTAAGAGCTTCATTAGTGATCTGGATGATGGGAGAAAGTGAACCCTGATAAAGTTCACAGATGATACCACATGAAGCAGGAAAGTAGACATTTTGGAAGGCAGAGCCACACTGCAGGCAGACCTACATAGGCTGAAAGAGTAGGCTATCCAAAACCTTATGAAGTTCAACAAGGACAAGTGTGAGGTGTTGCACCTCAGAAAAAGTAATCCAGGAGAGCAGCACAGGCTGGAGAGTAGCTCTGTGGAGAGGGGCCATGGGGTTCTGGTGGACAAGAAGCTCAATACGAGTATAAGCTTCGACATTATGCTGCAGTGGCAAAGCAAGCCAGCAGGATCCTGGGTTGCATCAATAGAGGCATCATCAGCAGAGATAAAGAAGTCATTATCTCACTCTATTCAGCACTTGTCAGGCTTCATCTGGGATACTATGTTCAGCTTTGGTCTCCACTATACAAAAAATATGTGGACAGGCTGGAGAGGGTCGACAGAAGG
This sequence comes from Gallinula chloropus, assembly GCF_964237585.1. Classification (NCBI taxonomy): domain Eukaryota; kingdom Metazoa; phylum Chordata; class Aves; order Gruiformes; family Rallidae; genus Gallinula; species Gallinula chloropus. The sequence goes on from NC_140085.1 coordinate 91,300,448, forward strand.
GCCACCAGGATGATCAAAGGACTGAGGAACCTGCCATATGAGGAAAGGCTTAGAGAACTGTTTTTTTTTCAGCCTTGAGTAAAGAAAGTTTAGGGGAGACCTCATCACCGTGTTCCACTGTGGCTACAAAGAAGATGGAGACTTCCTTTTTGCAAGGAGTCACATGGGAAAGACATGGGGTAGTGCGACTTACTCCTGGGGAGATTCTGACTGGACACAACAGAAAATTTTTCACAATGAGAGTCAGACACTGGCACCATCTCCCCAGGGAAGTGGTGTATTCCCCAACATTGGGCACAGTTAAGATTCATCTGGACCATCTTCTGTAGACTGCTTTTTTTCTAGATGGAGCTTTTGCCAAAAAAGGTTGGACCAGATGATCCCTGAGGTCCCTTATAACCTGCTATTCTGTGATTCACTCCCATAAGGCAGCTCAAAGAGGAAGGAAGGACCAATCATTACGCTATTTCCCATTAGTTAGTTATTATGCTATTTAGCCATTACTATTTACTAAAAGTCACACAGTAGTACATGCTTTCTTCTAAAGTGTCACAGAAAGTAAACTTTGAAAAATACTTCAAAAAACACTCACAAACCCTGCTCCTTCAAGCAAAACAAAACATCTTGTGCTTTGGCTTGAATGAAATATTTCATTGCATCCCAAAATGCATTTCTGAAAGAGGGCAGCATCATCGGGTTTGACCACAAGGTGGAGATGAAAGGGCAACTTGAGTAGTTTTTCTAAAGTTTCTACTGAAGTCACCCACAAATCAAATATACTTTATCAGAATAGTCCAGTCTTATACACTGGACAATGAGAAAGATAATTACTGACATCATATTTTGAAACAGCTGGGAAACAGATTTAAAAAAATTGGTTCGCTGAGAATTCCAGCAAAACCTGTGTGATAGAATGGAGAAAAAAGGGACAATGTTGTCCTCTAGAAAAAATACAACACCCATCTCTCATATCCTACTGCTAGGATAGCTGAAAAGGTAGGGTGGAATGAAAGTACAGTGGGAGAACCATGCAACATGTGAGATGAAATGTTCCTTGTAAAGTAATTTCTGGTCTTTCAGTACCTCGACAGTGAAACCCAAACAGGGAGAAAACAAGGCTTGTAACTTTGCAGAAGAATTTTATAGATGGCACATATGGAAAGCTCTATTTGGTAGAAAGTCCATGATGTATGTGGATATCAATGCAAGAAACCTTAGTTATTCAGCTGTCTGAAGGACAGTTACTTTCCAGGAGATCATATGATTTCATTATTTTTACTCATCAAGACCATACCTTGATACCAAGATTTGAGGTATCATAAAATCATTAAGTTTGGAAAAGACCTCCAAGATCATCTAGTCCAATCACCCCCTACTACCTAGATTACTTACTACACCATGTCCCTAAGTACCTCATCCAACCTTTCCTTAAACACCCTGAGTGTCGGTGACTCCATCACCTCCCTGGGAAACACCTTCCAATGCCCAACCATTCTTTCTGAGAAGAAATGTCACTTAATTTCTAACCTAAACCTCCACTGGTGCAACTTGCAACCACTTCCTCTTGTCCTATCGCTACTTATCTGTGAGAAGAGGCTGACCCCCAGCTCACCACAACTTTTTTTCAGGTACTTGTGGAGAGCAATATCGTCTCCCCTCAGCCTCTTCTTCTCCAGACTAAACAGTCCCAGATCCCTCAGCCGCTCCTCATAAGACTTGTGTTCCAGACCCTTCACCAGCTTTGTTGCCCTTCTCTGGACAGGCTCCATGTCCTTCTTGTAGTGAGGGGCCTGAAACTGAACACATATTTGAGGTGTGGCCTCACCAGATCTGAGTACAGGGGGATGATCACCTCCCTGGTCCTGCTGGCTATGCTATTCCTGATAGAAGCCAGGATGCCATTGGCTTTCTTGTCCACCTGGGCACACTGCTGGCTCATGTTCAGGCGAGTGTCAACCAACAGCCCCAGATCCTTTTCCTCTGTGCAGCATTCCAGCCACCCTGCCCCAAGCCTGTAGCGTTGCCTGGGGTTGTTCTGGGAAGGACCTGGCACTTTGCCATGTTGAACTCATCCCATTGACCTCTGCTCTTTCATCTATCCTGTCCAGGTTGCTCTGGAGGGGCTTCCTATCCTTTGGGAGGAAAGTAGGGTGTCTGTAGGGTATCTGTAGGATACAGATCCTGGGCTCAACACCACATTGCAAATTGTTCTCCATTGCCTTTCTCTTTGTTCTGGTTCTTCTGAACTTAGATATTGACGCTTGATTCTCACAGAAATCATATGCTCTGTGATTTTGAGGCATGAACTGTGTATGCCATTTCATATACAGTCATGCTGTCTTCTAGATGTCTACTGAAAAAAGTCTTGGCAAAGAAAAGTTGGGAAACTTCAGCTGGTCTAGACAATGTCATAAACAGTACATATATCCCAACCTATCTTGAAAGCAAAAAGAATACTTAAGCACAGAAGATTTAATCTGAAGTTGTACTCTGTTTGGACAGGTATTTGTATCACAACAATCTACTGACAAAGTGATTTTGAGAGAAGAATAGCTGCTGTACTTCTGCTGCACACCCACTGACAACAGTGCCAAATTCATTAGTAAACTGCTGTTGGTATTTATATCTTATCAGAGTAAACAGTTGCTCTTTACATCATAATCAAAAGGCACACAGGTTAGAAAACTATCCTGCAGTAGAAAGCTTAGACTGCTCCTCTCAGTGCCAGCCTTCTGTCTCAACAAAACTCAAGTTGCAGAATTTCCTGAACTTTAGTGCTGTTTGATTCTATGTTCAGCATTTTCATCCCAAAGTTTCTAAAGAAAGAACAGATCAGTGTGAGGCAACATGCCATTTCTAGCCCACAAATTACAGTTTTTGAGCTTCTGACTCGCTGTTGCTTCCTTACTACCACTTAGTCAAGCTTGCCAAGCACCAGAGATGATACAAATTTCAACTGTCATCGCTTGTGTTCACCGATATATTGTTTGGAAATTCTGACCCTATTGAAATATAAAAAACCAAATTTATTCTAACTTGCAATTTCACCATCATGTTCTCTTCTTCCCCTGAAGTGTTCTCTTCTTCACCTAAATTGTTCTCAGTATTGCTAAGTTCCTGAAAAAAGTGGTACTTTGAGTTCTTTTGCTCCAGCTTCTGGACTCATATGGTTCTGGCATCTCACATTCTAGCCATTGCTGTTATAGACCAAAGCCACCCAAGAAAATGCCTTTGTTTTGCAGGCATACGAATTGTGGCCAGCCAGTTGAGAAACAATTTTTCAATCTTCAGGGCTGTCAAGCCTCTATGTTCCAGATCATATAGATGCTGTTCCCCTGTGCTTTTCTTAGTCATACATCATCAGCTGTAGGCTCATACCTGTCTGTGTCAGACAGGCCTTGTTTGTTCTGGTGGAGCAAGCAGAGCTGATTCCTTTACATTTGTACCCCAAAACAATGAACTGTTTAGGTCAGTAATTCTGCTTACATGGGAGAAGCCCATTTATTCTCAGTTTCTAATACATGCATCCCCATCAAAACATAAGCATTGTAGGCATATAGTATTTGTAGCCTTGGGAGTTGAGCTTCTCTGTTGACAGAAGCATTTTTTACAATTCACTGCTAAAAAGTGAAGGTGAATGAGCCAGTAGAAAACTGGAAGATAGATTTTTATCTCCAGCCTTAACCCCTCAGATCAAATCTCCTGCTTTCCTTAGAAACAGCAAGAACAGTGCCATGAAAACAGAAAATTCCACCCTATACATTAAAAACATGAAGACTATCAGGAAAAATCAAGGCTTCATAAATAAACATTTCTGGAGCTATACTAGAGATTCTTTTGGATTCTGGACATCTTAATTAAACCAGTTATAATTGAGCTATTTTGGTGCCTAACACAACAGTGATGGATTAGACTTTGCTAACAACCAAATGCCAACAAAGCCTTGGCAGTAGAGAGGGAGAAAATGCTAAGAATAGGAATGAGAAAACTCAAGGTGAAGATAAAAACAAGGAGACAGCTTATCTATCGCCCTTATGGGCAAAACAGACTTGATTTGGGAAAAATTAAGTTATTACCAATTAAAATAAGCATTTAATTAGCTGTTTGGATAGTGAGAAACTAGAAAATAATTGCTAAGACAATTGCCTTTCCCATTTTCTATGTTCAACTTTATTCCCAGCTCCTCTACCCTTCCCAGAGTCACAGGAGGGATGCGGGGTTATAGTCACTACAAAGTGGTTTCTCTCTGCTGCTTCTTCCTCATCACACCTTTCCTCTGCTTCATGCAGGTCCTCCATGGGCTGCGGTGATACATCTGCTCTGGTACCATGCAACACTCCTCCTCCTTTTCTGACCTTGGTGTTTCCTCTGCTGTTTCTCACTCTTTTTGTTTCCTATGTGGGTTTTCTGCCCTTTCTTAAATGTGTTTTCACAGAGGCACCACCAAGCTTTTCTGATAGGCTCAGCTGTGTCTACAGCAGGTTCACTACCCCACTACCCAACCTTGTCACATACATCCAGTACATAAATCTAAGGAAAAATCCCATTATGGGGAACTCCTAAAATTCTAAATATTTTTCAACTGGATCAGGGTTTTCCTCTATTAAATATAAATTATGTATTTTTCTGAAAATTAGCAGCACAGAAGTTGATCATATTAAAGGTAAATGAAGCACAGAAGTTATCTGAATAATATGGAATGTTTCCAAACCTTCCAAATTTCTGGCTAGCATCCCAATCTGGAGATAGTAATGTCACATGTAATCCTGAGACACAAGATAGCTCCTTTGCTAGGAAAGCCTTCTTTTACACAAAACCCCCATTTTTCTTCAGAAAATAAGAGACATGCTGCTGTAATGGAGAAAATGGATCCTGTCCTCCATTTCAGATTCTAGAGGCTGCTGAAGCTTTTATCAGCACCCTTTGGAAGGAGACATGCAGAAACAAGGTAAGGAGAAACATGGTACAAGATCCAGACATCACGTCTTCATTCAGATTTTTCCTGGCCTTAAGGAAATTTTGAGTTTCATACTATTTTTCAATTTAGTCTCCTTTCCCTAGTATAGCTATCTTTCTTTCACTGGAAAAATCACAAATAGTCCAGGGTAAAAGCCTAAAACTGACAACGCGTCACTTCCTTTAATCACCTACAGATTGGGTTCACCGCCGCTATAGAATTCACTGAGGTGTTTAAGGTCGATCCTGGGAGAAGTGAATAGGTGTGAATAAAGGCTGTTTTAAATTTCATGTGTCCCCTGTTCTTCATCTCAGTAGAATGAGTACTAGGACTCATTCTCTGGTGAGATAACAGGCTCTGTTAGAGCACTTTTTCTAAGAAAGCAGCTACTCTTTACCTGAAGGAAACAAGACATGGGAATCATCACTTCCTATAGTTGTTTGCTCTAACGCTTAGTCATGCTTGCTGTTAAAAATATGTGCCTGATTTATAGTTTGAATTTGACTGGCTGTAGCCTGGTGGGTGTTGCATCTTTTTTACTGAGAAAAAAGTCCTTTACCACCTGCACTTTTTTCCTATGCACATATTTGCATGTGGTGATCAGATCACATTTTTAATCTCCCAGACTTCCATTAACTTGCTTGTTTATATGTTATTATAGCTATCTAACCAAAGGATTAGAGCTTCCCAAAAGGGAATTCTTGAAATGAGAAAACAAAAGTGTGCAACAAATCAAGATAACCTCCCAGTTCATTTCACAGAGGGTGCTTCAAATCTTGAGGCAAAATTTAACTGAAACTGAGTTTGTCCCCATTTACCTTGAAAAGTTTGGCCTTTTCAGGACAAGATATATCACTGAATGCTCTTGGTCAACGTGATGGTGGTGACCCTTAAAAAAAGTTTTCTTTCCCATTTCTAGTGCCACCACTCAACCAGATTTCACAGAGCTGCACTCAATACTGTTGGGAAACAGGCAGACAGTACAGCCATGTCCTGGCTACGGCTATTAGATGCTAACATTAATGTAGTATCATATAGTATCTCTGTGCCCTGCTCTGCACACCATACCTCATCGTGTACTCCAGTCAACCTCTCTTGTCTCCTTTCATCTCAATATCCCATCTTCTGAAATGGGATGCCATCTGTTTCTCCTGTCTTCTCTGCTCTATCTGTGCCAAGGAAGGTGAAGACTCCTATATCCCAGCTGGTGGCACTTTCCCAGCAATGTAGGAGAACATAGCTGATGTGGCAGTGGGTGACAGGGGTAGAGGGGAGAAGAAAAGGCATTTTGCAAAGGAAAGGCAGTCAGAGAGAAGGGAGTCACAGCAACTTCTACACTACTTGCTTTGGCTGTGGAGAAAAGTCCTCTAGGAAAAAAATTCCACAACCCCTATACCCCACTGGTGAGATATCACTTAGACAGCTGGGAAGAAAGTGAGGCTGGGAGAAAGGTGTCTGCCTCTATCTCCTGTTCCCTGAAGTTCCACTTACCTCTGCCCGTAAGTTTTAATGCAATGGTAATTTATCATGGATAGCCTTTTGTTTTATGAAAAAACCCATTTTCAACCCTCCATGACTCCTGTGTTCCTGACAGATGAACATCAGTGTAATTTATATAGTTTAAGAGCTCTGAGACTCCTCTGGCTGTCTCTGCGGTAAGCTGACCTCCACCGAGAAGACAGCCTATGCTAATAAACCAGGGGAGATTCCTGCTCTAGTGTCCAAAAGAAAGATGCTGAAAATAATGTTAAATAGTGAACCTGAGGTTTTGTAATTTTCTGTGGATGTATAGCTGCATTTGGGAAGCCCTTTGGATGCAAGTACAGAATAAAATAATGAACCCAGCATATATTTTTAATCAGTAATGTGCCCTTCCTGCATATAAACAGTCCATGATTGACTAAAAGTATCTACATACAGTAAGAGCAGCAGTACACACACCCACACACACAAAACTCATTACTCCCTGACTTGACCACACTTTAGAAAGACTGTAGCTGTTTTAAGTAACAGGAAATATTTAGACCTGGAAACGCTTTCACTTCCCTATCTTTCTCCAAGTGTAGGAGGAACATGGTATACACAGAAACCCCTCCTAAACTGCAGTTTATCATTTCAGAGTGGCCTAAACACCCAGACATACATTACCAAATCCCTTCACCATTGATATTTCAGACTCGAATCACATGCTTCTCTTTCCTTCCTTTTGTTTTTTAATTCATGACATGTTAAATGCAATCCGAATCAAAAGGGAGAGATATCAGAGTTTTCAGAAGAAAGTCAGAAAGATTAGGATTCAGGCTTGGCTAGCTATTATTACTGTTAGGACTAGCAGTTAGTTTCTGTTTCCCTTGATCCCCATGATGCAAGAACAGCAGGATGCCTCACCTCACCTCATACCAGCTTCAAGGCAGGAAAAGGAAGTAACATTTCATTCACTGCATAAATGGGCTGCTCACCTACTTATCACCAGATATTGCTGAAGCAAGACAAGAAGCAAGACTCCGTGAAACAGCAGATAATAATGAACTGCAGAAACATTAGCACTGCTGGTGCAGTTCTGAGACATATTAAGCTTTATGTACACTCTATTTATCCCCTGAAGATGAGAAAGTTTCTTGCACCTCTCCATGAATGATCTGATGCTGGACTCTAAATTCTTCACTAGAAATGTCTGTTGTACTAGTATCATTTTCTCTCAGCCTTACTACTGCTTACTAAGCAAAACAAGACAGAAATAACTGTCCAAACCCCAAACCAGGCAGAAGAATTTCCTGCTCCTGCTTACATCTGTAGCATCTGTTGCAGAAAATTACATATGCCTCTACACCCTGCAAATGCCTTTCTACACCAGCTTCTTTCCACTGACTTCAGTTGATTTATTTTCCCACAGATTTCTCATACTCCAGCTGCTTCAAATAACAGAGGACATATCACATAGACCCTTGTTATTCTGTGCAGCCACACTGCGGAGAATGGACACAGCACCACACGCCATGTAGTGCAGAGGTTAGTCCCAGCGTACCTGAGATGGCAGATTTCCAGGACACATCATTAGAAGTGCTGCAAATGATGTTCAAATGCTGAACCTCCAACTTCATATCCTTAACTTGACCACCCCTGACTGGGACATTCCTTGGAAGCGTCTCCAGTGGAAAAAAATAGCCTCAGGCCTTGCTGTCAAGTGAAGATAGATAGCCTGTGCATTCCTCAAGCCAAGGGTTTCAGCATTTTACAGAATCAGAGAAGTGAAACATTTTCTTCCTACTGTTCAAGCAGAACCTTAACAATTACTTATTTCTGTGCAACCTTCTGACCAAAGAAAAGAGGTGCTGATGCCAATGCTTTGGACCTCCAGCATGGAGGGGATCTAGGACTCATCTGGAGGCTCCTACTCCTTTCTGCTTACTAAACATGTCTCGGTTCATCCGGTTCTCTGAGTCACTTCCTCCCTGCTTTTTAGTCATCCGCTCTCAATGCACTTCTCCAAATGAACCCAGACATCTTTGCCCAGTCTGGAGCAGAGTTCAAGAGAAGACTTCCTGGGATGTCGGCTAAGAATGTAACCACAACATAATTACACGGTGAAGCTCATAGTCATTGTGATCTGTGCAGGACAGGTGAACATCAGGGCAGGTGAACATCAGGGCACATTAATGATATTAGTGGTGATTTCAAGAGAGACACAACATTTCATACCAACAGGAACTGTCTGCTTTCTGTGTATGGAGGTGACGCCAGAACTAGCTCCAAGTAAGTGGCTATGTCATTGCATTGCACTGAGTGGAATCATTCATCCCTACCAGGTAGCAGTTAGTTCCAGGAAGAAGTTGCTGTGCCCTGGCAAGACGCAGCGCTATACTGACTTGGCTGTGCCGCTTCTATTTCTGAAGCTAACCCAAAGCCAACCCAAAGCCAACCCAAGGCCCTCTCGGGGAGCTCTGCACTGTCGGCGATGGTGCAGCATGACCATGGCCCGCAGAAGCTGTTGAGACAAGAATCAAAGAAGTGGTGGGAAGCCAAATTTCAGACTATGCTGCAGGGAGGCCTCAAGCACATACAGCCTCTACACCCAGCACCCCCAGAAGTACTTTGAAATATGAGTAATATTTTATTTACCTAGGCATGAGGGGTACACAGTAGCTGAATTCGAAGACAGGTGCTCCAATTTCAGTCTTGCTATTAAATGCAAGATTCCCTGAAGGGAAAGGGACTCTGGGAATGTGGGCTTCACCCCAGCCTTACCTACCCTCTGGGAGGGTTTGTGTAAAAGAAACCGTATTCTCATCAGGACTTTCAGGTGTGTGGGTGTTTCCAGAAATAAACAACACCCAACCACAGAACAACCAGGAAACGGTTTTATAAGTGTACCATGTCACTTTACCGCCACAAAGTTTATGAATTTTATCTCCATAGCCAGCCTACCACGTTATCCTACTCGGGGACTTGCCACGTGGTGGGACCAATGGGCTAGGAAACGATCCCTCACACCGCCTGCCATGGCATTCTGAAAGCAAGAGGTGAAATTATGGGGTCTGCAATCTCAACCATTCAATCAAATTTTGGGCAGACATGCCAGTTATATTCCAGGTAGATCAGATGAACTCTGTTAGAGTTAAGAACTGGAATAGTGGGAGGAACAGCCAGCCAGAGTAAAGTACATGAGCAAGGTATATATAGAAGTTTTGCATCTTCCCACACAAGAAGTGATGCTATCTAATACTTTTGATTTCTCTTTCACATACCTCCATGTGCAAAATTAATGTATTTTGTTACAGAGTATGCAAATAAAGCTTATGAAATTATTTTCCCTTCATTATAAATGTAACAGGTTCTAGGCTCTAAGGGCATCAAAAGGCAGGAAATTAACTGACAAGTGTGACATAACTGTACCTCTGAAAGAATTAAAGAGGGTTTAACGCCCTATACATCGGAAAATGTGTAATGTAATACAGACTTAAGATCACTTACTTACCAAGTTGCCAGACAAAAACATTGTACTTCATTGCTGGCCTGAGCACTTACTCAGGGAGTAAAATCTGTCAGTACACAGAGAATCATGATGCTTTTCCAGAACCATTCCCAGCTTCAGAGATAACTGGATTTGCTCATTTCTGTGCAGCCTGTTGAGCTATCTGTATGGTCCCAGGAATCCTCAGCTGACACAGAAAGAATTCTCACATGGAGAAAGTCATGGTAGGTCCATGAGAAGGCAGCAGAACCAGGCCAGCTTAAAACTTTATACTTTCTCTGAGGTTCCAGCATACTGATATTCATGTCACCATTGGAAATTAAGTTCCAGTCTGTATAACTGAATTTCTGTCTGCACCTTGATAATTAAAATCCAGCTTTAGAGCTCCTGCACTTCTTGTTGAATGAGTTATTAGCATGGAATCTGCTGTCAGCAAGGACTTTAAGTCTGAGTAAAACCACTTCAAACAGAGCAGATCACAGACTCTGCCTTTGTCAAATAATATCTGATGACATTATGATAATTAACATAAATCTGCAATAACCCACACTGGAAACCACAGGCAGAGCCCAGATCTGTGCTCTGAGAACACAGAAGACAGGGAAAGTTCAGTCTCCAGGAAGGCTGTGATGCCTTTTCATAGCACTTTAAAAAAGCAAAGCTTGAGTTTTCTGTGCTGCTGTGTGGAAACATTACTGAAAGTTTATCTTTAATTGCACCTTGTTGGCAATGTCTTCATCCTCAGCTATGTCTCAGGCTTCAGCTTCAGCTACCATAATCAGTTTACCCCCTCCCCTTCTCCTTTTCATCAAACTCACACTAGTTTTCTCTGGCCTTTCTCAGTGTCAGTTCCTCTGTCATGGGAGCCTGACTCTGAATGTGTAACTGAGAGTTCAGGCCCCAGTGAATAAGAAATGAAGAACTCATCACTTCTTGTGCTAATGCCCCATGGGGGTGGCTAAGGCAGTGGAAGACCACTTGGCAGCATAGGGGTAAACCCATCTGGGCTGCTGCATTGTGGCAAGACATGGCTGCCCAGGTAGAAAGATTCTCTAAAGGTACATTGTGCTCACATGACCAAAAGCTGCACCACTGAAGAACATCAAAATGATGAACAGACAAGGCTGCTAAAATTGAAGCAGGTCAGGTGCACCAGGGCTGGGAGCACAAAGGTGAGCTATTTGTAGCTTGATAGGCCTACAAAACATCAGGACATTGAGGGAGAGATACCACATACAGATGGCTCCTGATTGAGGGGAAGCCATCACACAAGTCACTCAAAAGGGTGAAACATGTACTGCAATCAACTGAACCACACTACTAAAGTTGCTCAGGATAAGAGGGTGGTGGCTGGGTTTTCAACACAAAACCTGGCAAACTGATTATGTACGACCACTGCCACAGACATGCCAGGGTGATTTAGCCCCAACCAGCAGCTAAGCACCACACATCTGCTCACTCACTCCTCCCCACCCCCCCAGTAGAATGGGGAGGAGAACCACAAGAAAAAAGACTCATGGGGTTGGTCTAAAGGTCAGTTTAACAGGACAGCAAAGGAATAGGAAAGTACCAACACCACAAATAAAAGAATATACAATGTGAGGAATACACAATGCAATTTGCTCACCTCTGGAGCCTGATGCCCAGCCTGTCCCAGAGCAGCACACCCTCCTCCCCAGACAGCTCCCTGCCTTACACACTGAGCATGACTAGTGTGGAATATCCCTTTGGCTAGTTTAGGTCAGCTGTCCTGTGTCCCCTCCCAGCTTATTGTGAAAATGAACTTCATCCCAGCCCAAAACCAGGACATAGGTCAAGCGTTACCTACTCCTTGTGATGGAAGCTAGAAATACACTGCCCAAAAGACCATCATCTATTGCCCATGATGCTAATTGTTTAGTGATTTCCCTGCCCTTGTGTCCAACCACAAACTTTTAATCGTATTTTTCTTCCCCCGTCCAGTTGAGGAGGGGAACTCGTAGAGCAGCTTGGTGAGCAATTAGCAGTCAGTCAGTCAATTGCTGACTATCAACCCACCTTCTGATATGACCCCCTCAACTTGTTCCCAGAAACCAAGGCTTGAGCCAGCAAGTTGCTCCCAAAGCATCTTAATGATAACTTAATTAATATTTGCCTACCCAAAGAAACCAGCTGTCTAACTTCTGGTTCTAAATGAAATCCTAAAGGAATGCCAGAGACCTCTCATTATCACAACTTAAGGTAGGGCTTTTCTTATTTAGAAGATTCCTTTCTGTCCTCCAACATCTCCTCTATTCCATTGCACTTTTAATTTTTTCATGTTCATGCAGCAACCATCTATCCAATATGCCACATCTGCATATTTACACCACCTTTGTTTCCTCTTCCTTTTGTATCAAATTTGAGTGCTATTTCTTTTATGTTCGAGGCCTCATGCGGCTTACACGTTGCCAACTTCTCTCTCTAGTTTTGTATCTTAATCTCCACTTAAACACCTCTTTTTCCTCTCCATGCCCCTCTCTCAAATAGAGCTAGGATATCTATTTGCAAGCATTACTAATTCCTAGATAAATGATAAATACCCAGAAAATAAACCAGTGTGTTACTGCGAATAGTGTACTGAAAGCCTCAGAGAAGTGTGTAGGGGGAGTCAAAGTGTTGAATTGAATTTAAAATATCAGGTAGGGAAAAAATATACCGAACACCCTCCCACACAAAACCGTAGCTATTAAGATGATCCAGATGAATTTCTGTCTTATATTCTTTCTTTATATGAAAATTGCCAGTCTTTTTCTACTTATTTACAAAGGACCTTTTAAGGTTAATTACACTATTAATTCACACTCCTTTGTTCCAGTGAACACCAATACATACCATATTTCTACTCCAGTCTGATCAAACAAGATTATCAGAGCATCAGCTTGCTGATGTTCAGACGTTCGTGTGCAGTCCTAGCTCCTGAGCAGTTCAGTTTCCTGCTGACTTTGATCTGTTTTCTGTCTTTGCCTCTTATGTCTCTGTCCTCAGTGGTAATTATTCTGAGTTGTAGCTTTCAGCAGCTGAGGCCTTTTCTCTACTGCTGGCACACAGAACTGTGTTGGGGAAGTGGTGTAGCTTAAGAAAGGAAAAGAAAGCTTGAATTTGAAATTACTACATCAGTGAGGAAGTGAGGAAGCAGGTACAGTATTACTTTAGAAACCCACCCACAACAGTATTCTGAAAATAACAAACAGATTTTCAGTGAAAGACGTAGGCCAGCTTCAATTTCTATATTATTTCTGCTGAGAAGTATGTAAAGTAGGCTTTTCTTTCCTCTCAAAACTGGGTTTGCTTCCTTAGGGTCTGCAAGGCCTTGTTGTTCGGGATGAGAACTACGCTGCCAGTAGCTAAGTAGCTACTGAACAGAAAAATCATTTAAAATGTCACCTAGAGTGACTTGAGACTGCTTATTGTTTTGAGGGAAAAATAAGGAGGAATTTTCTCAGAGGCATTGTCAAAGAAATGGCAAAGAAGTAGCAGTGGTAGTAGTAGCAGTAGAAGTAATAGTAATAGGATTAGTAGTTGTAGTAGTAGTAGTAGTAGTAGTGACATATATGAAGAACAAGTTTCTCTCTGGCTTCCAAAGACTAAGATTTCCTTTTTTATATTAAACTCAGTCTTGAATAATCTCCTCCACTTTTATCTACCTCCTCTGAGCTCTGCTGCAGGGTTTATCTTCACTCATCAGCTCCTGAGGCGAGCCAATGAACGGAAGGCAGAGCTGTTCAGTCTGCTTCCTCAGTGTTCGCCTAGGCTCTCAGCACAGGAAGCCTAGTGCTCTGAAAAGTCAGAAGGAGGAACCTCTCCAGCTTTGAGGAGCCAGCTGATCAGGAGCACACAGAGCTAAAGGAGAGGAGTGGGAAAGGGGGAGAGCAGACACTGACATTGGCTGCTGAGGATGTGCTAGCAGGCGAGAAATACCCCCCATAACCACAGCTAGATTGGCAGCGGGATGGATGGAGTGACAGAGCTGCCAGAGCCATGAAAGCAGGAGCCGACATGAAGATCGCTGGGAAGACTCTCTGTGTTTTTGTGCTGCTCACCATCACCAAGGTCATGAGAACAGTAGGTGAGTCTAACTGGGGCCAGTCAGTCATCAGGATGGAAGAAGGGGAATTGTGCACAGGTGTTTTCTTTCCATAAAAGCTATTCATCATGCTGTGACTTTCTTTAATTGCTAAAAATTATGCAGCACAACTGAAACAGGCTTCCCCAATATCCACTCCTCCTTTGCTTAGTGGTCACAAGGCTGCCAAGTATTATTCCTGTTACTTCCATGTAGGTGATTATTTAGTGATCTTTAGCTGGGAATGTACCGTGTGTCACAGACAACCTTTTTACTCAGACCACTAAATCCTCATCCTCTGAGAAACTGATCCATTGGATGTATTAAAAATATGCCCAGGAAAATATATGTAAACTTGAAGCTTTTAGCCTTGTGGTTTCTGCTGAAGAGAGACTGTGTAGGGTCTGAAATGGGGCAGGGATCTCTTGTGTCTTTCTGAGGAGTGGTGGAAGATCACTGATACACTGACAGTAGGGAGCAGTTTCTGGAATTTCAGTCTAAGACTAGTAGGTGTGGTCTGTGCCAAGAGCGGGGAAGGCTTTTGTACCAAAGCCAGTGACACTCCTATGTCTTTCCAACCCCGTCTTTTAGTGTAGTTGACTCACTTTTAATGTAGTTTAGCTACAGCAGCTAATGTCTCCCACATACTGTTCATTTGCATTTCTAGAGCTTGTGCTCTTCCAGACACCACGCAGCAGTCTGGGGACTTGGTGATGAAACTAGGGATTTGAGCAGTGGTTCCAGAAACCTAAACTGCCTATGTACATAGAGAGAAAGGTCTGAGAGATCCAACTTAAAAGTAGGGACATCTCTGAACATGTAACATGCATGTGCCCATTCCTGTTATGGACAGGTAGAACTACACTGCATAGACATGGGTTGAGTTACTCCTTTTCACTTGGCCAGAAGATAAAAATGTCTCCCTGGTGATATTTTAAAGCAAAACAAATTGTTGGCACTCATTGTTGGCAGTGAGGGAACAGCCATCTATAATGTGTTTGGTTGATCAAATGAGGGATCCAAAATTTTTACCTAACACCCACCCACTGGAAAAAATTTAAATATTCCACAGGAATTTTTAAAGCTTGGTATGGGTAACATCACAACAGGCACACTAGAAGTAAAAAAATCCCTGTCCCCATTCTGAAACGTAAAGAACTATCTCAGAACATTGAGAAACCTGCTCAGGGTCACACAGACGCTTTAGTGTAACATCAGACAGCCTACATTTTTAAACATAGCTGCTCAAAAACTAAAAGAGTGTGGACACATTACAAAATGAAGGGGGAGGGGAAGAAAAATGGGGGGGACAAAAGGGAATCCTACTGGGAAAAATTATTTTACAAAATAATTTACCGGTGGAAATATTTTTTAAAATCCAATGCCAAAAAAGTGGTTTCATGCATCCAAAAGGATTTAAACTTCTTGATGTCTTGGTGAATCAATGATATTCCCCCTCAAAAGGGAAAAGATTAGATTAAAATCCAATTTTGTGCTTGAACACCTCTCCACCTCACCACCCCCCCCCCAAAAAAAAAAAAAAAGAGCCTACATTTCATGGGAAACTTTTAGCTAACACTGCTCTTACATTTGTTTCCTTCAATATTAGGGTGAGTGTTCTGAGCAAGATGTAGTGGCAAGGGTTTTATTCTTCAGAGATTACAGGGTAAATGTGTCAAGATGATCCAATGTGTATATTCTATTCAGAGAATTTTAGTGTTGCATGTAATGTAGAAGGAACTATGTCTTCCCTTCTGAAAACTAGAGCAAGCTACTCTGCATTAAAAAAGGTCATGCAAAAACTGTTGTGTGCAACCAGGCTTTATCTGTGTTAGCATTTTCCTTAACATTTCCTTAGGATGTTATTTTCTGTTGCTTGTTTATTTTTTACAACATCACAGCAAGGCTGAGGTCACTTCATGACTGCTGTATCCATATCTGCCCCCAAGCAGAGTTGCACAGTATGCTACTGAAGCTGCTGGTGCATGATCTGTACTCTATGGTTGCTCAGTTTCTATCAATAGTAAGTGACTGAACTCAGTGACATTGCATCAGTGCTGGGAGTATATGAGGTGAATAAAAGTGAAGTAGATTTACAGAGCAGCCTGGCTACAGTTCAAGTTTACCTGCACACATGATTTTCTTGACTGCTACTGCTTTCATTTAGCTTCTTTCCTTAATGTAACTTGTGAATTCTCTTTCACAAGTGCAATGGTGTTTTGTTGCCTTCTTTCTTTCTTTCTCTGTCCTAGTGTGTTTCAGTACTCCTGCCACTGTTGCCTCCTAGTTTACCATGGAATCTTGCTCCAGATATAAAAACATAGGTTAAAACACTATTCTGGTAAATTTACATTTGTCTCCATTTCACTATTTCTTTGCTGCTCCTTTGGGTTTATGTGCTGGGATTATTCTGACTTCTTTTACCCTAAAAACACCTAAATCCAAACAGCCTGTTTTTCTTACCCAGATGTTTAAAACATAATTCTGTTTAATTAAATTAAGCAACATTTTCTCAGAAGACATCTAAATTGCCCTAGTACAATCTTCAAAGCATGTCCTTGAGACGTTACCATTTTACTTTGGTTCAAATGAGATGTCTTAATGTGTCTAGTTGAAAATCATGGAAACAAGGAAGAACCATCTTGTAAGTTGACGGCATACTCCATGACTCCAAAGCATGTTTTCTTTAATAGGGAGTGCACTTGTAGAAACACATGCTACTTCATCCTCACAGTTGATCTATTTTGTATTTAGAGGTATCACTCATAAGAAAAAAGTGTAGGGAATCTTCTTATGCTGCCTCATCTTTGTATTGAGTAAGCGAATGCTAGGAAGAAAAGTACTAGGCTAAAGCTAAGTGCTAAACAAAGTATGACAGAGATTTCAACACTATAAAAGTGAGATTGTAAGCATGTTTTCACAGCAGTTCTTTACCTGCTCCCTGCAAAGTATGAAAAAGAGGGCATACAACCTATTCTTTTCTATTTTTAATTAGGATAGCAGGAAAGTGCCACTTAAGTATAAAGTACAAGTTATTTTATTCTTCTCATGAGGAAGAGAGTAAAAGGCCAAGTTCAGCATGCAGAACAGAATATGAAACATTCTGTATCTATCTGCTGTGTCACGGTGCTACTCTCAAAGAAATACTACCCAAGGCAGTTTGGCACCCAGTATAAATCCCCTTTCTCCTCATCCATTCCAGCTCCCATTCTACAAGGAATAAGATCTACTTACTTTGCACACAGAAGTTGCTATACCTAGTTTAAAGTTTATAGCCAGGCTGATATAATATGCTCATTATACAGCTCTTTAAGTTCAGTGAAGATTTATTACCAGGTGAGGATCTGGCCAACAGTGTTTGTTCTGCAAGCTGGATGGCTCTAACACATCCTATAAAGAGCAACTAATTCCTTCATTAGTGTATCCACCCTATTCTCTGCAAAGGCACATTGATATTGAGACATACCATTTACGTGAGAGTAGAAACAAAACCTCAGAAAGGACCCCATATCATTGCATCAAATCACCCTTTTTTGCAAGCATTGTATCATGAAACAATCTGAGCATGAAAAAAGGCACCTGCATCATTGAAAGGCTGTTTTTAATCCAGACTGAGGAAAGATTTTGTATCCTCATTTCCAACCTAAATTTTTATTGTTATTGCCTTTTGAGCTGCTGATTTTCAGCATGTATCTACCATTCTACTCAACATGGTCACCTGGAACTTTTTGTGTGACATTTCCATTCTTTGTATTAATAATGCTATATTCTTCCTGCTTTCAACAAATTTCCTCACACGCTCCTGATACAGATGTCAATGTCATCAGTAAAACCATTAGTAAAACCATTGAACAGAATTACCACAAAAATCATCAGCTGTGAAACGTTATTAGCAAGCTACCTTCAGACTGACATCTCCTTTTAACACCACCTTTTGCTTTCTCTCCTTGATCCCGTTCTTTGTCCATCATGTTTCACTCCAGTTGTCCCCCTATTCTTCAGCTTTATTTATGATTTTCAAGAGGACACTGTATCAAACCACACATCTAACTAGCTTGAGCATCTTTCCTTTGCCTTGAAAATTAGCTATCTTGAATGACTGAAAGGATAGTGGAGAAAGCAAAACAAAGATGTGAAAGATCATAGCCAAGTTAAAAACCAGGAACTGACAACTGTAACGTAATATTGCTCCTTGAGTGGGAAGACTTAAACCTTGGGTTCATTTCTAAGTTCTGCCACTGTGCTCATCTCTCTACAACATATAAAAGTCATATTGAAGTTTGCAATCTAAAAATAAATCTAGCCATGCTTCAGGCACCAAAGTTTACAATGACAAAGTGTATTTTTCTGGCTGTATTTTAAAGTTTCTATTTCAGCTTGTATGAGACAGCAGCTGTTAAAAGGCTGCTCTCTGTTAAAAGGAGAACAAAAGAAGAATTTGAGTATAAGGAAGAAACTAATTTATGAAGACAGGAAAAATGCCTAAATAGAATGAAATGGGAATAGGAGATATTTTCAAGGAATTATGATATGTATGGATAAGAGTAAGAGTAGGAAACTAATAATAAAGGTATAAATCTCTTATTGTATCCTTTTGAAGATACATCCATGCAGAAAAAGCTGTGATTGCACCTTCCAGAAACAGTCATATAAGCTCTGGACAGTTTGTTCATTTATTTCTTTGAAAAAAATTAGAGTAGTCTGACTGCTTACTACTAACCTGACACACAGGGCTAGTTTTCTGCTTACACTCTGTCCTGTGCTGTTGTGACTACATTCTCAGAGCTACAGAGCTACCAGATACAAAACTGTCAATACCTTAGCAATCCATATCCTAGTACAAAGCACATCTATTCATTTATCTTTCACTTCTTTCTAGACAAGCCTTACTATGTGTCACAGGCACTCTGTGGCAGTACAAGGGGAAACCAGAAGCAGAACTCAGCCTCTGGTACCTGGCCTCTTCCAAGCAGCTGGTGCTGCCTTTTTGATTATGACTTGCTATGACTCATGTAATAGATTCATTCCAAGATACAGTTAGTCATTTGGTTGTGGTACGATCATTGTTTCAATTCATTATACCTCTAAGTTTAACATGCAGTGTGTGGGGGCAGATGCGCCAAAACATCGCGTTAGACTGTTACTGTAAGAATTAAAAGACCTATTAGGATAATAGGATTATGTCTGAGAAAGTAAAGCAGTGCAAAAAACTCTTTAACATCTAAATTTCTGAAGAGGTTGTCATGGAACTTGAGTAATATTGGGGGCAAGAAAAAGTTCTATTGTTGGTTAAAACCATGAAGAATAACAGTCCTATTTGAAAGCAATTAAAAGCACTTTCAAGTTGTGTAGCTGTGTGTGACTTTGCAGTGATCCCCCTGAAATTTTACTGGCTTCACAATCACATTTTCCTGTTTTTAATGTTCTTCTTTTTCCTTTTACTGTGAGAAAGACTCTGCGAAACAGGAGAAATGACTAAATAAGTGACACTGCAAAGGAACTGGTACAACTAGTTATCCCTGAGAGCTGTCACAGTACATAAACCACGTTAAAAAAACACAGAGCCAAGTCTTTCCCCCATTTTTTTTCCAATTATGGTAATCTTAGCATGACGACAGTAACCAGCACATTTTTGAAACACATATGTGAACTCCTCAACTGAGTTTGTTTGTTCCTGAGAGAGGGTATGTCAATTTTCAAACATAAAAGTGGAATCTGTCAGTGCCTTGGAATGTGTACTCAATGCACTGGCATGCAGCTTGAGAACCTTCTCAACATGGCTTAAGAGGGGTGGCATGGTATAACTAGTATTGTAATTAGATGAACTTCAGAAGCTGGAGCCAAACCAGAGAACCTCAGTCTAAAGGGCTCCTACTCTACCCACCTTTGACTTGAGTCTCCCAGGTGAAACCTGCTCATGATGGATTTGCATTCACAACCAGAATTGGATGGTGCAGCCCAGAGCTGCACAGAACTCCTGGACTCACCTGTTTTCTAAATAAGTGTGACAGACAGCACATACTCCTGGGCTCCTGAGTTCTGCTCCTTCTGGCTAACAGAAAAAAATCATTGCCATTATCCAGAGCCCATTTGTTTATGAAGAGTAAGACTGAGAATGGGAAGTTATTTACAATAAGAGCGTAGACATACAATCTTTCACTTCATCTCTCCTGTGTGCAATGAAATAGCTAACAGTACTGACATTTAATTATCATGCTACAGTTATCACTGCGCTGAGACGAGCTTGATAGCTCACACCTCTTCACATTGCTTGTTCTCTGCAGGCCCACAGAGAATAAAGCCTTTGCTGACTGGTTATCCCCTTTTTCAGCTACAGAAAGCTAACAGTTCAGCTCAGCTCTAACATGGGATTTCACCTTAACAGAAGTAGCAGTGAAATGTACTGACTGGTTTCCGAGCCGTTGCTTGAATAGATAAATGCTGACGTGTGTGGCATATATGCCCTAATGCCCTGGTCATAAATCAATCAGCTCTCACAGAGGAAACTTTAGCAGCCGAGTTTTAGACACCTTACAGTAAAGCAGTGGTGCAGTGACAGGTCTGAATTAAAACACCTGCAGCACTGAACCCCCCTTCTGTAACAGAGTGGAATTTTTTTGGTCAGCTGGTTCTCCTGAAGAATCCTCAGACAATGACCCCTTAGGTTTAGTGAAATTCTCGTAGGGAGGGGGAGATCATGTCTTCTCTCAGAGCTGCTGAGGACAGACCTAAAAGCGCAGGCTGGCGCAGGCAACATAAGGAGGGCAAAGAAAGCAGGGAGACCTTGGCAAAGTGCGCGGTTGGTGCAGACCCACAAGCAGTTGTGGAAGTGATGGATAAAGGAGGATAGAAGAGATCATGTTGAAACTGTGAAGCCTGACTAAAAGCTGGTGGAGTAGAATAGAGGATTCAGAGACAGAACCTGCTTCATAGGGGCACAGAGAACACTGGAGATATATTATCAGGCCTTTTTTCTTTTCATTAGTATAGTTAGAAATTCTGTGTTCCCTAAAGACCTATCACCTTCCAGCATATTGGTTTATATTCTAATAAAACATAGTTTTAAAGATTGGATGGCTTTCAATATGCTTACTAGAAAAAGAAAGCAGGGCATGTCCAGCTTCAGTCCAACATGAGGTCCTATCAACATCTCCTAATTGAAGGAGATGCTCTGGCTCACCAGGAAGGACAGGTTAAGGATGAGGATAATTTCCACTTAAAGAAACTGTGGTGGTGGATCCCACAACTATTTACAGATTAACTCCTGAGAATACACATTTTGGGCTGCTTTTAAATAGAGATAAATCTGTGCTAAAACCCAGCAAGTCTCAGTGTTTCCTTAGGCTATATTTTAGCTTGAAATAGAACGAAAGGTAAATCTTGTTTTCATCAGAAACACTTATGAAAATGGCTGACACTACCCTTTCTGGTTTGGAAGGTTCTTATCAAGTATTACCTCGGTTCAGTTCTGTTTTGCTTGTGAGTGACAAGATTTTAGCTCACATAGTTCAAAACCTCAAATTATCTGAAGTAGGTACTATGTTCTGTGGTAAAGTGAAGCAGAGCTCCCTTCTTGCATATGCTTTCTTGGGAGAACAGGAAGCACGCTGGAAGTTCTCTGCACTATGTGAGCATGTGAGCGAGCACCTACAGAAATGGAAGCACTGAAACGATCCAGGGCTAATGAGGTATTTATTGCCCAGCAGAACTATCAGTGGGGTTATGCGGGTTTTGGGACTCGGTCACGTACATTGTATCCACAGCACACTGCCATCACAACACACTGCCACGCCACACTGAACCGGAAGACGATTACAATAGGTGCAGGCTTTGCAGTTACGCCTTGCTCCTTTACCATTTCTTTTTTGTTTCTTTCTCTACTTTCAACACAGAGACAGACAGAGTTTTAGACAGCTCTTGGGAGAATGCTAGCAGGGACATAATATAGGATATCTCCCCCTAATGATACATTTCTTTTATACGGAGATAAAAACATATTCCTTGTTCCACTTTAGGAGGAGGTCTTCAAAGTCATTTCAGAAAGATAAATTAACCAAACCTGTCAGGATTTTTGGCCTATGCATTCTTCTATAAAAGAAGTCCAAGGAGCATGCCACTTAGCCACACTCTAGCAATGACAGAGGGCAGTAAAGTGAAAACAGTTCAACTATATTATGATTACAAAGCCTCTTTATGCAAGTAGGAAGCTGTGTGTAAGGACAGGATAAAGAAGGCTTTTTACTAACTATCTACTGGCTTAAGCTCTTGTCTTGCTATAAAGCCTTCAAAATTATTAGCAAGATCCACAGGAATTCAGAATCCTTCTAGAGGGTTTTTAATAAACCTAAAATTGTATTTAAACATGATTCATCAGAATTTAAGCTGACTGATGTGGCTTATCATTCAAAGTGAATGCTACCTGATTCATTCAGGGGAGAATATGACGGGGAGGCACAGCAGAAAGCACCACTTTCACTCCCTCCTTCTTCACAGCTCCAAAGCTGCTGGGCCGGGGAACTCGTACATTGCGAAAGGCTGCTTAGGAGAAGCCGAGTTGAAAGACAAGTAAAAGGATGGTGCCATGTGAGTGGAAATGTGCACAGCTGAATATGCACAACATGGTCCTTCCTGCACAACATTTGCAAACGTTATCCAAAAGGAACCCCAAAACCCCAGCCCCAACACACAGGCCGTTTGAAGGCTTAGGTTTGCTTAGTCATTTTCAGAGGAGGTCAGCCACACTGATGACATGACTTGGAGCTCTGGGGCTCTTGCCAGTGGTAAGCTGGGAGGGGAACCACTTTGTTCTCTGGTTTTCAGAGACATTTATAGAACTCACATCCAGAAACCATCATGCGACAAAAGGCTTTTTTCAGTTCCTCTCCTGGTAAAATCATATGAGTTTAAAACACAAACCTCAGATTTTCTTGAAATATCATTAGGCAGGAAAAACTTGACATTTTGAAACCCTTTCAGTGTAATAATACATCACAGAACAGCGATGACAACTCAATTAAGGACACAAGCGTTTGTGGGGCTGGTTGGTAATTTGTGTATCAGAAAATGGTGTGAATAGATGGGATTTTTTGTCTTCAGCTGTGCTTGGAAACATTAACCAATGAATCCTGGCAGTATTGAGCAGCAGGATGTTAAATGTGATTTCCTTTATTTAATAAAAATGGGAAGTGAATGGATTCAGTAAAATATCCCCACCTGATTTTCCTCTTCTACAGGCAAAATACCAACAATTTCTCAGAATTACCCTCTGACTTCCATGTTAACACAGCTGGAGTAGGTAAACCATTATAGATAGCACTGTGCAGTGCAATTAAGTCTGAGGCAATACTGCAGCCACAACTCATATCAATCTGCAGGAGCTAGCTCTAGGTTTGGAAATGTCTTCATCCAAAGGATACCTAATCCTCAAAAAGAAACGGCAAAAATCTTTAACGGAATCTGTAAGTAGTTAAAACCATAGAATTGTCAAAGGTTGGAAAAGACCTACAAGATTATCTAGTCTAATCACCCCCCTACCACCTAGATTACTTACTGAGTTCCTCATCCAACCTTTCCTTAAACACCCTGAGGGTCGGTGACTCCATCACCTTCCTGGGAAACCCCTTCCAATGCCCAACCATTCTTTCTGAGAAGAAATGTCACCTAATTTCTAACCTAAACTTCCCCTGGTGCAACTTGCAACCACTTCCTCTTGTCCTATCGCTACTTATCTGTGAGAAGAGGCTGACCCCCAGCTCACCACAACTTTTTTTCAGGTACTTGTGGAGAGCAATATCGTCTCCCCTCAGCCTTTTCTTCCCCAGACTAAACAGTCCCAGATCCCTCAGCCGCTCCTCATAAGACTTGTGTTCCAGACCCTTCACCAGCTTTGTTTCCCTTCTCTGGACAGGCTCCAGGTCTTTCTTGTAGTGAGGGGCCTGAAACTGAACACATATTTGAGGTGTGGCCTCACCAGATCTGAGTACAGGGGGATGATGACCTCCCTGGTCCTGCTGGCTATGCTATTCCTGATAGAAGCCAGGATGCCATTGGCTTTCTTGTCCACCTGGGCACACTGCTGGCTCATGTTCAGGTGAGCGTCAAACAACAGCCCCAGATCCTTTTCCTCTGTGCAGTGTTCCAGCCACCCTGCCCCAAGCCTGTAGCGTTGCCTGGGGTTGTCCTGTGAAGGACCCGGCACTTTGCCATGGTGAACTTCATCCCATTGACCTCTGCTCTTTCATCCATCCTGTCCAGGTTCCTCTGGAGGGGCTTCCTACCCTCTGACAGATCAACACTTCCCCCCAAGTTAGTATCATCTGCAGAATTACTGAGGGTGCACTCAATTCCCTCATCCAAACCATCAATAAAGATATTAAAGAGGACAGGGCCCAGTACCGACCCCTGTGCAACATCACTTGTGACCAGTTGCCAGATGAATTTAACTCCATTCACCACCACTCTCTGGCTCAGCCATCCAGCCAGTTTTTAGTCCAGTGAAGAGTGTACCTGTCCAAGCCATGGGCTGCCAGCTTCTCCAGGAGAATACTCTGGGAGACTGTGTCACAGGCTTCAGAACCGTGACATTTTGCAAGTCAGAAATAATTTCCCAAGAAAACAGTTAAATTAAAGGAAAACTGTTTGAGCTGCAATGATTCATTCACCTAGATTCCAGAAGATTAAGGCAAAACCAATTGCAGTTTTCTCAAAAGGGCTAATAGTAATAATCTGACAAATTGAAGTTGATGGTCATTAAGATCTTTCCTTGCAGCATTGCCAATGATCAGAAACAGGGTTCCACATTGTGCCAGCTCTGAGTAGGGGACAGAGAACATAACAAAGCCAAGCCTGGTACCTCTAAGGAAGACTTCAACAAAGGTTTGATTAATCACACAAAACTTAGGGCTTCTAATCCTTTGCATATTCCAGCTGAACTTTCAATTCCCTCTTTGGTATACCTGCTTGAAAGGTTTGGGGAGGGGGTTAACCTTTTTGAAATACGTTGTGCAAAACTTACTTGTCAGTACAAATCAGATTGATTAACTTTTGTTGTCCTTCCAGATTAATGCATGGTTTGAAAGTAGTACTCTGATTTTCTCCCCACACACAGCTCTCAGAATGCCACTAAAACTAGTACTCAGCCCAAGGAAGGGGCTACTCAGGTTTCTATGAGAAACACAGAGCACCCATGGGTTTACAGTCCCAAAGTTTAGTAGTCACCTATTAAAAGAGGAAATGAGTGAGGTGGTAAATGGAGTCTAGCTTGGACTACAGCTATGGGTATTATTCCCATTAACTCATTAACCTAAGAGATTTTGAAAAGGAAAGGTTATTTAATGCAACCAGTCTTCTTCAGGCTGTTATTTATACATGTACATACATTGGAGATTTATGGAGTTGTTTGCTTTTAATTTCAGTGGGGCACAAAGGATATAAAAATCCCACTCCCTCACCTACTCTTCACACTGCTTTACAACTCTTGTATTCTCTCAGTCTCAAATGTGCCTTACAAAGAAGGGTGGTCTGCCTATGTAAGTGTAGGCAATACTAATGCATATATAAGCAACTCATCTTGAAGAACTGTTACAGGTAACCTTTCTTTCATCTCTGAGTGCTTGCCCACATGTACCTTTATTGCAAACAAAAGCCACTGTGGAGTATTTTATTAAGAATAAGCTCCCAGGGTGACTGTTGAAACAAAGAAAAATAACCAACTGTCCCAAAGGTGGAATCATGTTGAGAGGCTTCAATGGTCAAGGAACTAGTGAAATTAATCTTGTGGTTAGAAACTTGACCCCTTGGATGTGTCAGCTGAAGACACAGGGTCCCAAATGTGGTCAAGAGAGAAATCATGACTCATGTTCAATATCTGAAATAATCAGTCCTGTGTCCAGCTTTGGAGCCCTCAACACAAGAAGGACATGGACTTGTTGAAGTGCATCCAGAGGTGATGATCAAAATGATCAAAGGACTGGAGCACCTCTCCTATGAAGACAGGCTGAGAGAGTTGGGCTTGTTCAGCTTGGAGAAGAGAAGGCTCTGAGGACCTTGTAGCAGCCTTCCAATACCTGAAAGGTGCCTATAAGAAAGCTGGGGATGAACTGTTAGTGAGGGCATGTAACAAGGGGTAATTGATTTAAAACTCAAAAGGGGAGATTTGGGTTGGATATTAGGAAAAAGTTCTTCAATGTGAGCGTGGTGAGACACTGGAACAGGCTGCCTAGAGATGTAGTGGGAGGCCCCATGCCTGGAGACATTCAAGGTCAGGCTTGATGGGGCTCTGAGCGACCTGATCTAGTAAAGATGTCCCTGCTTACTGCAGGGTGTTGGACTAGGTGACTTTTAAAGTTCCCTTCCAATCTAACAGATTCTATGATTCTATGATCTTTGTGGCCCTGTGCTGGATTCTTTCAAGTAGTTCCCTGTCCTTGAACTGAGGGGCCTAGAACTGGACACAATATTCCAGATGTGGTCTCAGCAGGGCAGAGTAGAGGGGGGAGATAACCTCTCTTGACCTACTAACCACACCCCTTCTAGTATACCCAGGATGCCATTGGTCTTCTTAGTGATGAGGGCACATTGCTGGCTCATGGTCATCCTGGTGTCACCTACTCCTCCCAGTTTTCTGTCGTCAGCAAACTTGTTGACGGTGCACTTTGTTCCCTCATCCAGGTCACTGATACATATATTGAATAGTATTGATCCCAGTACCGACCGCTGAGGGACTCCAATAGATACAGGTCTCCAAGTAAACTCTGTCCCATTGACTATAATTCCGTGACTTACTTCCTTCAACCAGTTCACAATCCACCTTACTACTCAATCATCCAAACCACACTTCCTCAGTTTAGCTGCAAGGAGATGGTGTTAAATGCTTTACTGAAATTGAGATAAACCACATCCACTGCCCTACCATAATCTATCCACCTGGTTACATCCTTATAAAAGGCTATCAGATTGGTCAAACATGACTTCCCCTTGGTAAAACCATGCTGACTGCTCCTTGAGACCCTCTTATCCTTGATACCCTAGAGACAGCACCAAGGATAAGTTGTTCCATCACCTTTCCAGGAGAGGAAGAGAGGCTGACTGGTCTATAGTTACCTGGGTTCTCCTTCTTGCCCTTTTTGAAGACTGAAGTGACATTTGCTTTCCTCCAGTCCTCAGACACCTGTCCCATTTCCCACAACTGACCAAAGATGATGGACAGTGGCCTGGCAATGACTTCCACCAGCTTCCTCAGCACCCATGCGTGCATCCAATCAGGACCCATGGATTTATGGATGTCGAGACTGCTTAACTGATCCTTAACCCAGTCCTCATCAACCAAGGCAAACTCCTTGTTTATCTTTACTTCCTCTGGGGCCGCAGGGGTCTGGTGCTCCTGAGGACAGTCTCCACCAGTATAGACAGAGACAACAGTGTCATTCAGTAACTCCGCCTTCTTAGTACCCTCTGTCACCAGGGCACCCACCTCATTCAGCAGAGGACCTACACTGGCTCTAGCATTAGTTTGTACACGGTGTATTTGAACAAGCTCTTTCTGTTGTCCTTGACCTCTTTTGCAAGTTTTAATTCCAAAGAGGCCTTGTTGTCTCCCTACATGCTCTGACAACAGTCTTATATTCCTCCCAAGTGGCCATCCTCTCCTTTCATGACCTATAGTCTCTCTTTTTCCAGTTGAGTTTGCCCAGCAGAACCCTGTTGAACCATGTGGGTCTTCTGGCTCCCTTTCTTGATTTCCTACCTGTTAGGATGTTCTGATCTTGAGCTTGGAAGAAGTTGTCCTTCAATATACACCATCTTGGGCCCCTTTTCCTTCTAGTACCCTGTCCCATAGGATTTCCCCTAGCAATTGCTTGAAAAGGCCAAAGTTGGCCCTGCTGAAGTCCTGAGTTATGATCCTGCTTGATATCCTGTTCTTACTGCATAAGATCCTGAACTCTACCATCTCACTGCAGCTGCAGCCAAGGCTGCCCTCAACCTTCACTACTTCAATCAGACCCTGCTTGTTAGTGAGTATAAGGCAGTGCTCCTCTTGTAGTTGGCTCATCCACCATTTGCACTGGAGGAACCTCCTGGACTGTGAATGGCTGGATCACTGTCAGAGAGTCAACTCTGTTGATAACATCAACAGCAAATATCTGGGTAGTTAAAATATCCATTGAGAATGAGGGCTTGAGATTGCGAGGCTGCTATGAGCTGCCTGTAGAAGGTCTCATCAACTTCCTCATCCTGATCAGGTGGCCTGTAATAGACACCCACAATTGTATCACCAATGCTAACCTGTCCCTTAATTCTCACCCACAAATTCTCACCTCACTCCTCATCCGTCCCACACAGAACTCAGTATATTCTAGTTGCTCTCTCACGTAGGCAGCAACTCCACCACATCGCCTTGTTGGCCTGTCTTTCCTAAAAAGGACATAACAATCCATGACCACATTCCAGTCATGTGAGCTGTCCCACCACGTCTCTGTAACTGCCATAAGATCATAACCCTTTGACCACACACTAACTCCTCCTGTTTATTCCTCATGCTGTGTGCATTGGTGTACAGCCATTTCAGGGAGCAAGCTGAGCACACTGATTTCACCGTAGGTGGGTAGGAGGCCTTCTGGTCTTCGTTAATAGGACAGCACTGCTCCACTGGTGCAAACTCAGTAACAACCTCATCCCCCTTTGAATCCAGTTTAAAGCCCTATAAATGAGGCCTGCTAATTCTCATCCTAGAACCCTTGGAGATAAGCCTTTCCCTTGTACTCCTGTCAGGCCTGGTGTCTTATAAAACCAGCCATGATCAGAGATCCCAAAGCCCTGCCTGTAGCACCAGTCTCGAGACAGGTATTTACAGACTGGATCCTTCTGTCCCATCCCATGTCATTGCCTGCAACTGGGGAAGAGAAAATAACTTGTGCCCCACACTGTTTCACCAACCATCCCAAGGCCTTGAAGTCTCTCTTCATTCTCTTCAAACTTCAGGGTGCAGTTTCCTCCATACCTGTGTTGAAGATCAGTAGTGGGTAATAGTCTGATGACTGCACCAGGTTGGGGAGTTTCCTAGTAATATCCCCGAGTCAGGCTCCACAAAGACTACAGACTTCCCCATGATGACGGTGAACCCAGCATATTGGGCCCTTTGATCCCTTTAGGAGCGAGTATCCAACAACTATAACTCTTCTCTTCCTTGTGGGAGAGGTTGCTATATGTAAGGGTTATCTGACCATGGTAAAACCTAAGATATAGTTTGCCTACCATCCACCTCATTATCAGACTGTCTGTCTTCTAGCAGGGCCTCATATCTATTTCGCAGAGGCCCCTGGGGAAGCAAGGCAGGCCAGCAGAGTGCTCGCTTTCTGCCACTGCCATGAACTTGCCTTCACTCACCCTTTTCATTTTGGCTTCTGTCTTCCAACAGACAAGGGCAGGATACAGGGGTCCTTTGATCCTGGGTGCTATCTGGTGAGTGCTCCCATTTCTGTTGCAGAGAGGGCAGAGCCTGGCTTCCCCAGTCTGTCTCCATTTCAGCCTGTCTAATGCTCCTAAGCCTTTCTATTTCATTTTTCAGCCTTTCACCCTCAAATTGCAGCTGTGCCGCTTGGCTGAACAGATCATCTACCTGCTCACACTGCACAGAGCTGTACTCAGAGCCTCCCCTGCCTTCCAGTGAGAGGCTGTGGCATCCCCTACAGCTTGTGACCTGCACAGCCACATCCATCTGTCTTGGGTTCCCACATCCATTTTGGTTGGTGCTAGGAGCATGATCTTGTAAAACAGAATTCAGGAACAAGACACACTCCCTGTTAGGGTCGATAACATCAACTGAATACAGTTAGTCAGCAGTTTTATCCTCACAACCAATAGGCACAGCCTAGGGATATGGGTGTATTTTATACCTTTGGAGTTGTGTGCCTGGCACGACGACGGGTAGGACATGCAATTCATGTCCTGTGGGGGCCACTGCAGTAAAAAATGTGCAGTCACTCTGTGAACTCATATGTACCCATTGTGCACACTCATAGTCTGAATGTATATATCCACAAAGATTCAGAAAAGAAAAGGTACCCCTGCAACGTAAGACAAAAATCTTTCCTCTTACACAAAAGTCCAACATTGTTATTTGTGCTGGGATCATGTCTGAGAGATGGAGACAAGGCCTATGCCCACAGTGTTGGATTTTCTATGAATGCAGAAGTAAAAGTTGTTTACTTCCTTGGGATCAACAGTTCCAGAGAAAAGTCATTATCACATGTTGATAGTATTGAGATGGTAGGCTGTGATAGGTCTCTGGGTCCATAATCCACAACTACAAGATGAATCACTATTTGCAGATAAGCACAGACAGGGCCTTAACCTGTTGTGTAACAGTGCAGACATTTCTCTGTGAACCACAGGCCAGCACTCCGAGGCTATGAGAGAAGAGACATTCCTGGGCACCTTCTCACACGTCTCTTTCTCCTTTCTCTCCTTCAGGGAACACGAGACTGACAGCAATGGTAGGTGACAACTTTGTACTCACCTGCTCTCCCCAGTCAAGTATAACCATGCTAACGTGGAAAATAAGACCTGAGGTTGGAGGACCCTGCACCTTGGGATACAGGGCAGATCACAACCAGACACACACAAACTGCACTGACAGCGTGAACTGGAAATTCAGCCCCAATCAAAATCCTGTCCTTGAGATACAGCAAGTAGGAACAGCCCATGAAGGAAATTACACCTGTGAAACAGTAGCAACAGAAGGGAATTTCGTGGCCACGTACTACCTGACTGTGCTGGGTAAGGGGCTCCTTCCTTCTTTTACAGTTCTCACCGTGAGTGGGCCTGTGCACACAAAGCTCCTCTCCCCACACACCGGGGCAAGTGTGCAGTGAGAAGAGGAGGTTTCTTGCCAGGATAAACTGTCATGCACTTTGATAGCAGCGCTGTGTCTCCTTTCTCCTTCTTTCCCAAACCTCTTCTCCCTCCTGCCGCCCGCCCCCTTTTCCACTGTCTAGTTGGAAACAACAGGTGTGAAGCAAATTCCAGTACACTAAAAGAGGATTCTACACATGCTTCCAGTTACCCCATAGAACCCATTTCCAATATACTACGTGAAGAGAGCTAAAGCACTTGACAGTAACTCTTCCATGTGCTGATATCTCCTATCAAACAAGGGACGTTCTTATCCAGACAGTAGGAACAGATAAAAGCCATGTGTACAATGGCTGCTTAGAACAAAAGTCTAATTCATCCTCTACTTGGGTAATTCCCTACTGCAATGTCCAGGGAAACCTCCTCTAATGGTACAAGGCTGTCCAGCTCACCCAAATGGAGGAGAGTTGTCCAACGTGGTAAAAGAGGCACAGTCTTTGGCCACTTTGGCCCCTGCTGCTGTAATGGGCTGGCACCTCCACCCTTATTCTTCTCTTTGTTCTGTGTTCAGTTTAAGTAGAGAACAAGGACTTCCGATCCCAACTGTGGCAAACTAACTCCCTGTATCTCCCTTCCTGATTCTTTGCAGCCCCCCCCACGCTGACCCTGTACTGTGATGGCCAGGGGAACCCTGTGTGCAAGGCAGCGGCAGGGAAGCCGGCTGCTCAGCTCTTGTGGGAACCAGGTGGCGACTTCACCCTCGCGAAGGAAGGCCATGGCGACGGGACAGTGACTGTTGTCAGCAAGCTCACAGCACGTAGTGCCAATGGGACTAACAACACCTGTGTTGTGTTCCACCCAGCTGGGAACCAGAGCAGGTCCATAGCCTGCCATCCCTCAAGTAAGCTGCTCTTTGTGCGTTTGGTGTTCCTCTTGTGCACACTCTTTTTCCTTCTATAGAGAAAATTTTATAAAAGGTATAGAAACCTTCAGAGAAGTCCTATATAGACAAGAGTACCAACCCCTACTCCTTTGCCCAGAAACATCATCAGTTTGTTTGTCTAGACACTATTTCCTAACAGTGAGTAATATGCATGTGTGGTAGTATTCTTTTGGTAGTGGAAATGTTGGATACACAGATAAAGCAGTCATGACCTTAGTGTTGAAATAATCACGTGGAAGCATAACATTAGCTCTTTTTTAGATGCAAATGTAAAGTCTGTTCTCAGATCACTGTAAGAGAGAGAAAGAGAACCAACAATTGTGTAGTCAGCAGAAACAAATAAATCCCTTCATTCCAAGTTGTGAATGTCTGACACTACATAACATTTGCTTCTGGTTTTTGGTTTTTTGTTGCTTTTGAAAACTACACAGGAGTTGCAGTACTGAGATGTGCCGAGTCCTTGAGAGGACCTTGAGTTATGGCTTAGTGAAAAAATATCATGAGTGTCCACTGTGGTATTTGTGGGATTTGCTTATGTCTCTGACAGAAACTCTGTTTGTATTTCTCAGACATTTCACTACTGACTTTCCCTTCTGCTGAGGGACATTATATTTATTTTATGAATATGATGACAATGTGTGTATGTGATAAAGCAGCTTTAATCTTATACAGAAATAATAAAGAAAGCAGTAAGAAGATATAATTAAGACTAACTCTTTGTGTTTAGACACCAGCGTTTACCTGACTGTATCAATCATCCTTTGTTTCCTGAGCATTATCATCGTCGCTATGGTTTGCTGTTTTAAGTTCTACAGTGACAGGTATGTATGACAGGGTGCTAAGGAAAGACTGTCTAAGAAGAAATCTTTAAGTACTGTTTGTGTCTTGAAATCATATGACCGTGAGACTGTGCTGCTATGAATAGCTGAATTAACTACATCAAATATTTCCATACTGCAGCCACCTGGGGTGCACAGCACTCATCTTCACTGGGTAATGCACCTGAGTAAAATATAAATGGGGAGCAGTTGGCAGAGGATGCTCACTGCATTGCTTGCCACGCTAAAGGGGAGCTCTTCATTCTAATTGGAAGCTGAGAGAGTAAAGCTGTTCTTCAGGTGCTGTGATAGCCAGTGTTTCTCTTGTTTAGATCAGGGGGTTGGTTCTGCTGGCTAATAATTTCTATCAGGAGCCAGAGGATTATCAGTGCTACCCTGCCCCATCAACAGTGGAGACTGCAGATTGTATTAATGAACAAGTTCCCTGGGTGAAGCTGGACTTAAACACCTTTAGGATTTGCTGGGGAGAAAAAAAGGCAGTTCCAAGGAAAAACTACAGAAATCATTTCTGTAAAGAAAGGCTGAATTAGCAGAAAACCTCAGCTATGTTCCCTTCTTCCCCTATTCCAAAACTGTTTTTCTCCCAGAACTTCTCCCTTAGAGGTGAAGAATTCAATACATTTCACTATCCATGAATTTTACATCCTTCCAGAGGACAAGAAAATGAAATGTTTCCTAAATCTGTGATCAAAGAAACCAAGCCATGATTCAGGGAAACCTAGGACCGAGAGAAGGGATTTGCTTTAATACTTGTTATCTTTTTCACAGACTGTGCCACAAAACTAAACCTCCTGAAACTGCTCCTACACATTCCTCACAGGTAAGGAGAATGATGCAAATTAGACCATCATCAAATGAGGCATCTTCTGGTAGCCCTGAAAGCATGGTCAGTAAAGGAATAACATCAGATTTTTACTGATAATGTTCAAGTTTTTAAGGCCACTCTTATCTTGTATGCTCAATCTACAATCAAAGAACCAACCATGCTCAAGACAAATCGTTTTATAAAACAATGAAAGGAGTGCTGAGCTGCAAGCTGGGATGTATTCTTGAACCCCCTATGCTGTTACAAGCTTCCAGTGTAGCTGAACACTTCACTCAGATTTGTGTATCCGTTTTCTGCTACCAAATATAAATAACAGCATTTTATGCAGGCAAGATGTGTTACACCTAAATTGTGAGTACACCTACAGAAGACACTAGGTTCAAATTCTGTCATTGACTTAAAATGGTGCTTCAGTTTTGATTTCTGAAAAGACTTAGTCAATTCTAGTTATTATTATTATTACCATTCCTCCTGTTTTGCTGCCCTACCTCCCAGTTGTTGCTGACACAGGCAGTTGCATTAATGCAAACCAACAGGTTAAACACCAGTGTTCTTGATGTCACATCACACAATTTTCATTAGCCTGTCTGACGACTGAATTGTAGACTGATGGAGAAATCAATCACAGTCAAGACTCAACCATGTTATTTGCATTTTCTGGAGAAATATGTGGCAGAAGTGGAGGAAAAGGAGGCAGATGAACCAATACCACAGCCTTCCCCTCCAAATATTTGACAGAAATGGCAACACACGTTCTTTGGTAGAAAAAGCAAGAAAGTTGTGGGGTTCTTTTTTTCTTGAGTCCAAGAAGAATAAATAAGGGAGCACTATTTCCCAGTTACATTCTTCAGTCCAGAAGAAAGGCTTGCAGTCTTGTCAGACTAAACTACTCCTTGTGTTTACAGCTTTTGGTTTTGTTTTTCTAGGATGACTCAATGGAAGTGGAACCTTATACTACTTATGTGCAGAAGGAAAATGTAATTTACAACTCGGTGTCTGATCTGACAGCAGGACACAATTTTCCACAATGTCTGTCACCAGGAACATGAATGATTCAACAGTGGAAAGGGAGAGAGACACTTTATAAAAGACTGGTTATAGGAAGAAACTTTTTGGAGGATTTCTTCATATTTTGGGGCAATGTAGCTCACTAGGTCTGTTCATACACCAATGTTTGCTAATAAGTCTGTATAGTAGGTTTTTTCCCTGTTTTGCCTTCTTCCTTGGGAAAGGAATCGGGTTCCCCATTATTCCCTAGGGAAATATGACTGACCTCATGTCAGTTTTTTTCTGGAGAAGCTGTTGTGATCAGCCTTCGCTTTGCTGTTCCCAGCTTGGAGATCCTAGTTTTGTCAGTCACTTCCTGGCATTATTTTGATGCACTTGACACTATGTTGCACACATTTGGGAGATGGGAGGAGTGCTATGTCTGAACTAAAATGACACACTCTTCACTCAACAGCCACTTTTTTCTAACTCACAAATTGCTAACATACTGGCCTGAGTACTGGTCATCCACTAACAAAGAGACTTCACTAGCATGGTTAATTTACTTGGTAGGCTCATATTCAGTATTTCCACTAAATATATTCATTCTGTATTTCAGATTATTGTTATGATTACTTTTCCACAAGATTCTCTGAAGGGATGGTATTCCTCTCTTTTTTAAGAGTATTGGCATTAAGATACCGTAAAAGAATTATGTTACTCAAATCCAGTAAGCTACTTGTAACAGAAACAGTCATCAAATAATTCACAAAACAGGAAAGGTATCTTCTGTAACAGTGCAATAATGTACAAAAAGGTTAAAATGCTTGCTAATTTATTTTAAACTACCACAATGGAAGATTTTTTTCATTCATATGTCTAGCTGTTTTTGTTATATTAAGTTCACTTTTTAGAATGAAAATTAGCTTATATATATCTTCTTGTGTCTCACGTTGAGGTGACCTCCTCTCACCTTCTCCAAATATCCTTTGGGAATAAGTCAAATAAATTGTCCTCTATATACTATCAGTTCTCAAACTTTTTGGATTGATGCCTTACTAGCTAAAGTATGAACTGTCTTTTTAGTAAGAGTAAAGAAATCCATTTCTAAACCTCTGTTTAGGTCTCTTACTTCAGTATTTTAAAAGACTGACTGGGTGCTTGGTCAAATGGTAAGATCAGAAGAACAAGATTTTTCTTTTAGACCATAGAAATGTCTTTGACACACGTTTTTCTTTTGAGATAGCCTCCCAAGGGCTATGACCTAGTGCTTGGAAAACAGACTTATAAACTGACTGCAGTTCCTAAACGTATTGGTCATGTAAACCGATACAACTGGTTGTTATTCTCAGTCTAGCAGCTAGGAAACAGCCTCTTTTGTCCAGGTGCTCTCTGCATGCGAGTATTGCTTTCCTCTATTTCTGTATGTCATTTTAGAATGGAAGGGATCAAAGCTGAATATCAAACAGCTACAAAAATGTTTTAAAGGAACCTCAGTTTACAGTGGCATACCAAGAAAGAGAGCTGGTCAACCCAGACATAATCCCCTGACATCCCGCATTTAAAATAAGTGTAATATTGTCCAATGATCTTTCTTCTCACCCAAAAGCAGGGTGCCATCACTTTGTAGAATTTTTTTGGTGGACTTCAATGTCATTACATCTTTCACTGTTCATAAAGTGGGGTTCATCCTATGAGATAGCAGGTAGGTTCCTGCTATTTTATATGTGATATATTTACAGAAGTGTAATACACGCAAACGTGCTGTCTAGCTGTAGAGTTTTATGATCCTTTACAGGCCTATCACAAAGGACCAAGTCAGCTATGTTCCAGGCCTGGACATTGCTAAGATGCTAACTGGTTGATTATTTATTTTGTCCTCTACTTCGTTCTACATTCAGGCCTGCTATGGGCAGAAAACAGGATTTTAGCTCGTGACTGCAATAACTAATATGACCTAAGACTCTGACATACACACAGATACACAGATATACTCCTTGTCCCTAGTAGTATGGAAGGTCTAGAGCAGAAAGTCCCTTCCTGCACCCCTCTTTCTCCAGCAAGGTGCTTGCTACATCCCTGCTACAGTCACCCTTCCGCACAAAACTGCTGCTTTGACTGTCTTTTAGCAGTCAGGCAGGCCTGCCCTCTAAACTCCCCAGCATGTAGCAAAGTCACAGGAAGACAGTCAGCAGCTTTTAAGCTCCTCCCATAAAGAAAAGGTTTTGGCTTTAACCACATTTACCAGTGCAATCTCCTGCTCCAACATTTAATTTTGCTAAATTTGTATCTCTCACCTTTACTGCTATATTTTATCTTCATTACGCACATTCTGGTCGCTTGACAGTTTACAACTGCTATTCCTGCTCGAAGCAGGCAGTTAATAAATTCAGTTGTTAAAGCACGGTTGTCTCATTTATGAGAGAGTCCTGAACACCAAGCTCACACACAGAGCAAGTCAGCAGATTCTGTGCTGTTGTGCATCCAGAGAAGAGCCGCTCGGCTCGCTGAAGAGCAGCAGGCCTCCTTCAGACTGAGGGCCGATTCTTTAAGATGGCACCGGTAGTACTGAACAATGGATGAGCTACAAACCCAGAGACTGAGCGTAGCTTCTGTACATATGTTAATTCTCAGGCCTCTCTAACCAGAAATTATTTCATGGGAAGAAAGTGAAACCCTTCATCACCAATTACACCAACATGTAAGACTTTGTTAACTGCAAATTTTAGTAGAAAGGTCATTACATCATCAATTACCTGCCTCAAACAGCTTTGCTAACAACAGAATCCATTAGAAGTGGTGTTTCAGATATTACCCTGTCTCTGCATCCCAAGAGGTTTCAGGAATTACAACTACATTCTCCTGCCACTATCACCTACTCATATTTGTGGTTTACTACTTACAGTCTAGTTTGTAATCCTACTGCCCATCATAGACCTTCTGGTTCAGTGTATGACTGTTCTGTAGTTCTGCCCACCTCACTTCCAGATAGGAATTAAAATGACTTCAGTATCTCCTATTTTCATCCTACCAGCAATAGAAATTTAAATTTTCACATTAGAGCTGGATGACTTTCACATGAGCATTGACATAGTCACCTATATAGATGTAGCAGTGACTTTATCATACAAATCTAAAGAATGAGGGTATTTCCTTATAAAAATCCAGAGAATTGTATTGGCAAGGGAAGTATAAAGAAAATATGTGTATATATATATAAATATATATACATATACACACACACATACATTTTATGTGTATATCTAAAAAGAAATCTTTAGAAATCCATAATATGTATAAGCAGAGTAAAAACTGATTTATATTTAACTGTTAGGGAAAGAAAAGTGTGCAATGCATTTAGTCATGAATAGAAAGAAAGCTCATAAAGCATCTTTGCACAGAAGGAAGCTACACAGTCAGGCCAAAACCTATTCACAGGAAACACTAAGCAAAGAATTTTCACTACTGAATACATTTCACCAGTGAGTATGTAAGAAAGGGTTTCAGAGCCTAACCTGTTCTCCCTTGCCTTCACTAGTGAGAAACGGTGACATTCTCTAATGGACTAAAAATGGCAGCTGTCTTTGGCCATATGGCCTTTTTTGGCATTTACCTCAGAAGGGACAGTCCTTGGTTAGGAAGCTGCATAAACATCCAGAAAGGTACCTCATTATTTTATTTCATTTTGATGTCTTTGCTTATCTTCTGCAATGACACCTGTTCAATAAAAATGACATTTTTTAGGGTGTGGGCATACTGGAATTGCTGCTAATTACACAGATCAGATTGTCTTGTAATTCCCTTATGGTGTCCATCGTCTGCCTCTGTCAGTATTGCCCCTCAAAATTTACTTAGAAATGTAGGCTTTATAAGGAGGATGCTATCTTGTTCAGAGTTTGAGAGTACCTTGAATAAAGGGATCCTAATCCCAAACTGGGACTCCAACACCTTGTGAAAATACAAAGAACACACAGACTCTGCAAACTGAGCTAGATGGAAAGATTGTTTACCAAGAATTATGACTTATATTAGCCAGTTTGCTCCAGAAGGTATTGCTTGCATAAACACTTCCTCGTTGATCAGAACCCATGAATCTCTCCATGCAAAAACCTGAGAACTGAACCCGCTTCTGGCCACAGTATCTGATCGGTAACCAGCTGTGGAACAACCAGCCCGTACTGGGGAGATGCACACAGTCAGCTCTCTTCTGACCATGTCAATCTACTTGCTGCTGAGTAGCTTTTATAGAAAGAGGTCTGGACACAGAGACCCAGAAGCTGAGACTGTGCTCGCTCGTGGTGCTTGCTGTTTCTTGATATATCCCCTCAGGTTTACAACAAAGTTGCTGAAGTCAATGCACAACAGAAGACTGACACCTTTAGGCTGAACGCCCTCCTCTCTTTCAACCTGTGATTGACCAGCTGAAAACACTGGCATTGCACTGATGCTGTAACAAAACTTGACCTTCCACGATGAATTAAGGGTGAAGTCTTGCTACTATTCTTAAGGGAAAGTTTGCAATTGAGGCTGACCTGTAAAATAATGGTAGTAGGATGGCTAACGAAGTTTTTTCTTGATGACCTACTTTAGCTTCAGTTATCTTGATCTTCAGCCTCCCACAGTTGTTCAGTAAGGCATATGGGGATATGTCACTGTGGTAAATTGTGGGAAACAGGAAAAAGGGGATTCACAGCCCTGCTGCACAAAGTTATACATTTGTTTATTCTTTATCACAGACTCTTGTGTTTTCCCTTCATCTCAAAGCCTCTCAGATTTACTGGGCTTTTTAGCTTAGTATTTTCAGGTGATACATGCTGGAAGTAAGAAATATTCCAGATTTATCCAAATGAAAATGGTAATTCAGGAACACCTGTTATGACCACTAGATGACAGTTTCACCTCACTCTATGAAAAACACTGCCATAGCAGAGGCATTAGTTCTCCACATACTCTTTTATCAGTTTTGGGATTCAAGTGACTAATTTTCTTACACATGGAGCATCATTTGTGACAGGATGTTCTCACAAAAAAAGGCCTTTTCCTATGCATGACACCATCAAGCAATAGGGCAATTCTAGGAAAATCAACAAAAACAACATACTCTGGACCAAGAAGCACATTCCAAAATCATTGGAGCTGTCTCCACGGTATATGCAACACTCAGAAAAGAGTAGCGAAAAGACAGTGATACCTCTAGGGCTGGGGTAGTAAAAGGCAAATCAGGAAGGATGGAGTGATTAATGAGAATTCAAAGGACTGTAGCTAGGGATGGGAGTTCCTCTCCTTTTTTACCACTTCACCTCCTCCATGGGAAGGCTCATTCTTCTCCTCTTTATTATAGGAATCAAAATCTATCTACTGCCTGGGGTCCACAGCCCTCACTGTTCCCATACATCTGAAGTCAGTTTTGACCAGATTTCCTACTCTTCTCCCTGGCATGTCATGTATCTGTAACCCAGAAAATTACACAGCTCTTGACAAGGTGGAATCCTTTTACAGGGTCCATTGGCATCACATGAGAGTTGATATCAACCCTAACCTCCATCTTTCAATTTGGGGAGAAGAATAGGAAATGGGTGAGAGATCATTACATACCAGCCCAGTGGGTAAGAGTGATGAAAGCCTGATGGAAAACATAATGCAGAAAGCATGCCGTGTCCACACTGTCTGTTTCCAAGAAAGGCTGAGCTGGGTCTAGACTTATAAACTAAGGAGAGTTGATGCTGGCCCTGCCTTTTAAATGTAGGACCGGTGTATTACCACTCTGCTATGTGG
Source organism: Gallinula chloropus (assembly GCF_964237585.1). Lineage (NCBI taxonomy): Eukaryota > Metazoa > Chordata > Aves > Gruiformes > Rallidae > Gallinula > Gallinula chloropus. Next base: position 91,340,682 of record NC_140085.1, read on the forward strand.
GGCTTTTCTTTCTTGAAAAAAAATCCCCTGTGAAACATGGCCAAGAGTTTCTGATCACAAGGAAACACAGGCATAGACACTGGTCAGGAACATTTATTTCACCAACCCTTTGCCTCTTCCCCTGTGTCTTTATGGCTCTCTCACAGTGAGAACCGGGGACCAAATCCTTCTGAAGAGTTTGCATCCCATCTTAATCTCCTTCAGATTCCTGGAGAGTAACTATTCCCATCCTCAGTTGAACCCTCCAATCTTTGCATTTTTTTCTCCCTCTCCACTTCTCTGCAAGTACTCAAACCTCTCAATACTGAAATGCTGATGAAAATGTTGAACACTGCCCAAATAAGGCTCCTCTATCAAGTCACATAACAGACACATTACAAGGGTCTGAAGATGTGCATGCTAGACTGTGTGATATGAAAACCTGCTTATCCAAACACAAACCAAACAGATGCCTGGGCATGGACTTGTCTGATCCATCATGCTCCTTGGTGTGCTGTTTCAGGAAAGGGAAATAGGTGGGTGTGAAAACCCAACAAAGAACAGGGACATCTGGGCTAGCTAGTCCCGTTTCTGGTAGCACAACCATAGATCTGCAGTAAAAACTTCAGAAAAGATTACATGATGGTGGCTTACAGATGAATGACTGTAGGAACATGATTTTTAGGAGTATTTACCACCACCTGCCGTGCCATGCAGCTGCCTCTTTCCAGCTTCAGGGCCCCCATCACAGGAAAGCAACTCAGCACGTTGCAAATCTGCTATCAAGGTGACTCTGAGGTAGGGAATATCCAAACCAAGAGGGTGCTACAAATGTAGGAGCTGCCAGTGCCACAGCAGAGCAGCATGGGAGGTGATAAAAATGTGAGTTCTTTTTAATAGCAGTAATAATATTGCTTTGCCTGTCAGTAAACACTTCCCAGCCAAACATCTTACAGCATTTCACCATTACTTATAAATGTAACCTTACTAATCCCCTCTGGATTGTCATCAATATTTTAAAATTAAAATATTATCAATATTCTAAATAGACAAGAATATGAAAGGAAAGAAGGATTCTGTGATTTGCACACCATCACCAAGAACCACATTTTTGTCTACTCAAAAGTCAGGACAGATCAACTGCAACAGCAAGGAGAAATCATTATAAAAGTTAGCACCCTCTAACCCTCCTTAAAAACAGGCTAGCGATATTTTAATAAACATAGGCAAATTTCTTCACCTCTTGGACCCTCGCTTTTCCCTTAAGTAAAACAGGGTAATGAAACTGACCTACTCTGTGCAGCGCATTGTCTACTATTTAGGATAGACACCGTGTAAAAGCTAAGCATTACTTTTATCATCAAAGTGCAGCCACTTCTGAGCCTGAACACAGAAAGCTGTGAAAGCTGCAAACTTATTTAAGAGTTAGAGAACATAAAGTGAGAATTGTAACATCAAACTGAAACTGCCAAACTGAATTTCGGTAGGCAGGCTGTTTTTCACCCCCGCATTTGTACCATGTCATAGAAGCGTGTGTAACACCCTTACAGAAAATAATACTGAGGTTTTAAGGGACAAAATTGTCATGTCATCTGGTATTTAAGATGTCACCTAGAAGCAAATGCTTTCCACAGGACACTGGTCTTTGCTTGTTTGTTTTCCTGTGGTCTTCTCACTTCACACTGACCAGTACCCAGCAGCAGTTTAGCTGTACAAGCCGATGAGCTCATGCCCTAAAGTAGAAAGGTTACACAAGACTCAGCTGCTAACACTCCCAAAGGCTCAAAATCCACACACACTGCCACGTGTATGAGGGGGTGGGAGGGTGGATTAAAAAATCGCTAGGAAAAAGTCTGCAAAAACAATGTATAGTATTGAGATTTTGGTTGTCCATCATCTGCTTTCATTTACCATTTCAAGCTCTGAAAGCACCAGCTGAAAGTAAACATTTTTTTTTTTCCTTTTCATAATTTATATCTCTAACCATACAACAGGGCATATAAAATCACTTAGATGTGATGTGTAATGAGCTCGGAGGATCTAAAATACAGTAGGATAACCTGGAAGAATTCTTAGGTATTATTCCATGCCATTCTTGCTTTACTCCTCACATGTCATCAAAAGAAGAAAAAAAAAAAACTATAGAAAGGAACAAGTTACTTTTGAGGGGTAAAAAGGAGAGAAAGTTCGTAAAAATTTCCATGGTGACTTTACAGCTCATAACCAGATTCCATGAACCTTAATCATCCCATAAAGGGGGCAAATCTCAAGTCACATACAGTCCAACATAGGATCACTATGTTTTTTATGTAGGAGGATTGTATTTCCCATGCCCTGGCTAAAGATTAAAAGAAAACTATTACGGCTGGAGGTGGACACCATTTTTTTTTTTATGCCAGCTCTTCTTTTCCCCCTTTTTTTGACTTTTCATCCGAAACATGCTTACTTTGGCAGCCTACACAGAGGGCTGTGAAGTCCTAAAAAGCCACTGTCCAAATCTTACCTCTGCAGGACAGCAGACCAAATCCAGTCCTTGCAAATCACAGCTCTTTTGAACAAAACTGTTTTGCCAAACTAGAAACTGCTTTCCCCCCCCCCCCCCCCCCCCCCCCGCTTTTCTGGTTTTGTGTTGCTGTCACGACCTGGAGGGGCTCAGGAGACATTTTTTTTTCCCCAGAACCTTTGAGGTTGTTCCCTTACCTGCTTTTTAACTGCATAAAGAAAAAGGGGACGGAGGTTGCTGGGAGGGAGGAGAGGGAAATGACTTGAGCTTTTCAAGAACTTGCCTTCAAAAGACTGAATGAGTGGCACAAGGGATAATGAGGCCTTGCCTTAATGCTTCTGGCTCAAATCTGAGGTGACTGAAGATTCCCAGCTGCTTTGTTGTTACCTTTGTTTGTTACTGTAAGTCTATGGAATAACTAAGATGGACAAAAATTTATTAATCACTATACAAACAGGGAGCCATAGGCAGTCCTTGACATAAAGAACTTATCAAGAAGCTGAGGGAGCTGGGCTTGTTCTGCCTGGAGGAGAGAAGGCTGCAGGGCGACCTCATTGCAGCCTTCCAGTACCTGAAGGGAGCGTACAAACAGGAAGGGAATCAACTTTTTAGAAGAGTAGACAATGGCAGGACAAGGGGGAATGGATTAAAACTAAAGGAGGGAAGGTTTAGATTAGGTATCAGGGTCAAGTTCTTTACAGAGTGAGTGGTGAGGGGCTGAAACAGGCTGCCCAGAGAGGTGGTGGATGCCCCATCCCTGGAGGTGTTCAAGGCCAGGCTGGATGGGGCCCTGGGCAACCTTGTGTAGATCCAGGCCTGGAGGTTGGTGGCCCTGCCTGTGGCAGGGGGTTGGAACTCTGTGATCCTTGGGGTCCCTTCCAAGCCAGACCATTCTATGATTCTATCATTCTGTGACTATACAGACACACCAAACACGACTGAACAGGATGTTATCAGCAATGTTGGAAAACATGTGCAATTGTGGCAGCGTGTTCGATACTTTAATGCCTGGTTACACCTTCCTGGATCAAAGTTATGATTTCCAAAAAGGTGTGAGATACACTGATGCACTCAGAAAACTCACCTTAAATTACTAACTCTGAGAACTGGAAATGCTGTTCACCAATAGTTTCCATTGTCATTGCAACATCCTGTAGAAACAAATGTTAAATCTTATGCTATGGAGTTTAATAGTGTGCTTTCCATTTAAAAATCTCAAAGCAAAAATAACCTACATTGTTATGAGGACTTTTCTTGGGCAGTCATCAAGGCAGTCAAATCAAAGGTGTGTAAGCCTCACTGTATTCCTACTGTGGAGTAAGAAAGTAGGCAGCAGATGGAATTTAGGGCATGAAAGACAGGACAGAAATTAACTACAGATACACAATAACCCAGGATTAGATTGGTAGGACACGATTCAGGGTCCGTCCCATCAGCTTGAGCAAGACTGATCAGTAGACTGCATATTATCATAAATCCAATAATTGCAGGTACATTGAGGCAGAATATGAAGTTTGATGTAAGTCTGAGTAATTAAATACCTGCACTAATAATCCCCCAATCTTTGGGTGCATGAAATTCTCCCTTTGAAATTGTGTTGAGATACAGGCAGTGATTTAGGATAGGGAAGACTGTGCAGAAGCCACTTTTGTGAGGGTAAGTAGGGGATTTCAGTTCCAAGGGAGGTTTACAACAAATTTTTTGGCATCATATTCATATTTTAATATTCTGTGAAGTCAAACTTCAGTCACTGTAGTCTGTTAGGCATTAATAGATGATGCTGTAATGAATATACAAATTGTATTCCCCTTGATCTGCAATACAAAACCTCTCATGTCAATAATGTGAGAATTTGATCACACAGGAGAATTGAAGGCAGATTAACAAAAACCTAAAACAAGTAAATAATGTTCTTTGGGGACTCATATCTGGCAGTTTACTAAGGAAATTCAAATGTATAAATATTTACAATAGGAGGTACACAGCTTTCTCATAATAATATAGCTGATTCCAGTTTGGAATACATGCTGTTTTGCTTAAGTTTATTCAATTTGCTTTTGAAATCTGACCCATACTCCACATATAAACTTCATTAGTTGCTCATCCTTTCCGTCCCTATCCCTGCCCCATTATTTCTGGGGTTTGTCTTTTACTGGAAAATCCATGTGCTTTTAAATTTTACCAAAGGATCTCCTAAATAAAAAGCTCTGAGTAAAAAAGCAGAATTCCAAGTTGATATTTACAAAACAGACGTGTGGTCTATATATACTGTAAGTATTTATAAATATAGGTATGTAACATTACTATTATTTAACTGCATTACTGGCAAATTTAGAGATCCTAGTGAAAACCATGGATAAAAACATCTTCATCATAGCGTTTACAATCTGAATAGTCAAAATAGGCACAGCATGGAAGAAAATAACTTCAAGTCTTTATGACAGATGTGTAGTTTCAATCCTTTTCTACTTCATTCCTTCCCTATACGTCAACATACATGAACTTGCAAATTAAAAACACAGCGAGGTTTATACCCATAAGTGAAAATAAAAGGCATCTTCTAATACACAGGGCCTGGAGAACAAAGCCATTGTCAGCACAGCATGACACACCTGCATCAGGAGCCTGCAATAGCATTAGTGCACCAGGGCCCCCGTGGCCATGCTCAGAAGATAATTAAAACAAGTGGCAAGGCTCTAACTAGGGCTGGGCAGACCTCAGACTATGCAGAGAATCCCAACAGCTTGTAAGTGTGCAGATGCTGCCTGGGCCTTCTCTGAACGAGTCTCATTCAGATGTGTCCACTGAGTGTTTTCAGCTCTCACAGAGTCAGGCTCTTATCACTGTTTACTGCTTGCCATTCCCAAAGCAGAAGTAGACTTAAATGATTTGAAACACATTTCTGCGAGCTCAGAGGGAGTTAACCTTAAGTTTGGAGCTTATATTAGGCTGCAGAAGAAAATTACATTCTGATGTCATCCAAAATATTTTGCCCCCTTTACAAGGAAGGCAGCATTACAAGTTACCAGTTCACACCCTGAGAACCTGGTTCTGTCACTGGAGGATTCTCCTGAACCAAGTGGAGGTATTAGTGCCTGGCCATAGGAGAGAATTAGGACTATCACAGAAGGTAGATGAAAACTCAGAAAAGTGGGAAGCCTGGGTTGTTCTGAAGTCTAATGAGGGACAGACCAGGACATTCACTATTGGTTCACTGGAAGCTGGAAACAGCATAGGATCAGGTCCTTAAACTACCATGACTATTGGTAACAACTGAAGTGAAAATGTGGTCCATTAATCTTACACTAGAGGCAGCAGATTGAACACCCAGCAGGCAGTAGTCACTTCTAGAGCTTGCCCCTTTTCTAAAGAGACAGCACTGAAGACTGTTTCATTCCTACTCTCTGCAATAAAATGATGAACCCCAGTGCAACTAAAGCCATTGAAAAACACTTTTTACCAATTTCCCAGAGAGATATCCATCCCCATCTCTGCAGATATTCAAAACCTGTCTGGATGTTGTCCTGTGCATCCTGCTGCAGGTGATCCTGCTCTGGTGGGGGAGTTGGACTGTATGACCTCCAGAAGTCCCTGCCAACCCCTGCCCTTCTGTGATTCTGTGATCCAATGCCAGCCAGAAGTGTAAGCCCATTCCAGTGTCAAAACTGTGTCAGCCTTACTCAGACACTAATGTACATAAGCTTGATACAGCTACCCAAGAGATGTATGGACAGCTATGCCTAGAAAGCTCAGCCATCAGAGGTCAAGCCTAAATCTGAAGTCCAAACATATCATTAAAGTAGCATTCATAGGACTGCAGAGCGTGCACGGGCACAGGACACAGCACGTTGCTCCCACCCGGTTTCCAACACTTTGCTGCCTTTCTGCAAAAATAATTCACAGGCTGTTTGCCTCACACCTCATAGCAGCAAGGTTAGGAATGACCTCTCCTGTGGCAAGAGAAAGCTACTGTGTAGTCATACCACTGACCTTCAGGTTGAAGTCTACAGAAACCTGCATCTGACAGGAAAATGGAAACAAACTGAGGGTCAGGAGCATGTAACACAAGAGGAAGAGAGACTTATCTAGGTTTTAAAACTCCCCTTAGGAGCCAAATTTGCTAGCTGGCATGAATGTCTAGGCTGAGCCAAAGCCAATACAGCCCTTTGTGTTCTAGGTCACGCCTTTTGTGTATTCCACACATGGAACATAAAAGGGGGAACAAACTGCTTGTCTCTGTCCACTGGCAACTCCCAGCTATTGCAGATAAAACCTTTGGAGGGTTTTATCACGTGCCAATGGGTGGCCCAAGACTAGAGGGACCCACGAGCGGGGAGTTGTAGGGGTGGTTTAGAGCTAACTAAAGCTGTGTGTACAAGACCCCTTTGGACATCTGCCAGGTACAGCTCAGGCAACGTGGCAACCGTGGCCAAGCTGTTCAGTGCAGGCCTGTGGTGGTGGTGCAAGGCCCGAGGCACATGAATACTGAGAGATTCAAAGGGATGCAGGGGGAAAAAAACAACACACAAAGCACAAAGCTGTATCTTTCTGTAGCTGCAAGTTCTAGGCCCCAGAGTTAGAGTCTTGTCTGAGGGAATAACCTGGAGGCATAATCAGCTCTGATCTGTTTGTTTTCATCTCCTCCTGGGAGCCATTATACGATATTAAGAAAATAAATCAATTTTAAATAACTCAGTGTGTAAGCCTACAACAGAGTGGTTGTTTCTGGCATACCTCGGGGACATTGCACAGTCCTCCACCATTATGAATGAATGAATGGGCCTTAGCTGTACTGCAATAGAGTAATTTGTTTTAATAATGTCTGAGTATACACTGAGGTAATATTTGTGCAATCCCTAATAGTGTTCTTAGGGCAGAAATTCACCTATTAAGAGAACAGTGTTTATTTACATTTAAAGAGCAGTTATGAAGAGAAAAGAGGCTCTAAAAATGACACTGGGAGGATCATATTTACTCTCTCTCTGTGGTTTCAGTTCAGACTTGCCTGGTGCACAAGTCAAAGGTGTTTTTTTTAATGACAGTTACAGAAATTTTACATGGGATATGAAAGACATCTGCTTTTTATGCCCCTACGCACAGCAGAGAGCCTGAAACTCTGTTAAGAGCTGGCAGCAAGGAGAGACTCCAGAGGCCCAGAATCTTCTCAGTCCTTTGTAAGAGGCAGTCCTCTTTCTCTTTGAAAAGGAATATTTGGGTTGGTGGTAAGTGAAAACCATGTGTGTACTAGAAGCACCACAGAAAAAGCACTGTTTTCAGGGTGACATTGGGGATTTTTAGTCTGTTTCCCTTCTCCAATTAAAAATGGCAAGATGCTTGAGAAGGGAAGATTATACTCCGGTCTTCAAGAAAGTTTTTCTGGGGAAGATTGGATATAGGCATCTCGATGCCTTTAAGTAAGGTTAAGAACCAAATATTGCATGTTTGTCATTTTTTATTCTCCACAAGTATCCTGGAATCAGTATCTCCTCTCAGTCCAATACTAAAAAGGCATTTCCTATGCTGACTTGTTTCTGCAGAGATTCTACCTGTTTCTTTTTAATTTATGATGGCTCCTTGGAATGTTTAGTTCTGACTCCAAGAGCAACTGTTTTTAAAAGAACAGATGAAATCTCATTGACAACATAACACACAAAAATAAATTGCTGTAGGCCAAGACTTGAAGGCCCAAAATCTCTGTTAATAGCCAACTATTCACAGTCATTTGATAAAGGCTAACCTGTATTTAATTCTGGCAGAACATCTTGTTTGGCCACATGGTGCTTCAAACCAAAACCAGATTAGTTGCTGAGTTTTACGCAGTATATATGTGGTTTTTTGGATGGAACATTGATGACTGCTTTCTGTTCTCTAGGCTATCTGCTTACTAGACTACATCTTTCTTGATGTAGGGATTCAATGCATTTTTCATCGAGGCAGTTTGCTGCATCGTAAAGGTAGATCTGCTGCTCCTGGACTGCTGCTTCAGCAGCCGTGGAGCTCATGAAAGCGCTGCAAAAGCATGATGTTGAAGATAAGGTTGAGATGGAATTTCCAGGCTCAGCATTGCAATCAGTTATAGCTGTCTCTCTCTTTCCAAACAACAATATCCCTTCTGGGCAGCAGTTATTGATGTTTGGCTTTGACTCAGAAGCAAATCTTTGCAAGCTTTGGAAAGTTTGAATGCAATCATTTGGCTGCCTTGTGGTTATCTCAAGTGAAAAAAATGTTTTTCATCTGTTAGGAACTTTGTTCGGTTCGAGGCAGCTGAAACATCATTCCAACACTTCACAAACCTTTATGCTTCTCCCTTTAGCATTTTGTTTTCTCAGGTTCAGGACGTACACTCTCTACAGAAACAGCTTAACTAAGTGAGTAAAAACCAAATGCCTGGTACTGCCTTAGAACTCAATTTCACCGCGGGGCGGGGGGAGGTGGAGGGTGACAGCCCTGTATTTCATCTGTACCTGACACATTCAGTTAAAGCCACCAACCACCAATAAAAGTTCTTCTTGAGGAAACAATATAAGTAACACGAGTAAAACCCTTTTCTGGTTATCATTTAAAGGCAGAGGTAAACTGTTCAATTTTTACCTGTAACAGAAGCTCCATGACAATCTACATGACAGTCCCCATGATACAGCAGAGTTTCATTAATCCACACTGACAGGAAGATAGAGGTCGAAAGAGTAATTAAAGAAATAAAATGAAATTCAGTACATAAAAAATACAGAAGAATGTAAACCAAGTTCACTCCTTACAGAAAGAACTTTGGCAATCATTGCTAAGTTATTATTATACTCTAAACTTGCTGTAAACATTCTTTACTTCATAAAAATAACAAAGTTATAATAGGAAATCTTATCACAAAACTGAGCCTTATTTACACAAAGAACCTTAAGTTTACCTCCTAATTTAGGAGTATTTTAATGTGCTTACATTTGATCCCAAGCATCAAGCACATTTCTGAACTGGAATTAGGTCTCCCTTAGTAAATATTTCCACCTGTTTTAGAGGAGACTGTTGCAGGAGTTACGGTATAAAAGTGAAAATGAATGGCTTTTGACTATTTTTCAATTACTTTTCATTTCCTTACATCTGTTTATGGACAGAAACTGCAGTATTTTCATCAAGCAGATTAGCAAACAAAGTCCTTTTTAAAGTTAGGATGAAGAACTGATTCCTGTCATGGCTGAAACCCATCACTAAATTTGCTCCTGTAGAGGCAGTGAAACAACCATTTTCATAAGAAGCAGCATCATCAAAAGTGCTAGAGGGACCTCCTGAAGGCAAACTCTGGCACACCTCAGTTATTTTCCACCAAAGAGCCATCTCAGTGCTCCATGACAGCAATGTGCACATTGTCACTCACTATTATGCCTTAGACTAAATGTTCTTCAAAATCGCCATCTGCTCTGAGTTGCAGATGAGTTAAAGAGCCTCTAAAGAATTATGGGTGGCTGCATCTTAGGGCAGCTGTCTGGTGATGTGCAGAGGAAGTACCTGAAAACAGAGCTAAAAGTACGACTATAGGTCAGATACATTTCTTCTAATGGAGAAGAGTATGAAAGCAGTGAGCAGGGACAGACCGAAGGGGACAGTGCTAATTGATGCAGCTTTTTAGTATACTGTAGTCCAACTGGTATGTACCAGGTCCTATTAAAATAGCAGGTCTGAGTTTGACAACAGAGAGAAAGAAAAAAAAAAAGTTCCCTTTACTGCAGCTGCTTTAACACATTATTGTTGTCAGCTTTTCTTTGACAGCAGCACATTTGGGCTAGGCTTCAATTAGGATGCATCTGTCTTCTTTTAAGAAAAAAATAAAGAGTGTAAATATACAGCCTTCAGCTGTTTTTCACAAAACTCAAGTGGTGTTTGTTAGTGTGACATGAGTAAACCAACATTCAGAGTCTGAGCCAAAGACCACTAAAGTAAATGGGAGTCTTTTTGGCTAACTTCAAGGGGCAAATGAGCTATCATGCACTGAGAATATTTTGTTATTATTGCAGGCATAAGATACAAAGAACTGCCTGTGATTTGTATAAGCACTTTCAGGATGCTTTTCCAGGAAGACTAGTTGAATGTAAAGGGCAACTGGAAACCAGAAAAAAAGAAAGTACCACCCTGTAGCAGTTCTTATTTTCATATGTGAAGAAAAAAATGTTGTTTCATCCAGTGTTTACAGGAAGTATAGCTGCATCTCAAATGCTGTTTCATCCCATGATGATAGGAAATACATCAGACTCTGCTCTGAACCAAACTGTTTTGAGAGAGAATCTGCCCTTTCCCTCATTCTAAAACTGCATATTAATCTATCCTGCTTTGCTGGAAGAGTGACAGCATTCCTGGTTCACGGCAACAGTTAGAATATGCCTTTTTTATTTTTTTAAAAGTCAATCCCATGTATTTTGCACTCGCTGTGCTACATTACAAGACTCTGAGTGGACTTGTATTTTGGTTAAAACTAGCTTTGTAGTTTAATTGTTATTAACTTCTACAGTCTGCTCCGGTCTGGAGAGATTCAATATGGAGATTTTCCAGCTTGGTTTTCATAGATCATGCATTCTTGTAAACAATTCCCAGGCCAAAATATTTTAGCCCAATTATTAAATGGCAGTGGGCTGACTTTTTCCTGTCCTCTCTTCCTCCTTGTTTCCTTATGTTGGCAGTATGCAGGAAATGAGTCACTGTCAGTATATGAAAAAACAGGTATTAATCAGGTCCTAGCAATATCCAGTAATTAAAATGCTACAGGTCAGCTTGAGCAACAGAACCCAGATCCAAAATTTCCCCGGTGTTTACGTTCATGGGAACTGGTGATTTGCTTCAAGCTTGACTTGATTCACACACAGCAAAATCAAGCTGTATTTCATTGCAATGTTTTATGTACCTGGTGCTCGTTTGCGTGTGGACAATGAAGTCTAAGGACTTTGTTGGAAGCAAGGATCAGTGGCCACGTGCACAAAAACCAGTGCAATGTCTCAGAGACAAATGTTGTACTTAGTATTGGGCAGAGAATATTTTTGTTCCCTCCCATTCGGTCTTCTCCTTAAACAAGTTTAAAGACAATACTGACAAGACACATCTACAGAAATGCAATGAGACTTAAGCACAAGAGGATGATAATTTACAAAAGCAAAACTCAGTGACAAGGAGTCCCTACAAAGCAAATAAACAGTGCAATGTTCTGCTTTATAACAGAAAAAGAACCAAATGGCTGCTTAAAGAAATACTGAAGATATATGGTTTGTTAGCAAATCAGAAATATATTGCAACAGAAAACTAGATGTATTTTAGAGACAGTGCATTTGTGTATAAAATATGTGTTAGTGTAGGGCTCTGATTCTCTCTAGGGGCTCTGTATTACTGAAATAAATAATAACAGTGATATTAATAATAATAGTTCAAAGCACATGCTGTTAGCTGAACTGGAGGCATCCATGTGTAATACTACAGTACGGTCAGGAAACCACAGAACCAAAATATTAATGTTGGAATGCTGGAGATGAAAGGACAAAGAACACAGGATGAGCACAGAGTCTGTGTTAGGAAACACTACTCTGAATATACAAACTTTGGGAGAGGAAATAAAATCTCCTTCAAGACCTGGTTATTTGTAGAAAAGCAACAAAGTAAACTGACATGGTTTTGCCCCTGTGAACAATTTGGGTGCCACATCCGCTCTCTCCTGCTCTTTTTGCAAGAATGGTTTTCACTCCACATGTGACTAGATTGTTGAATGCTCTGTGTCCTGGTAAGCAGGTTTACACATCTGCCCACCCTGCCGTTAAAGTCTGCAACAGATAACAGATAAAGTAGCTATTGGCTTACTTTCAACAGAGGATTTCTTAATGTTAATGTATGGGAAGGGATAGGAAAAAAATCCAGCTGGATTTCCAGAAAGATTGGCATTTGTCTCATTAATTAGCATATCCAGATGTGAAAAAGAGGGAACTTAATGATGCTCTTAAAATCTGGATTAAAGCTCAACCGAGTCCGTTAGACGAAGTCACTAAACACAAAGTCACTCAAGAACAAATTATCAAAGTCTGATAACTGTAAAAATAGGTTACTGATACTAACCTAAAATAACAGGTACCTTAACCACCCAAAGCATGGGGGAATCAAAAGCAATTTGGAAACCTCAGACACATCAGAAAAAAATCCTCATTAGGTAGTAATTTACAAAGGCATGCATGCTTTTACTTGGATTAGAATGGGGGGAAGGAGATATGCAAGTGGCAGCAAAGAAGAAGAAACAGAATTCAATGTATCAGTGGAAACACTGGTAAGTGAGAAGAAGTCTAGAAAGGCAGCTTTCACCATCCTGCCACTGAAATGTTCTAAGTTGAAAAGAGAGACAGCTTGATTCCTACTGTGTCTTAGGGAATATGCTCCTGTATTTGCATACTTTGTAGATATGCAAGATGGCATCCAAGATATCTGATCAGTTTTGTTTCATTAGACGGGATGATGGTATGTATCTTCATAGCATCAGACTAGTTTTATGACAATCAAATCTTATGCATCTAAATTCTATGCAGAAAACTAGATGTCGTGTTATCCACCTTTGCAGGGTCCCGCTGAGGATTTTGCTCTTGCAAGTTTCAAAAAAACTGGTGCATTAAAGCTCTCAGTCTTTGGTAGAGTTTGGGTACTCGGTGAGAGCTGCAGCTCTGAAGGGCTCCACCCTATGAAACATGGAAATTCTGCAGTATTACAGCTGCAAAGCCAATGGGTTCCTTCAGTGACACACTTGAAGGAGCATGTCCAGTGAGCTCCAAAGTCTGAATTCAGCATTCTTCAAAGATTTTGGAATTAATGAATTTGTATAATATTAACCTACAGCCATGTCCTCAGCTCTTGGGCAAAACTCACCATCGCCATCAGCTTTGTCAATGCAAACACAGCTCCAGCTGAGCCCCACTAGACATGGTGTCATGGCTGTTACTGGGCTGGACCATGGCAGTTAAAATTTCTGGGCCATTATCTGACACAGAGGACAACCTAAGATAGTAAAACTCTTCATTGCTGGACACTCAGCTTCGAGTGTAAAGCCATCTCAGAGATGGCGATGGAGAAGTTCCAGGCATACACATCTGTCTAAAGTTGGTTTATTTTTCAGATTATTTCATAGCTAACCACTTCTAAAAATGTTAAGATATACACAAGTACAAAAGGATTAAGGAATCTGATCTGGGATTCTAATGTGTATATATAGACATTGCCTTGCAAGGGAAAAATATTCATAATTTTCAGTGGTGTGTTGCTGCTGCTGCAGTCCTGCTCCCATTACATTACTGAGCAAACTGGCAGAAAAAAAATGATCATACCCTCTATCCCACAACAGAGTTAAGGAAATTGAGATGTTACACTGAGACATGGTTCTTCTGTGTGAGGCTTAATAAGGTGGAGGACCTATCCAAGCCCAGGGTAAACAAACATGTCAGGAAGTCAGCTGAGAGACCCAAGAGTCTCTGCTAGGAAAGAAATAACAAAAATACGGAGATTATTTTCCTTAGAAGGAAAACCAGGGGCCCACACTTTACAACAAGCTCACTACAGACTTTGGGAGGGAATGGGCTTTCCAGTAAAGGAATGAACCAATTTCCAGACAGTGGCTGAGGATTGACAATGCATCTATATTGACAGTGCTGGGAACTGTGCCTGTGATGTGAAATGGAGTATTTATGATGTTATTGCAAGCACTACATACTTACAAACTGCAAATTCCTGCAACTCTCACTGGCGAGCCTGTTCTCTACTCCACATGGTACAGGCTCACAAAGTCTATATGCTTCAAGGGCTAGAGTTTAAGGCCCAGAAAAGCAGCTTTCTGGCCTGGAGATAAAAAATATTTGTAAAATAATGTTGATAGTTTTTTCTTATGAACTTAATGCTTTTCTGGGAGTTCTAAAAATAAAGTTCCTATTGGGAAAAATACTGCCTCTCTCGTATCCTTTTCATCAGCCCCTGCCTGATACAGAGAAATCTTAGTCAGGGGATAAGGTTTTAAGACACAATAATTGCCTGAGTCCACAGTCCACTGGCAAACAGTAACTGGCGGCTATTTCTGTAGTTATTTCTGTCATATGGCAACAACTATGCTCTAGGTAGTTCACTGAGATCACTATCAACTGATCCCTGGTAACAATCCATGCATCACATTGGTAAGAATAAACAAAGCCCAATGGGGTTTAAGGTCATGTAACGAGACTTCTTCTCCCAGTGGTATCAGGACAATGTAGAATAGAATGAGCTTCAGTCACATGAAAATGAATTGCTGAAGAGAGTGGTCAAACTCTCTTGTAATACAATCAGGAAAAAAGCAGCACATCTCAAAAAGTAGAGTTCAGAGCAAGTGAAATCTTACTTAGTGTGCCATAGTGATCTCCATCCTGCCCTGTCAAGCCCCTCTCCTACGGGTTTGATATTCACTTATATTCATTAAGGCTTTTATTCTGATTACAGTTGGGTCAGAACCAAACAATTCAGATTATCACTGAATTTCTACGTTTTCCTCTACACACTGGGATGTGACAACATGGGTTACATATGTTTCTAGTCGGTAACAACAAAGATCGTCAGGAAAGCTCTGTGTCCTGACAGAGAAGAGATTTCTACTCTGCAGCTGCCAAGGGCAGTGAGGACAGCTGCCTCAGTCTCATTCCCCCTGCTTAAGTGTGTGGTGGCCCTAACCAACTGCTGGCTCGACTAGAGATGGCCCTTTGGTGCTGTGTTTCCTTAGGAGTGCCCGGCTCACAGCTATTGTGCTTAACTGGTTACAAAGAAAGTGCCAGGGGATAAACGTTTCACTTCCCAGTTCTGTACCTATTGCAGAACCCTAAAAATCTTGGAATTACTAGCTTGGGGAATGATTTGTTTCTCTCTCAGCTCACAGTGCCGCAGCCTCTTAAGCCAGCCCAGAAAGATGTGAAAAGAAATGTCTGCAGCTGTGTAGCAGGAGTTGAGCAATCCCGAGTGCAAGGCATGTGGAAAGCCTGCCTGGTACTTGCAGTTCTGCAAGCTGGAATACAACGTGAGCATTTGGGAGCTAATCGAATAAGGCAAGAATATGCCTTATTTTTCTTCTGTAAAGTACAGAGCATGTTTATACATCTACACAGATGTATTTTACTTATCACAACAATAAAACGTTCAGAATCTGCATTAAGGACTCTGATTTTCACAGGAGATGAATGGATGAGGTTACAGTGCCTGCAGAGTTCTGCCTCTTTACATCCATGGCAAAATATATGCAAACATTTCATGTCCATTGAGGACAATAACCTCAATTTCCTCAACATCTCCCTTCATCTTCCACATCACAGTATTGACAACTTCTGCCAATCTACTAGGACCATTTGGAATGCCTACATTTGCATTTCATAGGTTCAACTGATTTTTTTTTTCCACCAGCACCTAGAAAGGATTTACCTCATTAGCAACTGGCTGTTTGAATGACAGATTTCCAACAGATATAGCTGACATCCAGTAGAGGCAGGTTCTGACCTGGCCCAAGATGTAAGCAGAGCAGTGCATATGTAGTACCAAAGAGAACACGTATATCAGGTGGGAATGGCAATTCTGCAGTCATGACACATGTGCTCCCAGACAAACTGACTGGGAGATGGGAAGGAGTTTTTCTCCAAGTCAGGGTGACATAGGCAGTGGAGATACTCAGTTTCCTTTCCCACAGACTCAGACATGCCTATTTGCCAGAGCTAATCGAATCCACCAGCACCTGTCTATTGAAAAAGCATTCAGCACTAGGATTGTTTTAGTCCTCCTATTTAGTGACTGCAACTAAGGACAGTGAAACTTTTCATACATATCTGTGCTCTCAGCATCATTAACCTCAGCCTGGTTTTATACTGGCAATCCAGCACACTGGGCTTCAGTGCCACAGGTAAGAGGTGAAGTGTTTTTTATGGACTCATCACTGCTGGGTAACAAGCAGCAACTTTGCTACAGAGACCAGCACCGGTCTCTGTAGATCAGAGAGTAAAGGTCACTCATGCTCAGTCACATCAGAAAGCCTGAGAGGCAGCACCAGGAGATACTGCAGAAACCTGACCACCCATCCAAGTATATGCTGACTGCAAGGTCTGAGGCTGGAAACAGCATCCTAAAATCTAGCCTCTGCCAGTGAGGAAATTTATTTCCAACTGTAACAATGGATTAATTTATAATAATTTGCTTCATCAAATGCCATGCAGCAGGTGAAAATAGGTCAAGGCTCAGAGGAAAAGCTCTCAGTAAATAACCAAAGTATTTTCAAGTGAGAAAGCCTGCAGTGAGTTGTTTTTCTCTCCCTCCACCTCCAATCCTGTTTGTCATTTGGGCTCACAACTCATCTCCCAAAAAAAGACTTGAAAAAAGCTTTCACAGTGATTTCAAATCAGCCAAATCCCTCAGCATAATGCCTGATTTTTTTTTTTAGTTCTTGCTAAATAACAAGAATTCAAAACTGGAGGACAGCTTGCTTTATTTCTACATAACTGAGAAGCTGAAATTTATTTGATGTGATCTCCAAGTGAAGTGTAGAGGGAAAACAGGATACTGTATCTGGCAGTAAGTATGTGGCAATCACGCAAAGTAAACTCTTGATATGTCTGTAATCTCTTTGTTGGCTTATCCTTGATTCAATTTAAGGCTCTGGAAAAAGCCACCAAACCTCTTCATGTGAAGTGTGAGATGGAACCTATTAGTCATGGCAATTTGCTTCTCATGGGATGCCGGTAAGTCACAGAGCACAGTGTACTGAAAGAAACAAACCTAGAGGTGCAAGTCCTGAGTCTCTTAGTGCTCCTCAGAGTTACCAGTGTGAAGAGAATTACACATAGTTTAAAACACAGAAGTTAGGCATATGAAGGAAAACCCGAGGGAAAGTCTGACTTACAAGGTTTTTGGCTTTCAACAATCTTCTTGGCTTTTGACAATCTTCTCGGCTTTTGTTTTCCTCAACCCTTAGTGCACAATCAAATGCATGTGCCTTAAACCCATTGTTTCAGAGGGATGGGAAGGGTGGTTGCAGATTAAGGGGATGTAATTCTACAAGGGTACAGCTAGAACACCAGAAGTACTTCCAATTTCTCCTCCAGGCATCATTTTTCTTGTATTTTTTTTTTTTTTATTTCTCAGGTGGCAAGATGCCATTTGCTGAGAAAAATGTACTCATTTTTCTATTTGTATTTTCAAAAGTCACATACTGTCCACACTGTTCCTCCTATTTCCTTCTAGATGGATGAAAAAACCTCCCTATTTCAGGCAAACAGAACACATAAATGGGCAAGAAGTACAGCAGATACTCACATTCCATTAGCCTTTGGTGGAGGTGACACGAGGGTAGGATATTCATTCAACACATATAAACACCACCAAGGCACACAGGGCTTGAAAGAAGCAGAAGGATGAACGAGGACTTCCCTCATCATGAAAACAGCCTGAGCATCCTCTATATCCCACATGAAGTGCTCATACAGCCTGGCTGCCAGGCAGCTTGGCCACCATGCGTTGGTTTAGACCTGCCATGACTGTGTAAGACTGGAAGAGCAAACGGGACCCTGGCTATGTAGCAGCCCTTGGGTCCCACTCTGCTGTTTTGCTTGGGGGCAGAGGAAGGGAGTCATTAGAGGAATTTGTGAGTAAAAGCAAAGAGGAGTTGTGTGGTGAAGACAGAGAGGAAGAAGGACCCCACAATGGGGAATATTGAAATGAGAGAAAGAGAGCTGTGCAGCAGCAGTTGAAACAAAAGACCAAACAGAGAGCACAAACTCTCTCCCACCATTAGGGAGCCATGGTTGCCAGCCTCCAGAGCCCAAGGGAGCCATGGCTGCCAGCTCTTACCTCAGAAGGGGCTGCACAGAGCCCAGTCCCCCATACTGTTCTCCAGGAGCAGCCGCCCCCAAGCCCTTGCCAGTGCCTCCCTCACCCAGCTCCTCCTGGTGCCTCACCCCTCCCAGCCATGGTACCAGAATTTTCCATGTCCATCCTCCAAGGAGCAATGTCCAACCACCATCCACTCACCTCCTCTCTGTAGCACCTTCTTACCTCAGCTTTTCCCTCCTTCCCTTTCCTCTTCCCCTGGGCAGGCCTGGCCCCGGCAGGCCAAGGGGCGGCCTGTCAGCAACACGCTTGGGGCACTCAGGCACCTTGTCCTAAGCAACGAGCAGGAAACCTGGTGCAGTGGCTTCATTGCCCTGGGGCAGGGTGGAACTGCAGGAGGGTCAAGGCAGGGTTTAGTGCCATGCAAAGGTTTTGCAAAAGAGCACTTGAAAACAGCTGGCTCTTTCTTTGCTGCCCAGCACAGTGCTGTGCACTGCCAGCGCTGCTGTCTGCTGTATACTGCTAGCACCACTGCCCTACCCAGACTGACAGAAATAACCATGGAGAGTGTCATGGGTTTTTTTTCTAACTGCTTTTCTGTTTCATAATCAGGGTGAAACACCTGGTATTTCAGGCTGTCCTTGACAGGGCAGGGCAGGGCAGGGTAAAAGTGTTAACCATGAGAGTGAGTTACAGTGGCTCAGCGAGAGGCTTCCTTCACATCCACCAGCAGGCCCTTCAACATGGGCCAAGTTCTTGGGGTGGGCTGTGGGTCTGTACTCATGCCCTTACTCAGTGCATACAACTCACCACCTTGGCAGACATCAGTCTTACTGTGCATCAACACATTTTAGGATGAAAAAAAAAAGACCAAACCAAGCTTTGGTTTTTCGTGGTTTCAAGTTACTTAGTGAAAAAGCAAAAACTACCAACCTTTCGTCTGTGTTTGTTGTGCACTTTTTAGCTTCTTCCCTTCTTTCCTCCCTATTCCTTTAAAGGACAGGCAACTACTTTTTAAAACAACAGCTTGCTTAGTTGGAAAATAAAGGAAGAGGCAGTGAGAAATTTTGAGTTAAATGGAAAAAATATTTTTGGCAAATTTTAAGGAAAACACTTCTAAATGTTGACCAATCTTTAAAGTGAATTCCTTTAGCTAATTTCCTTAATTCTTTTCCTGACTTATGAGACAAGCTGCAGAAACAGATGGGCCAAGGATTATACTTGACTGTATTTAGCATCTCTGTATATTCTTAACCTTCTGCTCCTGTTTCTCCTTCCTTTTCTTCAGTTAAAATGGTGCTCAAAGGGGCATCAGCCTAAATTCAGGGCTCTGCTGAGAAAGTGACCACAGCCTATGCAGGAGCAGTATGGGGCATAACCAGGAGCTCTATCATGCGGTTCTTACTCTAAAAGAGGCAGGGCAAGGTGAAGCATGTTACAGCTAGAAGAGGGATACAGTACAGAAGCAAGTCCTCCCAAACTCCAGAGTAGTCCATGAACGGACAAGTAACCTTGCTTCAATCTCAAGTGGCCCCTTGGCTATGCTCACTCTGAGGGCCACGTTAACTTTGAGGCACTGAAATTTATGACAGAAGAACCATAGTGGCACAAATCCAGTTTTTATTCCCCTCTATCAGGCTGTTCCTTCTTTGTGGTTCTCTTGGAGGCATAGCAGAGTGCCATCCCTATCTTCTGAAGTGACTATCGAGATATTCCACTACCTGAGCAAGCTCAATCTTCCCTAGCATCCAAGAAACAACAAATAAACGGGCTGCTGCAGGCTCACACCAGACTTCTTTGTTTAGAAGGAAATAGGCTGAGTTCTCTTGTGTGACTTTCCCTGTCCTCCAGTTGTCTCACCACATTTTTGTTCTTCCTGACAGAAGAAAACCACTGACCCGTCTGTCAATGCCATCTCTGCTTCAGTGAGCTCCTTTACGCGTTTGTTCATGGAGGGCTGAATAATGGACCAGTGCCAAAGTCCTAACTACTAGTAGTTAAAGCTCCTCAGCATTATACATGTTTCCGAGTGGGGCTGATTAAGACTGTTGTTTGGAGCAGGGGAACTGTGTCAGAGGTGCCACATCCTATAAATTAGTTTAAGCTGAGGTAATGTATGCGCCAACATACAGCAATATGTTTGCTAGCTCAACAAATATGGTAAGCAAATGTCTGGGAGAAACAAGACCATCAACATTTGCAGGCATTTAATCTAAGACAGAGTTGCACAACTGAAGGGACTCTTGCAGAAGTCCCAATTTATACAAATTTATACTTTTTTTAAGGGAAAAATGTATCTGAGAAAAAGATTTGGTGTCCAGACTCCGTTTAGTGAGACAGGAAGAATGGTCTAGTTCTCAAAGTATGGCATTTGCCACTGGGGATTCCTGAGTTTTAATCCACCCCCTCTGCAACCTCTGTAGTTCTCTATAGAAAAGTCATTTAATTCTAGTCCAGACGGTGAACTTTGTATGCTGCTGAGCAGATTAGTCATACAAGCGTGTTCCTTTCTGTGGGACTACTCATGTGAGTAAGTTATCAATGGGTAAGGAGGCGAGGGGGGGAAAGAAAATTTGACCCTCTGTATGGAGTCACACAGAGGGAGAAAAAGCTACCACAAAATTTAATTGGTCTGGCCTCCTACGAAGAAGAATTATCTACAGCGATGCTAGAAGAAATAGTAAGAAAAATAAGAGACCTTTCTGATGGAATTATCTGTTAAGTGGAAAAATAGTCTCTTAAGTAACAGAAGCTTTGACTGTTGACTGTTTCAAATACAATTTGAATAGTCAACAGACTATTTCTGTTGACTGTTTCAAATACAATTAAACTGGACTAAGGAATCACAAATGCAGGGACTCAAATAAACCCACCTCATCAGGGACACTGAGTAAATGAGTCAGTAAGGTTCTTCTATGTGGAGTATCCTTTACATCTTACTGCATGTGACTATGAGACCTGAGAGAAGGACACACTTGCTCCCATGCAACCAGAGAAATGAAGCCAAACAAAAGTCACTTACAAATGTAATTTCTCTTTTGAAAAAGAACTGGAGTGTTGTTTTGGAGCTTTTTGAAACCTCAACAGGAACTAGAGCCTCTCAAAATTTACTTTAATTAATTAGCAAGGGAAGGTAATATTTTCAGCGCCCCAAGCTTTGCTCTGCTGGATCTTTTCCAGCAACTGAATGTTGGGAGTCAGTTCCAAGTTACCAACATGGTTAACACTCCATTAGTGGCCTGAACTGAAACTGAACAGGAACAATTTCAGTTCAGACAGACCTGCACTGAAATGGAGGTAAAAAACCCCAACTTGCTTGACCCCCTGATGTGGCACATCCTTTCTGATGCTGCAATTACCTAATCACGAGGATTTACCTGAGGGGAAATCTGATGTGAAGTATTATTTCTTTAGAAAACTGTGTTTTATTCACCCCATTTCCTTTCTGTTTCTGTCAGTGGATTATCTGTGCCTTCACTACTTGGCTTTCTCCTACACGATCCCAAAATAGTAATTAAGCTTCCTTAGTCCAGGAAGATGCTGGTTTCTTCTTCCCTAAGAAAACTAAGATGCCGTCCCTGCCCTACTCTGCCCGCACACTTCAGTAAAAAGTGCTGGCACTCTAGGTACTTGCAAAAGACCTGCTTTTCTCTTTAAAGAGTGCAAAAGACAGGTTTTGTGTAATTCAGCCCACAAAAGCACTGTCTCCAAAGAGCACATCTTTCTCAGGCAGGCAACGGCTGTATTTTGTACCAATGACCATGTCCAAGTAGGGTTCCATTCTTTCTTTTCCACCCACCCTGAAAATAGGGGAGGAAAAAAAAGTAATATTAAATAGATTTTCTGTTTTTCGACTTAGTAGTCTAGACCTGAGCTGGGCTGCAAAAATGGATTTAGACAGGAAAGTGTATGGCTGAAACACTGCATGGCTCAGCATCCCAGCGGGAGTTATAGCTTGCATGAGACTGATACTGTGCGGTATTACTAGGCCTTGATTATGACACTTGGATGACTCATAACCAGAATATTTTCTGAAAATCTTCTTATCCTCATACAGAGGTTGGGGAGAAGAACATGTGAAGGTGAACCCAGTGAATGAATACAGTGCCCTGTGCTGCAGATAATAAAGCTCTTAGCTCGCTTGGAATTTACTAATGTTACAGTATACTGGAGGACATGTATCATAGTTTATTCATTCTTTCCATACCAGAGAGGCTTCCCTCAGAGCAGAGCTTGGTCCATTTTCCATCTGGAAACACTCCCCTTTCAGAAGCCAGTGACTTGGGAGAGTGGTTGATCTCATTTAGGGGGAAAGAAAAGAAAACCTCTATGAATTCCAAGAACTTAAGTGCCACTGATCGTGTTGGATTATCCAGAATCAAAGAGCTTAATAATCATTTACACTAAAGCATTTAGCACTGCTCAGGCAGAAAATTATACTGCCTCCTGCTCTCGTATTCCTGCATTACTACATTGTCAAGAGCTTGGAAGTGCCTCAGCATTAAGACAGGAGGCTTGCAGTCTTTACGGGTGTGTGAATGAAGGATGGCAGAGAAGTCTGCAGCCCAGGTTCAGTCCTTGTCTCTAATCAGTTATGTTTGCGCTTTCTGGATACCAAAGCTAGTTCAGAAACAATTTAGCGTGAAAATCCACTTGGGCTAATTGGCATCACTGAGAAGATGAGACTTCTTCTTTACAGAGGACTGAGGTTGCTTACAGCTGGGTCAGGTCTCTCCCCGACATATTACCCTTAAGGCATGCTCGCACATCGTGTGGCAGAAACTATATTGCATTATCCAGTCCAAACTCATATGGGGCATAAGGGAGCTAGAAGGCTGTAAGTACCAAGTCACAGAAAGTTCACCGAGTCATCCAGCACATTCAGATCTGTAGCATGTAATTAACAAGTTACAGGAGACTGAGAGCTGTAACTGGAAAGGCAGTTGCTGAACAGCCTGAAGAACAGGCCTGTGCTTCACACTCAGAAGTGTTAGGCCTGCTTGGAATTTGTAGAGGAAAATGAGTTAAAGAAGAGGGCAACAATAGTATGTTTTGTGCAGCACTTGGCTGCACTGCCAGTGAAAGGAAAAACAGACCCAAGTTCATAAGCACTTCACTGATCCTTCGCTTTGTTTTCCCTTACCTCACCCTAACACCTTTCAAATTACCTTATTAACATAAACCACTCGGTGCATTACACAGACGTTTAGTATTTGCAGCAGTTCTGGGGAGGAGTGATGGTCACACAATGGCATCTGCAGCTGATTTCCATTTATTTATCCAATGGTGTTTTCAAATCTCTTGCCCAAAACTGAAACAGCTGCCCTCTCAGGGAATGCATCGTCAAAAGGACGCACACATGCAAGGCTGTCTGAAATTTTAATTGCTGAAAGGACAGGGGGTTCAGACTGAAGGCTCCCAGACCAGCTCTAACCTCTCTCCCCTGTGTGCTTCACGTTGTCACAATAGGGTCTTTCATTACATAATCGCACAGCATGTGCAATTCAGTCTGCTGTTCAACATGTAAAACCATCTCATATGCTGCAGAGGATTTCCCCTCTTTTCTCTCACCTCAAAATAACTTCTCTACTACCTCTCTGGATCCTTAGGAGTGGTAATCACATTCTGAAAAGCCCTACAGAACAAGTTACAAGGGAACACGCATGTCTCAGTAGGGACATAAATTTGTTAAGGTGCTGAGCACATTCGTGTTTTGAAGAACACTGACAGATTCACTGATCAATGCACTCACTTCAATTTAAGTATGTCTTTAAACAGTGCCCATGTGAGTTACAGTACCCCAAACATGGAGGAGGGGATTGATTCCAAGCTCTTCCAAATGTTGCATGATATATAGAAGTTGATAAAGTAGGCTGCAGAGCATCCATTTTCATGATGGCAAAAACTCCTAAACTCTTTTAAGATGGATTTGATGGGTTCATGAACAGTGTTAGGGGATAATTACAGCAAAAGACTAGATCTAGATGCTGAAAATTGCAGCCCTGGGGCCCTCTTTTCCTCCCCACTAGTTTGGTTTACAGATCAGTGACTCAGTTCCGTATCAGCGGTTCAGGTGTTCCTGCCATCTTCTGGCAATTCCGGATCAGCTGCCGGAGCTGATGCGCTACCGGAGATTTCAAAAGCTCTCTGAAAAGATGTGAGTCATTTTATTTGGGCAAACAACCAAAGCAAGCCTTTGCCTCTACAGACAGTTTCAGTGGGTCTGACTCCTTCATCTGTCATGCATGGAATGCACAGGACGGGAGGTCTGGGTGTGAAAAAGATGCTTCCTTTTTCCATATGGTTTATGTATGTGCTCATGTGGAAAAGCAGTAAGAGATTATCCTCTGTATGAACTTAGAGTATTCCTAAAAGGCCAGAACATTAAAAAACCACCACCAAACCAACCAACAAAAAACCCAACCAAAACCACAACAAAAAAAGAACAGATACTCTCCACATCAGTAAGCCTTTTTAAATGGTGACAGTGTAGGAAAGTAAAATGTCAAATGTCTTCCTATTACTGGCATGCAACCCACAGCTAAGCTGTCTTCACTGTGCTAAATTCTGCACAGGGACAAGGAAAGGGAGAGCCCTTGCTAGTGGTTTTAACATTCTGTTGATAAGACAAATGTCGGGAGTTTTATAGATGGGAAAAGCAAGGTGAGAGGGAAGTTAAGTGATTTCTTGCAGGTCATACACAAAGCCTATGGCTGAGCTATGACACACAGGTTTCTCAAGAGCATGCCTTCACTGTAGAGTAACGTCTTTCCCAGCTGATGTGGGAACACGTGTCCACCAGTGCTGCACATAGGTCATATTGGACCTCACATTCTTTCAGGAGTGATCCAGGTGGGTCTCTGTGAGAGGAAACCCATGTGCTGTTTAAAGACTGTTCATTCTTTGCTCCACTCCAGACAGCTGGCATAGTTTTAAACTGTAGGTACAAACGACACGAAACCTGAGTCCACCTTTACAGCACGCTCTCAGCATGCTTTGCACTCTCAAGCAGTCTGACAAACCTTCATGCTACAGGTGCTGTGTGCAAGTCATACCACTGACTTCATCTGATGAAAGTGTGAGCTGTGATACAGTCCTTGTCATCACGGGCATTTTGAATGGAAGGGAAAATATCTTTGATTATATCTAGGGCTAAACATGTGAGTTGTATGGGAGGTGAAACAGTATTCTGTGTGCATACTGGCACACTGGTGCATTTCTGGAGCAGGTTAGCCTTGAGGAGAAGGGCTGTAAGCCACCTTATGCCACTTGGACTGGGGAGGGGAATTGGTAGTGTCGGTGTATTGACATCACCATGTTGAAGACTGAAAAAGCAGAAGAAAACCAAGTATTTTATTTTCACTAAATTGATGAGGACTGCATGTTAAAACTAATTTTAAGCCATTGGAGGGACAGGAATTGAGAGATAAGCTACCTCACCCAAACCTAAGTAAACCATCAGCTTTGATATAAGCAAATCTCTGCTGATGTTGAGCGTGACTCAAAGTTTGGATTCAGATTCAGATTTTGAACCTCCCTTTCTACATACAAATGTAGTATTGCTTTGATCGTTCACAAAATGTAAATACAAGACAATAGATGTGAGAGTCAGATAGGATCTAATTACAAACACCTCCACTTCCTCTCCAAACTGAGGGGTATTCAGATATTGGCTTTACCTCCCTTTGTTCCCCATCTCTGAATGTTAAAACGTCTTCTCCTCAAAGACATCTGTGCACAGATGGAAATAAGACATGCTGAGTCAGAAGTAGAGTTAGTCTCCTAGGGAGTGATGTGCTAATTCTACAACACACTGTAGCTTGAGCACTAAAGCAGGATTAATTTATAATATCCGCTGATTAAAAAAGGGAAAAAGACCAGACCTTCTATTACTCAAAACAAATGACTGGGTATCAGCCAGATATTTGAGCAAGTGTCTGCCTCCTCTATTAACATGTGCTGCCTCTAACTCTCCGGGAAGCCTTCCCTAATGGCACTGCTGTGGCAAAACAAATCCTTGATTTATTCAGTCTTCACAGTGTAGTCACTGACACCGTGCTCCCAGAACTGTGGGACACATCCCTTACCATCAGAATTCCTTGCAGCATTTTCAGCAGCTAAGCACTGTGCCATGAAGAATTCGTAGGCAGATGTCAGGAAGATTTGCAGGTAACAATGTGCTTCTGTCCAAAACAGCATGTGCATAACGCCAGCCCAGGAGCTTCACAAGGTTTTATTACTAGAAATCAAGGTTGAAGCAAACTCAAGTTCAACGTAATATCGAAAAAATGAGGCATGTAAAACTTTTGAATAGTGACTGGATCTGTAGTAGGGTCTCCTTTGATTGAAGATGGTCAGGAAATCTTTCTCAAAGGTAGGTGCTAGCAGAGAGAGTTAAAAGTTTTGAATAAGAGATTATTGTGAAATCTTAGGCTACATAGACTCGAAGACAAGTAGTTATCATGGCCTTTTCTCAGCATAACGTCAATTTACCTACACAGAAACTCACTGGTTGTGCAGAATATTAAGAGAAAAGTATACAGAAATGCAGATATTGGCACAACAATACTGTAAGTAACAGTGAGGGAGTTATTCATGGATCATTTGTGTGCAGGCAGCAAGGAAAAAATTGATCAAATATCATCCTTCTGACTCCAGTGCTGTGATTAATTTTTTACTCATTTAATGATATTTTATTCCCTGTCTCACTTAGGCCAACAAGTCACTTGGGCACTCCAGGAAAGCCATAATATGTGATTAGCACCTGTTATAGTAGAAATTAGCTTTCTTCCCAGGAGAAGAGGGAAAAACAGAGAAATTCAGTCAGGGCTGGTAGAAGTGCCTCTTGGTGGAATTACTAACGTGTGATGTAATGCACCTTGGCTCTCTCTTCCGGCTGGAGAGCGGTTCAGACTGCCGTCCCAGCCTGCAAATAGTCAGAGCAGGCACCATACAGACACACGTGAGCTCATACCCAGGGAGAGGTTGTGGCTGAGGTCAGGGCAGCGTTAGGGATGCCACAGCAGTGTCACCACGTTAGTCACGGTAAATCAGTGGTGTTGACGAGAGCCATGGAGCAGCAGTTCAGTTAAGGTGCAAACCCATCTACTTCTTCCCGACTTTCCCCTCCCAAGCAATTTGAAAATATTAGAGAAATACCAAAAGTCAAAACTTCAGCTGAAAAGCCTAACAGGCACTTTGTCAGGCAGGGGCCCACAACACCTTGGCCAGGGGCCTTCTGTAACAGATCCCGTGTTTATTGACATGAATCTTCCAGGGACCGGTGGCTAAATCCAGAAGAATTCAGGGGGAGTTATTTCCAGTGTTTACATGAGGACAAGAATTCACACCTGAATAACTAAGTGATCAGTAGATGCATTCCTTTAAAGTTTTGTTTAGCACTAGTCTGACAGCTTTCCACATGCTCCTTCCCCCTTACAAAAGCTGTACGGAGGCAGCGCAAACCCATCTCAACACTCCTTCTAAAAGCAGTCCGCAGGTCTCAGAGTCTGCCTCGCTGCAGAACATGCTGCAGCTGGAGCTGCTAGTGCCTGCTGCTGGACAAACTGCCTGCTAGAATTGGAGGGGGCACAAAACAACCACGGAGACTAAGGACAAACTGAGTTTTGTTTGTCACAGATTTGAACTACTGAATTATAGGTGAAATGCTCCAGTGGTCTGTTTTTTTTGGTGGCGTTTCTGAAGTCAGCTCGATGGACCCCATGTGTATCACATGCAGCATAGTTTTCCTTGGGCAAAGTGAACGCTGCTGAGGCGTCTACTCTGGAGTAAGGCTCTCCAGACAGTAAAGATAATATACTGTCTGAAAGCAGAAGCTCTAAATGAACAGCAAAAGGAGGAGCAAGCTGCAGAAGCTGGGTAACAGGCACACTAAAAGTCCTGATGGGACCAAAGAACAGAACGGATGAACTGCAAATGAAAAAATGGGCTTCTTTTATACCAACAATTTCTGTGATAGATGGCTAGAAATCAGTAAGTGCTGCAGTACCTACCTGCTCATTTCCTAAGACATAAAAAGAGTGATTATTACATGAGAATAGCTTGTATCAAAAATAGTGTGGCCAGTAGGTCTAGGGAGGTGATTGTGCCCCTGTACTCACCATTGGTGAGGCTTCACCTCAAGTGCTGTGTGCAGTTCTGGGCTTCTCACCATAAGGAGGACATTGAGGTCCTTGAGCGAGTTTAAAGAAGGGCAACCAGGCTGGTGAAGGGGCTGGAGGGAAAATTCTATGAGCAACAGCTGAGGGAACTGGGGATGTTTAGCCTTGAGGAGGCTGAGGGGAGACCTTATCACTGCCTACAATTACCTGAAGGAAGGCTGTGGAGGGGTGGGTTTTGGTCTCTTCAGTCAGGTGACAGGAGATAGGACAAGGGGAAATGGCATGAAGCTGTGCCAGGGCAGGTTCAGATCAGGTGTTAGGAAAAAAATTTTCACTGAAAGAGTTGTCAGGGCCTGGAACAGGCTGCCCAGGGAGGGGGTTGACTCACCATCCCTGGATGTGTTCAAAAAAAGGGTAGATGAGGTACTTAGGGATATGGTTTAGCTTAGGATGGTATTGGTTGGACTTGGTGATCTTAAAGGTCTTTTCCAACCTTGTAATTCTGTGATTCTGTGATACTGTAATTACAGGAGCATTATATGAACCAATGGCACCCACTTGCCTGTTAATACTCTATTCACCTTCAAAAAAGCCACAGAGGACATTCCAGAGTTAAGTAACAAATGGGACTAGAAGCAGAAGGTTTCTGTACAGAGGGAGAGACTGAGGCTCCTGAGGTCAGAATGAAGGTGCTTGAGAAAATTCAACAAATGATCCAGAAATATTTCACCATTGCTGAACACTGTACGACTGCTACAGCATCTGTGTAAATCCCTAACATCGGCTTTGCCTACCATAG
Source organism: Gallinula chloropus (assembly GCF_964237585.1). Taxonomy (NCBI): domain Eukaryota; kingdom Metazoa; phylum Chordata; class Aves; order Gruiformes; family Rallidae; genus Gallinula; species Gallinula chloropus. The sequence goes on from NC_140085.1 coordinate 91,369,909, forward strand.
ACCTAATTCTATTGATGTGACAGTGATTTTGAGGACTGTTAACATGGGACAGGGGGAATTTGGCCCAGATTAATACCAAACTGAAAAGATAAGTAGTATTCTGGAGAGGTCAAGTCCAGTTCACATCTCAGAAGAAAAGAAGAAACCAGGCAGTCGCTGAGGCAGTCACTGAAGCCAGGAATCCGGTGGGATACAGGAAGGAGTAAGAAATTCCCCTAAGGGGAAAAACTACACAGGGGCAGAGGGTGTGATTGACAGAAAACTATGAAATGTACTGTGCTGGGCATAACCAGTTTCTCACCAGTGGAGGGAAAGGTGGAGAGACATAATTTCAATCAATAGCCAGTTATTTAGTATTAACCACTGAGACTACAGCAGTTTTCCTGAAGCAATTAGTATTGGTTATATAGGGATACAAAAATGCCAGAGTGGGTTTAAGTAATCCCATGTGGCAATTCTTATATTTTTGGAAATAAAAAACAACTTGCAGAAGACCAGAGGAAGTACAGGTGATGAGAGAAATGCATTTGTCAAGTGGACTGCCTATGATTTCATGGGTTATTTTGCGAGAATTAAAATAAACTAAAATTTAAGACATGATGATAGTTGCTGAAATCAGATAAATCAAGTTCTGTACTCAGTTACACCAGTTACTATTTTATTGTTCTTTTCTTGTGGCTTTCTCCTGTTGTACAGGTATGACCGAATGGAAAATTAACCAATCCAGCAGAACTTGCATCTTGTCACACTTCTTAGTGTGTTGTTCGCCAAACTTTACCAGCAAAAGGAGAAGGAAGAGTCACCGCACGATGCATTTTACACGGGAAAATAATCTCTTTTGGAAGAGTTCACTGACAGCTGTAGGACCAATCCAGTTTAATTAGTTCAAGTGGGAATCCTCCCTTGAAAGCAGGAGAGGGGCTGTTTACAAGGGCATGTAATGTCAGGACAAGGGGTAACGGCCTTAAGCTGAAGGAAGGCATATTCATATTAGATATAAAGAAGAAATTCTTCCCTATGAGGGTGGTGAGACCCTGGCATAGGCTGCCCAGAGAAGCTGTGGCTGCTCCCTCCCTGGCAGTGCTCAAGGCCAGGCTGGATGGGGCTTTGGGCAACCTGGGCTAGTGGGGGATGTCCCTGCCCATGGCAGGGGGTTGGAAATAGATGGACTTTGTTGTCCCTTCCAATCCAAACCATTCTGTGGTTCTAAAGTAAAACAGTATTCTACTGCCCAAACACAGCTTAAAGGAGCTGCTATGTAGTACACTGCATCATTACCAGACAGCCTGTGTAACCCTATCTATAGCAACAGCCCTGAATATCGTGGTCCAAATTACCTCATTTGTTACATGTGTGCAAAGATTTTTAGGGCTTTAAGATGAGGAGATTTGGCCCAAAATAAGATAAAACTGATGATTTGAGCATTTTGCCTCCTTCTGCACAAAACAGATTTGCTCACTGCAGAGCGGCTGCCTTTCAAATGCCCACACAGCTTAGGAGACCATACAGTAGTCTAATTCCTCGCCAGTGAAGTCAGGCTGTAACCATGGCAGCTGTGAGTGTAAATCTCCGCTGCATGAAAAGGTCCTGGCTGATAAAGCAGATTGTTGTACAAGTACATATGTGCCTGTGTGGGTGCACACATAAAGCTAAAATGTATGGCCTAGGGTGGGAGGGAGGGAGAGAAGAGCAGCCCACCGAAACCTTTACCAGAGCAACAATGGGTAAGCTGCCAGCTGGATCCCAGCACTGGGGGTGCCCTGAAGGACACTGCGGAGGACAGGCTGGGGCGGTGGGGGTGTCACAGGACGAGGAGGCAGACAGGCTGGAAAGGGATAATCCGGTAAAGGAACTTCACCCAGTGCAGGCTGGCTCTGGGATAATACAGTGATGTTGTCCCTCAGGGGGAGAAACACTAATTCCAGTCTGACCTCTGTCTAACCACTACATTTGTTCCACAGAGTGGAGAAGACAGCTCTTTTGCTCCAGTGTCCAGAGAGACTGGGGCCCAGGAGCTGGCAGCACATGTGTCTATAGAGATGAGGAAAGGGACAGTCTCCCTTTAATCATTCTAAGTCTGGCAGTAGGTCAAGCTTTTCTTCATCCTTTTCCAGAGGAACTGGAAGGTTCATTCCCTGCTTTCATTAAAATAAATGAATGTGTGATTGATGACCACGGAGCCTGATATCTCCCACGTATTCAAAGATTAGCTATAGCAGTGGCTACTGCCAGCACAACACATGCTGATGTGTCGCAACCTGAAATCTCCAGGCTCCTTTTTAAGACCAAGAAGCCCATTTCCATGGCCAAGTCAGCCATTGGCCTCTCTACTGCTGCGAAAGCACAAGCACAGCAGTGATTTTGTACAGAGGGATTTTATCTACCAGAGATTAAGCCGTGGTCCACCTGGTCACCCCAGTGAGGCTGCGGAGTGACAAGGGAGCAGCCACACAGTGATTTACACAATGGCAGGTGCAACCAAATATGGGCAAAACTGAGGTCAGAATCAACTAATTCAAACCCCGTCCTCATACTATCCAGACACACTGGTACGCTTTGAGACTGGGCAGTCTCCACGCCCTGAGTTGCCCCAGTGTGGCCATACACCTTCATGGGCTTGCCTTTGCCCATCCATATAGACTTCTGAGGATGAGGAGGACAGTCTGAAAACTAGAGAACCACAGCAAGCAACAGGATGGAATCCATCCAGCTGCCCTAAACCAGAATTATCCTTATAGTCCTTATGTGCCCAGACCTGTGCCTTCTGCACGGCACAAGATGCTGCAGGGACTACTGGGCCACTAATGTCAGGTCACCAGAAATCCTAGACTTCTACAACGACATGAAGAATAGCTCACAGGAGTTGTAAGAGCTGAAAGTTCTGGAAATGAAGCAACATGTTAAATCTGAATGGCTCAGTCTCAGACGTGTCTCCTGGTTAACTACTTCTGGGGTATTTCCTTCCTGTTTCCCTACATACACAGGTTTTCTTTTGAGAAATCCCCTCCTTAAAGGCCAACTTTATTTTACAGCGAGAGTGAAACAGGAGCACAAAGCTGGAGACTGTATGCAACTGGAAAGATCAAACTATGAGATTTGTTTTCTAAGTTATTTGATATATAATGAATTGCAAATTCGGTGGAGCACCAGCTGGAAACAGCTAAGCCCTTTACCAGCAAGAGATGGGAAAGAACAATGATGAAATAAGCCAACAACGCAGATCTCCTGGAGAGAAGGCTTCTGGCACAGCAGGGCAACATAAGTGAGCATGCTATATATAGAACTGGTCCTTGGGTGAATACACAGATCTTAAAGATGACCCCAAACAGAACCCCAGCTCAGATACACAGAGAAATATATAGGATGGCTGTGTGGTTTGAAGCCTGGGCTGAAAGCCAGGAGTTTCCAGTTTCCCTTTTCCCCAGTTCAGTTTGTCTGCTTCTACCGATGGCCCACAGCCTTTGTTGACACACAGGGCAACGATTCTGAGGAAGCCATGATCCACAGGCAAATAAATGGTGCGCGGTGCATTTTGTCAGCCAGCCATGCCAGGGGCCCTGGGGGTCCTTGTCTCAGGCTGCAGGCTCTTCACAGCAGAGGCTGTGTCTTGCTTTGGGCACATGCCCCTCAGTGCATTTGGCCTTCCAAGGCGTGCAGCCGGTCTCCTTTGCCGTGCTCTCCTGTCCCATACGGAACATTACGGTACTCCCCAAGAAGGACAAGTGTCTGAATTTAAAGTATTAATCTTTTAGACTGAAAAGGAGATGAGGGACTTTTAATACCTCAGCTGTAGACCTTTAGTTGGGGACTTTTTCCTATATTTATGGCCTAAAATCTCTCCCTACATTCTGGTGTAGCATTTTGCTGTAAAAATATTAGATGCTTATATTTACACTAGATCTTGGAGGATTAGGAGAAAATATGTAGGAGTGATTTATTTATGCAATGGATGTTCCTGCACTGACCCAAAATATTTCTTTCCCTGTTTTGGGGGAGTGGGGGGTGGGGGGGAAGAAGGACTGAATTCTGTGTTTTAGAAGCAATGAAGTTGCTAATGGAGAGGGTTTTAAAATACGCCCCTTGGCAATATGGTTGTTCCATAGAGTAGATATGCTTTTGGATTCAGTTCTGTATTTTATACATTTGTGATTTGTCCTGGGCAACAATCCTTAAAAATTATGATATGGTGACAAATTATGAATATTGGGCCAAATACTTACCTTCTTCAGTAATTTTTCCCAGTCGTCTTCTAGGCTTCATTAAGAAAAAGTTAAGATGGCTCTCAGAATCTCTTATTTCTTAACAAAAAATACACATGACTTCAGAAGGGCAGATTTGCTGTTGTATAATATACTTCAGCTTCAGGAATAATAGAATTTGAGAGAAGACATGCTTGCACTGGTTTATTTATTTTGTTCTCTGGATCCTGGATGTCAAATTATTTGCCATGTCTCCTCAAGAGCTGAAAGAAGTTTAGTCCAATTTATACCTTCAAAGATCCCCTCAAATGTTTTTCATCTGATTTATTCCTCATTCTGTCCATAAAGCCAGAAAAACCTGAGTTTGAACAAATTTAGTCTGTCAGTAACTCTCTGAACATAACTCTTGAGACAAAGACAAGATAAATGCTATGCTCTACCTTTTCTTGGGGGAAGAGGAAGGTGTTAGTATTTTCCCAAAATGGTTTGACTGACTTTGCCCAAAAATTGTAAAAAAATAATTACTTGGCATAAGACTCTTTCCCCTGCTTCCCCCCACTTCAATAAAGCTAATTTCCACTCTATGAAAGGTCTAAGTGATAGCACTGCTGCTGAAACAAATACTTTCCTCCACAAAGGCATTGCTTTGGACCTTTTTTTCTCTTCTCTGCTGCACATAACTAGTAGAAAAATAATTATCTTTGAGATTTCTATCAGGTTCAAAAATTTACTAGGTGAAACTGAAAAACAGAGTTAGAAAAAACAGCCTACTAACTCAGCTGAAAAAAAAATACTAAAAAACCCCAACAACCTTCTTTTACTTCATATTAAGAAAAAAAATATACCAGAGAGAATTTGTCTGAGGAAATTAAAGTAACCAAGGGTAGGTTAGAAGATTAACCACAGCACAGAAGTAATTTAGCCAATTTTTAAGCACAGGGAACAAGCTGATGAGGGCGTCCAAGACCATGCTCCCAGCTGTATTCATGGACAGATGTACTGCTGATATTAAGCTCTAAAATATTTCACACAAGGTCAAATTCAGAGTGGAGGTCTCATTCTTGGTGCTGTGATTTCTTCTTGATTTCAAACCAAAATTTCAATGTACTTCACTGCAAATAAAGGCAATGAAACCTAAGGATGTGGCAATGTCTTCCTGCATGACTCTAACAACTTTATTTTTGTTCCAATTAAAACATTTTAAGCCACTGGAACGTATTGTAGTCTGGTTCTTTACTGTATTTGGAAGTAAAATTAGCCAAGATACTTCATTTTTTAAATAGTCGTCTATATTGTAGAGCTAATTTTTTTTCCTCCTTATAAAAAAAGTTAATTAAAGCCTGCTCGACATGGTTGGAATCATTTCATAATGCGGAACAGCACGTGAAGCACATCTCTACCACAAGAACTCAGTTCTCTCTGTTCCTTTTCTGTTTTGGCTTGGTTTGCTCTAGGAAGGGAAATTTCATCATGTGAAATGCACAACAGGATAAATTCTGCGCTCAGCATTGCCCACTCTTCCTCATCCAGCCACATTCATTTCAAAGAAGCGTCCCCATTCCTCAAGTATGTTCCTTTCAAGCAAGCCAAACCTTCTGCTTTGGCACAGGCACACTAGAAAACTGGGTGATGAAGCCTAGAGCTGCACTCTGATCTCATACAATGTGCTGCTTTTAGATACTCAAGACAGCTGTTCTGTGCTCCCAGAAAACTGGCTTGGCAGAGATGGAGAAGACATTTCGTACTTCTGCCATCTCCCAGGGTGATTCTCTCCTACTGACCTGACTCCCAGAAAGACTCTTTGTGTAGGAAGGTGCAGCCCGAAGTCCATTCAACCTATGGCTGCTGTCAAAAGGTGTCATGAAATACGCTTCTGTGGTGGTTTGACCCCTGACTGGAGGCCAGACGCCTACCAAAGCTGCTCTATCATTCCCCTTTTCGGCTGGACAAAGGAGAAAATATCTATTGAGAGGCTCAGGAGTCGAGATAAGGATCATTCTGCAATTAGCATCACGGGCAAAACAGACTCAACACTACACACGCACAATGAAACCAGTCAGATAATGAGAAGTCCAACCAGATCTTAAAACACCACCCCTTCCCCCCCCCCCTCCCTTCTTAGCAGACTTCACATTAGTCATGATTTCTTCCCCTTCTCCCCCCCCAACCCTGATCGTGGCATGGAAAGTGGCAGGGAATGGGGCAGGGGGCGGGTGTTTGGTCAGTTCCTCATTAGTTGTTTGACTTCTTATTTGGGTGGGGGGCATTGCTCACACCCTTCCCCTGCTCCAGCGTGGGGTCCCACCCATGGAAGACAGTACTCCATGAACTTCTCCAGCATGAGTTCTTTCCCACAGGGCTTCAGCTCTTCACCAGCTGCCCCAGCGTGGGTCACTGCTATGGGGTGCAGCCATAAATCATAGAATGTCTCTCAGTCTCTCAGACCCAGACTGCTCCAGCCTGGTCCTCCATGGAGTCATAAGCCCCGCTTCCCCCACCAAACCTGCTCCAGTGTGGGTCTCTCTCTCTCATCTATATGTCTCTGCCTCTCTCCTCTGGCTGCAAGTGCTGGCAGAGGTTTGCTCCAACGCAAGTCACAGTGTCTTCTGTATGTCTCCATACCCTCCAGCATGGGGCCTCTCCATCGGCTGCCGGTGGGGTCTTGGCCTTTTCCATGGGCTGCAGGGGGACACACCAGCTCCACCATGGGTTTCTCCATGGGCTGCAAGGGCATCTTTCTCTCTGACACCTGAGGCACCTCCTCCCCTCCTTCCCTGGCCTTGATGCCTACAGTTCCTTACATCTTCTCACTCCCTTCTCTGGGGGCAAAAAGCAGCTGCTTGTGGTTTTATTCTCCTAAATGTGGTTCCCAGAGGTGCTGTGACCGTCACTGATGGGCTGGGCCTTGGTCAGCAACGACTCTGGCCTTGAGCCGGCTGGTGTTTGCTCTGTGGGGCCTGCAGAGAGCTTCTGGCTGCTGCTTGCAGAAGCCACTCCTACAGCCCCCCTCCTCAACCAGAACCCCACCATGCAAAGCCACATCAGCTGGACACCATTTGCACCCTGCATGTTCTACCTCAGAGTACAGAGCAACATAGCAACAAATTTCTCTGAGTGCATCAAACTAACTCTCCACTAGCATGTGCAAAAGAGCTTTTTTCCAGTGAACAGAGCAAAAATTGAGGAGTCCCAATGTAGAAGAGAAAGAAATCTGGATGCAAGAGAAAGTATGTGTATGCCTTATTTGACACCTGTCAGTGTCATAACTGAAATGTCACTGTAGCCCAGTGACCAGTCTGTTGCATACTTAGAGTGTGGCCATTTTTCCCACTCAAATATCAAAACAACTTAGAAAGAGAAGGGAAAGTCTTTTACAGAGATCAAGATGTGTTACACAGGAGGAAACTGATGCACACTGAGATAATGCTAAAAAGATGAGCAATTTAGGCAGCAATATAGTGGCACAGTTCTGAGAAGCTGACAAATCTCTGGAAGACCAGTATTATGTTCTAATCTTTCTTAAACTAGAAGGAGGAAAAGAAAAGAAAGTTCCTTTTACTTTTTTTTTTCTTCTTTTTCCCTTTTTTCCTTACTTTTTTTCCATCAGTAAGCCCATCATGGGTCAATCTGTGTTTTTACTAACAACAAACACTGATCATCTGGTTCTTCATTAGCTATGGAGAACATATTCTACCAGTTACTGCCATTTCCTAACTCTTCAAAGGATTTAGTACTCCCTTATTCACCCCTTCCAAAACAGAACAATAAGTCCTGAAGAGACCAAAATTATTCAACGATATAGTAGAGTTTCCTCAATAAAAAACAGCTGGTACTGCACAAAACACCACCAAAGCCATGGACTAGCATACTATTTGCAGTGCTGTGCCCCCAGTAGTAAGAACCATGTTGTTTGATTTAACCAGACTGCAAATCAGTGTGACTCATGAGATGAGAAGTATATATAATTAAGACATAGCCCCCTACAACCTTCTACATGTCTTCTACTGAGTTTTAATTCCAGTGTGAACAGTTGCACAAATGTAATTAGAAAAATGACAGATCATTACTACTAGAGGCATGCAGCTGACATAAAGCATTTCAAGGTGTCTTGGATAGAGGACAGTCAAAACCACTATCTTGCATTACCACCATAAATGCAAGTTTCATCATTTTTGTGGAGCCACATTGAACATTTTCTTTAATCCTGTGATATAAATACCAAGTTATTTGTCCTAGCCTTAAAAATAAGCTACTTTGATCTTACGAACCTCTACTGGCAAGCTGTCTGACCAAATATGAAAATAAGGGTTGTCTTCCCTTCTCTCACCACTTTTTTCCTAAGAATATATCATGTCAGTTTCACTTTTGCAAGAATATGTCTGCTTTTAGTCATCTGCTTGTTAACATTCTCCAGTATGGTAGATGGATCAGTTGGTTAGGAGATCCTAAACTAAATGACAGCTTGTATGACCCAACCAACCTTATTTTTCCTTATATACCATCTTCACAGAGGCATTTTCACATTTCAGCATTAAAATAACTGTACATATACTGGGAAGAAAGAAAAAAGAGAGGAAAAAAAAGTTCCAGGTAGCTGAAGGGTTAGCAGAGAGACACCTGAAGCATGGTAGGCTGGAAGAGGTTATCGAAACCCCTAAGAGAAACATAATTTTTAATGGAAGATTAACAGAGGCCAAGCAAACTCATCTGGAATATGAAAGTTAAAAATAGGACAACTTGAATTAACAGTGATGCCATCAAGTGGCCAGGTGAGATGTGCTAAGCATCATTCTGAGGCCACAGGTGTTCATGAGATGGATAAAACCAAATGGAACCTGAAGGTCACTTGTCCTTGTTTCTGTAGGAAGAGAATTAATGGAAGGAAATAGTATTACAAGAGTATTTTGTATGTGCAGCCACTCAGCCACTAATTATGGATGAGGCTACTGCTTCTAAAATCAGCTAGCTACAGTGTCCAGCTGTGAATGGTAAAGAGAGCTTGCTCTGAAGATGTCATGATTGCAGCTTGGTACCATGATGTCAACACCTAGGGTTCCTCTGAGCAGAAAGCCAGCTAGGTCATGAGAGATACTCCAGTTCTCTTTTCAGACACTACAGAAATCACCTCTACTGTTGGGACCAGATTCAGACCTGGATGGCTGCATTCCACTTTCTGTAGGTGGCCTAGGATCTGGTCCCTATTGATTCAAACCATCAGAGATTAGGACTCAGATAAAAGGTTTCAATTTCTTCTCTGCTATGAGAGGTAGGTTTAGTTTGGTGTCACAAAACCTCACCAGTTTTGGTTTTGTTCCTTTACTTCCACATGTGATGGCTCATACCAGTGCTCCTTTATAACTGGGCCTCAGTAGTAGGATGGCTAAGATGGTAAAGCTCCAATTTTAGATAAATTCTTTTTATAAAACAGATATGAAATTGGCAATTGCCGTTTACCATAAACGATGCTAATTTTTGCTACTGACATGGTATAGCTTGTCAAAAAGAGGTTGAGGATCTCACATTTCTGATGTTCTAAAATGGGAGCTATGGTCTCTGCTTTTACATTAATCTTAACAGGCTTTTCCAACAGCAGGGAGTATATGATGTTTGGTTTCTCAAATTTGCTCATATAAAAAAACACTTCAGCATTGTAGTCTTTGAAATTTGCTGCCATCTAGAAAATCCTGTTACAGTCCTATCTCTGGGTAAGATCACTCAGAAGAATCTCATGAAGATTCAATCATCCATTAAAAAAGCAACAGTTTTTATAATAGCAAAGGAAAGATGCAAAGGTCAGAATCGTTCTGAGGCAGAAGTTCAGTGTGGTCAGCAGAATTATGCCACAAAGCGGTGCCCTCTTTAGAAAAGTTGGTTTTGACATTTTTTAATCAGTGGAGAAGTTGTCTTTCTTGTGGCAGGCCCTCAGGACTTTGGTCTGCCACAGTTTTGCAACCAGCGCTGTCCGATGGCTAGATGACATAAATACCAAGCTTGAAAAAACAGAAAAGCAGAGACAAGCTCTAGGAGCACAGCTCGGCTTTTCTGTAAATACACTGCAGTTATTTCTAATACACAAAAGGCAGCTTTCAACAAATATGCCTGGGAAGTAGGCAGTCATCAGACCAAATGTTTTAAAAAATTGCTCCCTAGCAAAATTTTGGTTTCTGTCATTTCCTCTGGCAATTAGAAAATGTCTCCAGCTTCTCAGAGACAATTTCTACAAGGGGCAATGGCTGCAAGTTGGAGTACAGGAAGTTCTGCACCAACATGCAGAAGAACTTTTTCACAGTGAGGGTGACAGAGCCCTGGGACAGGCTGCCCAGGGGGTTGTGGAGTCTCCTTCTCTGGAGATATTCAAGACCTGCCTGGACGCCGACCTGTGTGATCTGTCCTAGGGAACCTGCTTTGGCAGGGGGGGTTGGACCTGATGATCTCTCAAGGTCCCTTCCAACCCCTATGATTCTGTGATTCTCTACTTACTGACAGGTTCTTTCACAACACAGTTGACTCAGGGCACCACTGAACTGCCTATAAATACTCAGATGTGCTTAGCGTGTATAGAAAGGTTTTCATCTGCAGGGCTCAACATGCTCAGCCAAGGAAGGAGGTTTCCATCATCCAGATGGGGAAGATTCTCATCGCACATAAGACTTTTACAACAGGTCAGGAGCTCTTACTGCAGCTCGCTCATACCTGCTCTGCCAAGCAGCACCGCTGAGGACAGCAAGGCTGTTCGTGTAGCACGGCGCTACACTGCCGTGGGCAGTGGTGCTGCAGCCTGGACAAGTGCAACTTGCCCAAGCTGACACGAGCCTGGAGCAAAGCCAAGTAGATGGATTCTTGAGATTGGCAGCAAAAATACTCAGTGTCTAAGAAATATTTTAAAATGAGAATTTGGTAAATATGCAACAGGCTGTTAAGGGAGCAGTTAAATAACTATGGTTAGAACCTAGAGTAGAGGGTGACCATGCTGTCAACTAATGCATGAGTTGCACAGGGTACTGCTTTAGCAGCACAGAATGGAGGAGTTAGATCAGCTTGGGCTACTGGACAGGTATGTGGCAGATGAGTCTGCCAGGATTAAAATATGTCGGTCTACTATAAAGACATTGCTAGGACCCAAGGCAGACCAAATCAACACTGAAGCAAAGGTGCCACACTACCAACTGCCCCTCTTCTTCATCTGTAAAACAGATAGGACTAGCACATCATCACTTCGCAGCAAGGTTACAAGTATTAATGCATTAATGCTTGGAAGTGTTCAGCAGAAGTTATGACTATTCTGTAGTTAAATAATAGCACACAGTTAAGTGCCCTGTGCACTGGCTGGCCCGTGCCAGATGCTAGAGGGGACAAGAAGTTGGTTCTAGACAAGGAGAGCTTTTCTCTTGCATAGTTATTTCTTTAGCTCAATCATTTTCTCAGTCATGTCAGGCAAATTTAGCTTGGTGATATATTTGGAGTTGAAAGGCTGTGGCTTTTGTCTTCATTGTCTCCGTTTTGGCACACAGGGATAATGAATTTCACTAACCAACAGTACATGTATTCATTGGCATTGTTTGCTGTTGACCATGGGACTCAACCTGTGGGTTTTTTTTATCCTCCTTTTTCATAACCTTTCAAACAGAGCGGTGAGGAAAAGAAGTTAACTCTGAGGAAGGATTCTAAAAAGCATTCCCTCCCTCCCCCCATCCGCTCCAAATAAACAGCAGAAGATTTACACTTTCCCTAAGTCCTCAAACAGCTTTGATTTTGCTCAGATGTTATGAAGGAACTTCATAATAACAGAAGTAGAATTAGTTTACATTCTTTCATTTTTTCTAAGGCATTGAAAATATTAACACTGGCTCTGCCTGAGTAGCATTTAATGTCAGTATCTCATCACTTGAGCCAAGTGCAATGCTGACTTTAAAAGCAGGCTACAGTCTAAAAAGTGACTGTGAAAGTGATACCAGGGTACTTTAGGTTCACTGGTTTTTATCCCTCACAGAAGAGATAAGGGTAGAGACAGTTTATTTTTTATTATTTTAGCTGCCACTATTAAAAATCTTGGAAATTAATTATCAGAAATTAGTTAGGAGAGATCAGTCGACAACTGGTGAAGGCAGCTGGTAACTTATACTGCTGTAGCAGGAGTAGCTGGATGTCACTAAAAGAATCCAAACTCAGTAGGCCAATCTTGTCCTCATCGTACCAAGATCTGCCAACAAACCAAACCTCAAATTCTGTCAGTGCCCCCCTCCCTGGTTAACTGATGTTTACAAAGATAGCTTTTAATCAAGTTTAGAAGCACTGCTTTTCACTTTTACTCATCCTTTCCTTTTTGGCAGAGGAAGTGAGGACAAGCAGCCTTCATTCTGTGTGGTGTTTGTTAGTGTATGTAAAGTACCATCATACCCACATTAGGGTTTTATTTGATCCCACAGCTTTATGGCAAAAAAAAGAGAGCACGCAAGGCCTCAGATGAAAGGGTTGCCCACTCACCACTAAGCAAACTAAGAAGGAATGAAAAGACACAAGGCCTTTTTGCTTTTTACCACCTCCACACACACCACCCCCTCTTCCCATCAGACAGCACATCAGGCACAAACAGCCTCAGTATGAGGGGGTTCAGGCTTTTATGTCATTAGTTGTGAAGATGAGGGCTGCTGGCAAGTATTTGAAGGTGGGCTGATCACCCTCAAAGATCATGGCCGCTGCTTCCTTCTGCTGGGTAAAATAGCAAAGAAAAAGGAACTTAATTTGGAATGAAAATATTGGCAGGGATGCTTCCTGAAATAACCTATTTACCTAAAAGAGCACTGTTAAATATTTTTAAGCTAGCACCAGCTAATTAAACAATTAAAGGTTGCAGAACTTGCCCTGAATACAGGGTCAGGTGCTGAAAGACTCTCTTGTAAATGAGGTAAGCTGCTATGGCTAGACAGAAAGCAAACTAGATGCATGATCACAAACCCTCAAAACTAGTCCCATGTAAAGGACTTTTAGAAAAGCAGAAAAAACCCACCCCAAAAAAACCCAACCAAAACCCAAAACAGGGAGCCTTTCAGTTTTCAAATCAGTTGGGAACAAATTCTCTTGCGTTCGAGCACTTTTTTTCCCTGCCAATAGCAACAAGATGAAAACGAAAGGGCTCTTTAGAACAGTTATTTCAAATTTGCATAGTGCAGACCTACCATCCTAGGTGAGATCAAAAGCGTGACTCCACATGATACTTCCTCCCCAAGGTGGCTGGAGACCAGAATGAGAAAACCCGAGACCGAGTTACACCACTGTGACCTTTGAAATGGCACTCAGGAACAGTCCATTTTGTCACTCGGCTTAGAGGCAAGAGAGAAGGGAAAGAGAAGCCAACAGCTACCTGAGCTCCTATATGATGTATATAGGCCCAATAATCCACACCTTAGCACTCTGCTTAAAATTGAGGACCTTGGAGGCAGGTAACAGGAAGCATTGGATAAATACAAGTGCTGGGTTAAGGTCGCTCTGCTGGAAAGAACAGAAAAGCAGAGTGAAGCCTCTGTATTGAGAGTACTCACCTGTATGGTAGGACGTCAGCTAAAGGTGCCTTAGCACCAGGAATTAAGACTGTAGCTACAGGTGCCTTAGCACCAGGAATTAAGACTGTAAGAAGTGGTTTTCTTGTCCCACGAACAAGTTCAAAGTATTTCCAATCAGAATTAACAGGCAAAGGACCAGACACTATCCATGCACCGTAACTATTATCAACACATTTTCTACCTGAAACACTAAAACATTTAATTTTGATCCTCTTTAAGAGCTTTAAAGAGCTCCCTGAGCGTGCAGCGTTAGAAAACCGTTACTTTGCTTACCTTTTCAAAGACAACTCGTTTCGTATCTGAAAAATCATATATTTTTACTTTTGAAGATTGCATTTTGATGCAATTTTTCCTGTAACATGAGCCAGGAACGCTTGAAGGCAATTCTTTCCAAGTTCTTATAAGAACTTCCCAGCAAACTGAAACATTTAAACCCGGCCTTCTCTGGAGAGGATGCAGTTCCTTCTCATCACTGTCACACAAACCCTTTTAACAAGACCAACCTCCGAGAAGAGGATATTCTCTTTTCTCCTTATGCAAGATCTTACCAAAATAAAAGGTTCTGGTACAAGCTCTTTCTAAAACAGTACAGCCCTGCCTACCTTTGACTTGGTTATTTAAGCATGTCCTATGCTTTCTAGGACCATAACTAAGCCCCAGTAAGGTAGGCACAAGCCTGCCTTCTGTGCAGCTCATTGAACAGAGTTCTTTCTGCAAGGTCTTTGTGCTGGACCTTGAAATCCCGTCCACTCTGCCCAAATGCTAATAATCCCATGGAGTTTTTCAGACTTCTCGGGGTTGTCCTTAAACAAAATCTCACTTCATTTTCCCCTTTTTAGGCAGAAAGCCCAGAGCTAATTGGATGCATTCTCTCTCTTCTTCAGTGACTAAATGTAATGCTGATGTGTGCATATAATGTGGGAATCACGGTAATCACAGGCACGCAGATTTCAAAGCCAAGAGTGCTGGTTGTGATGACCTAGTCTGATCCGCAGTGTAACACAAGGCATAGAATTTCTGCCAGTGATTCCTGCCTCAAGCCCATGATTTTGCACCTCGGTTCCCATCTGTATAAACCGAGTTGCAGCTTCCAGACACAGGGTTTGTTATGCCTCTCTCTGCTGCATAAAAGAGTTCTTTGTTCCCAGAAACCTTTTACCACACTAAAGTCTTGTGGGCTCTGACCAAGCCACCTCTTCACCTTCTCTTTGCTAAAATGGATAGATTAAGCCTTTTACATCTCTGCTCCCAAGGTGAGGTTTCCAGGCTTTGAATTATTCTATAAAAAGACCACATAGACCTACGCTGTTGGTATCTCACGCAAATCTTGAGGATATGAGGCTCCCACAATATGGGCTCTTCAAAGGCCACATAGTTAGTCATTCAGAAGTTAGTCATGTGAGTGAGCATGTCTGTTACGGTTTTAGTTCTGTCATCACCTGATACTTCTCAGTTTAGCCAACAGAATATCCCTGTGCACACAGAAAGTTTTAAATGGATCTTAACACCTGCACATGAGCAGGGCTGTGGGTCCGTACTCAGCGCAAGGGCTCGGGTACTTCACACACAGTCATAACAAACACAGGGCTTACACCAAAAGCGACAAGCAGTGAGAAAGATTTAAGCAATTAGGTGGGGCATCACACACAGTCTTGTCTATTCTGGGTTAGGCTCAGACTCTTAGTTTGGTCTGTTGTTGCTGACCCGGTCCTTTAAAAAGCGAACTTGGCTGAAAGAGCTGCTCCCAGTGCTTCCCGTCACCCTGCTTGACCCGCCATACTTGTACGCGCGTCAAATGCCAGCTCACCAAATGTGCTGTTCCTGTAATTACTAGCAAAAACTCATGTAATCCATGTCAAACTAGCCCTAATTTTCATGGCACAATTCCCAGGTTTTGCAGCGATCTGATGCGACAGAGACCTCAAGTAGTTCACAAATATCGAAAAATACTAAGGATGTCAATGGATTCTTCAGGAGGTTAATCAGTAATGCAGAACCCCCTTTGCTGTAGTATCTATCTTGGACAGATATATATACACACATATATGCACGCATAACTCCAGTTTTCAAACCCCTCACTCATAATTGCATTGTGAAAGTCACTGATTTTAAGAGAGCAAGTGAGACTCAGAGAGTTCAACAGAGATGCTTAAGTGCCACGTAAGTTCTTTAAGATGTCTAAGATTTTAAGAAATCCATAAGAGGTGAACAATATCCCAGTGAAACCATCAACAAAACTGTTACCTAGATTGTGTTAAACCAGCTAATGAGAATTCAAAGTTCATTTTAGAGTATACATTTCAAGTTTTTGCTTTTCAGTGTTTTTTATCTGCCAATTTCAATCACAGTTTCCATGTTTTTTTTAATATATGAAAAGGTTATTAATCTAAACTCCCTCTGCAATACACAGCTGCTTTTTTCATTTTTGTGTTTTTAAAAACTGGGAGCAGGAGAGAGAGGAAGGAACTTGACAAATAGACCAAACAAACAGTATCAACATTTTTCACTCAAAATAATTTTTCAAACAGTTTTCTCAACAAAACATATTTGTAAAAAAATACTGGATTTATTTTGTGGTTTGGTATTGGTTTGTTTTTTGTTTGGTTTTTTTTTTTTTTTGGGAGGAGGGGTATTCATTTTATCATTGAAAACCCATCAAGTTTAAATACAGCAAGTCATACATTTTTAAGATGTTATTTTGGGCTATCAGCAGACTCCAAAAATATTTTAAGGTTATTTTCACCGACAGTAAGACTAGACAGTTCTCCAAATGCTCTGAGTCTCAAGCCTCCTTCAGTGGTAACAGATGGTCTAAAGTTTTCACATACATTGGCATGATGAACATTTACTCTAAGTGTAACATTACTTTTTTCTTGCAAAAGCCTGAGACACAGAATCCACTGCCCGACTCCGTACTGAGTGTGAGGTAATGCCTCTGTCCATTAGTCAAGAAGAAACCTAGGAATAGGAGAGCTGCTTTTTCAGCAGAGTTGAGTCCATGTTTTCATTTTCAACATGCTTTGCACTAAACATCACTGAAGCCCTTTCACTAATTCTGATCTTGTGATTTCTGCCATTGACAAGTAGAAGCAGAACCCAGCAGAGCAAAGTGATGTAGCATTAGGGCATTGTTTCAAAAGCAACATCTAAATGTGACGGCTGCTCCATTGTCTGGGTCTTTAAGCCCAGCCTAGGATTTTCCTTATGGGACAGTGCCCCAGCAAAATAAACAAAAGGGTTGTAGTCTAAACTCCAAAGCCCTTCATAAGATGTTATTGTGTTCCAGGCTCAGCAATAAAAGGAGAGACATCCCATTACAGAAGAAGTACACCTCTGAACTTTTGGAAAGATCAAAGCTTGCCTTGTCTGCAATAACTTTGGGAAAATGTCATCAATATGCAATGGGCTAATTTAAATCCCAGTTTCTTCTTACTGCCTCACCAACTGGGGAAAACCAAATACTTGCATGACAGCTGGTAAGTACCTGAATGGTGGAGGGAAACTGCAAGTGGAGGAGGCAGCATCGTAGAAGACCTTATACTTCTAAGGGACTCTAGCAAACAGAGCAAAGAGGCCATACGTTCAGGTTGAAATGCTTTAAAAAGCACTTCATTACTGGGAGGCACATTCCCCACATTTTCTACAAATCAGCCTCAAAAACAAACACTCAACCAAGTCTTGACCATTGTTCTTGCAAAATGGCACAGCGTGGGCAGAGGCAGTTCAAGGCAAGTGGAGCGACTATCACCAGGTCCCAGAGAGTCCCCTGCAGAACTCTCTGTGTAGGTCACTGGTCCCAACTCTCCATTACCTCCAAACAATGCTGACATACATTGAGGTAGGGGCCCTGATGTTTCCCTCATCTTCTTCGCACCTTCTGCCACTGACAGAAGTTGAGTGAGATGACAGCTTACACTAACTTTATCCTTTCCTGGGGATGAAGTCCAGGTTGTGTTTGGAGGTCCTTCCCCTGTGACCCTCACAGCAGGGAAGGCTGTGTAGTGACTGTCAGAGCCAGGAGCAGAGCTGAACTGCTGCGTTTGCCCCCAGCCTCCTAGGGATGGCATAAGATGGCTGTAACAGGCTGGGCACACCACTGGACCATTCACTGGCCAAGAGTCTCAGTGCCCTTTAAAATGTCACAATTCAACCTTCAGAAACAAATCCCTAGCTTCTGACCTACCTCAGCTTGAGGATATTGGCTTTTAGACATTGAGGTGTTTCAGGAGCTCAGTACACACACCCCTCAGTGAGACATCACTCCCCTGAAGGGAAGAGTCACAGTCCTAGCTGTAGCCAGGCTACAGCATTCCCACAAGACCTGAAGCCACAGGACAGTCAGTGACTGGGACACTGGGAGGGTCACAGCCACAGGCTAAGGAGTGGTGGGCTGCAGGGGGGCTGTGTGCTGGCTTTAGGACGGTTCTCGAGACCTGCCAGCTTCCCCACAGGAAACCTTGGCTGCATTGTTCTGCTGTGCTACATGATGATGTGTGGGCTGTAAATCTGGATGTTAATGCAGGAGCAGCGCGTGCTCCCATACAGACAGGGGAAAGGCTCAGCCTTTTCTTCCCCATTAGGGACAGTAATGCTTCTGGAAAGTCAAGCATGGGATGATTGTGTCTTGCTCAAAGACACTGAGCAGTTAAGCAGGACATACAATATAACCCTTACTTCTGCTTCTTTTGCCTGCAATCTGGTTTCATTCAGGATTAGAGGCTGATCTCACAGTCTTAAGAGTGCTGGTGCTGCCTCATTGGGCAGCTAATATAGGTTGGCTGACACGAGGGCTGTTTGCATCATGTGTCTTCAGTCAATTCCTTTCAATACAGGCTAGTTACAGTAGTTCAAAGGTGCAAAATTTAGTATGTAGCACAGCGTATTCTTCCAAAGTATGAGGTCCTACTGCTGACCTGCTGCTCTCTAGTGAATACTTGTAGAACAACAAATGTGTTCCTCATGCACCGTTAGATAATCAGCCACGGCCCTGTCAGCTGAGACACACTGTACTGTCCACGTTGCAGTCATCCTGCCATGGAACAGAGGTAATATTTCATCCAGCTCAACACACCAAGCTTTCCAGTCTTGCTTTAACACTTAACTGCAGCCACAGCTAGAACTGAGTTATTTGTGGAAAAGTGGGAATTGCTATTATATGCACTATTTCTCCTTCAATATCCTTTGGGATTCCAGTGACGGAAAAAAACCTTGCTATGCTAGATGCCATACAGCACCAAAGCTAAATGCTGAGCTCTACAAAAAAACACGTTCAAATTTGATGTAGCACAGTTGTAGAAACAGGACCTTTTGGGTGTACAACCACCCAGCATTGTGATCCATCAATATGACATGGCTCAAGAGGATGACCCAGGACAACGCCTAAATGCCCTGAGGGGTGAGAGAGGAAATGGGAGGTGATGACAAACAGCTGATTGCAAGAAGCTGAAACTAGTCAGGACTAAACACAGCATTTGTATTGGTGGTGACACACAAAGGTGACTATGGAAACACAGTGAAATTTTGGGATGCCATTTCTTCAGTTTTCACATACCCAGCTATCTCATGAACCTCTTAAGGCCAATAATTCTACAAGTCCCTAGACAGCCATTGCTCAACTATCCTTACAGCTAGAAAGTTTTAGGGCTTTTTCTTCCTTTCCTAAAGATCTAACACAAGTTATTGTTGCTGAACTTAGGCCAATTTCAACTCGCTTTACCCCATCTTGACCTGTAGAATTGATCATTGTCCTATCTGTAACACCTTAGAAATGTCTGAGGACTGTCATATTTCCAACATCTGCTCCTGCCATGTTCTCTTTTCTAGACTAAACAAAACTGAGTCTCTCAGCCTTTACTCACATGCTTTCTAAGCCTCTTATCAGTATTGACTTCTTCATGTTTGTCTACATGTTACTGACAGTGTAGTACATCCAACAGAGACATCTGTTACTGTGTGGAGTAGGCTTACAAAGAAGGGAGACCACTTGTACTGTAAGGAATACATGAAATTAAATATCAGCAGGAGTTACTTCACACTGCCAGAGATTGATCAGGTGAGACTAAATATATTGTTTCTAGCTTTGGTTTCTTTTGGAGTGGAAGTCAATGGAAGAGGCTGCAGCATCGACTGTGTCACTGACTCATGCATTCACAAAGAAGCCATTAATAAGATGGCTTTTCCCCCGTCTCTGCAAAGCTGCCGGTGCCCGGTCAGTGGGAAAGCTGGGCTGGAGGAGCCTGGGGCTCAGAAGCTTTAGTGGCACTAGAATGCTTTTGTCTGATGCTGATGAAGCAGCAGCATGATGGTATCAGATCAGAGGCACAGACACACCCTGCGAAGCAAGGGTATAGCGATAAAGCAAGTCCATCCCGTGCAAAGGAGCATGGTGGAAAAGCCCTTTGATCTGGTACTTGCTGCACTGGTTCTGGCACAGGAGGCAGTACTGTTGTACCACACAGCTTTATATCAAACAAACCAACAACCAACCACTGTCATGCCATCTTCTAGGCTCACAGAGGATGCTCTTTGTTCAGCTTTTCAGCCTCATCTAGTGTAAGCCTGGGCTGGCTTATGTTTGTCTTCAGGTGACGTGTTTGGAGGGTAGGGTGAATCTGAAGGGCTTCTCACAGAATGGAGCGCATTCTGTGACCCATTTGTCAGCCAATCCAAAGCTCATCAAAAAACCCTGATTTTTTTCTGGGCACTGAAGTTTTTGTTCAGCACTGTCTCACACAGTGGTGGACCCCAGCTGCAGAAGTAGCCTAATCCCCTCCCTCATTTTCCCCTTCCCCAAAAAATCACAGGGATGCACCCAGTTCTGCTCCCTCCTTCTGCTGTGGGAGTTCAGTAGGTCCTTTGCTGGGGCCATCTATCAGCATCAGCTTTCAGGAGCAAAGCCTGGGAATCTTTCACAGAACAAGCTGGAAAAGTGTCAGAAATGAAGGGGGGGTTGGGGAGGAGAGAGTGTTTTTCCTCTGACTCCTAAAGGGAAGTTTGGGCCCACAGTTTGTTTATCATTTGATTTTATTCAATCTTTACTATGGGAAATAAGGAAAGGGAAAGCTAGGATTGTCTGGAACAGGCTCAGATCCAAACTATGCTGCTGAGAAAAGGAAAAATAGCCAGAATAGCCACATGCACAAACAGACAGCTAATTCCGCCAATTCTTTCCTTGACCACATCACTCCCCACCCTGTACACCTCAATTTCTGCCTCACCCATTCCAAACTAGGGATTATGCTGTGCTGCTTCTCCAGTACTCCTGTGGGCTCACAGCCTGATTCTCTGCTCCCCTGGTTTTTTAATCACTTACACTAATGCCAAGAGCAAGTAGCAAACCATCAGCCAGAGCTTCAGCTACGGGGTATCAGACAACCACCATCTGTGTTAGCTCTTTCCTGCCACACACCACTCCAGAGGATGAGATACAGGGAAGACACCCCCACGATTCTTCTCTTGGCCCACTCAGTTTGTCTAGACATGCACCAGCACTTCACTTCTCTGAATGCACCGTCACCTCATCTCTCAATCCGCTTTTCCCTGTAACTCCTCTCTGTACCTCCTGCCATGTCTAGCTGCATTTCTAAGTGGACTTCTGCCCCTTCAAATCTTCAGCCCACAGAAGAGTCCTTCTCAGTGTTTCCTCTTCTGTGCGTGTCTGGCAGGAGTAGGAGGGTGTTCTTTAGGTTCTCTTCCTGCTTTGATATCACTCTGTGGGAGTATTTCAGATCTATCATTTGCAGGGCAAAACCCTAAAATAATCTGTGCAGCAGAAGACTGTATGGTAAACATCCTGTTGTGGCCCAGCCTCCATTGCTAACCTAGATCCCTTGTAAGATATTTAAAGGAAAAAAAAGGGGGGTTGTGGAGTTTAAATCAGAACTTAATCACAACTTAAGTAGTAATGCTATCACAAAATAGATAAGTCTGTTCTGCTGGAATCTTTGGTCTTAAGCATTTACAGATGGAAAATATGGACATCCTTCTGCATATTATTTTTCCCAGTACATTTTATTTGGCAGCTCAAAACCTTAAAGCAGGAAGATGACTGTAGAATTTCAGAGATCGGTTCAAAGCCTTGTTCTGAAGCAGATCATCTGGTGTTTGACCTACACACAAACTGAAAGCCTTGTAAAAACACTGCCCTAGGATTTTAAGATCCTTTAAAATCAAAATCTGTGTAAGCACTGTGCACATACACATTACACCTGAAACACACACAGGAGGTCAGCTCCTAACAGGATTTAGGACTCCAGTTGGTACCATCTGCATGCAACAGCAGTGACAAGCTGAAGTTCCTACATGCACCCTGCTCACTGACCAAATAAAAGTCTAAACTCAGGTTAATGACTTGACATATGCCAGGACCTTCACTAAGGTTGGAGCCCTAATACAGTAATGAACAGGTTAGGCAGCCTGAAAGACAGCCAGTTCTGGTAGCTCAGATGGCCCAAGATAATCAGGTAAATGGAGAACCTGACTGAACCATGAAGTACCTCAATCTCATGCCATGGGGATGGACTGTAAAACTACGGATTGAATTCGGTCCCCCTATTCCACCTAATCCCCGTGCTCCTTGCCTAGCTGGGGAACAAGTGTTTCCAAGGGCACTGTTTGTGATGTGCACATCAAGAATGTCTACATTTATTGCCTCTGAGACAACTCCAGGCACACACGGCCCACGCGCACGCTGCCAGGCCTGGTCTCTGAGGGCCTGTGATCACACATGCGATTCAGTCAGCCAAAACACGCTGTGTTTATCTGCCTACATGAGCCAGCGCTCCACTCCTGCCAACAGCCATTCTTGTTTATTCTATATCTGTCTGCCTTTCCTGGCACCCCATGTTGCAGCACCTAAGAGCCAATCAGGCACAAGCAGTTGGATGGATCCACTCATTTTGTTCAGGTGCCCAAACAGCCAGCGTGTGGGTAATGGCTTTTGGTCAAAAGCCGTGCTACAACAGTGTTGAAAAGGAAGACTTGATGACAAGCTACAGAACTTAAAATGCCCAGTCTTTAATTATGATGAATTTAAGCAAACTAAAAATTTTCAAAAGCAGTTTTCTTGGGCACTGGAGAAGTTCGGAGGGTGCTGGGATTCACATTGTGACTCAACCTAGGTGACATGCTATCCTTTTATTCACTTACTTTTTTCAGAAGCAATCACTTGATGGTTTAGGATAAACATCTGTCAGGAAACAGATCATATCCTATAGGAACAGAAGGAGGAAACTAAGCTTTGTTCATGAAATGCTAAGAATGTATTTTTAATGACAGGGGCCTGGGGCAGTTTCCCATAATTAGTTTACAGGAATATGTCAGAAAAGCTCTGGCAGGACTGCACAGTGCTCATAAATCTGCATGACTGTAAAGTGTTCCAGGGTCCCTTCAAAGGAACTGGACCAGAGGCAAAAATAGCAGGATACCCTTCATGTGGTAATACTGGGAGGTATTGGGAATCTTAATGAGGAATCCAGTCTCTGGAGACTTTTACCTCTAATCTACACCAAAGAGAAAGGATGGGAGAATAAATAAATAGAAGTGCTCACATTCTTTGACAGATCCAAAGTGGACTTCCAGAGTCTTTAATGTTCCCTCATTGTTGACCAGCCACGACCCCATAGACAAAAGAAGTCAATATATTCTTCATTAGAAATACGGCCAAATTCCCAGGCAAATTTAAATGCAAGAGAATCCCTCCAGTGCCAGCATAGTCCCCCAGGCCTGTATCAGGCAATGTGGAAGGATGGATATACTTTCTGCCGGGATGTAGGGGAGTCAGAGCTGGTATGATCAAGATTCAGAACAAAAGACCTGCTTCAGGGAGGCAGAGTCACCCTCAGTCAGGCTGGCAGCACTTGGAAACTGAACAGGAGGGCAAGCAGCAGCTACCAGTATGCCCAGGAGAGAGAGGCTGGCTTCACCCCTGGTGCGGTACCTCCAGGACAGACTGCAGCTCTCCAGTGGATTTGGTTTGTGGAAAGGGTTTCTTCCCATGAAGATGCAAACACACATACAGTGTGTTTTAAAGTGACAAGTTTCGATTGTTTTTTGGTTCCTGGGGTTTTCTGGGTTTTTTTTTTCCAAACCTTGGAGGTGTTTAACAGAGGCCTGATGAATATCACAGCTCCACCGGTAGGTATCACAGCTGTAATGGAGAAACTTCTTTTTGTTTGGTTGGTCTTTTGGGGTTTTTTTTGCCCTTAGGGAAGAAGGGAGTGCCAGTCATTGTCATTGCTGACCATCCCTACAGCCCCCCCCAACACACCTCCTTTGCTTGCCTTCCACAAAGCCATTTCCTTATTCTCTGCTTGTGGTTCCCACAGACTGAAGATAAAATATGAGCAAATCAAGAATGAGGAAAGAATAAAATTGCAACAATAATACTAAGAGAGACAGCAGTACTTACAGTCTCCTTCAAACCTGGTATGCAAGCATCTTAAGGCACTTCACACAGCCCTGACGCCCTGGTCTTACATAGTAAGTGCTGTCGCCTTTTCCAAAGTGACAGCCACTAAGCCAGAAGGAGAAATGCAGTCTCCTGACACCCAGATCTGTGTTTTAAACCAGAAATTGATTACTGTGGGAAAATTTTTGTCATACCTTGGTCTGCATGTTAATGTTGAGATAAGTGTTCCAAAGCAGGGACACTTCGATGAGAAATCTCATTTCCAAACTATTTAATAATTACTCCCCTTAAATTAGCTCTCACAGATTTCTTTGTGTTAAAAGCTTAAAGTATGAGGGGCTTAACTTCTAGGTAGGCTGATGAACAGTATTGTTAAATATGAGTTAAAACACATATTCCATTCATCAGCTGTTATCATTCATCCATTTTTTGTTCGTAAGACCAGATTGTTTTGCTTTCTGGTTCTTGTGAGCTAGCAAAGTCCCTGTGCCTTTTGGGAATATGCTGTGGCACAGGGCAAAACCAGTCATTTAAATGTATTCAGTGAAATTCAAGAACGAAAAATCCTTATTCAAACCTTCTCTTGAAGCAAAGACAGCAAAGCCTGCCCTTCAGCAGGCCCTCTTAGAACATATGACTTTGACTCCATTCTTACTCAGTTCTTATTCAGAAGTAATACAACCCAAGCATCAGAGCACTCTAGGAATTAAACTCCCTCTGTCTTTCATTCCTATTGAAGGAGTGTCACAGTTCTGTCAGTGAGAGACCCTGGGACTGTCCCACAGATTCAGCAGACTAGAGAAGCTTCATGTGAAGATCTATACTAGGTTAGGCAGTAGGATCTGCCTCTTTCTCTCTCCATTTCTGCCTTCCATAAAATGAAATTATTTCTACTTTTATAAAGAGCTTTGGAAGTTACAGAAGAAAAAGACTGAAATGCAGTGAACCACCAACCCGATCACTTACCAGTATATAGATGCAAGGAGGCCAAGATCTGTCACCCAAGTCAACTCTGGCTGAAGACATTTATCTTTCAAATGAAAGACTTATCTTCCAGTGTTAGTTGAAGAAATTAATTATCCGATAGTTTGCCCTTATATCAGCTACAGGCAACAAAAGCCAACACTGGAACCCAAGCAGCCCCAGTGAACCCGTGGCTTTAATTCTCATAATATTCAGAACGGCGGGGCCCAGCTGGGAGAGGCAGTCAGCGAACCTCTCAGCAGCTGGCAACAATCAAGAACTAAGTGCACGGAGTGAGCGAGTGCTTCACTTCAGACACTTGAATGAAGTCATGTTTTACAGTCCTAATGTAAATACAGTTCAATGGAGAGGATGCTGGCGGGAAGCCACAGAAAGGACATAAATTCATGGTGCTGGAAGACCAGCTAGGCTTGGCCTGCTGAAGTAGTTCACGAAGCAATCCAGCATCTCATATAAATAAACCTTTTACCCAGGTAGTAAACCAAGAGAAAGGCTGTATTTTCTATCAGATGTCATTATTTAACAGATGATTCCATTTCCTCCACAAGTCACCCCTGTCCTGAAAAAGAACAAGCAAATTGAAAGAGGTTCTCAGATATGTCTGAGTTATTTCAGCTCACCAGTTCAATTGAAGGGTGCACAAAGCAAATGAGCAGCTACTCTTTTCTTGCCCATTCTCACTCATATCACTCAAGATGTTAATCGATCCTGCCCTAAACTAGGAGACTTGGGCTGTGAATACGTATCTTCAGTAGCTACTCTAAAGAGGAGCAGCTCTCAAAATGTTCCTCCAAATAGAAGACACAGAATCTTTCTGGATTAATGGTTATTGACATCCTTTAGCCTCCCCATTTCACTCTTGCAGGCTCTTTATAAACACTAAGCTTTATGAACGCTTGGGGATCTCTCTAGCACCTGGTTTGACTGACAGAGAAAAGCACTGGAGATGGGCGATGTCTGTAGGCACTTGTTTTCACTGTCATCTGCATATAGTCTGATGGAGGTAGTCTGAACCCAGTGACAACATCACTGAGGAGTTTCACTTTTTTGCACCTGGTAAATCAAGAAGAGCAGATTATCTTCCATCATCAGTGATGGATTGTGCCACCAATTCAGCGTTGACTCAACAAGAGTCTCAGTTTACCTCACTGCTTTCAGGCTGCTATTGAAACATACCAGTTTCAAGAGGTGTAGGGCTATTTCTTGCAGGCTTTCCATTTCCTACTTCAACACCTGCTTCCTCCAGCTTGAACCTGTGCAGCGGCTGCTCACAAGTAGCTACTACATATTTGCTCCCTCCCCTGCTCATGTTATATTCTGGGGTATTTTTTTTATGGTTAGCTTTGTTCTCTCATGGTCTTTCAGATAAGTTGGAATCACAAATTCCTCAAACCACCCTGCCTTTAATTACAGAATCCCTATGTCTGAAGAGCTATCTGTGGCCACCAAGTCTGCATACTGTAACATAATGTATTTACAGATTCCTTCTTTGTGTTCTCATTTTGGGGACAAACTAAAATTCTCTCCTCTCTCAAATCATGCAAGATCACAGAGCTCTGTAGACATTGCCAGCACCCACCCCAGGATCTTACATATATCACAGCATTCCCTGGGGAAGAAGTGTTCCCTCACACAGCTGTCTGCACAATGTTCAGAAACCAAGGAAAACATAAAGAGCTATTGCTGTACAGAGGACACCAGGAATGCCACACGCCATGCCTGCTCTGTAGGAGCTCCAGATAAAGGCTGTGGGCACAGGGTCTCCACCTATGCCTGGAATTCACATAGTACAGTGCACAGCCCTTATCCTCACCCCTGACTCTAATCCTTCTCCTGACCTATGCAACCTCCATAAACATCAGTGCAGACTCCGAGGTGTGATTCGGTATATGGGGGCTTTTATCCCAAATATGTTCCTATGTCCCTAGTAGGTTTTTCAAGAGTCTCCATTTGACTGAAAAAGCAGGACAGAGTTTTACATATGGAAGAATGTAGTGAATTACTAGCAACTGTGGATACCTGATTAGAAATGCCACCACAAGGGGTCTGACTTTCCAAAAAGTACTAGATTCAGAGTTTTACCAGTCAAACATCATTGACAATATGTTTCCTGTACAGTAAATGAGTGAAGCAAACATACCCAAGGCATTTCTGCAATGTGCAGACCTGGTCCAAACAAACCTTGACTTCAGCAAAGCCTGTGACACAGTCTCCCACAGTATTCTCCTGGAGAAGCTGGCAGCCCATGGCTTGGACAGGTACACTCTTCATTGGACTAAAAACTGGCTGGATGGCTGAGACAGAGAGTGGTGGTGAATGGAGTTAAATTCATCTGTTACAACTGGTCACAAGTGATGTTGCACAGGGGTCGGTACTGGGCCCTGTCCTCTTTAATATCTTTATTGATGGTTTGGATGAGGGAATTGAGTGCACCCTCAATAAGTTTGCGGGCGACACTAAGCTGGGGGAGAGTGTTGATCTGCCAGAGGGTAGGAAGCCCCTCCAGAGGAACCTGGACAGGATAGATGAAAGAGCAGAGGTCAATGGGATGAAGTTCACCATGGCAAAGTGCCGGGTCCTTCACAGGACAACCCCAGGCAACGCTACAGGCTTGGGGCAGGGTGGCTGGAACGCTGCACAGGGGAAAAGGATCTGGGGCTGTTGTTTGACGCTCGCCTGAACATGAGCCAGCAGTGTGCCCAGGTGGACAAGAAAGCCAATGGCATCCTGGCTTCTATCAGGAATAGCATAGCCAGCAGGACCAGGGAGGTCATCATCCCCCTGTACTCAGATCTGGTGAGGCCACACCTCAAATATGTGTTCAGTTTCAGGCCCCTCACTACAAGAAAGACCTGGAGCCTGTCCAGAGAAGGGCAACAAAGCTGGTGAAGGGTCTGGAACACAAGTCTTATGAGGAGCGGCTGAGGGATCTGGGACTGTTTAGTCTGGAGAAGAAGAGGCTGAGGGGAGACGATATTGCTCTCCACAAGTACCTGAAAAAAAGTTGTGGTGAGCTGGGGGTCAGCCTCTTCTCACAGATAAGTAGCGATAGGACAAGAGGAAGTGGCTGCAAGTTGCACCAGGGGAGGTTTAGGTTAGAAATTAAGTGACATTTCTTCTCAGAAAGAATGGTTGGGCATTGGAAGGGGTTTCCCAGGGAGGTGATGGAGTCACTGACCCTTGGGGTGTTTAAGGAGAGGCTGGATGAGGTACTTAGGGACATGGTTTAGTAAGTAATATAGGTGGTATGGAGGTGGTTGGTCTAGATGATGTTGGAGGTCTTTTCCAACCGTAATGATTCTATGATTCTATGAAATGTGAGCCCTTTCTGAAGTCAACAGCTTTGTCCAGCTCTCCAACATGCTCCTTCTCTTCCACATCAGAACCTCGTATTTGCTAACAGCAGGTACTACTTTGGAAATTGATGGTAAGGCTTTTCACATCTGGGACTGTCACTGCCATCTCAGTCATGTCATGATAACACTAGGTGCTGCAGGCAGTGATTTAAGATGTGGTCATTGCAGAACTGGAACTGAAATGGGAAGAAAAACACTTTACTGACTGGTCACATAAGAAGGCTGTTTACATCCACATCTTTTCAAATAAAGAAGGTGCTTACATTTCTCATTTAAAGTCAGGGCAGTGGGCATTTTATTTTTAGATATCACAAAGATAGAAGCAGCAATGCAGTAATTCATAAGGAAGTTTAAACTCCAATTCCCCTGACAGGAGGAGGAGAGAGAGAGAGAGAGAGAGGGAAAAGGGGGCCATATCCCATGGAAGAAAGGGAGAGCTGCTGACACATTCAGAAACAGTGGCATGTATGGAGCATTAGAACACTAGTGCATATAGAGCTACTTTTAAAGCTGAAGGAAAACCTTCCCAGTCATGGACAAGGTAGAAGGGAAGGTGCTGAGAAAGCAAGGCTTAGCTGTGAGTCCTAATTTTTATCCTCCATCCTGCTGTCAGCTGCCAGTCCATCACCCAGTACATTTATGCTGTGGTAAGCAAGGCCACGCTCTCTCAGTCCACTTTGCCTGGGTGAGCGTAGAAGTTGCCACCAGGCTTTGAAGCCTGCCTGCTGCTCTCCCCACTGCTTTCCTAGTGCGACTCTGGATCTTCATTCTTTTGGGTTTTTCTTTTCTATGCATAGCTGCCTGCCAGGCTTGCTAAAGTCTAAAAGCCTTCCCTGACGTCAGGGTTGCTGAGTTGTTGCTACGCCTGCAACACGCTCAGTAAATGGGTAACCTTTGGGTTTTTCAACTGACAAACCCACAGCTAATGCTGTGGCATTCTATGGGATGGAAAAACTGCATGAATGGGAATCCTATCTTTTGTGGCTGAGGACAGGAAAGGCAGAAATACACAGATGAGGTGGTGAGAGGCCCGCTAGTAGCAGCAACCCAAAACCCACATTTTTTAAACTGAATCATACATTCCAGGGTTCAAAATATGCAGTGTCCTAAGACTGGCTGCTTTAAACAAGACATTATGAGCGTTTATAGGCCGTGTATTTTAGAATTGAAGTGATAGAACTTGTGTCATATCCCTAGGAAGCTTTTCAAGGTAACACACAAGAATGCAGGACCATCCAAATGTTTGCTCATGTACTTTTCCTCCTTTCTGCACGCTCCATTGTTTCACTGATGAGCAGAGCTGGCAAGAGATAAACCCACTTTCAAAATCAGCAGATCTCAGCGCCTGTCCTGCACAGACAGAAAGGGAAGGGGAGCTGATGTTGTTGAAGCATATTCCCAATAGGAGTGACAGATCAAGCCACTGAAATTTCCTACACCTGCAAATCTCCATATTTGCAAACTGTGGTTAACATAACGGCTGTCACGAGGCACAGCCTGCATTTCAAAAGGGCCTTGTAGAGGCTTGGATATTGCTAAATGTCAGCCTTCAGCTCTAGGATCTCAAATAGGAAATAATAGATATAGACAACATTATCCTCTAAGATAGGCCACAATGTGTGAAACAGGAAAACAACCAGCTTTGCCATAACAGCTCCTTTGTGAATGGCGCGACAGGGACTGAGGCTTGTGTTTATATGAGTCTGTACAGATCCACATATAAACACTGGCCTGAGATGGGTCAGTGGATGTACTAAATGAAGGCACCATGGCATTGTTCTGCATTGTCCCACTTGATTCTAATAAAAACACTTAGCAAGGCCTAGCCACATGTATTTCTGACCTGCTAGTTAGTGTGTTATTATACTTGCTTCCTGGAATAACAGAAAGGGAACTTGCCTTCTACAGAAATGGATTGGTGGTCAGAGATTTTCTGACTAAAATAGGCTTATTGCACAAATAGGGTTTCTACTTGCTGCTGCATTGCACCCTCATAACTTCTGTTTAAACTGCAGGTTGACTTCTACAGGGCACCCAGCATTTAGCAGGGGTGACGGAGAACTCCCCTGGTCTGAACATGTTCTTTTTTTCCCCGCATACACGTGGCGTGAAAAGTTTTTAAGTAGCATTTTTCCCCTACAAGTGAGTTTGGCCTGTGCTGGCTGCTGCTGAAGGAAGAGCGTATCCCTTAACCACACACTCCAACTGTAGAGTCAGCTAGCGAGAGGGATGGGGAAGAGGCGTCTGTTTCAGATTAAGGGATTGTTCCAAAACTTTCTGTTCAATGCAAAAAACACAACACCAAATGCTTGTGCTGTGAAACGGCCAGAACCCTTCAAGAGGGATGGGATGGGAAGAACAGAATATAGCAGATGCAAAGTAAGCTTGTGTTATGATCTGTCCGAGTATGGGAAATGGAGAACCAGAATAAGAATGGTCATTAGAAAAGGTGGGAACTAAATTATCAACTTGCCAATAAGGATTTCACCATTGGTCAGAATTATTACATTTTTCAAACATAAGGTTTACATTATTCTTTTTTTTAAGCAGAGAAAAAAAAAAGTATCTGTTCCAAAGTTAAAAAGTCCAGCAATAATTCAACAGTTTCCAAAATATTAAAGTTTGAAAAAGTATGGAGAAAATTATTTGTGGTTTTCTAAGCAGCTAAAGATTATAGAATGAGGTTATTGGCTTTTCTGTGATTCCATCTCACCCTTTTCCTCTCTCATTCCTCACAGATTTATAAATCTTGGAAGCTTACTGTGTAGCAGGCTCATCAAATGGGAAGTCATCAGCACCTTCTCAGTAAGACTTCCATTTTACAGGCCTCTGATGAAGGGAAGGATATTTTAATTCACTCTAAAAGAGGACCACCAGCAAAATTTACCTACAATATTTATTTGAGGCTATTTTTCCATGGAACATGAATGGAAGTGTTTCATTGTTGTTCTAAAAAGCAGAGGGAAATTTGAATACCACAAGGCCTCACGCTGAGACCTGCAACTTGGGTAGGACTCTGAGCAACATCCCAACTTCAGTCCTGCTGGGGAACAGGCTGTTGCTTTAGTGGACAATCTTACTTTTCATTTCCTATAAACAGCTCAAATCCTACGGATCAAATGCTCCTCTCACACCTCTTGTCCTAATTGTCGCTGTTGTCAAATGCAAACATTTCTTTCCCTTGCAAAAACCATGGGCTGATCAACTCAGAGCAATAAAATCAGGCAAAAGCGAGCTTGTGTGGGTTTGAGGCATCCCTTCGCGTCACTAGATGGCGATGCAAAACAGTTACGGTGTAGTTTAGTGGCTGATGGCGAGGTTGTGTAACAGGCTGCTGCGCTATATGGTGTTAACAATCCGGAGAACCACTCCTTGTATGCATGGCCACCGGAACGAGCTTGGGTACCAGTCCCATCTCTTTTAAGCTTGTTAAACTCACAGGTGAATCCACGCGCAGAAACTGTTGTTTTCCTTTCCCTACAACAGCCCCTACCCACTGCTCCCACCAGTGCAGCGACACCTTCCTACCAAGCTAATCCCCTGAACCCAGGGGCAGTGGCAGTGTTCAGGCTGTTTCTATACTGGATACGGCCCTGGCTTGGAAAAACCTGTCAAGCACATTTCTAACGTCAAGAAGGTGACCTGTTCACCTCCTCTCCTTAACGCCTGAGGTGTAGCTGGTTTTCTAAAAATGATACAGGGAGGTGCTATGTCGATTATTACTTAAGATCAGCTGGTCAAACCTAAACAATTTTAAAAGTAACAGCTAGAAGTTATCTTGCCACGCTGCTGGGAGCTCCAGGAATCAAGCTCGTATCCCATCTCCCACTTTACCAAGACCAGGGCTGGTCAGCTGAGTTTAGCTCCAGATTACAACCGCACTGCCACCTGCCTTCCAGGTCTGCCTTCAGTTACAGCTGCTCTGTGAGCAGCATTAGACTTGGTGGATACAAGAGGGGGGACGCAATTCAGCCTTGCCTTTACAGTTTAGCTAACGAGTTTGCTGCTGGTGCGTGAGCCTGGCAGAGCTTGGCTGCCTCCCTGAGAGCTGTGCCTGTTCTGGCTCAAGTCACACCTGAAGCTCAGGTGGGCACTTTCTTTATTCCTTCTTTCTGCATGGGACTCGTGTGTGTATCCACTACTCTTCAGACCTGGAATACCAGAATGAGATGGACAAGATGCTAAAGGCCAATACAGTCATGTAGGACTTATTCCCCTGCCAAGAAGAAGTCCCCTAGTGCTCCACCCAGTCCAGATTTAAGTGACTCAGGCACCGTGAGATCTTGCCATCTCCCTTGGGAAGTTACTTGCAAAGTTTTAATACATCTCCTCCTTAACCTCAAACGTTGCACCCTGGCCTTGCTTTTGTCCAGTGATCCCATTTACCCATCCTTCCTGGTAAAAAATCTTCTGCTCTCTAATTCTTCATATCAGAGCCTGGTGGCTTGTCAGTTGCCCAAGCTTCATCTATTTTTTAACTATATCCTCATAAGCCACTCCCTTAGTCTCTCAATCTCTTGTGTTGTTCTTCTCAAAGAGAATTAAATATGCCCCTCTATAAATAGTTCTGGTTGGTGTTCCAGTCTTTGCTGATCTTTCCATTACCAAAACTTCTTGACATTTTATAGCCCTTCATCTGCTGTGCATGATGGCATGCAGATGTTAGTCATACAGATGTCAGGCATTTTTGGCTACCAGTACAGCAATAAAAGAAATATTTCTCTAACACAAGAACTTGAGAACTTAAATGAACTAAGTAATGACAGGTTAGTACTATACCAAGTTCCCGTTGCTTCTTGCTGTTGGTGAATAACATCTCATTTGCCACTTACGTTTGGGAAAAAAAATGCTCAGTCTTCTCTCCCATACTGTTCCTTAAGAAATCCTAAACCCTCCCCTTTACAAAGATGACCCCACACCACTGCTAATGCGTTAATTTGCATAAATGTGGCCATTGGTGGGCTACCCCAATGGTCTGTCACTCTTGCCTTCGTTCTCTCCTTGTCACTGAGCTCTCACATCCATCTATCTTCAACAGAGAATCGTCTTCCTGAAGAAGAGTTTTTCTTGATATTCCAGATTTTTGATTGCAAGTGTATTACCATCCTGGCCATAGCCAGGCTACTAAAAGCCACCATGGATAAAACCCATAAACCCCTATTGCTTTAATGAATACTTAGCAGTTAACAAGAATAATGTTCTATCAGATGGAACAGCGCATTTCCAAGGTTGAGATTAAGGGGAAGTAGTCTCAGAGTGCTGGTCACAGTTTTAGCATCAACTAGCAGCAATAGATACTTGTAGACAGTTTACAAGAGTGGGGGGCATTACTGGAGGTGTGAAGCCAGTACACTTCAGTAGGTAGTTTTTGATAAATCGCAATGCTGTTAGTCCATAATAGGATTGGGGTGCTTCCTCTGTTGTGGCTTTGGGTTTATTCCCCTGGGAGGGGTAGCAACTCTAATACTACTAACGTAAATGAAAATCAGAGTATAGAGTGTGTGGAAAAGAAATAAAACGGATTTGGTACCTGATCATCTGCTTTGTATCTTGCAGAGATGTGATAGATCCTGAATGGTTTTGGAGAGCACAAATATGTGGCCTCATGCTTCTGAAAATAAAAGATCACTATGGGAGGAGAAGCGAGCTGGCTACTTTATAAGCATCTGCATCATGTGACCATTTAATATTAGTGACCGCTGTAGAAAGGACACCAAAGAGAACTAGAGGTCCAAAGACACTGGCATCTCCAACAGTAGTAGGTATGTATCAGCATAAATTAGACTTCCTTACTCCAACAATGTGACTTGCTAAGCTACCTGTAAGAAATAAGATATCTAAATCATGTTTTACCCATCATTTACCCATTTATTAAATATTTAAGACAATCTCTTCTTGGTAGACCATGGGCTTTGGTTCTTTGCTCTCTATTTTGACTGCCTGGACACACATATACACTCACAAAATTTTGTATCTGACTAAGTGATGTCTGCTGTATCTTGATTCTCCCAGTGCTGACACAAATGTGTAAAGCAGCTTTAACAGTTCTGGTCATTTGTGTGTTAAATTTCCATTGCTGCTGGAAAAATCCCAGGTCACCTCCCCTCAGTGGAAGCAGGAGCTTGCTATAGTAATTATGGAAAAAATAACAACATCCAGACATGAAAACTTGGACCAATTATTTCACCTGGGATCTCTTTCACAACATACTTGCTTTCTTATTTCTTTCTCTTTCCTCTCTAATTTTTTGGAAGACTGTGGTCTCTATTAAGTTTTCAATTTAATTGTATCCTATAAATATGAACAAAATCCAGGAGTCTTCACTGAAGACAGAACTTTGCCACAGATCTCAAGGCATCTGGGTTCACATATCAGCAACACGTGTGGATTTACATACAAGGCTGCCTTTACCATGAAGTTAAGAAAGCCAAACCAGCAATGGAAATACCAGTCCTTACTGTGTATTTCCTAGAATCATAGACTTACAGAATGGTTTGGGCTGCAAAGAACCTCAAAGACCACCTAGTCTCAAGGCCCTGCCATGGGCAGGGACACCCTCCACTAGCTCAGGTTGCCCAAAGCCCCATCCAGTCTGGCCTTTAACACTGCCAGGGAGGGGGCAGCCACAGCTTCTCTGGGCAGCCTGTGCCAGGGCCTCACCACAACCCCAACTCTCTCTGTCTTCATAGAAGAGGTGCTCCAGCCTCCTTATCATCTTCATGGCCCTTCTCTGGACTCATTCCAACAACTCCATGTTTTTCCTGTACTGGGGACCCCAGAGCTGGCTACAGCAATCCAGGTGGGGTCTCACCAGAGCAAAGGGGCAGCTGATGTTCTCTTGACCTGGTGGTCTCATTTCTTTTGATGCAGCCCAGGATATGTTTGGCTTTCTGGGCTGCAAGTGCACATTGCTGGGTCATCTTTAGCTTCTTACCAACCAACATCCCCAAGTCCTTCTCCCGAGGTTTGCTATCAGGCCATTCTCCACACAGACTGAAGTTGTGCTTGAAATTGCCCCAAACCATGTGCGGGACCTTGCACTTGGCCTTGTTGGACTTCATCCAAGTTGCATGGGCCCACCTCTCCAGCCTGTCAAGGTCCCTGTGGATGGCATCCCTTCCCTTCAGTGTGTCAATTGCATCACACAGCATGGTGTCATTGGTAAACTTGCTGAGAATGCCCTCAGTCCCACTGAGCATGTTGCCAACAAAGATGTTCAATGGCACCAGTCCCAGTACCAGCCCCAGAGGAACACCGCTCGTCACTGGTCTCCACTTGGACATTGAACCATTGACTGCAAAGCTCTGAGTGTGACCATCCAAACGATTCCTAATCCACGGAGTGGTCCATCTGTCAAGTCTCCATCTCTCCAATTTAGACAAAAGGAAGTTGTGCTGGACAATGTCAAATGCTGCACCAGTCCAGGCAAATGGCATCAGTTGCACTTCCCTTATCAACCAACAATGTGACCCTGTCACAGGAGGTTGTGAAATTTGTTATGCATGATTTTCCCTTAGCGAAGCCATGCTGGCTCTCACCACTCACCACCTTATTTTCTATGTACTTGGGCCTAGTTTCCAGGAGGATCTGCTCCATGATCTTGCCAGGCACAGAGGTGAGACTGACTGGCCTGTAGTTTGACTGACTGGCCTGTATTCTTTCTCTGAAGAAAACTGTTATATAGATTTCCCTCTCTTTTGTTTTGTTCTTTGTCCCTGTTTGATCAGGGATATTTGATCATTAATAAAACTCTCTAAGGTGAGGTGATGGGGAAATAAATACACTTGTTTTGGTCTTCCAGGTCTACTTAGCACAGGCCTCCTGCCACTGTTTCTCCTGTGAGTCAGCCTGTTCATTGCAAAGAAATGTTGACATTGGACTGCTTTATCCTATGTATTTAGACAGAAGCTGTCTGGACTGGGACATCATTCTGTGGTCATACAGAGCATACAGAGGTACCAAACTCAATGGCAGGAACTTACTGCCCTATAGTAGTACTAGTGCTTCTAGTACAGGGGCACTAAAATGCTCCATCACCAGCCCACAATCTGGAGCAATGATCTATCTGAGGAGGACAGTGATGTTTTGCCTCTGAAGGCTTAAAAATAGCAATGTACATGGTCTCTGTACATTGTAATGGAATTAGACCCAAAAAGTAAACCTTGAAATGCTATCTAATGTATAGTCTATCATATGTGTCATTTCAGATGTGAGCCTCTACAGGGGTATAATCCAAGAACAGCAGCGATATATTAATAAAACATGCTTCGACCACATTTTTTCTGGCAGATAGTACTTTTGCACTGTAGCCCAAAATATATAATGAAATCCAGATCTCACTAGTTGCTGGAATGTCCTTTGTCAATAACTGTGAAAAATGTCTCTCACTCTGCAGTGCAAAACTGAGCTGTGGAATTTATGTGCATAAGTTCTTCCACCCTTAAAAAGTGTTTTTTATCCTGAATGAAAATACTGACGCTGATTGTGCATGGCAGAGACCACTCCCTACCTCTGCTGTATATCCTGATCCCTTCTGCACCAATTTTGTTTATGTGAATTTATTGCCTGTGAAGTAGACTACCTCAGTAACCTCAACCCCCCAGGTTTGCTATTATTGTTTGACTAAAAATTAATACCAGTACTACCAAATGGGAAAGAGATGCACATGTACATCTCCTCAATGTGAGACACTCTATCAGGGACTAGGATCCCTTTTTATTCTTTGCTAGGGAAACTATTAGAATTCAACTGCACAGCTAGATTTTGGCCCAGTGCAAACCTATCCACATGGCACCAATTTGGGTTTGGTCCTGACCTCAGCTGAGATTGGGACACAGACCTTAAGAAAACAAACAAACTCTTGGGACCAATGTCATGATTCAAGGCTTCTCACACCATTTTGCATGCTCTTCATGTTTTCAGTTGAAAGTACCAGACTAGTCATCATCACTTTATTGCCAGCTGCTGACTCCTCACCATCATCTCATGATTTATGGCTTGAGAACTAGCTGCCTACATCATTCTGCACTAGTTCCATTTCTAGAAGTAGGACAGAAAGGTCACTGGATTCATGTCCCTGTAGCCTGACGGAATGATGTGACTAATCAAACTAGCCATTTGCCCCCCTCTCCCAGGTGAGGAGGTTCTGCCTACAGAAGGAAAACAAAATTCCTCAAGGAAAAGGAAGAAGTGTATTCGACATCCAAACAGCGTGTTCAGGAGGCTAGCATGGACCTCCCGAAAGCAAATGAAACCCCTTAGAGGAGGCTGTGGAAACTTCATCCCACTCTAAAAGATTCTACAGCTTTTGATTTGATTTTCTCAATAGTCAAGTTTAAGCAAGATACTTGCCCATTTCTTCTCTGTCTTCCTGGTGTGCTTCTCTGAGGTTTGGGCAGCAGGCACTGGTTCTGAAAACTAGTTCAAGGAAAGAAGTTAAGATGCCAGGCTTCTGACCACTTGTACTCCTTTTACCCATTTTGATGACCTCACCTACAGGCCCCTGGCCTGTGAAGTATTGATGGTCAGAGCACCCACCACCTTCCTCTGCGAAAGATTCCAAAAACGTCTGGCAGAGAAGATCGAGTTCAACTCACAGGAGCCGAGGGAGAGCCACAGGCTACCACTGAGCAAGACACAGGAGTGTCTATTCACAGAAAGGAAGGAGAAAAGAGTCACTCCACTGAACACTAAATACCACAAGGTGCCTGACAGCATATCAGGAAAGACTAGGGCCATGAATGCCTGCCAAAGAGCATAAACAGCATGACAAGAAAAATGGTACATTATCTGCACATGATATTTCCAGCTGTCACTTTCAGGCTTGAATTCTCTTCAGTCTGACCTGGAGCAATAGTAAGTTCTTATTCTGCTTCAGTCTTTTGCCTCGATGCACCTTGCCTTGCCTCACCTCGCCCCCATAGAGCCATGTCAGCACCAAAGTGAGGTGAAACACCAGGATATGCTTAAAGTGCTCTTCTGCCTTAGAACCATCAGAGGATTTTAATCTTCTCCATTGACTAGTAATGAGTGTTAGGAAAAGAATGTGTTCAGCCGCGTAACAAGTTATTTTTTATATTCATCCCCAAAACATTCTGACACGTAATCACTGTGAGCAATCACTGAGCACAGCCCTGTTTTGGAAGGCTCTTTTATTGCTGAACCGTAGCACAGCCTGGCTTTTAAACATGATCCTTCTCCACTCCTACCCCTTCAATTTTATAATCAAAACAAGTCTTTAAAAACAAAACCAAACCTTTTGTTTTTTTAGATTTTAATTACAAGTCATGAGAAAAAGATTTTTAAGCCAGAATATTTTAGGACAGATAATAAGGCCCACAAATATGTGAGGAACAACCCCTTCTGAATGAGTGGGCTCTGGTTTCTGGCAGAATCTCATTGAAGTTCCTCTACCCAGTGTGGAGGAGAGCTGAGTCGTCTTCGGCAAGTGAATGACCTGATTGTATTGCAGGGCAATTTCTACTTGATCTTCTTCCAAGTGTGCAAAGCCTTAAGTGTTTGCAGTTGGACAAAACAGTTGTCAAAGAGATCAGACCTGAGGGGGTCTGCATTAAGAATCCAAGTCCTAGTATTTGCGCAAAGAGAGAGGTTGCATAAGCACCAGCTTACAAAGGGCGGCTGTGAGAGCCAGGAGAGAGTTCCCCCTCTGTTCAGAGGGGCTTGACATCAACTGGCAGGTCCCCAGACAAAAGAAGGGAGAAGGACAAAGAAAGCCTTCCAGAGACAGGAGGTGGCATGGATCAGTGTTCAGACCCATGTCAGCATGAAGTCCTCTTGTGCAAAGGAACAAAAGTTAGATGAAAACTCAGGCCCTCACAGCTGGTGAGTTCATTGCCCTGGCCAAGTTCATTTATCCATCTAGGCATGTGATTTGGGAGAGCTAACCAATGGCACTTCATGGGACAATCTTGAACATCAGTATGATGAGATGCCAGTAGTACAGCTTCCCCGTGGGGTTACGCTCCTGTAAGAGAGGGATGTTGCCCCAACTCACTGACAAACGGAGCTAATGAAGTCTGCTTTCCCTAATGATTACAAGGACTATTCCCGTGGCTGCCTGTCTGGAGCTATCCCAAGGCTATTTCTGTGGTTTTTGGGACACTACACCTCAGCAGCCGTATCATGGAGAAGCACACTGGGGTGGCTCTGTCCCTCCCACCGGCCTGTGCGTGGCAGCAGCGTTTGCAAGGCCGGCAGATGGCAATCTTCCTGCTCCTTTGCGCTCGGGCCTAGCGCTTCCATCTTAGCCCATGTAACTACAGTTGCATCAGTCGCTTTGGGGTAGGACTTGTGTCAGTCCGGGCCAGAAGATATTTTGTTCTCCCTGGCTCACGTTTCCATCCCAGATGTCAACCAGATGTGGAACAAGAAATAGGTCTATGTGAGAGCCTCCCGCTCACCGGGAAGCTCTGTAAGCTGGACAAGGAGAGGTGTTAAACTCAAGGTCAGCTCAAGCACAAGCCAATAATCACACCGAGACATCAGAATTTCACTGTATCTCAAATATAGCTTGAACCTTTGGGGCTGCAACCCTGTCAGGACCTCGGAGGCTTTGCCTCAGTTTAAAACATTTCATTTTAAAGTTCGCAGGGTTTGTTTTTAAAGCTTGAATTGTCAC
Organism: Gallinula chloropus; assembly: GCF_964237585.1. NCBI lineage: Eukaryota > Metazoa > Chordata > Aves > Gruiformes > Rallidae > Gallinula > Gallinula chloropus. Next base: position 91,410,054 of record NC_140085.1, read on the forward strand.
ATTGCATCACCAGTTCCTAAGCAACATTCCTGAGGGCTCCACAGAAAAAAATGTATATTTAAAAAGTGAAGACCCAAATGAGGCCAACCAATCTATCAAAAGCGCCTTTCTATTTTAGGAGCGTGATCTGACTAACCAGGCACTGCTCTTTTTATTATGGGTCACTGCTTTTGCAAGCCTCCCTGTACTGACTCCTTTTCCTGCTTACATACAGGGGGCTGCGGCAGAGTTTCCCTGTTTACACTATTAGTTGTTATTTCCCCAGCTGCTGGCTAGGTTATGACCCCAGTCAGATCACTAATAATAGCCTCCTCCCCTCCCAGGAAAGCGAGGAGCCAGCGGGGTTCAAGCAACCTGTCCCTTCTAAGAGCATCAACAATGTCTGGCTTCACAGGATTCAGGCTCTGGTGCTCTCTACTCAAGTAACCCCCCACTGGCATCAGCAGGGGAATCTACTACACCTGCTTATCAGGCTCTCAGCTCCCCAGTGCCATACAAAGCAACTGATGTCAGTTTTCCCAGCCGTTTGCCTTCATTGTAGTCAGGGTGTCCTCCAGTCTCCAGAGGATTGCCTGGAAGCCTATTGAAAAAGAAAGTTCTTCCCGCTTGCACCTCTGTATGTCTCCTTCTTGCAGCTACATTATGTCTCCAAGTTCCATAGGATGGAGAAAGAAGCCTAATTCAGGAGAGGGCTTTCCCTTTAATTCCTCAGCAGCTGAGACAGTGCAGTTGTGCACAAACCCCTGGACACATTCAACACATATATAGGTATATCTAAGTCTGATACATAAAGCAGAATATAGAAAGACTGACAGTGGTGTCATGCTCATAATGACAAATATTTTCCCTTTTGGGGCACAACATTAACTTTCAGTTCGTTGTTAAAAACCACTCTTGAGGGCTACAGGGCACGTACACTGCCTTGTGCCTTTCTGAAACTGCTCTTGTCGGTTCGGTGGGCTAGAGACCTAATTTCCATAGCCCACCAGAGAGCTGCACTCTTCAGGGCTGGGGGCCATTTTGATCTGAAATTTCCCAGAAGGAAGAAATTCCCTGTGAGGGCGGTGAGGCCCTGGCACAGGCTGCCCAGAGGAGCTGTGGCTGCTCGCTCCCTGGGAATGCTCAAGGCCAGGCTGGATGGGGCTTTGGGCAACCTGAGCTAGTGGAGGGTGTCCCTGCCCATGGCAGGGCTTGAGACTAGGTGGTCTTTGAGGTTCTTTGCAGCCTAAACCATTCTGCGATTCTATGATGAAATGTGTTCATAGGGATCTCATTTCATCTTTTTTCCATGCCTTCTGATCCAGCCAAGAAGGTCTCCTAGAGGCTTGATTTGAAGACTAAGCAGCAGAAAACCACCACATTCTTGGGGAAATTATCCCTGGGTTTAACTGAGATAATTATTTAGAAATTACAAGTAATTGTGATTGCTTTAAGTCTGCATTTGTCAGGATTTAACTCCTAATCATTGGATATCCTTCTGCCTTCCTCTGATGGATTAAAAAGCCATTTACTTTCGGAAGTCTCCTTCCTGTGTATGCATGAAAAGATCACAAATGACCAAGGCATGGCTTGAAATAACTTCCACATAGTTATTTTCCCACCACCATTTCAGTGGGACTGCATCCAAAACATCACATCGCTTTTTGCACCCTTTGCAATCCTTTTGAAAAGCTCGATGTGCATAGCAGTAGCCACCTTATTGTTACTACATGTGGGTTCCTAACTTCTTGCTGACATGCCAGCAGACCCTCTCCTTGCTGCAATATCACACCAAAAGCTTCCAGTGGCTCCTCTACTGTGAATTATAAGTTCACAGAGTATCTGCCTTCTAGGATATTGTTCTTTATTTTATGCATGTTTCGCACATTTTTTTTGCTTCTTGCTGTGTGACCTTGCATCTGTCCTTTAAACTACACATTCCCTTTACCAGAAGTCCCACGTTGGCCTGTATAAATTACCGACTTTCTAAGAAATTCTAATGCCAAGTATTTCCAGCACCCATTTCAAGTTTATTCCTCACCTCAGCTAATGATACTAAGAAGCATCAGCCTTGGAAATAATCCCTGTGGATCCATGTTTTCTTGTGCACTAGTCTCACCCTACAGCTGCCTTACAATCTGTTACCTTCTGCTACCCTCTGATATATTTAGGACAGATTCTGTAGCGTGTTACTTTTTCAATCAGGTTGGGAGAGCAAAGCAAAGTCCTCACAGAAATTCTTTCTTGTATCTATAATTGGATAGAATAGAAAGCATAGATAATAAGGAAATCTGTTTCCTCTGTTGTCATGTACGGAGTGTTTTTCTTGGCTTCATTAGACCTATGCAGATAAATGATGTTTTGCTTCTGTGTGGTTTCAAGCTATCACCAACAATAAAATTAAGGTAACAATTGGGTTTTGGTTTTTTAAACAAATATTTGACTTCAGCATTGTAGGGTCCTTTTTGTTTGTTTTTTTTTTTTTTTTTCCTCCCAATAAAACTGGAGGAAACATTTAAACGGAAACATATTTTTTAATTATATTTTCTTTGAAAGATCACATTGAGAAATGTAATGTTTAGAGACTTCTTTTTTTCCTTGTCAAAATGAATAAGCCAGAAGACATGCCACTAATTTAAGTGGAAAATGTTACCTGCCCTTGCTCTGCAGAGCTCCAGTTATGTGGTTCTTATGAGAGGTACAAACCTCTTACTTCCCAGCCGATGTAGAGTATGATATTTTGGGAGGGGTTGCACATTTTTTCACTCATGCTGATATGAGCACAGGCATTCTGCATCCTCCCCGCCTTCAGGGCAAACCACTGGCCACAGAACGCCAACTGTGGACACCCATACTAGTGTTTATCAGGGCACTGGACAATTAAAAAGCAAAAATTACACAAAGAAAGAAAGAGAGAAAGAAAAGAATTGGGTTTTTTCTTCCTGAAACATTAATTTCAAGAGAAGTAGAAGGTACACCTTCCCCTCCTGGCCCAAGATAACCGCGGTCAGATCCAGTATGTTACCATGGAAATGTAGCAGCATCTCTGTAAATAATAAGTGAAGTCTTGGAAGACAGTAAAGGCAGTATTAAGGTCTTGGATGTTTGTAGATGTTAGCCATCGACTACAATTAAGTGGTGTTTTACACTGAAGGTGCATGACACACTGAAGCCAGTGTGAATCGGCTAAAGACCAGGTGCTGGCAGTGCTGCTGTGCCAGTTTACGTCAGCTCAATAGAATGGTGTCATTTACACCATGAAGGCAGAGCAAGGGACGTGACCCTGTCTTTACCCGTGCCTCCTTAGGTATTTTTGCACCTTTTCTCTCTATTTCTTTTTTTACTGCTAGCGTACATTCCTGGGGAACACACACAGCCCTCATTTTAACACAGTAACAAGCATCTTGGTCTCTTTAAAAGCTACAAGTAGCAAACAGCCGTGCCTGTATGATGTTTTCTGAAAAGACTGTACGTGAGGACCTGAAAAAGAAATTGTTTGGAAAGTGGAAATAAATCGGATTTCGTTGGAGAATTCCCAGAAAGAAAACAAACAAGGAAAAGGGGAACAGGAGGCAGAACTCACGGGGTTAAAACCCGGTATCTCTTAAACAGCAGAGTTGTTACTGATGGGGAAAAACACTTCTCACAGAACTAATTCTATCCAGGGTGTGCAAAAGAGAAAGCCAAGGTTGGGGAGCGCCAGGGAGCTGGGACGCGTGAAGGAAAGAGTTAAAGTTGGAGTCACCCTCTCTGAAGTGCTCTGTGATGCTGTGCAGTGTTTCAGCCCCCAGAGCCTTCCTCCTCCTCCTCCCTCCCTGTGTCGGAGTGGGGAGGAGGCGGGTTCTGCTGAGCTGTTAAATCCTGAGTGAAGTTTCCCCCATTTCCAGTGGCCACCGTTGTCTGAGGCTGCTTCGGAGCAGAGCTGGGTTACCCTGACATTTCTGGGACTGCGGCCAGCCAAGAAGGGAAAGCAAAGAAAAGACAAACCTTCTACAATTTGCTTTTGTCAAAGAGTGGAGAAAGGGGAAAGGGAAGCCTCTTTTTTTTTTTTTTTTTTTTTTTTTTTTCCTTTTCTTTTCTTTTCAGCATCACATTCCTGTGTTTTTCTTCAGCCTGGAAAATATCTTAATGCCGGTGCTTTTCTCTCTGGAAACAAAGGAGCCAAACGGGACGGAGGAAGCAAGAAGTGGGAAGGAGGCTTGGGAAGTTTAACAGAGAGAAAGAGACACGGAGCAGCTGGGATTTCCCTTTTCTTAAATGAAATCCCTGCCTGCGCGGGTAACCGGTAGAGCAAAAAGCCAGACCTGCAGGTAAATGGAGAAGCAGAAATCCCAAAGGAAACTTCCGCTAACCTCATCCCGCTTGTCAAGAAGGTGAAGAAGAAAGAAAGTTAAAAGACACACGGGGAGCCGGACAGGCTCTGGGACCTGTTGAGTGTGTAGAGATAAATCACCGGGCAGCAGCAAAGCTGTATGGCATCGCTCTCCTTTTAAAGGAAAAAAGACGTGAAACGTTGTCGCTGGAAGGGAAACTTCCCTGAGAGTGTAAGTCTGAAATCAGATTCCTGCCTTTCTGCTCTACGCACCAAACCTTTTCTCTGTGTGTGTGTGTGTGTGTGTGTGTGTGTGTTTGCCTGTGTGAGAGTCTGAGAGACAGAGAGAGAAGGATGCAGATCACCGCGTCCCTTTAGACAGACAGGGTCATGTTACAGGCAGATGATCTCATTTTTGCATAAAAAACCCCATGCATTTTGCGCTTTTCCAAAAATAACTGTAAACTGTACGAAGCCACCAGGGCAGGACTGAGGTGTGCTCGGCACTGTTAAATCACCAAAAAAAAAGCCAGCCAGCCTGCGCTCTGCTTTTCTTCATCACTTGCGCAAGATACCATCATCGCGCACTGTTAACGTCTAACTTCTCCTCTTTTTCCTCCTCCCTGCAAGCGGATTGCACAATGAACTGGAGGCCGGCTCTCAGCTTAGCCCTGCTGTGGGCAGCATGGCTAGTGTGCGGCTCCGAGAAGACCGTTCGGCTAGCGGAGAGAGGGAGCCAGGGAGTTAGGAAAGTGCCCCTGGCTTACAGGGCTCCAAGCAGCCTCCCGAGAAGGTCTGGAGCACCCCTGAGGAATTTGAGCCCGAATCCCCAACATCCCGTCACCAAGAGGGATTCTTCAGCACCTCCAAAGGCACCTGCCAATCTCCTGCAAGGGGAAGCGCGTTCCCAGGCCAGGGGCATGGGGATCAGAATGAGACGGGTACAGAGACTCACAGCTGCAGCCAAATACTCCAAGTCTGAGATGATTAAGGATGAAGGGATATCCTCTGCCTCACAGACACGAGTGGTACGTTTCCCTTCGGGGTCAAGTTCTCCCAATGTCCTGGCCAGCTTTGCTGGGAAAAATCGGGTGTGGGTCATTTCTGCCCCCCATGCCTCAGAGGGCTACTACCGGCTCATGATGAGCCTGCTGAAAAATGATGTTTACTGCGAGCTGGCTGAGAGGCACATCCAGCAGATTGTGTTGTTCCATGATGAAGGGGAAGAAGGGGGAAAAGTCAGAAAGATAACCAACGAAGGGAAAATCCTGGAGCAGCCACTAGATCCTGCTCTTATACCTAAGCTCATGAGCTTTCTGAAACTGGAGAAGGGGAAATTTGGCATGGTGCTGTTGAAGAAAACTCTGCAGGTGGAGGAAAGGTATCCTTATCCAGTCAGGCTAGAGGCCATGTATGAAGTTATTGATCAGAGCCCCATCAGAAAAATTGAAAAGATGAGGCAGAAGGGCTTCATCCAGACTTGCAAAGCAGCTGGGGTAGAGGGTCAAGTGGTTGAGGAATCTAATAATGGGGGGACCACCCAACCTACCCCTGGTGGTGGCCATGTCCAGGTGTCAGCAAGGAAGGAAGAACCAAGGAGGAGCAATAATCAGCCAACAAGGACCAAACCAGTGAGGAAACCAATGACAACCATGGTGGTCACTTCTCTGCCTACCGTAAGGACCACTACCCTCCCTCCCACCACCACAACTACCCGTGCCACCACCCGCGCAGTGACAACGGCAAGCCGGTCTGTGACAACAACTACACCCTTCCCCACCACGCAGAGGACCTGGACCACAAAGTCGCATTCCACCACCGAGTACCACAGGCTCCCAGCAGCCCCTGACGCGACCACGCCACGAGTCACAGCCTCTGAGGATTTCTACTCTCCTGCGTGGAAGGGAAACCGCAGGGACCGGCAGCGCGGCCACCCGGAGAAACACTCGGCAGCCACACGGAAGCCAGGCAAGGCTGCCCGCTACGACATTTCCACAGAAGGCCCAACGGCCCCCTCAGTGTACAATACAAAGGCAAACGTGGGCCGATTTAAAGACAATCGAACGGACAGGAAGGACTACAGCCATAGGGACCTGAATGTCACACCAGGGCAACACAAACCAACTAAGACTAAACCACCAAAAAAGAAAGCCCAAGAAAAGATACTGAGCAATGAATATGAAGATAAATATGACCCAAGCAAGCCAGCTAGTTCCCATTTGGAGGAAGAGATTGCAGTAGGAAATATTCCTCCAAAGAAAGGAAAAGAATCAAAGAAGCATGAGCGAATGGATAAACCTGAGAAGAAGAAGAAGAAGGACAAGCTGCAGAAGAGTGAGAAGCAATCCAAGAAGGACAAAGCTGAGAAAAAGAGCAAGCAGGACAAAGACCGAAGCAAGAAGAACAAGAAAGGGAGCAGGACTGAGAATGAGGATTTCCCCAAGCCTAACAAGAAGCCTTTCCTACAGCCTCCCAGGAAACTGGTGACTGACCTCCTGGAGTATTTTGAAGGCAAAAGGCGGCTCATTGTAAGTAACTCATTCATCTGAATCTGATTACATAAATGAAGTCATATCTCCCTTCTAGTAGGAATATTTGGAACAGAAAGTTTATGGTGATTTTGTGTTATTCTTTTTTGGTGCTTTTCTTAAGAGGTAAATTTTTGAAACCCAGACGATCATTTCCAACAGGGCAGGTTTTGCAGCCTTGTATTAGAATCTTAGATGCGGTAAGAACATCAGTCAGCTAGGAATTAGGCTAAAACCTCTTCCCAGTTGCTTTCAGTCACTTTAGCACTGGAATAGGCTGCCAAGGGGGTTGTGGAGTCTCCTTCTCTGGAGATATTCAAGACCTGTCTGGACGCTGACCTGTGCGACCTGCCCTAGGGAACCTGCTTTGGCAGGGGGGTTGGACTTGATCTCTGGAGATCCCTTCCAACACCTACAGTTCTGTGATTCCATGAGCCACCATGTAGCCACCAGATTATTTTGTTTCCAATGGATATGTAGGTGTCAGGATCTGTAAAGTTATGATCGATAAAATGAAGTTCCAGCATAGACTGCATCCCTTCATTGCTCTGGGGTACTCACCAGTGTTACCACGTTTTGATGCTCAGCCTGTCCTGCCAGCTGGCACACCTGTTTTTTGTTGGTGCTGGTGTCCTAAAACTGGAAGCAAGCCCAGTGGCTTGGCAGTACTAGTGCATGTCTGACTGGGGTTATGCACAAAGGTGTATGATCAGATTCCTTGAGGTAGGATTGTTACATTTGCTGCTCTTTCTGACGGGAATTTGGCATTCACATCTCCTAGGCATCTTCAGAAGAAGATCCCGTGTGAGCTTTATTTTGTTTTGTTTTTTTCCCCTGCTGTTTTTATTAAAATATAACACTATGGTAAGTTTTCAAGTCTGAGAAACTCAGCATGGTCTGGAGTTACTTGTCCCAGGGTTTAATAGTGTTGTATGTTTTTCCAACTACTTATCTAAAAAAACACTTCACCTGGGACAGGAAACAGTTTTAGCTGTACTACAAATGTTTTTTCTGGCAGATGGCACATAACCTGAAAGGTACACTTTGAAAAACACTTCTTTAAAAATATTATTGTGGGAGCCAGTTTCTTGCAATTATTCCACTGCAAGCTGCCTTACAATAGGCAGCATCACAAGCATAGCTTTGACTTTTATGCCCCTTATTCCAATACAAGTAGCTAAGATGCCAAACTAAGATTTCAACCACTGGAATTTAATTAATCGTTCTGCTGATGATTCACAAACCTGAGCCGAAGCCAACTTTCTTCTGCCTTCCTTGTTCTTCCAGCTGTAGGGGCTATGCAGAGCTAGTAGGCTTGCATTCCCCAACATGATGGAAATGGAGAAGAGCCATATAGTTGAAAGGTTTGGACTTGATTGAATTTTGCAAAGAATGCCTATTAGTTGTTAACTCATAGTTAACCAAATCAAAAGCTCAGGGAGAGAAGTTTGGGATCTTTGAAACTTGGTCATGTATTTGAATGCTGTTGCTTCCAAAATGCATGCAGCACCAGGATAAATAAAAACAAAACTGAAGAACAGCCAAAAGCAGAGCTCACAGATGTCAGGCTGCTAATTCATTACACCAGCACAGTCCTGGCGACTTCAAGGCTGGTCTGAAATTTGAACCTTGTGATATTAAGCCACCTCACAGCTGGATCTCCAAGAAAAGAGTTGCACAATCTCAGGTTTTCAGGCCAAAACTCGCTGAAGACAAATGATTATGCCACGCTGCACTTTGCTTTTCCAGCATCTAGTATCATCCTCAGCCTGCCTGCTCAGACATTTCTTAGAGAACAGGTTTGATTTGGTCATTAGTAAAAGCAGTGGCTGAACTCTACTGTCTCTTTGCCACACATGGCATATGTGGAAAACAAAGAACTTCTCAAGCTTCTTTGAATCCACACACACGTCTATTTGCATCTCTTTCCTATCAAACTCCACAGTGCCCTTAGGGTTCATCCCTCCAGTTAAATGAACTAAAACTCTGCCATTCATGAGTCTTCAAACTCTCTCTTCAGAAAATTTGCCCACACTGCTGCAGAAGTAAGTCTACCTGAGTTATTCCCCATTGCCTTGATATACTTTTGTCTTTCAGCTGCTTTTATAGACTGGCTCCCAAGGGCATCATTTTGGTCCTTTCCCAAAAGCATTTTGAGAGACACGTGGGGTTTTTTGGCTTTGGGGGTTTTTTTGTGGTTTAGTTTTTTTTCATTAAGGACATGAGATTGCAGATCTAGTCATGAATTTCAAACATCCAGAGTTTTGAATGGTATTCTGGGTTAAGTTCAATCAATGACAAATACAGGATCCAACTGCAGAAGCTGAGAAAAAATGTATGGGTTTTGAGTCCTGCAGCCCCACCGTGCTATCATGGGGCTTTTACTGTGGTCTTACTAATGTTGAGAAGTCTTGTCTCAGTGAGTTTGTTTGGTTTTTTTTTAACCTCTCTGTGGTGATGAAATGCAGATTGATGGTTTATTTATAAAACTCCATTTACATGCACATGCACATATATGCAAATGCACATACACACACGTGCATGCAAATGTGGATAGACAGACACGATAAATATACTGCCTGAGTTAAAACAGAATTAGCACAAAGCTTTGATTTGAAGTTTGCTTTGCCTCTTAAATCTACCCTGCTTTGTTCTACGAGATTTGATGAAGTATATCAAACTTGGACTTGAATCATGTTCCTGCTTATGGCCTCTGAAACTAGGAGGACAACGCAAACGAATGGTCCGGATTTGATCTCAGTCCTCAAATACTTTTCACGATGGTTTTTTGTCATTTGAGGTATTCCTATGCAATTTAAAAGAATGTTACATGTTATGGCCCAGAAATCAAAGCCTCTTTGTGTCTGACTCATTCCCCTTCATGTCCCAGTGCCGGGTGCCTTTGCATAAATCAGAGTCAGATCTTATAAGCCCAGAAATGCCACATACATTTCAGTGCATTGATGAATGGGATTTATAAGGAGCATATCATAAAAATCAGCCTTCAGGCTCTACAAACTTTAGAAGGAAGCTAGAAGATGATTGCACCTGTTACAGACCAAAGCAGAAGTTTGCAAGTGAAGGATTCTGGTGGCTATTTATGACCTTAAACCATAAAATTTGGATCCAGACTCCCAACTCCCTTTGTGCTCAAGGGATTGGTGGCAGGTGCAGTTCACTGCCGCTGTTAGAACAATTACATTGCTAGAGCTGCAGCATTCCTCACCAAGTTCTGCTAGAAACTGGGGCATAGGACCACAGCAGGTTGTTATACACAATCCTTGCCTGGAATACCCACATCTCAATTACTGGTGAAGGATCTAGGCTGTGTGCTTCAACATTTTAAAAAAGTTAAATATTTGCAATTTTTAGGAGGCTTTGAAATAAGTACTGTAGAGAATTTTATACTTTTGTTGTTGTAATTTCCCCTCCTCCTGCTCTACCCCCATAGCCATGCCTTCTCAGCAAGGCCCATAAGGTATCAAAGGAGCTTAGAACAAAAGCAAAATCAGCAATTTTCACATGACTTCATGATGGCCTTAGCAAGTCTTCAAGGTCTTATAGGCCATGAGTTACATAAATATTCATGTGTTCAACTCTTGACAGTCAAAACAGCCACCAGGAGCCTTTGCCTGGACCATGGCATGAGGCCAGAGCAGCTGCCCTGTTCCCACTGTGAGAGGGTAGAGGGAATCCTAGATTCATGACACCACTGAAGGCTGCGAGGGAGACCTGGCAGGACAAGGGATAATAGAATATGTGGGGTTTTTGTAAAATCTAGTGCTATTTCTGCTATCAAGACTGCAGAGAGGCAGTGGGTGAGCTGGTGCCACCAGCTGGCGGCACACTTCCTAAGGTTGAACACCTCTGGGTCAGGCCTGGGCCTAAAGGTACCCTCCAGCCGTGAGTACATAAAATAAGGCTACAGAGCAGTCAGCAGCTGCATGGAAAAGAAAGCCCAGTTTGCAGACAGTGCATAGTTCTCCTGCAGTAAAATACTCATCTGCTTCCTTCCTTATACTAAACAAGCTCTTTTGTCTCTGCCACCGACCAGCTCATCACGACCCCCAAGGCGGACAACACCATGTATGTACAGCAGCGAGACGAGTACCTGGAAAGCTTCTGCAAGATGGCAACGAGGAAGATCTCTGTCATTACAATTTTTGGCACCATGAACAACAGCAGCATGAAAATTGACCACTTCCAGCTAGGTTCTTTTTTTCTTAATAATTTCTTGCCATTTTGTGGGCTTAATACAAACAGCAAAGGGAGAAATTTCCCCAGCTTGGGTCAAGATCTAAGGAAGATCATCTGTTGTACTCCAGTTGCACATTGAAACTCATTCCTCCTCCTTCCATGCCGACTACACCCTTTTTGTATTCACATAAATTTCTCTGGTATTTTCCATGTTTAGGCTTCCTGTGCTGTAACTTCAGCACCTTCAGCCTCTTTTGTGGGAATTCTTAAAGCCAGTGAAAGAGTGAAAGGCAGAAAAATTGGATGATGGCATGAGACAGGAAGAGGGAATCAGGCTCAGCTCTACCAATACCTTGAATACCAACCTCACTCTGCTATCAAATGGCTGCTGTAACACAATGTCCCCGTGACTCTGGGTTTTGCAGCACATGAGCCGTGGGTGGTTAGATATTGGCTAGTGTGGTTTAAACACTGCTTAAAGAAAGTTCAACATGGCTGTTGGCATGAAGGAGACTAGGGGCAGGAAATGCTGAAGGGTACTATGAGATTATATTCAAAACTTGGCTCAAGTTAATCCTATTTTGAAGTTCAACATCATTATCTTCCCACTGTGCTATATGGCATTTTCTCATGCCTTTGCACTCCTCACATGGCCATGGAAAAAGCTTCATTCTTCAGGGGCACACACTGGCTAAATCCAGGACAAAGAAAAACATGCTAGTTAGACCCCTTGCTGCAAGTTCCCTTCCTTCCCAAGGTCAGCTCTCCTAGGCTGATTTTGAGATGTTCACAAAGTGTTTTCCTCCAGAGTAAGGGGAGGTCCAAGAACATTTCCCCCTCCCTACTGACAGACAGATACTAATTTATAAGATTTCAACCACAGCTTCTAGGCATGGACAGTCTTACAAACTTGCACCGGCATACCTGATACTAAAAGGTTCACCATTTGAAGTCCTACCACCTCTAAAGCAAGAAAGATACCCATTAGTGTGAGTGCTTATTGCTGGCTATTGTAAAGAGGTTTATCTCACTGAAGCCAGAGATTTTGGAGGCACTATAAACCAGACTAAGAGGGACTCAAAAAGTAGCTCGTTCAGCCATATCAACCTTCTTTACATAGAGAGTTGCCATATAGACACGTGTGACACTGGGCATTGGTCTTTCTTAGGCAGCTTTGAAACAATTGGTGTCAGTGCTCAGGTCCTGTGGGAAGCACCCACCAAAGCCAGTGAGAACCTTTCCTTTCTATACAGTAGGGTTTGGACAAAGACTGCAGGTCCCAGTCCAGAAAAGCACTTAGGCTTAGGTGTCTCTTGAATCATGTAAACAATCTTGTAGCTGTTTGCATCCATGTCCTGGGTTTGGATAGGACACAGCTGATTTTCTTTCTAGTAGCTGGTGTGGTGCTGTGTTTGGCATTTAGGATGAAAATCACAAAAGCTGCTAGTTGTTCTTATAAAGTCCACTGTATCTTTCCTCTGGAGGCTCATCTGGTTTTACCAGACCTTGGAAAGAGGTGTGTGATGGAACAGAAAACTCAGGGCCATACCAGCTCCAGGGTATTTCAAGTCTGGCATAAAACAGGCCAGAAGACCACAGATTTATGCCTGGTTTCTAGCTGTGCCTTTATTACTCTCAGAGAGGACATAGCAGGGAGCCTTGTGTCCCTGAATGACAGCAAATTACAAATCCTGCCAGACTGTCCATTTGTGCACCTCCTTGGCAAATCTGGAGCAGTAGAGGACTTTCTGCATCAGGCCAAGGTTACTCAAGGCCACTTTTTGTGTACCTACACCCATCTGCCTGTCAGAGGACTGTTTAGGATTATATTTAGCTCCAGTCTGGCTAATAAACAGACATTCACTCTGACACAGACCATGCTCTTTCAGCCTGTTCCAAACTTAACCTACACCCAAACTTTCCCCAAACCACACAAGTGTATATAACAGCTGAATTCTCACAGGAGGAATTAACTTGTTGAAGAAAAGCAGGAGACATGGGAGGGTGTAAGTTAAACCTTAAATAAAGTTCAGCCCTCATTTTTGCCCACAACACCAACTCCTGAGGTTTTAAAAAAGTTTAAATAATACAAACTGCTTTCTATCCTACCTCCCGTTCTCTTCTACCCTTCCTGCTTGCATGACCTCTCCATGGCTTAGTCTGTACCAGAGGGAGAAAAGCTTCTAAGAAACATTTTGTTTGTTATTTATGCTGTAGTGAGAAGCCTTAGCAGCCAGAATGATGAGGTCCACTTGTAGTGCTGCATCTTGGGACTGAGATAGAAACGACAACAGAAAAACCCACAAAAAGGATTTTTCACTTGAAATTTCAAACACACTTAGTAGTGAGTGAAAGAGAGTTCACTAACACTGTTTGGCCAAGAGCTGAGTGTCACTGCAAAGGTCTTCTCTCCACCATGACTTAGCCATGTGGTCTCTAGCTGCTAAAAATGTACAGGGAAAAGTTTCCACACTCTTTCAGTGACCTTTCTAGAAAGAGCAAAGAGGGAGGACTTTGCAGGAAAGCAGCAGACAGTCTCAACTCCTGCTACTCTTCATGGTGATCCCGATGCCCTATAGGAGGTGGAGATCAGGGACAAGCAGTGAATTGCAAAGAGGCAATTAAATTAAAGTCTTTTTTGATCCCCAGAAATCACTTCCAAGTTTGAAAGGCAGGCCAGCTTTTGTGGCATTATTTTTTTCTCCCAGAAACATTTTTCTTTATCTCTCTCAAAATTTAATTTTCTTTGTTGCACTGTAAGCTTTGAAAGAAAATTTCCTAACAACAAAGCTCTAAGGTGCTGTGTTCATGTTGGCACCTACAGTCCTTAAAGCAGAACAGTGCCATGGCTCAACTGGTCTAAGGTCATTTGCCATCCCATTTCACACTAGCATCTTTTGGATTATTCTTCCTCTGTATAGACTGATGAGCCTTTGCTACTGAGGGGAATTGTTTGCAGGTGTAAGTAGGAATTTTTGGCCTATGTTTTAACTATCACGCTTGCCATTAGAAACATGTCAATCTCATGGTTTACATATATTTTACAAACTAAATAACCAATTAGCACATCCAGCAAACCATCCAGTGAGGAATTTTAGCATTGCCTACAATTCATTACTAAACTTTCAAATGAGGAACACATAACCATGTAATATGTCTGTAATTTGATGAGTATTTGCTGGTTTGTTTTTTTATTTTTTTCTGTAAGAAGTGGGTCCAAGGTGTGAAACTTAAAGATCAGGTTCTGATGCAGACACTTTCCCAAAGTTTTAATTCAGAAGTTTTGTTCAATCAATTGCACAGATTGGACCTACTGCAACATTTGAATCGTATCAATATGCACCTTAAAGGCTATGAACATTTAGAAAATTTTTTAAAACACCTTATTGTATAATGAATCAAATCCTCCAGATTTATAGCTCTTGATCAGCTGTCACATCTCTTTGATGTCAGGCAGGTCATGTAAACCGGCGCTGGGATTTCTAAGTGAGAATATGAATACTTATATTCGTAGTGGCCTCGCAGGGTATAAGCAAGTAATGTTTGCAGAGAGCATGTTGGTGCTCAGGTGACATTTAATTTTGTGAGTCAATTAGCCTTTCTTTAGCCTTCTAGCCCCAGAGCTGCAGATGAAGGCCCGCTGCAGCATTGTCACAGTTGTAGCGCGCTGTGCTGGATGCTACGGCTGAGGCTGAGCTGATGACATGGAGGCTTTCGTGGCTTGGCCCTCACACACACACCCTGGTTCCAGGGAAAGGAAGGAGCCTCAGGACCTCCACAGGCTTGTTCTGTACATCAAACATTGTTCAAATCTCTGTCTGCAGAGGTCGTCTTCTCCTCAAGCATTTTTGAACATTTTCTTAGGGTAGAGCAGCGAGTAGGTACAAATTATTCTCAAAATTAGGGTTCTTTATTCCTGTCAGGGTACTGGAATGCGAAATGAACATCAGCAAGCAGATGGAGGAGGAGTGCCACAGCAGGGTATAACAGAGACAGCTGGAGAGCTAGGACTGCAGCATTCAAGACACATTAAACATTTCTGGTTTCCTGTAGTCGCTAAACCTCCCATGTAATTTTTTTAAGACTGGAAAGGTTAACTCTACTGTCCTGGCCAGCTTCAAGCTGTTCTAGCTATGTTTTACTGACCCACATTCTCTATGCTTTTTCATTTGGACATGCTGCTTTCCAGCTCCTGCTTCTAAATTGTCAAAAAAATTCTATTTTCTATTCCAGAAGCAGCTGGATTTCAGGAGCTGGTGAAATGATTAGCACAGGCATATACATGTATAAGCGTATTGAAAAAATCTAAAAGATCTTTCCAGGAAAGAGCAGGCAACCAAGATTGTTCAAAATCAAGTAGAAATGCTGAATACTGAAGTACATGTGCCCTAAGATAGACTGATGTAACAATATGCTGGGATTGAAAACTGGACAGGTTAAAAACCATAGTGCCATACTGATGTTTTTTAATATCTTGCCTATGGGGCAGGAAGAGGGCTTCTGGGAAGTGCATTTCTCCCTTTCTTTCAAGGTGGAATTAAAGGCAGAGTGCTATGTGATTCCATGACTATTTTTACTTCTCCTTTGTCTCACCTTAAGATAATGAAAAGCCCATGAAAGTGATAGAGGATGAAGATCTTGTGGACCAGCAGCTCATCAATGAGTTGAGGAAAGAGTATGGGATGACCTACAATGACTTCTTCATGGTGCTGACAGACACTGACATGAAGGTCAAGGTGAGGACATTGACTCTTGTGAAAGAAAGAGAAAAAAATTTAGGAAATTACACTACAGGCCTGCATGTGAGGCACATAAGAGACTGATGCAGGACTTGGTCATTGATGGAGGATAGTAAGAGGAACTTTCAGGAATTAGGTATCTGCATTTTCTGCAGTTAAAGGATTTTGGGAATTGTGAGTTTCTGCTGGGATGGCAAGCTGACACCATAGGAACAGGACACTCCACTGGCAGGGTTTTAATGTAGTACCTGGCATTCTAAAACACAGTTTGGCTGCTCAGTGGCATGACAGCACGTTGCATATGGATGATGCTCTAGTTGCATGGCCTGACAAAAGAATACAATGAAAATCTGTGGCTTGCAATTGCCTGGCCTTATCACATTGGGCAAATACTGAAAATATGCCGCTTCCAAAGAGCAGTTTGACTACAAAACCAGCAATATTTTCCATGGTTTCTAAGCTATTTTAGGCCTTGTTACCCATGTGTAAACAGAAATACTAGAATCCCTTTATGTCCTACAGTGCTGAGATACATGCAGAAAGACTGCTAATATGTGCATCCTTTTTACCCATCTCTTCTTTTTCTTACCAGCAATACTATGAAGTGCCCATAGCAATGAAGTCCGTGTTTGATTTGATCGACACCTTCCAGTCACGAATTAAAGACATGGAAAGACAGAAAAAAGAGGGCATTGTCTGCAAAGAAGATAAGAAGCAATCCCTTGAGAGCTTCTTATCCAGGTATTATCTTCTGTTCTTATCTACTGCTAGCTCTAATAATTACTGTCTTACTGGAAAAAATACCCATCCAGCTATTTCTGTGACTTTTAAAATAGAGATCTCTCCGTGTTTACAGTAGAGCAAATACAGAGATGTTGCCATAGCTGTGCCCAGTCTTGTACAGAGCCCTGACAGTTGGGATGCGTGTTGTGCTCCCTGACTGACTGTGCATTCTTCGGATACTAACTTCTTGTAACCTCAGTTACCCCATCATGACATATAACAACACCAATTTGCATTAGAAGAGCAAATGAGGATTAATTCACAGATGTTAGCTCAGTGTTTTGGCTGTATGAAGCAGAGTGTTTATGTTTTTCAATCATCAACCATCACAATCTCATTAATCCCATTCTAATCCCTTCCATGACAGTTGGTCTTTGCCAAGTATTAGTCATGCATATTATTAATGGTCTTGCAGATGTCTCTTGCAAAATGTCTGAGAGACTTTCTGCAGAAAAAGAGTTTTATTTATGCTCTACCTGCGAGTCCTGAATTCCAGGCAATAAACAAGTCCGGACTGTGGGAATTCAGATTCACAGAAGATCTCTGCAGCTATAGCCCTCTCAGGATAATTTACATGAAAGTAGGGCTACCCCACCACTCTAGGCTTTACCTGTTACTTCTGCATCCTCCTTCCTTACTATCAGAATCCATGTAAGTACACTGCAAATGCCTAATGGCTATAAAAATAACTGAGGCGGTGTGATGGATTATGACTTGAGGGGGAAAGGAGCAACAGGTAAATAAGTAGGTTGTTGGTTCATAAATATTTTAAAATTCAATGGCTACCTCAACAGAAAGAGAACCTTTAACAAGATCCTCCCCACCCAACTCACCACCTCCTGTTGAGGACTCAGTGATTCATCCTCAAGACCACCAAGACGAACCACAGTTTGGAAACAGCTGACCAACACAAGAAAGAGCTTGTATGCTGGAAAGTGACAGGCACCAAATCCTTCTTTGCTTGCAAACAGCCCTTGTAGTAAACACACATTAGAAAAACAGACAGGGAGAATGCAGAATGTTGCACCTATAAACAGAACTGCTGCTGCACAGAATGCATTTATTGTCTGTGAAACAAGCATCAGGCTTTCAGTATTGTGTGGACTTTACTAGACATGCTAACTGGTCAGAGTCCCAGCAAGATTCATTCCAGCTTTATCCAAGATTATCTTCCCAGCTAAACAAGAGTCCTGGCATCATCTCCCTGTAGTTGCTCATTGAGGAGCTCAGTTGTAATAATGCAAATATTATTCTTAACAAGCCTGGCTGGTGTGAAAGGAGATCATGAGAGCCAGAGCTGGCTTGCATAATGCTTAAAAGCCACATGTATCAGGAGATCCTTGAGTTTGGGGTGGGGAGTGCTCCTATAACACCAAGAAACTGTCTGTGTTGCTCTCTGGGCTCACAAACAAGAACGGGATGCAAAATAGGTAGAAGAGGAAGAAAGGATAGACACAGGGAAGGTTCTGGCAAATGTGTCATGACAGGAGTATGAAGCTGTGGCTAGCAGTGTCAGAAACTGGGCATGTATCTGTACCTGACTGATACCGAACCAACAGCTGTGAAGGACCAACTGAAGAACTGTGAAGGACCAACTGTGACTCTGTGAATTAAATTCTCTGTATAAAATAGTCCAAGAAAATCACACCAGGTATGGGGATTGCCTGGGGCAGGATGCTAAACAGCTTGAGTGGCTTTCAGCCCTTTTTAGCTCTGTGCATCTCCAAATGAGACAGTCAAAACCCCAGAAATTAATTAAGAGTATCTTAAAGCAGATCACAGATAAGATTCAATCCTAATTTATGCCCTAGAAAAATATGATCCAATGTTTATATTCTCAGTCATTGTTTGTAGGTAGGTATGTGCTTCTGCCATACAAGATATCACAAGTTTATTTTTTCCCATTATAATAACACAAAGTTTTCCCCTTCACATCGTGTATGGGATTCTTAATGATTCTCATTCCTATTCACCTCCCTGTATATACACACCCACATCTCTCTGCTGTTCCTGCTCGGGAAGAGTAAAAATGTGGAGCTTTGCTTTCCAAGTATTTACTTTTTTAATTCTAAGAATACATGCAGTATCAGTTGGTCAACAAGACAAAGACATCATCATCCCCTGTTCCTTCAGCAACTACTTCTGTGGCTTCAGGCAAGTCCCACCATACTTTCTGCTTCTCTCAAATGGAACAGAATTGACCCATTACACTAGCCTTTTACTTGAGATCTTCACGTGGTGCTACAGAAAGGCAGACTATTCTTGTAACAGAGTAGCATCTGCATCCATTTAAAAGATCATTTCCTGCTATAAAAATATCCCTGCAGCTTTGCAAATTCCTTTAAATCTGATTTATTTAGGTTTGATAGAGAAGTACCTTTATTCAAAGAAGGGGTGGCTTGGAGGGTATTAAAAACCCCCATAGTTAGAATTTTGAAGGTTTCAAGTGTCTTTATAGCAATGCCTTTCTTTGAGATAGCAAGGGAAGGTGCTCCTTGTACAAAAGCTGGTTAGATGGTGCATCCCACACTGAGGAAAAAAGCAAAGGTTTCTCTTATTGCCCCATGAATGCCTTACACAGACACAGGCTCCCACAGCCACACACATACAAACAAGCTCAGATTTAAGCCTTGTTAGAGGTTATTTTGAGTGAGAGTGGTAGAGAAGGAAAAAAAGGTCAGTGAATATTTACACAGAAGTATGAGTTATGTCTGAAATGAAGATACACCCTAATTCTCAGACAGCTTTTGGACTGCAAAGTAACTGTGCAGTTCCAGCAGTGGTGAATGACGTAAAAGCTAAACCTCTAGTGAGGAATTCTACACGAATCCCTCTTTCCCTAGAGCATACACTTCTCAGCATTGTTATAACTACTGGAGGGGGCTTCAAGCAAAGACTGCAAAGCTACTCAGTGTTTGCTTGGCAGAGCAGCAAAACTGCAGAAGTTTCTTTGAGAGCCTAGAGCCTTATCCTCTCCCAGTGATGAACTGGGAAGATCTCCCATCCAGCTGTTACTTAGAAGTTGTCAGGGGTATGACACATCTCAGTATGCAGAAAACAAAAAGGCTGAGAGGACTCAAGCCACGTATCATGCCCTGTCTTCTCTTCCCAGGTTCCGATGGAGAAGGCGGCTGGTGGTGATCTCTGCTCCCAGTGATGAGGACTGGGCTTATTCCCAGCAGCTTGCTGCTCTTAGTGGACAAGCCTGCAATTTTGGTGAGTCAAAGGAAATTATACTCCTGCTCCCCAAAACCACATCCTTCCTGGTGATGTGATGGAATCCTTTGCACAAATCCAAACCTAGGCAGCCTGAGGAATCGGAGAACTGAAAAGTTTGCTGTAGCTACTCCAAATACAAATGGAAAACACCGTGCTGAGGAGGTAGTACAGCACACCCTGACAGCTAGGACAGCTAAACAAAGCATTCCCTGGAATCATTTGTGTGAGGCAGAAAAAAGCGCTCTGAAGCATCTCTTTGGCCTTGTGCTCCAGGAGATCAGTATTTTCTTACTGGACAAATTAACAGCATAAGTACAATGCTTTGGGAAGGGCAGATCCTCTTATACCCAGAGGTATCAGGGAGATGTATGCACATCAGGCTTTTTTCTTCCTCCTTCCTTGTCAAAACCTGCAAAAGTCTTCATGAAAGCCTCTTTGATCCAACAAGAACCCTCCCAGCTCCTTAACTGAGTACTTAAGATCCAACCACACAGTCAATGTAGAGAGACAGGCTCCTCCAGGAGGCAATTAGGAGCAAGGCCCAGAAACACTCTTCTGTCTTTCCATTGTGAAGCCCTGGCTGATTAAATTCCAATCTGCCTGAGAATTAACCAAAAGGACTGGTCTGACTCAAAATCTGCTTATTCTCTCCACAGGTCTGCGCCATATAACTATCCTCAAATTGCTTGGGCTGGGAGAAGATATTGGTGGTGTCTTAGAGTTGTATCCCATTAATGGTAAGTGATTGTCTCAGTACAACCCATGAAGGGCATTATGTAGTGCTGAGTGTTTCTTTGTGGTAATTTCTATAGAGGGATAGGTTTTTTTTAAGAAATAAGAAGACACAAAACCGAACTGTAAGTTTTATTCATGTTCCCGTGCTAAACGTGCTTCTTCAGGACAGAAAAGCCCAAATATCTGGAAGTCATCTCTATCTTTATCTCCCACCTAAACATACAGTCCCACATACACTCCTCTACCTGTCTGTGCCTTTGACATGCTCAAGAGCTTGCAAAGCTAATAAAAGAGACCCAGTAGCTTTTTTATATAGGTCTCTCATGCATCACATAGAATGGTTTGGGTTGGACGGGACTTTAAAGACCATCTAGTTCCACTCCCTCACCATAAGAAAATAAAACCATGAGCAGAGGAAGAAGATGTCATACTTCTTCCATCTACACTCTTACAGCCTCCACTTACTTTTCATCAAAGGCCTTCATGACCTTGGTTATGCTTCCTATTTTTTAAGATCAACAGGTCTCTCTTCAATTTACTTGTCAAATCTCCCTTTGAACTCACATTAACTTATGGTGCATGTCCTCCTGGGAGGATCTCTACAGATTTGAGTGATACCTTTCATTTACCTGAATGTGGCCCCTATAGCTTTGTTTGATACCACTTCTCTCTTCTGTGGAGGAAAAAGGTAAACATTTAATCCCTATCCACCCCTGCAGTGACATTCACAATCCCATAGACCTCCCCTAACCTATTTATTTTACCTACTGCAGTCTTTACTTAGTCATTTCTCATACAGTTCACTCCAAATCTCTGCGATCAGAGGCAACCTTGTTGCCTTTCTGACTCTCTTCCCCAGTTCTAACATAATTTTTGAGGTGGGAGAACCAGAATTCCATGCAGTGTTCAAGATGCACACAAACAACAGGTTTCCATTGTGGGATAAAAACCCCTCTGTTTTGGTTTTTATTATTTTCCTTGTGGTTTATAACTTCTCCTTTGGCTTTTAACCATTACTGAGCTTTGAACTAGCCACTCATGAAACCCCCTTTCATCACCCCAAGATCTCACTGCCAAGTGGTAACAGTCAGACTTCAGCATTTATGTTGAGTTAGCAAAATTTCACCATGCACATCATTTTACTTACATCTGAACAGAATTTCTTCCATCATTTTATTAACCAGTCACAAAGCTTTACAAGGGTATTCTGCAACCACCCCCTGCCCTTACTACTCTGAGCGTCTCCACATTTTCAGTACACTTCTTCACCTCTGCTGTCATACCTTGTGTGTGTGATTTACAAATACGCTGAACAGCACCAGTCCCTGCACAAACAACTGAATTTCACTGCCAACCTCCCTCCACTCTAAGAACTGATCATTCAGTCATGCCTTGTTTCTGCCTTTCAAACAATCCATCAAAATTCCTTCTGGAAATCCACATAGACTGTGTTAGCCAGACCACACTCGGATACCTGCTTGCTGACCTCCTACAGAGAACCTCAGAAAGTTTGTAAGGCAGGATGCCACTTTGTAGGAGTCCTGTTGCCAAGCTAACTGTGTGTGTTCATCCACTGATCCTAGCTGTCTTCTACTTTCTACTCATTTACCCAGCACAGGTTTTACACAAGCCTCAACTTCACCAGATTTCCCTAGAGCATTTATTTTAACGTGGTTATGACACCTACATCCCCTCTCTCACATATCACAACAGTTCAAGAGTGAGGCTCTACACTGTGATTAGCGATCCAGCAAATTCATACTGCAGTTCTTCATGCTATCCCACTTCAATCCCAGTGATTTCTTTCACTGTGACTGGTTTTCACATGTGCCTTCTGCGTTATGTGAACCAGTGATCCAAGCTGCTTAGAAGCCGCAGATGTGCATGTGTGTTGGGTGACAAGAAGGGAGTGCCAGCCTTCAGCCTAAAGACAAGTTTACTAAACCTAACAACACTGTTAAAAATACATCTTTTGTTCACAGTGGAGTAGTTTCATTTCAGAGCCAGGAAACCCTGAGCTTGTAAATGGCAAGAATACTACGTTGCCAATGATTGGGCTGTATCCTATCTCATGTTGCTAACTCACTCACCTACAAATTGTCATTGTCACCTAACCAAAAATACCCATGCTGGTTTTATGTGATCATTTTCTAGGAAGCTCTACTGTAGACCGAGAAGATATCCCAGCTAATTTGGTGAAAGACATTCGCAATTACTTCCAAATTAGCCCAGAATATTTCTCCATGCTTCTGGTCGGAAAAGATGGGAATGTCAAATCCTGGTACCCTTCTCCCATGTGGTCTATGGCGATCGTGTACGACCTGATTGATTCCATGCAGCTTCGGCGGCAGGAGATGACGATTCAGCAGTCGCTCGGCATGCAGTGCCCTGATGATGAGTATGGTGGGTATGGTTACCATAGCTATCACCAGGGATACCAGGAAGGTTATCAAGACGACTACCGTCACCACGGAAGTTACCACCATGGATACCCATACTGAAACCAGCAACTTAGCCTCCGACTGCCCTGTGTCTGTCTCCTAATAGCTATCCAAGCCATAGGTGGCCGGTTGCGGAAAGTCTTCCCGGGCCACCTAGATACCCATGCCTCCTCCTCCTCCTCCTGTTCAATCAAAGGACTTTGATCATTTGCCTTCTCAAAAACACAGAAGTCTTTACGATGAAGCAGTTCAAACCAGTAGTATTGAAGCTTTAAACAATAAAGACTCCTTCATGTTTTTAAACCTTTATAAACAAAGGGCATCAGCAGGTGCTACTCGTATTAAAACCAACCAAAAAAAACCCCATAGCCACAGTCCATGGACAATACTGTAGGGCAGGACACAAACTGTCCAACAAATACTGCAATGCTCTTTTTAGTCATTTTTTCCCTAAGGAGAAAAAAAAAAGTGTATTTATTGGAAAGTGGGATTTTTTCCTTTGTGCTCATGAAGACAAGCAAACAATCACACTTCAGGCCTTTCCCAGAAAAGGAACATTTAAGAAAGAAGCATGGGGGAGGCTCTTTAGTAACAATAACAATAAAAAAATACTTTTGAAGTACCTTGTCTAAAAAGACAGCATCCCTTCTACAATGCATTGATATTGTAATTAGCTGACTTTATCAATGAAAATTGAGGATTTATGGCTATGGCAGGACTTGTTCCAGTACAATACAATGTAAAATTCTTCACTAAAAGCTTGCTGCATGGCCATTTATTCTTTTAATTGGGGTCCCTGTTTTCTTAGGTCCTGCCCACCTGACAGTTAAATCCAAGCAAATGAGAGCTAAGTGGAAACACCAACCATAGTTAGCATTGTGGGAAATACACAAAACTGAAAAGCATTATTTTCATCAGGAGAAAAAGGAAAAAATTCTCATTCGCTTGTATTTTAAAAGAGTCGTAACTAGCTCTCTATAATAATGTTTTTAATTCAGCTATTGCTCTGAATTTCAAATTCCCTTCTACCTCTTCTTCTCATACCCTCTCCCATGGAAAAAAAAAATATCTAGACTCAATGTTTGTAAAAGTATTTGGAAATAATTTGTTCTGCTACTAAACCAGCTCTACTTCTGGCTGAAATGGTCTATTTCTTTCTGAAATGGTTTTCTTCTTCCTTCTCGTTGGTGTCTTTTGAGCATTGGATCTGTTGCAGCACCTTCCTCTTACTGAAATCAGCGGCAGGAGCCGCAGGCATCGCCACGCTTTCAACACCACCTGGGTTAGATTTCTAAACCTTAAAGACACGGCAGAAAGAGTCAAGAATATCCTGAAGCTAAGGTATCACACAAGCCTTCACAGTGGTACTTCTGATGTTGAAGGCATGCCTGACCAGCCACAGTTCTTTTTATGAGGTGATGTGGGTGTACACACCACCACAGACCCATACAGCAGGGTGCTCCTACTATGCTTTGTCATCACAGCAGTAGCACAGGAATAGGGAGAGAAGCTACAACCCTAAGCTGGCCAGAGCATGGTTTGGTTTTTGGGGGGGTTTTGGCCCAGATGAAAAAAGTGGGTAAATCAACAAGTTCATCCAAAACCAGATGTCATCTTAGTCACAAAAGGTCAGACCTTGCTTGCCCTTCTGAACGTCAGAAAGACAGACAGATGGAAAGAGGTAGCAGGTCTGGGCAGTTCTTCCTTATCTTTACAAAGCTGGTCACCCTCTGGGGCAGGCTGCCTGCCACACCACAAGGTCTGGTTGGCACAGGGTACAGCTCCCAACTTGCCTCTCTCAGTGACTGGAGTTAAGTGGGGAAAGGCAGGCATCTGACAGAGCCACTCTGAGAGGACTGCTGCCTGCAGAGAGCTTCCAAGCTCTCCCTTACCTACATCACTTCCACAGCTGAAAGCAGCGTGCAGAGAAATTCAAAAAACCCAAAGAGTAACTATAATAAAAGAATCACAGAACTGAAGGGTTTCTAGAAGAAAATAGGAGGTTCCATAGCTCAGTTTTAGAAAACAAATGCTTATTGCATCACCGTATCAAGGCCAGCTGCCTAACTTCCCTTGCCCAAAGGAAAAGCAGAGGAAAGAATACCAGCCACCTCCTGTAAATGGGAAGAGAAACACCTTTGGTATGTCTTTTTTCCAGGTGTTCAACTTTCCTGTAACCTTGTTTTTCATGTAAAGTCTTTAAATGAAAGCCCTTTTAACTCACATTACAAATCATGGAAACAGTATGTCCTGTGCTGAGCAATGGGAGGCAGTTAACTTACAATATTGAGTGCATTACCTGATCCAAACTGCCCCCTCTCCTTTCCCCCATTCCCCCCCCAATTCAAAGTTGTGCAAGTACCAAACCCAGCATAGGCATTCTGTGGGAGTTGTATTAAAAAGACAACTCCAAACAAGCTGTCTGCTCATAAGAGGGGTGGGGATGGGCTCTTACCCAAAACTACACATTCAAATATTCACAGAATTTGAGGAAGGCTCAATACTCTACATTCTGGTGCAGATTCCTGCCTTCATTGCAAACTGGCTCAAAATGACCAGAAACATTAAGCAATCATTTAAAGTCTTAACTTTGCAACCTTCCTCTCCCTGGGAAAATCTGAAAGCAAACCCTCAAGGACACCAAGCCAAAAAAATCCTTTCAACATATAGTTTTCTTGAAGACTAGAAGCATTCAGGAGCCACAATACTCCCCATTGAGATTTCATGTTGCCAAACAAAATTCAAATCCCTGCAGCATCACTCTGAGGACAGACTCACTGAGATTAAAGTCCTTTTTCTACAACCCATAGTGGGGAGATTCCACATGATTAAAAACAAAACTTTTTTCTTATATGTATGTTTATAACATTTGATTCAGCTCCAAGATGGCTGTTTTCATCCACAGGCTGTCTTTCAAGCATCATGGTTCAGTAGCTTAAATAAACCAAAACAAATATTGCTTTATTTGGCTTGTTATAAACAAAAGTAACATGAACACATCCTCTTCCTGAGAGGTTTTATGAACTATTTTCTCAAACCTGGAGGGAGGAACCTAACATCCTCAGTGGCAGTGAAGTTCAAGCATTTGAGAATCTGGACTCTAAATCACAGCTTAGAAAATGCTTGCTTTGTCCAATGTATTCATTAAAGACTATGTGCCAAGCTAATGCTGCTTTCCAAAAATCTCCTCATAAATTTCCCTATTGTAAAACATAGTAGGCCTTTCAACATGGAACAGGTCAACAAGCTTACAGTGGAAATACTTAATCAGGTGGGATTTGTACAATCTCCATAGACTAGCTCCCCCCTGGCTAACCAGGGCTGCTCTGCAGCTGACTATCATTGACAGTGACTTTCTCTAACAAATCTCAGGTACACACTGAATTCAGCTATTGCCATGGATAGTAAAGCTGTAGAGAATTGCATGTTTATACTTCCAGGTTACATTCCACACTTTTTGTTAAATTGATGCAAATCCTTACCCATTTTTAGACAGGGGGTAACTTTCCTGTTGCTGCAAAGGGGATGTACAGTTCTCCTCCATTATTAAAAGAAACCTGCCTGGCCAATCCAACAGAATCTCTAAGACCTCCAAGCTGAAGACAACAAAAAGAGTTCTATGTGTGAGACAGGACCAACTCTGCAGTGAAAGTAAACACTTGCATCAACCTGGTATCTTTGTGCAATCTAAGACTTTAGAAAACACATAAAGTACAGTGGCATTGGTAAAATTTACATTAAGCAGGACAAGAGCTGAAAGCAAGAACTACGTGCGCTTTATAAAATATGCCCATTAGGCATTTCCATATCTCCTTTTTCTTAAGGAAATGTTTCAGGCAGAAGGGTCAAACACAGGGTTTCATCTTTTGTGAGATGCTCTGTCATTAGAGGGATGAGGCTGATTTCTATGTTCTGACTTTAATGCAAGGCAAAACCTTCTGGAAAAGCTGATGTAAAAAGCTACTGCTCCTGTAAACGTAACCTATAGCTAACAGTACTTTCACTCTTCTTGGAAACACCTGCTGAAGTCGGTAGCTATGATTGAAAAAGACAATGAACTCAGGCAGGCATGTATTGCAAGGCTGTATGTAATAGGAGAAAAAATTAACATGTCTTATTGCAATTAAGTCTCAATAGTTTGAGCTTTTTTTGTGTGTGTGTATGTGTGAGTGCAATGAAATTTAATTTCCCAGAACGGGACACCATAAAGCAATGAAAATCATGTTTCTGGAATTTATACTGAAATACGCTTTTCTAATTCAATCTGTACAGATGCAAACAAGCAGGATTCCTTTTGTTGAAGCAGACTACTATAAAAGCACAATGAGATCAGCTGTAAAAAATTTTTCAACCACAACAGTAATTTCACTTGGTACAGTTATTCTTAATATATGCTAGAAAATCCTAATGCTCCCAGAAAAGAAGCCGAACAACTATGAATCTAAAATTATAAGTTGACAGTCATCAGCCACATATGGAAACAGGCAACTGCCCTTGATGGATCAATGACAGGAGGTATGTTAATTGATACAGCAATGAGCCATCAAAACAGCGTGCGTTAAGTAAGCTGTTACACACAGAGCCTGGAAACAGGATGGCAGAGGGGAACAAAGACAGGACTGTCTTCAGTCCACAGAGAAATGCATCACTAACTGATTACTATACACTGTGGTATGAGGCTTTGACACTGAACTCATTGCTTATCTTCTTAAGAATTCTTTTGACGGTATCTTTCAACTATGAAAGACATGTTTCTGATGGGAGGAAATGACAAACCAACATCTCTTCCACTGTTCTGAGAGAAGAAGCTTTAGGAACATACCACAAATCTCTTATCTGCAGCTCTATGCCACTGCCCCTTTAAAAATTCTTTGAATTACTTGGAACCTATTTTTCATCTCACTCTAAATACAATCCAGCAGACACTTCAACAGGGATTCCAAGATCACTATGCCTGGCACTCTGCAGAATGGCTTCTCTCTTTACAAAATGAATGCAAGACCTTAGAAGTCTGACTGAGTGAAGCAACACCAAAATGATACTACAGCCTGCAACCTCTTGCTCAGTGCTCCACATGTTAAGGGGCATCAGTGTGGCTGCATGGGGGTTTTTCCCAGTTAGCGACCTCAGTGCCAACTAAGCCCCTACACACAGCCTTTCTAAACTCAAAAAAGACCCTAAGATGCACTGGTACAGTATGACAGGTGTTTGTTTTATTCAAGCTCTTTCAAAGTTAGGCCACATAAGTTGCATGTAAAATTCACTACCTGCTACAAAGGCATTCCAGATTTCCATTTCCCCAGACACTGGGAGACAGGCACACAACAGTCTCACACTGAAAATGTGAGGAGAGGCAGTGGCTGAAGGCAGTGAAATCTATTCTGCTCTCAGCCACATCAGAGAAAATCAGATAGAAAGGACTCCACAGGAGTCAGTACAGAGTTGCAGTGATGTAACAACAGGAATGAAAACAGAATTAACACCACTCAAGTCACACTCTAGAGATCTGCCTATTTGAAGGACCAACATATCCTTAACCCAAATTATTTATTATACATTCTCAAGTGAAAGTTTCATGAGGTTGATTCAGAAGGACTCTGTTACTCAGGTAGGGATATGTCAATCTGAACTGCCAAAATACAATCAAACAGTCAATATGCCTCATTATTTATGAGGTTATTAGTAATATGTTAAGTCCTGAAAAGAAAACTTACTGGAGCACTTGTACATTGGAAGGTGCAGCAAAAACATAAAGCAATCCTCCTATCACTTCTGCAAAGTGGAGAACAACAGTTCTCTCTCTGCTTCACTAACCGAGAAATTCATACAGGAAGTTGGAGTGACTCAGGACAGCCAGCCGAAGCGGTGAAGGACACGTGGTTAGAGTCCAGGATTGCCTTCCACAAGGCAGCACGTCACCCAGAGCACTGAGTCCAGGGTCCAAGCAGCATCTTGTTTGCATCAGCTATCTTGTTTCTTTCAGCAGATTTTTAACTCCTGGTTTACATGGATAGGAAAAGGGAATACGACTCTCCACATATATGACTTGAATGCTTTCCTTACATCCAGCCCCAAAATACTCCCAATTGCTCTGCAAGTGGGGAAAAACAACCCTTCTCTATGTTAATAAAACATTAACATTCTCTCACTATGAGTAACAGCACTCCTCTAAGCCAGCCTGATGCTAGAGGGAGTCTTCATCTGTATCCATGTCACTGCTTGGTTTGTTCAGTCTCTCAAATTCTTCTCCATCCTACAGGAAGCAGAAGCAGAGAGAACAATGTGAGCAAAAGTTATCTGGTTATTAGTACAGCAAAGCCCAAACAAAATAAAGTTCATTTTGAAGGCATCTCTTACACAAAATCAAGACCCTGCAACTTGAATTTGTTACCAGTGTGTTACAATCTTGCTCTAAGAAATACACGCTCATAAAAAGCACCCCCTGTATCTTCATGACTTTGTAGTGACTCACTCCTTACAACAGCTTGTAGCCCGTTCCTTCATCAGGAAGCCTGCTCACATAGTGCTATTTGTTTTTAGCACAGCTGCTCAAGTGTACGTGCTAAAATACATTAACACCTGGAATACCAAAAATATACGACTCTGTGTTATTTTAAACAACCACCTAAAAAGGCACCACATGGAATTCCTGAAAACCATCTCTTCCAAGTTTGACGTTTCTTAGAATTAAATGGAGACAGCGCTCTCTGCTGTTTGCAATGTATATTACAGAACACATCTGCACAGGCAGACTGAAAGTACACAGATGTTAACCCTTTCCCTTTAGACTGACTGCTTAGCACAATTAACGACATACCTAAGAACGAGACCTCCCCATCATGTCGTAATTAACTAGATTACTATTCAACTTAGAACAAATGCTACTAACAGGCCTGGAAGAAATGCTTTGTAATGAACAAAACCATGATAAAAATCTGTATTTAAACTTTACATTTTTGTCTTGAGGTATCTTTGACTGTTAAAGTAGAAAAAAATCTTAATTTCAAATAGAGTAACTTCTTCATAATGCAGGCTCAGCTACACAATTGATCAGTTCTACTTAAGTATAATTATTTCCCAGGCTTCAGTCACAGTTACTGGATGCTCAGGGCCAGTAAAATATTTTGGTTATAGAGGTTCCAAAAAAGGATTTTTACATAGCTGAAGTTGCTCACAGGACTGTCTATAGTCACAATGCTTACCTAGGCTTCAGGAATTGAAAAAGTGGAGTATGCAAAGCAACACCAAATCAGTGTAAAAGATTTTAAGGAATACTGCAGAGTTCTGGTGTTTGAGTTACGGGAAGAGCCTGGCCACATCCAAAATGAATCTTCTAAACATTCCAGAGGATAAAGGGAGGTGGAACAAAAGAGAAGCCAGAGAAGATGAGTATTGAAAAGTCTTACCCCACTTGACCTCTCCCATGCATCTCCTTTGACGAGTTTGCCCCTTTCCCGCAGAGTGGCATATTCCAGACCTCTTGGTTTACTGGCATTATAAATGAATATGGACAGAAGCACTACAGGAGCTTCCAAAAAGAACTCTAGAGAAGGCCTGAAGTCAAAGATAATGAAAGAGACGGTGGTGATGATGACCGTGGTGATCTGAGCAGTCATAACATGGAACATGTTGTCTCGGAACTTCAAGATGAAGGCTACAGACAGCCCCAGGAAAGCTGTGACAAATATGAGAGCCACAGAGAAGATGTTGTGCCCATAAAAGAAGCCACAACTTCCTATCTGCCTCCGGTCCTTATTCCTCAGCCCCAGCATAAGCCCATTGAACAGCACCCCAAAGGCATAGAGTTTGCTGTTCTGCGTGAAGATGCTCTCGGCAAGCTGATCCCCATCCTTCAAGATCTTTTCATTGTAGATGTTAGCCAGGGCAGAAATGAAACACTGCAGAAGAATAAGCAGATGGCCCAGGCTGAGGCGGAGAGGTTTCAATGCTCCTGCCATTGTACTGGTGACATTCCACTGGAAGCTGGGAAGGAAACTTGGCGCTACGCAGCTGCCCTTTTCCTGGCATGGCTCCTCAGGTCCGGCATCGAGAAGGCAGTGGTTAGATGGACTAAAAAACATACTGTGATGGAATCCGTGTGCAGCTAAGCTTTGCTGATGGCCTCCAGTTCCTAGAGTCAGGGCAACGATGGACAGGAACAAGATCACCAGAGATGCCCACTGCACCCAAGAGAGTTTTCGCCTACGAGTAGACAAAAAAGCCGCAGAAACACAGTGGCACAAATTAAATGACAGAAGAACAAGCTCTGTACACATAAAAGACATCATGCTACATACAAGGAGACAGAAACAGGTGCAAAGAAAAAATCTTGGCTTTTCAGAATTGACATTAAAATGCCTAGATGCAACACACTTTTCAATGGCAAGGGGTGGGGGCAGCCTGGCAATCACAGATAAACTACAAGATAGTGTTCAAGCAAAGTCTTTTCAAGATCATGTTAGTTCTAGATACTGAACGCCTGGCAACGTAAAAGCAACTGCTGTCTCCATGGGTACACAGATCTGATGGATAAAAAGAAACCACTGACATTTAATTACCCCCTTTCTTTGGTAAATGTTTACTACATTTCACTTTTCCCCCATTACTTTGTGCCCTTGTATAGTATTTTATGACAGTAAATCATATAAATATATGAAGGTAATTTGTAAGACTGTGAGAACTATTTATACTATTTTATGACTCAAGCGAAGTCTGGTTATCTTGGGGAAAATGAGAAATATGGAAGATTAAGTTAACTGTGACATTAGGAAAAACATGAAGCTAAACAACTGAGAATAAACATTTCAAGTCAGACTATTAGACACTGATTTGTTATATTAACACTTGGAGAAAAGGCATCTTTGCTCCACATTCAACATAAGTGACTTTTTAGTAGAATATGAAATGAATATACCCATTTCCCTGCCAATCTTTCCTAAATCTAAATCACACCGCAGCAGGTGAGGTGGAATACACAGGACAGAGAGTCTGGCATTCATCATACTCTTGTGGTTTAACCCAGCAGGCAACTAAAGCTACACACTCATGTGCGCCATTTCCCTCCTTCTGCCGGGATGGGGGAGAGAATTGAAAAGATGAAACATGTTGACTGAGATAAAGACAGCTTAATAGCACAGACAAGGAAGAGAGTAAGAAGAATATACAAAAGAAGTGATGCACAGCACAATCGCTTACCACGCAGACCCAGTGCTGAGCTAGCTCCTGAGCCGTGACACCTTGTGGCCGACTTCCCCTAGTTGCACACTAAGAATGATGTCATATGGTACCGGATATCCCTTTGACCACTTTGGATCAGCTGCCCTGGCTGCATCCCCTCCCAGCTTCTTATGCATCCCCTGCCTCCACATTGGCAGGGCAGTATAAGCTGGAAAGTCCTTAACTACCTGGCAACATCAGTGTGCCACAAACGTGATTCTCATCCTAAATCCAAACCACAGCACCGTACCAGCTGTTAGGAAAAAAATTTAACTCTATTGCAGCAGAAACCAGGACACACATGAAAGAGAGACATAATTACTTTACAAAAGATACTATGCAGTTGATCAGAAACACATCAAGGCTGGCACAGTATTACTTGACACGTCTGTCTTTAATTTTTACGTACCTCATCCCCTCTTGTTAGATTACGTTTACATTTAATTCAGAATTATATCAGACAGGAAAGAAATAGAAGAGATTCCATGTAAAAATTAATATACCCAATCCTTAATTCTGACCATCCAACAGCTGTATAATCATGATTTTCTGTTGTTTTCTATTACAGTTGACCAAACGTGTAGGTGTATGTAGGGACTCCTAACAAGCTACTAATTCCTGTACTTCCAGATGTAGAACACAAAGCCATCTCTCCCAGTTGGTACAGCCACAAGGGAAGGGAACTACTGTTCTGATCAGACAAAAAGAACGTGGCTCAACATCTCTGTCAAGGCTGGGAAGATATAAAAATTTACTTTAGTAAACACTACTTACTTTAGCACCATCCTGAAGAGCAGAGCTGTTGTTATAATAACAAAATTTGAGAAGAGCACTGCCATTGCCTACGAAGAGAGGGGAAACAAAGTTATACTCCAGACACAGCGTGGATGTCAAAAGCCCACCAAGGCTAAGCACTCACCTTTCTGCATGGCAGTAGAGTAACACACCCCTAAAATGATATTCAAGTCTCATTTCAAAACCTCGAGCAAACCACAGAGCCTAAGTTCCACTGTACTGGGGAAAACTGTAATGAAACAAAGATATGGGGAAGCCAATCCAGTGAAAACCTACTTAACAGAAATGAGAATGCTTTATCTTTCTGTCAGACCAGTTCCCCAGTCAGACTAACCAGTCAGCTGCAAAAACACCTGTGGCAGCACTAAGGAAGAGGCTGCTCCAAAATGAAAATAAAAGAATAGGGGAAGGTGAGGCTGCTTCTGGCTGCAGTACCAGCTTGCAGTACTCCTGAAATCCCAGACTTGGACAAGGCACTTGCAGAAAATAAACTCCTTGTATGTCAAGCTGTATCATTTCTCAAAGGTAAGGAGGTGCTCAGCTTGAATTTTCAAGGCTGCAACTGTACTAAAAAATTCACCTATTTCAAAAGTACAACTGAAGAAAACTCCAAAGCTTCTAATTTGGAAATAATAATGACAGCACCCTAATCCATGGCCACGATCTCAAGTTGCAAACTTGTTGTTGCAAGGTTTGTCTTTTTGGTCTCTGTTAGACACTCTATACTGGACGCTGGGCACTGTAGTTTACTAAAGATCAGGATCTACCGGCACCAGTGGGGAAAAAAGGTTCCTTTTAGGGTGTGGTGGTGTTTCCCAAATTGTGTGTTATTTAAGACTACCCTGCATAGTCAGCACATGTATAAAACTCTAGGCATTTGAACTCTTTCCACTGATTCAGCCTTAAGAGTAAGATCACCATTTCAGACAATTTTACATAAAAACATGTATGAATTCAGAAATGCAAAACACAGGCTTCATCTTGAACTTTCTCATCTGCATTTCCACATTTCCAATTCTGCAACAGCAGAGCCCTTTTCATTAACCAGAGCCAAAGCACATTTTCCCCATTACCTTTCTTCCACTCTGTTCCAACACACTATCTACTGAATGATAAATCTCATGAAACATCACAACACAGGGTCTTAAGTAAATTGAAGAGTGACACACAAGATATCTGCCTGAGAAGCCACAGTTTAATCTTCCAGTTTGCAAGATTAGAACACAATATTAATGTTAAGTGAATGCAATGGAAGGAGAAAAATACTGATTCATTATTTTTGTTTATTCAACAAGTGAATCTGGCAGAAAATGCTCTGGAAAAAACAGGCTCAACGCAAAATGTACAAGTGTTCCATGCATACTCTAGGTTTGCTTTACAGTCAAAGCCCCCATCCAACGTCTCTGCTGGCATATATGATCAAAATCTGTAGCAGAACAGTTACAATGAATTCATTTTGCATTGCTTTGTTCTTTGAGGCCTCAAGGGACCTCTGTCCTCAATGAGAAGGAATAAGGAAAAAAATTACCAGAGATCACCCATGCCATTAACTTACATGTCACAAAGTCTCTGGAAGAAAATAATGGTCTCATCAATAGGAACTGTGAGCCACCAAATACCCATAGTTATAGCTGAAGCTTCAAGCAAAAAAAAAAAAATCTCACCAAGGCAACTGCTCACCCAGATGCTACTTGTTCCCCAAACTATTTAAAGCCACACGAAACTAAGTCCAGTGAGGTATGGCCACTATCTTCCAAGCATCTGGACTCCACCTTTTCACTTCCACAGCCTTGTACACTGTTGAGGTATTCTGTGTTAGAGACATTTAGTTATCTCTTCAAACACTTCTTTACCATGGTAATGTTACCATTTCTGCTAGGCCTCCCAAAATACATCCAGTTAAAAGGCGTAAGACACTAAAAGTTCCCAGAAAGAGGAAGCTTAGAGCGTGTGTTCTGAGGGGAGAGAGGCAAGGTGCGTGGGGGTACGCGTGCGCACAATATAACAGCTCCGCGTGTTGCACAAGATGGCCTTAACTGAGCCAAATCTGATTGCTTAAGAAAACAAGAGTGTTTGTGTCACCTTCTAAACATCAGGCTTTGCTATTACAAACATTACAGCTGAATTTCCTCCTAAAGTAAAAAACCAAAACAAAACCCAACAAACACAACACCAAAAAACTCCCACACAACAAACCACAGAACCAAAAATCCATGCATGCTATTATCAACTCTTGACTTTCACTAGATTTTTTTTCCAGCCAGGCCCTATCCTAGACCCTGGTGTGTCCCTGACAGAAACATATACCAAAAAGGACAATATTTTAAAGAGAAATTCTGAAAGAGATGGAACAGAAACATACTTAAATGTCAAACACGGGCAGCCACAGCATTATATACATCGTGTTTCCACTGAACTTCAAACATAAGATTCTGAACCAAAAAGCATCCTAGCACAAAAATAATTTCCATGGCATATGTAGATTTATCCAAAAGGAGGCATGTAGCTGGAAGAAAGTACCAATTAAATTTTGTGCTTCAACTAATAAATGCAAAAATTAAAAGAGTCCAACAGTTTTCTTCCTCTCTTCCTTAGTTCCTGTTACTATTACCTTCTTTGTGGGATTGCATTTAATGCAATTAATGTAAGGCAACAAAGCAAGTCATCCTGTGAAGTCACATACACAAAGTGGTGAAAGCTGCACAGAAAAGCGCAGCTCAAATATCAGCAAGATCAGCAAATGCACTGAGAGAGGAATAGAGAGCTGAAGAAACCAAAGAAGGGAAAGCACCAAACACTTCCCTAGTACCTGAGCAATTCAGCCTATTTCTAAATCACTCAGGATGGAGAAAATTCAGAGTCTCTTCTGCTGAGATCTGTGCAACACTGACCACGGGGCAAGACAAGGGGAAGGTCTGGCTGGTCAGGTGTCAAGAGACCCTGCTTTTACCTGAGCACCTTGCCTTGGCCAGTGTTACAGCTGTGAATAGGCTGAGGACCATGTCACCTACCACTAAGACATTGGAAGAACTTTATTTAGTACATGTACACTTACTGGCTGGAGGTAGGACAGTACGTAGAAGACAATCAAGTTATCCAAAAAGTAAAGAAAGGCAGGAATTGACCATTTCATGGAATTACAGAAATTCTTCCAGGAAAGACATTCAAAGGGATGATCCAAACAACCCTCTGAAAGGAAAAGAAATAAGTTAGACACCTTTCTTCTTAACAAACTTTTATTATCAAAAGCCCATTTCTTTATAATAGGTACCACTGTTATATTTTCATGAACAATTTTGGAGTGAAAAAACAAAGGAGCCATGGCCCTCTGGCAACACAGAAGACAAATCCAGGGCAGAACACACCACTGGAGCAGCAATCCAGTCTCTACAGGCATTCACCTCCTTGCTTCAGCTGAGAAAACATCAAGGAACCTTTTAACCTAATCAGCGTATTTGTCCTCTGAGAGCAGAAATTCAATTATCAACCATTCTTTGATGGCCAAAACCCACTCCAAAGTCCCCATGAAATAATGGCATCATCACAATTTTCCAATGATTATCAAATCTAGAACTGAAACAATGACACAGGCAGTAGATCTGTTGAAACAGCACCCACAGGGCAGCCAGTAATGTCAGAATATACAGAATGAAGCAGAACTCAGTATCTGCAGCACACAGCACATGATCTGGGTAAAAAGAGAACATATAGGAAGGAGGAAAGAAAAAAGCACAAGGGACAAAGAATGACATTTACTTAGGTACTGCAGAGTACAGTTGGTGACAGAGGTGCTTTGTTAGCACAGATTTTAGACTACGCAATGTTACCTAATCCTGTTCTGAACCACCGACACATTAGTTCAGTGAAATTCAGGCAATTAAAAAAAAGTGGAGGAGAGGGGGAAAAAAGAAAACCAGAAAATGCGTAGTCAGCAGTAGCCAATAATGGCAAATACTGACTGAACATATCTGCTGCCTTAGTTGCAACTGTACTAATAGGTGGAGGTAAAAATTTCATCAGCTTGACAGCGCCATGACTGCTACACGGACAAGTGAACAGAACTGGCACTTCAGTTGAACGTGAGTCTCCAGTGCCTGACACTCTCTTCCAATTTAGAGTCTGAGCTGTACCATTTTGAAATGAAATGGTTCACCTCTCACCCTTTTCACATCAGGACAGAAGAAAAAAAAAAACGAACTAGGACGATAAACAGCGACGCAAAGCCAGTAGCTAGTGAAGCCTGACACGGCTTTTGCTGAACAGCAGCCTCAAGATTTGTCTTCACAGCAATGCTAGCTTGAATTACAGCACTGAAATGTTGCTTCTGACTCAAATCCCACCACACACAAAGTCCCTTCAGCAGAAGGCAGTGGTGTTTTTAAATAAAAGTGGTCAGTCCTTAAACTGGTGGAATTTTTAAGCTTGTGTTCAATCATGACTTCACAGTGAGGTGGCTCCTATTATCCTAGCATGATAGCATATTAAAATTTTGAAAACATTAGACCGTGTCTTCATTACATTTTCTAATACAACTGTCCCCGTATCAGCTACTACACACAGAACTCAAGACACCTGAATTTACAGCACTAAGTAGAGTTACAAAAGTAAAGTTTAGTTATAACTCTGCATGGAAGACACAATTCCAGTGAACCTTACTAGCAGGACCTACTCTGTACTACTCCATGTAGTACAATCTAAATGATACTACTGAATGTATCATTTAGAAAAAACCCAAAACCCACAACCTAAACAAAACAAACAAAACAAAAATAAAACCAAACCAAAAGGGATTTGGAGAACAGCAGGTCTTAGAAAGTCAGCAAGTTTCAGTTATTTTAAACATAGGCACTCACCTTTTTTCTTAACCCATATTGCCAGTATCACACATAGGACCAGTTTTACTACTTCAGAACATATGTTCACCGTTGTAGGAAGGTAATCGTATTTGTTCTCTGTGGGATTCAGCAAATCATAGAGTAAACAATCAGATTCTGTTTCCTGTATTCATAATTAGACCAAGACACTATTTTAACCTCTCCAGTCAGAATTTTAGCCACTTTCAATTAATGCAAAAGGCTACGTCAGCACTTTCATTATAAATATTCCAACTTTTATAACACACAACTCCCGAACAGTCTCCTTTCTGGGCTGAAATCCTTCTGCATTTTGTCCCAGTTTATAGGAAAACTTTTTGGAAGAACTCAAATCCAACATTTAAAAGAAGAAAGTTTTCCCTAAACAATAATATGCTATTTTTCCTCTCACAAAATTCAGCTTCCAGGATGGTACAATCTTCTTCTAGGACTGCATCATTCCTTTGTTAGCACATTTAACTAATGATTGGTGAAAGGAGCAGCCTTGGTGAAAGTAACCAGCCAGTTACAGCATGATACCACTTTTCTCTTAATAGTGTTGTGAGACATGTTTCAGTTGAGACATGCACCACTGACAGTGCTTACAATTTAGGCTTTGAAAATCAACTATAAACTAAGTCACTGCCTCATCTTTGAAGGGTGAACCTCTATGTTAATCGTACCCCTTGCAATGTAGGTTATTGCTTTATGTTAGGCCAGCAACTATATAGAAGACTTC
Organism: Gallinula chloropus; assembly: GCF_964237585.1. Taxonomy (NCBI): domain Eukaryota; kingdom Metazoa; phylum Chordata; class Aves; order Gruiformes; family Rallidae; genus Gallinula; species Gallinula chloropus. The sequence continues at coordinate 91,448,590 of NC_140085.1, forward strand.
TAGCACAGAAATGTGTCACTATTTATATAACAGAATCTTTATGCTAAGAACTCCAAACATCCGCTCTTCCTTATTTCAGGTACATTATGTTTACTGCCTATCAGCACCTTCATTAGCAGAATATTTCATCAGGAGGATTCGACTTGAACCCAGTGCAATAAACACTCCTCCAAGCAGAAAGGTATAGGTGGTTGTCTTGGAGCAAAGCACAAATCGTCTGCAGCACTTGCTCTCCATTCTGCTGCCTTGTTGTCAGCGCCCTTTGAATGACAAGATAAAAATACGCTGTAAATGGTACTTCCAGAAAAGGTTAAGCAAGGTGAAACATATGCATTTTATTGCTTTGTGTTACCTTATACAAACATGCTTACATGACAGGCCACAATCTACAATTATCTTGCTTAAAGAAAGAAATTAAAAATTAAAGGCAAATATGCTATGAGGACCACCAAAGTGGTATAAACGATGTATACAGCAGAAGGTGGCACAAAGAGGCCGGTTTGTCAGGAGAGCATGTTTACAGAATACCAATTAACTAAAAGAAATAAGCCAGCATGATTATTTTTCTGCAATAGCTTGAAAAACGTTCTTGTTCCTGTTTTCAGCATTGAAAAAGCTTCGCAGCTGGGGGTGGGGGAGGTAACATCCCAAGGGATGACCTGGCGCTCGGGCAGCACCGGGCTGCGCCCCGGCGGCTGGGGAGGAAGGCACAGGGCTGCCGAGCGGTACCCGCGTTCCCAGCCTCCGGCGCTGCCGTCACCCGGCCGACACGCTAACGGGGTCCCGGGCCCGCTAAAACATCAGGCGGCCAGCACCGAGCCGTGAGCCGAGGGGTCGCCCCGTGCGCCGTTCCGCCTCAGCGGGGCCGGCCGGCCGGCAGCACGCCGAACCGGGCCCAGGGCGGCAGGGAGAGCGGCTCCACTCCAGGCCGCGAGTGCCGGCTCCGCAGGCCGCGGGGAGACGCGGGGCGAACACCCACCTTGCGGCGGTGGCGGTGGCGGCGGCAGGAACGCTCGCGCGGTTCTGCTCGCCGCCGCCTGCCACGTCGCTGCCGCAGGTCGACGCGCGGCTGCGGGACCGCGGCCGGACGGGGTGAAGCGGGCTGCGAGGCGGTGGGCGCCCAGCAGCCGCGGCGAAGCGCGCACCGGCCGCACGGGCTGTGGCAGTGCCACGGCGCTTCCCCCCCTTCCCCCCCCCCCATCACCCCCTCCGCGCGCAGCCGTAGCCTATCAGCCAGGCTGCCCTGCCTTCCGCCAGCCCCGCGGGAGCGCAGCCGGCACCTCGGAGCCCGCCAAATCCCCCGTTACCCGGACGCGTCGCAACCGGGGGCACCGCCCGGCCCCGACCCCCGCCCCCGCCTCCGGACCGCCGGCCTCACCTGGCGGGGCGGTGCCCTGCCGCCCAGCAGCGCGCGCCCCCTGCCTGCGCCTGGGCCCGCCGCCTCCCTGCGCGGGCGCGCGCTCCCTCATGCTCTTTGACAACCGACCCGCTCCCCGCGCGGGCGCAGGGCACCGCCCCTCAGCCGCGTGACTCGCCTCCGCCGCCCCGCCCCCGGACCGCGGAGCGCGCATGCGTGCGAGAGGCCGGCGGCTTCCCCCGCTTCTCCCCTTTCCCTTCCTTCCTCGCTTTCCCGCCTTGCCCGACGCGGCTTGCCCGCGCAGGCGCGTCGCCGGCTGAGCCGGACGCAACGCCGAAGCGCTGGTGCGTCGTCACGTGCGTGTACGACAGGAGGCGGCCGGGAGGCGGCGGGCGGTCACGTGACCGGCGGAGGGCGGGAGTGGGGGGGCGGGGCTGCCGGGGCGGCCGCCGCCGCGGAGCTTGACTTATCTATAAGAGGAGGAGGAGGCCGCCGCCCCCTTCCCCTTGCGGTGTCCGCCGGCGGCAGCATGCAGAACGTCATCAACACGGTGAAGGGGAAGGCCCTGGAGGTGGCCGAGTACCTCACCCCCGTGCTCAAGGTGCCGGCCCGCGCGGAGCCTGGAGGGGGGCGGGGGGGGAGGGGGGCACGGCGCGCGCTCCCGGGGCTGCTGGCGCCGGGGGTCAGGCGGCCGCGCTCGCACTCGCTCGTGGCGGGGAGGCCGGGGACGTGAGCGATGGCCTCGTCCCCCCACACCGGGGTGTCCCCCACAGCGCGGCCGCCGCTCCCGCCCGCGCTGGGCCTTGTCCCGGCGGGGAGCGAGGGGCGCCGGCCTGTCCTCTCGCCGCGAGTGCTGCTCCCTCCTTCCTGGAGGCTGCCCGGCGGCTGCGGCTTCGCTTGCTGCCCGGGCCTGAGGCACTGTGTGTCTGCGGTGCCTTGACGCGGCCGGTGGAGGGTCTCTGAGGGCGCGGGGCTCCCTCCCTGAAGCAGGTGCCCGGTCAGGGGGTGGCTGTGCCGGCGCAGCCTTGCAGTAGCTCCGGGGCGCGCTGAGCGGAGAGGAGCCGGGTTCCAGCTCGCGTCTCACGAAGGGTGAGCGCGTTCAGCTGGGAGCCGCAGGCCTCGGGGCGCCGGTCCTGCAGCCAGAGGAGCGGCTGGCTTCGTGCCGCGTTCTGTTAGAGCGGCTACACTTCAGCCGGTTGTGCTACCAGGCGTAGAAATCCGACGGTGCTTGCGGTTTTATGGTGTGACCTGCACGCCTTGTACTGTGCAGCCTGGACCTTTAGGCAGGAGGGGATGGTGCTCGGTTATTAATTGAACTTATTTTCCTGGTGTGTGATACACCCTTGCCTGGATAGCGGACCTTTCCAGGGCTGCCAGCCGACGTGACATACGCGGGCTGCTGTGAAGATGTGATGTGGAATGGGGAAGTGCCTTGTTTACCTTAGCACAGCTGCTGTTGCACAGCTGGTGTGGTAGTGGAGGAATTACTGTGCCCAGATATATTAATTGAGATGAGACAGGAGTAGAACCTCTGACAAATTGGAGGTGATATTACCTGTATAAGTTTCTTTTACAAGGAGTTGACATAAATACTCTAAATTGGCACCTCTGAAAAGAAACTACACCTGTGTCTTTTGCTAGTTTATATACCACAACGTTCATAGATGAAAAAATGAACCATTTATCCTTGAGGAATAGAGGATAGGTGCCTTACTTTCAATATGTAATTCCAGAAACACAAGCTCATACAAGTTGCCTACTGCTTACAGTTTGCTGTTAAGTAGTAAGGGGTCTCCACTGTGGTGTTGCATAATGCGTTATTGAGAACTCTCAGTTGCATGGCAATCCAAATCGGGGTTGATTGTGTTTCTTTGATTTCCATTAACTAGCATATAGCGATGCGATGGTGTTTCTACAGTTGCTGGTTTGTTTATCTTAATCTTGTTCTGAAATGGTCTCTTCTTTGGAAACTGGGCAGAAAGGAAGGACCCTCTGTCATATGTAACAGGTCTGCCTATTTAATTTTACATGGCACAGATGATACCATGCACCAGGGTGAAGCATCAAGAGCAAGCAAGTTAAGCAGTGGCTGGTTTTCTGCAGTGCTTTCTGAATGATTGAATAGGGCAAAGTTGTAGCCAGAACTGAGGTGCTTTTCAGTTGCTGTTTTTAGCCTTGATAGAAAAAATATCATGAGTACTTCACAGAAGGAAGTTAATCAGGAATTGCTGATGTGAAAACTTGAAATGTGAGCCGTATCATGCTTGAAACTGGGTTTTTTGTTTCAAAGCCACTCTTAGGCAGTTCTAACGCTACCAGATTTCCCTGGTGCTTGAGGCTTTTCTGAAGAAAAAAACCCCAGAAGTGTGAAACAAAACATGCTTGCTGTAGATTTGAGCATGCTAAAAATGTTGCATTCTTAAACTCCATAGGTGTCACCTTTAATGGAAAAGTTTTGTATTTCGCCATGCAGAACTGAATCGTGTTGCTGCTTGCCATATCTTCTCTCCTCCATAAAAAAACAAACCCCGTGACAAATGAGAGTCAAAACTGCTTCTATACAGTGCATAATGAATACACAGAAATGGGTTCCAAGAGAGTTAAAAGCTAAGGCTTTCTACATAACACTTTCTACCACAGAGGAAAGTCAGTTTGATCACTCATTTTGTGACCTTTCTTAACTGCAAAGCCTTGTATTGATGCATTGCAGTGCTGTTCAGTGCCTAGAACAGTCCCAGAGTCCTGACTGTGAGAGTCACTGATTCCAACTGTGCTTCTGTCCCTTACTGCTGAATATAATACTGAGTGCCAGGGATCTGTTCTTCATTATGGACAGAAATGGCTGAAGAACCAACCCACACCCCCCGCCCCACGCCCCCAACAACTTTGTAGATGTGACCTTTTTTCATATACCCCCCCACCCCCCCATTCTGCACCAAGTAATTCTGTTGGCTCTTCCATTATTGGGTAGGTAAGCAGGCTGCCTATCAGCTCTGACAGAGATTGCCTCCAAGCTGCTTCACAAATTTCTGTGGATAGAGCTAGTTCCAAGCCAAAAGTAGAGCAGATGTGTGTTTTACCAGTGGAGTTGGGATGCTTTGATTTGTCAGCAGTTCTCAAGATTTCTAACCTTTCTTTATTGCAGGAGTCCAAGTTTAAAGAAACTGGAGTCATTACACCAGAAGAAGTAAGTATTTAAAAACTTTGAAGTACATTTTGAAAGTAGTGAACACAGTAAAACTTATCATCTCAGTTTATGTCTTTGCTAATTAATTATTGCTTCTTGAAAGAAATTCCACTAAATGGAAGTTCTAAATGGCTTTTTTACTCTACAGATGAAATAGACCGAGATAATTCAGCTTGATATCTAAATATGGGATCCTTTTTTTTCCTATATTTTGTTGTAAAAAGCTTGTAAGGAATCTTGTAGTGGGTCAAATATGCCATTTGTCATAGTAGTTCAGGACTAGGCCAGGAGTATGTTGATTTGAATGGTCTTTTCCCTTAAGCAGTTTGGAGGGAACTTGTATCTTGGGAACTGTCTTTGCTTACCTCACTTTTGGTTCCTTCTGAGGCTCTGGCTAAATCATTACATATACCTGTCCACACCAAGGAGCCACTGCCCCTCTACAGGCTGCTTCAGGCTGGCTGCAACTTGGATTGCTGCTGTGCAGTCGTTGGGTTTTTCTAAGGAGTCTGCTTTGAATAGAAAGAAAGGGGATTTTTCCTAGAATAATAAAAGTGCTGATTGTGCAGTGCTAATTTGACTTCCTTGTTCTGCATTTTCTTATATTAGAGTGCTACTGTTCTGGAAGTACGCTGTCTTTGCAGAGGGGTAAGAAAACAATGTTAAGGCTCTTAGGTAGAATGAAAGAAAAATGAGACAGGATTTCAGACAGGAAGACAAGATGGACCAAATGGTGACTGCTGCAGGTAGATAATGTGAATAGAATTATATTTCCTTATGTTAGTACCCACCATTTTTCTGCTACGTTACATGACAAGCAAGCACTCATGTTTTCTGTGATCCAGAAGTGCACCACGTGGGAAAACAGGCTTAGCAACACAGTGTTCTGCTGTCCTGATAACCATGTGTGTGCCTATATATTAATGTTTATGGATTGCATAATGTATCATCTGTAATATATGTAAACATAACAGAAAGTCTAAACAAATGTTCTAGTAATGCTTAATCCCTTCTTGATGTATGGGAGAAAACTTTGTTGAGGCACTGAAAGAAAAAGCACTTTCTATAGAACCACTCTGAAGCATTAACTGGTTTGCAGCATTTAAGCACCAGTAAGAATGCAATAGTGTGTGTTCTCTGTGTAAAGTTAGATGCTGATAGGATGAATAAAGTTCAAAGCAGTAGTCACCGGGAAGAATTACACAGCAAGATTTGTTTTTTGCTAAATGTAGATACTGGCACAGAGGTGATTCCTTTGACAGTGTTCCCTCTTCTCTGATGACTTTGGTCTTCATATAGTAATGATTGCTAAATAGGATTTGAAGTCACCTGTAACGATGCTAGGATGTTACCTGAGTGAGTTTGGATTCCTTGGGTAATGAATCTCAATTCAACAGGATTTTACTCTGAGGAGCGACGATTTTAGCGACTTTGGGGGCGTTCCTGTGGCTTGCCTCTGAATATGAATCAATTAGCAGTAAGGGTAAAGTTCACTCATAAAACACAACACCTACTCCCTCTGTCCATATCTTTGTGCTTGATTTAATTGCGTCAGTCTGACATCAGTTCTTGCTAGTTAATACCTCAAAGATAACACCTGTTTTAGTTTTATATGTAAGTACAGGCAAGTCTTAAAAGTCATTCTTTCTGGGAGTAGAAATAAGATGTCCTAAAATGGATCTCTTGACACTTCTGCAATATTGTTTCAGATATGAGATGGCATTAGTGCTTGAGAACTAGAAATTGAAACCAGCCTGATTAATTATGCTGCCTTGGCTGGAGAAAACACAAATGAAATTTTAAGTTTTGGTTTTGGTTTTCACATGCCTTAAATTGTGTTCTTGTTAAATAATATATTTTAATGTTGGTGTCACAATCAGTCTTTCAGTTCCTTTAGCAGAGAATTTTAAATAATTCTGGAGTCTTACATGTTGTTTATTGTTATGTAAAGGCTAATGAGTTTTGCATGTGTACTGGAAGGGATTGCTGTTTCCTTTGAAAGGAAGATGTCACTGTTGCTAGATATGGTTCTGGGGAAGAAGTGAAAGGAAGCATTTTTGCAGAGATTAAATCTGCTAATCTATATGTGCCCGTTGGGGGGGTTTCTGCCGCACTGACGTGCCTTGCTCTGGAGGACAGGGTGAGAACGTGGCTGACACGCTGCAGCATCTTCGGGTCTGCTAGGAAGTATCCTTTAAACTGGCATTTTAAGACAAGAAATCCACTTCAACAGTAAGTGTGTGCCTCCTTGTCAAAAGTAACTGCTGCAAAGAGCACACAGCTCGATTTTGTTAGATGCAGGCTTGGCTTGCCTGCCTCAATTTACAGGCACAAAAAATAACCCCAGTGGGTTAGGCTTTGCTGGGTGGATCTTGAGAATATGCACAAGTCTAGTGTGAGTTTTCCAACATTGCTTAGAAATAGTGACATGATTTTTATAAAAGCCTTCATCTCTGATACTAAGAACAAGCAGAGTAAAGATTTTTTAAAAGCTATTTCTTCATAATAAAGTTATGCATAAGTGTGTTTTCGTGTACCAAGTACATGAACATGTACTTGGTTGACCATATTTAGTTAACATCAGAGGTGAACTCTCACAGGGTTGGTCATTACTTAAAACGTATACAGCTTATTCCTTTGTTGTGGTTTTCCCACTGGTTCAGTGAATTGATGCCATCTCACTTCTTGCTGCAAAATTGTTTAAATTTTTTTTTTAAACCCTTTACTGTCTTTGTAAGACTTTGGAGAGCAGCAAATAAAAAGTTTCTTCACAAAGTAAATGTTACAGGGTCTAGACAACTCTTTTGCTTGTTATGACTGGTAGGTAACATCACACCTTTTGAAACTATGCAGATTCACTGTTGTGCTTAGTATGCATTTCCTTCAGGCAAAGTTGATTTAGTCACTGAATTTTCATGGCTACCTGAGAAATTGAGTCAAAGCATAAAATTAATATAAACTGTTATTAGTTAAGTAGTTAATTAGTCAAAAGAATGTGCAACTGAAATATTAATATTGAGAAAAATTGGAGAATGATTGGTTTATGCTATATTTCACAGAACTTTATTTTTTTTCCCTGCCTTAACAGTTTGTTGCAGCTGGGGATCACTTAGTTCACCACTGTCCTACTTGGCAATGGTAAGTAAAAGAACTGTATCTTCCATGTGTTTCCATTGGATGCAACTGTACGGTTGTCTCATTTCAGAGCAGTAGATGAACTCTTGCACTAGAACCTCTGCTGTTTTTATGATGAGGCTGTCATTAAGTCAGGCAGGACTTATTGCTCTGTGTAGCACTATTTGAGATGAGGATTTGTTTGGGGATTAATTTGTTTTGTTTTCCTAAGGCTGTAGAGGAAATGAGCTAGTACATACTGACTGCTTTCAGCGCTTAGCTGCAGTAGTCATAGGTCTCCCTGGGCTTGTCTTAGTATTTGTGATTGGAAATTGCAAATGCCTTGTCCAACTGGAATAGCTAAAAACCAGATGTAATTGGTGGATTTTAGACAAGCATTTGTTAATTACATTTGTTCAAGCTGGCCTACATCAGATCATTTTGTGCAGTGCTTGCCCTTAGAAATTACTTACCTTTCATGCACAGTAAGGTTGCAAACAAGGTGCTTCCTCATACTTTACTGGTGTCTGACACTATAATCAGTTAGTTCCTAGATGGAGAGTTTCTGTGAGGTCGGTAGAATCCAGGTTCTTGGCTCTATACTGTGCTGTGAAGAGCTGAGGGGGGAATTACATTGGTAGAATCATCACTTCTTAAATATTTTTTTACTGTCTCCTTAAGAGTACATGATGATGAGTCTGGCCTATGTGCCAGCAGTTTGGAGCAGGCTGATTAGAATGTTAGGTTCTTACTCCAAACAAAAAACCTCTGAAGGTGAAAGCAAATGCTTGAGTAATGTGAGTTTGGCAAAGATTGCTTAAGCTTTAGTGGCTAGGACTAGTTTTAATACATGTTGAGCTCTGTTTCTTGCTTTTTCTGAAGAAGCTGCTTTCTACAAACATTTGGGACTATGTTCTAGCACATCCTAGAAAATTTCATGTAGTCTGGATTGTTCTGTCAACCCATCTTTGCTTGGCCATCTCAAAGTGAATGATGTTTTTGAAGCAGAAAATAGGTTTGATCTGAGACTCCAAAGTTTAAGGGTGGCCCACCTTTTTGACCTCATACCTAAGTCCAAGTCCTTTGTGTAGACAAAAGTCATCACAAAGAGATGCTGAGAATAGGCCAAACGAGTATGTAAAATGTTCCTGCTATCAATTGAAAATAGAAGGGCTCTTGTTTGCAAGTCATCAAATTCTCAACCTTTTATGGTACACTTCATTTTACAGGGCTTCAGGAGAAGAACTAAAAGTCAAGGCTTATCTGCCAACAGACAAACAGTTTTTGGTAACTAAAAATGGTAAGGCTGAAGTTTAAATATAAGTTTTTCTTAGGGTTGATAGCATGGCTGACTGTGCTATCAGCTCTACTGATTGTCTGTGTTGACAGGGGAAGCAAATATCTTGCACTTTGGTTGTTTTGGCTTTGCAACATTTAACGTTTTTTCTGTATATCTGAAAATCTTAGAGTTGTTAGTAAGGCTTTATACTAGTAATGCAGCTTGTCTTGCTCAAGTAGAAATTAAGCTTAAACACTATAAACCTCCTTTTCTACCTTTTCTTCCTCCATTCTTCAGCTCATATTCAGTGTCTAAAAGGAAAATGTTTTTTCTTCTTTGTTTTGGAAAACTTGGGCTATTTAAATGTTCCCAGAATACCTTTAATGGTGACACCGATACTTCTAGTTCAGATACATAACTAATGCCATTATCCCTTTCAATAACTATAGTATAAAATATAATTTCAAATCAAATTTTGATCAGGCTTACAGTTGTGTATATGTAATACTTGAGGTGATTACCTTGATGAATAAGAAAGCTAACATCTTGGCACAACCATGGGGAAATCACTTCCTTAAAAGACCTTGCATGAAAATATGCCAAAGAAAATGCCATTAGATAATCCTTCAGTACTAAGGAGCCTGAAGAGATTTTTGCCTGCGCTGGGCTCTGTTCTACACTTTGATTCCATTTGCTGGTTTCTGGAGTCTTGCAGTGTGCTGTTGTGGGTAAATGCTAATAGTTGGCCAGGCTTTCCCAAGATGGTCTTGATGGCTGGGTGGCCGAGCGATCCACTTCGTTTCTCTCTTCCTGCCACTTTTAGGGTCCCACATTGCTCTGAACTTTCCAGGTTGCATTTCAAAATAACGTGTTTCCTGCTGATGGTGACACAGGGGCCTACTACCCCAGTAAACATTGTGGGCTATGGGTGAGGCTAGGAACTGTCTTGCAGACCTCATTTAGGAAGTCCTCAGAGGACTTCAGTGTGGCTTTTCAGAAAAGGAGATGAGGGGTGTGAAAGGTCTGGAAGCAGTTTACAAATGCTGCACTTCATGCAGCAGTTGTTTTTTCCACATTAGGGAAGGAGCATTTTTTCTTTCTTGCTCCTTGTTTATGATGTTGGAAAATGCCTGGTTTGCCTTAATCAGTTCCACGTTCTTTCTTTGACTACTTTCTGAGAACTTTGTATACATCTGTACTTGAATGGCTCTGTAATGCACATGACTGAAGTTATTTAAAATAACATATTAATTTTAACCTCTTGTAAACTTCTAGATGTTAATTAGTAATTAAACGTTCTTAATATGGTACATAAATAGCTGATGCAAACTTCTAGCAGAAGTGTAAAGAAAATTAGTTCAGTAAACTGATGCTAATCCAGGCAAAGTTGTACATAGACTAAAAGTTGTTTAACAATGTGAAGAAAGCTAATAGATTGTCTTGAGCTGTTAGCAAACAGATTGACAGTCTGTGGAGACATGAGAAGTTAATTATTTTCTAATCCTTAAGAGTTTGGATGGAAGTGCTCTAATGGGTAACAAAAATGAACTTTTAAGGTTGCTGTAAGTGTTGTACTGTAAATTAAATAAAATGCCTGGTACAGCACACAAACATATTTTTCTTGAAGTTGATGCTTTTGCTTTGGAAATGCGGCTTTAGGCTTCTTTAAAGGGTGTATGAGAGACTACCATGTCTCAGGAGGCCTTGTAGAATTAATTTCTTGCTCCATTAGGGTTTTGTGTGGGAATAAGCCACATTCATTGTTTTGCAATCTTTTTGCAGTGCCATGCTACAAAAGGTGTAAGCAGATGGAGTACTCCGATGAGCAGGAAGCTATTATAGAAGAAGATGATGGTGATGGGGGATGGGTAGACACGTTTCACAATGCAGGTATTCGACTTCTTGCTTCAGACTCTGCATTTTGTAATCTAAAAGACTTTCAGTTTCCACTCTATACAAGGAAGATTTTACTTGCTAATAGATGGCTGTGTACTGGTACCTAACCTGGAGAAAATGCATGATATTGACAGTTACCTACCTGGTTGGTACGTGACTGCTCGGGAGTTAAACTGTATGTCTGTGTATGCCCAAAACAGGCTGCTACTTAAAGTGTTGATAGGAGAATACTGAAATAACTTAGTATTAAAAGGCTTGTAGATGAAGTCCTTAAGGACATGATCTGGACGTGGACTGGTCAGGGTTAGGCTGTGGTTGGACTCGATGACCTAAAGGGTCTCTTCTGACCCAGGTGATTCTAGGTGTAGTGGCTCATTCCTTAGTAAGGTGATCCTATGAAGAGCATGCTAGTTCAAATTAGTTGTTTGAATATACAAATTTCTCTTTAGCAAGGTTGCATATGATGCATGTTGTGATAGTTATCTTAATGACAGCCTCATCTGACTTAATTATTTCAGTGTTTCCAATTCTCTGTTGGAATTGTTGGAAGGTGCTATAACAGGAAATCATTGGAAAATAGCTATTTTCTTAGTATCTGAGGTCACTGGGCAAAAGAGATGCACTAAGAACAGTACAGAGGACTCTGGGAGATGATCCTTTTTTTATACTAAGTACTTTAGGTAAGCTTGTGCTTATAGAGATGTCTAAAATTACTGCTTTATGTTCATGTATCTCTGCCCAGGGTTGACCCTGGCTGGAGGCCAGATGGCCACCGAAGCTGCTCTATCACTCCCCTTCTCAGTGAGACTGGAGAGAAAAGAGAGGCTTACGTCTTGAGATGCGGACAGGGAGAGATCATTCTGCAATCAGCATCATGGGCAAAACAGAGTTGACACAGAAATAAAAATGGATTTAACTTATTACCACCACCACCTCTCCCCAAGAAAGTACCCAATGTAAATGGAGTGGTGGATCCAGCCTTCAGCCATCTGGTATTGGCTGTGTCAGACCTGGGGGGAAGCTTCTAGCAGCTTCTTGCAGAAACCACCCCTGCTCCTCATCATCTTGTGTGGGGCTGTGTGGGGACAACCTGCTTCACCAAGGGTTTCCTCCATGGTCTGCAGGGACATCTTTCTCTCTGGCACCTGGGGTGCCTCCTCCCCTACCTCACTGGCCTTGGTGTCTGCAGAGTTTCTTATATCTCACTCCCTTCTCTGGAGGCAAAAGGCGGCTGCTTGCGGGATTTTTCTCCTAAATGTGGTTCCCAGAGGTGCTGTGACCATCACTGATGGGCTGGGCCTTGGTCAGCAACAACTCTGGCCTTGAGCTGGCTGGTGTTTTCTCTGTGGGGCCTGCAGAGAGCTTCTGGCTGCTGCTTGCAGAAGCTGCCCCTGCAGCCCCCCTCCTCAACCAGAACCCAGCCATGTAAAGCTACGGCACACATCCTTGAATTAAGGATGGGTTTTTTATCCCTGCTATGGATAGACTCCTCTGCCAGGCATAACTGGTTTGGGCACCATGTTATAGTAGCACAACTGTAGGACTCTGACTACACCCAGCCAGGTCTCCAAGCACTGTTGAAGGAGATAAAATCTGTTTCCACCCATCTGTATAAATGTGCTTTATAACACCACTCTACCTGGTAGGAAAAAACACACCCACCAGAAATGCATTGTTTCTAAGCAGCATTCAGTTGTCGTTCCTTTTTTTAAACAGTTGAGGGCATTCATACATTTCTGCTGAGCAGTGGTTTGATTCTAGGGTAGTTCTCCATAATGATGTAACTTTTTTTCAGCTGGAGGGTTAATCAGATACATGTATTGTCTGGATTCAAGCAGAATCTTGTTGTGCATCTTGGAGTACTTGGTGACAGTTGTGGTACAACTAGAAAGCTAATCCAAGAGTTGATGCTGCCATTATGTGGGGTGGGGTTTTATTCCTCTCAGTTAAAAGCATTGAGTTTTCTGCTACACTATTGCTTTGTTACAAACACCTTGCTTTCAAGATGCTCAGAACTATTCATAAATGCATGCTTTGCTCAGGAAGTTCAGGTCTGTTATTGTGATGTGAATGCCATTATTGAAGTAGTTTTTTATGCAGAAACACCTTAAAATAAAACCCAACACATGACTTTGCAGTGTTCCATCAACAAAGTTTGTGTAATGTGCAAGAGTTGTGCTGTTGTGCTCCATGCTACTGTCATGGCTTGTTTGTGGATGTGCAGCTCCAAGCTACCAATACCAACTAAACAGCCCTTCAAATAACAAAACTTTTGTGAGCTGTACCTCATACAGCTTTGTGAGGTCTCTGCAACCTCTTATAGTATTATGTAACAAATCGAACTTTAACACAAATTTCTTGTTCAATTAACAGGCGTAGTGGGTGCAACAGAAGCAATTAAGGAGATCACACTAGACAGTAAGGTACTTGCTTCTAAATTTTTCTCTTCCTTTCTTACAGGATGTAAAGGTGTTACAAGTCTTACCTGCAGCAGTCTAGTACTGCCTGTGAAAGATTAAAAGATGTTTTTTTCCCTGGATGCATTGCAGATCTGCTTTGACTTTCTGAGCCCATGATCTTAGTCTGAGCGTGTGCATCACCTTATTACTATGTGTTTACTGAGGCAGCGATCTTTGGAATGCCTTTGTTTCTCTCTGAGCTATGGGAGCTTAATCCACCCAAGCACAAAGCTTTGGATTTTTAAAAATTAAGGGGAGAGAACAGGCTGCCATGTGCTACCACACCACTGTGAAGGGCTCAGGACACTATTGGTGTGATGAACAGTGAAATATGTGTATTTCAGGTGGGACTGTGCTAAATGAAGTAAAAATACTGCTTTTTAACAAGTCAGTAATGTAAGGGTGGAAGAAACATGATGGAATACCTGAAGGAGATCATTATTTCTGCAAAACACAGTTAATTGCAGAATGTTGTTGTGTAACTGCTGTTGAGTGTTATGAATTAGTACACAGTGTGTGTTGAAAAACTCACTTCTTGTACAGGATGTCATTTCTTGGACCATGCATCCAGTCCAGAAGGATGATTCTTTTTCTGCTAATAATCTCCTTGAAAATGCCCTTCACACCTTAGCTTCTTACTATTTTTCTTTCAATGAGGCAACCAGCCACCTGATGCTTACAATTAGAGCAGCTTCTAATCCTAATCATTATTTGGAGTATTCCCTTTAAAGTCTTTATGAAACCTGAATAAATGAGACCTTTTCCCTCCTGACTTCTTTTTTTCCCCTGGGCTTGTGTGTTGGGCTCAAATGCTACAGAGGCCCAAAAGAAAAACTTGTTGGAGAGCTTGTGCCTTCTTTTCTTTCTGTTGGATTGTGCTTCCTCAAACAGTATCCAAATATGATATTTTTGAGGGCTCTCTTGTGTCTGAAAAACAATTATGGAACCCTTGCACTGTTGACTGTGTCTAGGTCATGCAGTCGTGGCTGTTTAGTCATTGCTTGTCATTTTAGATAGGTGGGGTTTTTGAAAAGAAAACATGGACTGTTTAACACTGTGTTTATTCTTTTTGCTTAGGAATTAAATAATTCCTGATTACAAATACACTAAAAAGTTCTCCTTTAACTTTGTAATGTTGTACTGGGGTTTGGGAACTAAGTTTGCTTCATAAGCAAATATTTGAGTTCAGTATAGTCTTTCTAAATATTGCAGAAATTATTTTTCTCGTTTGCTGTATGTATTGACTCAGCTCATACCTTAAACTGGTTGGGGCTGTTAAACTGTGTTAGATGCAGCAGTCTTTTAAGCAGTGTTTTCAATTTAACTTCTAAAGGATAATACAAAAATACCAGAACGTTCAGCATCTTGTGAAGATGATGATGAGGAAGACGAAGGAGAAGCTGCAGACATGGAAGGTACTTCCTTAAATTGTGCTTTCAGACCTTTACCCTCTAAGAAAACACTACTCTCTTTTTGTATGCTCTTTATTGCTTGTATGGTCTTAGTGATGCAGATTAACTTGTGTGGTGAAACCTGTGTGAGTGTTAGTGACTAGGAAATTAATTGGATCCAAGTAAGTAAAGATTAGTGACTTAGCATAGCTTCTTTCCTGCTTCACACCTACACCTAAACTCGTTGTGTACTTACTGTAGTCTTGGTCAAACTTGTACTTAAATGTGTGGTCTGGTGTGGGGGTTGGGAAGTCTACCTGAGTGAAATATCTTTAGATACACCTTGATGTGTTTTACTGGAATTGTTTATGAATGAGAAATGTCATGACTAGCTACAGGCTGAACACAGAATTCTATGGGTCTTCTTTTCAGAGTATGAAGAAAGTGGGCTACTGGAGACAGATGATGTGAGTGAAGAGTTCTCTACTTCCTCTGATACAATGCTTATTGCCAGTATGAGCACAAGCAAAGTAAAAATGGTTAGGGATGGCTGACACATCAAGTTTGCTAGAGCACTGTAATTACTGAGCCTGGCTTCTTATGGATTCGCTTCTTGCCAACCTACTGCAGTAACCTTAACTCTTAGGTCCTCCAAGATTTGGATCACAGTAACTTTGTGGTTTTTTGCTGATCCCTTTCACTCTGCTTATACACAGTGCTGTATTCACAAGAGGTAAACAATGCAGTGGCTGTTGTTGGGGCTTGCATGTGGGGAATGAGTGATTTATAGGTTCAGTAGATTACACTGATGAACCAGACTGTCATGAGAGAAAACAGGACACCATTATTTGTGGCGCTCTGCAAAGATTTTAATGAAGCCAGCATAACTGAAGACCTCTGCTGCCTGAATTTCATTAGAAATGTCTGTTGGGTTCAAAGGTTACTGGTGAAAGAAGGGAGGGGGATGTGCTGGTGCAGTTGCACACTTCCTTAAGAAATAAGAGCTTTTTAAAAAAAATAACCTGAAGGTAAAACAAACAACTACGTGGGAGAGAAAACGATACTCTTAATTTAAAGATAAAAACAAACTTCAAAAGCCCATTTTTCTTTTTAAATGTTCACTTAAGAAGATTAATTCAGTTTTACAGCTTTACATAACTACTTAGGATAGGAAAGTAGGGAACCCAAACAGGACTGTACTAATATTTTCGTTTTTACCTTGGACCAGGCAACGCTTGACACAAGACAGATTGTAGAAGCTAGCAAAGCTAAAGCTGATGTTGGAGGGGAAGATGCTATTCTACAGACTAGGACTTATGACCTCTACATCACATATGACAAATATTACCAAACTCCAAGACTCTGGTTATTTGGATATGATGAGGTATAGCTATGTTGGCTTTTTTTCTACTTCTACGAAATGAGACTCACTGTGTCAAATAGCAAGGTTCTTTTGTTGCTACTTATTCATAGTAGAAGTTGTAAGGGGGGAAAAAAAGGGAGAACACTATTACACAGTCAAGAGTTGCAGACAGAGCTTCTGGTACTTGTTGGAAGTAGGAACAATTTCATTGATAACTGTACTTGGTAACTGAGTGCACTTGGAGGGAAGGAAATCGTGGTAGTATCATTTGAGTTTGTTAGCTCTGCAGAGCTAGTAATAACCTCAGTCAACTTAGTTGTGTGTTTTCTTGATCTTCAGGAGGAGAGGGACAGATAAACCACTCTTCTGCAATGACTACATTTCTTGAGTTAAAATTGATTAGGGCTTATGGCTCATACCTAAATGGGACCCTCGATTTTTCTCAAATATATTGACTTTAATGTTTACCCGGTATATTAAAAATGAAAAAAAAAAGTGCAGTACTGTTTCTGTAGTACATGGATTTTAGCACACCCTGTTTCAGCATACCTTCAGAACTGCTGTATATCAGAAGCTTATAATTTATGGTGTCTCATCTGTTAATTATGATAGAACTGCTGAGGAGCAAAGCATTCTTTGCTTGTAATGCTGTTCTGTTCCTTTTCCCCATATAGCAACGGCAGCCTTTAACAGTAGAGCACATGTATGAAGATATTAGTCAAGATCACGTCAAGAAAACAGTGACTATTGAAAACCATCCTCATCTTCCTCCACCTCCCATGTGCTCAGTTCATCCATGCAGGTACGTCTGTTTCTGGTCCGATTCAGCATCCAGATACAAGGCACTACACTGGTCTTAAGGATTTGGGTTAGGTTTGCTGGAGGCATTTCCACAATTGGCTGCCGTAGTGATCTGTTGGCTTCTGAGGGAGCATGAAAAGAGGATACCAGCTATTCTCTGAAGTCATCCCAGCACTCACTGCTGAAAGTCTGTTCTGCTTCTCTCAGGTTGCTTTTCCTCCACTTCCCTGCAGGCTCCAGAAGGTGGCAGGCTACTAGAACTATAGAAGAAAGCTCATTTATACTTCATTTGCTGCTCTTTTTGGGAGTGTAACAGTATAAGGGATGTTTTAGGAGCAGAACATGCTTTTTGAACATGAAATAATTCTCTTATTTTCTAGTTAACTGCCTTCTGCTCATCCAGAAGTCTTGGAAATTTTCCACTTACAAACAGAAGCCCTCTAACAGCCAAGCTGAAATAACACAAGTACAAACACTTTTCTGCTGTTTTCTCTGCATTTCCTGACCAAAACATAGGGAGTCTGTAGCTGCATGGTTTTGGTTTTTTTTTCCCTATGTCTTCCAAAGATGTCTTTTGTCTTAGTCTCTGACATACCTTTAGATGTCTTAGTAATACAAAGCCAATGTCTTGAACAGTGTAACTCCTCAGCTTCATGATAGAATTAAGTTCTTAGATATGAGACACACTGTGTAGTCTTGCATATGATTAAAAAAAAGAATCCCTGAAGTGTTTGTTTAGGATTTATGTCACCAGCTGAAGTGTCAAATAATCAACTTGTAGACAAGTTAGTGGTAGGTGTGGCAGATTCCACATTCAAACAATTCCTAAATCAGAAACAAGATCTTAAGATAAGCCTTGGGAAGGGTATGCCATTCTTTGGAAAAAGAGCAAGGAGGCTTTGCACCAGGTAGTGTATGGCTGCTTCTGATCTTGTTTTGAGGGTGTATATTCATGGGCTTTGTAATGTCTTCCAGTTCGTAGTTCTTTAAGTATTGCTTTACAGCAGTCTTGCTTTCGCCAGGCTCTCAGACTTACACCTAGACAACACTGAGCAGGGAAGCAGTTGTATGACTAGGAAATAGCTTTCCCCCTAGTTTAGCTGTCTTGCAGGAAAAAAAAAATGAAGTGGTAAAGTTTGTTGTTGGTCTTCAAGTCCTCAGGTTTAATTCTATGCTAACACAATAGGCCAGTGAAAGTGTTGGTCTTTGGTCAAGAGTACTACAGGAAGTAGAACTTAGAGGAGTGTTAGGAAAAGAATAAAGAGTGGAACAGGAAACAGCATAAGGCCTCTATTAATCTGTGGCACCACCCACGTGTGGAATACTGTAGTACAGCTCTGGTCATCTGTTCTGTAGTCTGAGTTGAAGGAAGGTTAAAACAGGAAAAGATACGGAGGGGATTATCTGGGATAACTGGGAATATGAAGCTCTTATAAGAAATGACTGAATAACCTGGGACCAATTATGATTTCAGTGACCTTCATCATTAATGGCACAGAATGTGATGTATTAGGTGTTTTTTTTCTTTCCAGTAATAAAGCTGGTGGCATTGAATGCTGCTTGCTGCTGGCATGTTCAAAGCCAGAAAAAGGATCAAACTCTACATGTAGCATCTAATTAAATTAAATTAAGTGATATGATGCTAATGAAAGAAAACTTTATCAAGGGCTTGTAAAAGGGAAGTTACTAGAATGCTCTGGAATTCACTGGGTCACATGCTGCTGGAAACTGGTAGTGCTTTGGGGGAGGCATTACAAAGTACTTGCTTCGGGCTCATTCTTGACCATGTACTGTAAGACAATAAGCAGGATGAGGCAGACCTTTATTTGATCCATTAAGTTATTCTTGTGCTTTCTATGAGTGTATCAGTCTTAATACGTCAGCCTCTCCATGACTTTGGCTGTCTTACTGTTTGCTGTCTGCAGGGTTTGGGAATCAAAATGGATGCATTTTTTTGTGCTACTCCTGTTTTTTTGAAGGAGTGTCAGGTAGGATGAATGTAGGAGGGTTTAACAGACTGGCTAAGAAGAAAATTACTAGAAGAAAAGGAGACGAAAAATAGTCTGAAGCACAGGTTTAATATGATTGCTGGAAGCTCAAAATAATTTGTTGGGAAGAAGCTGCTGTTGATGGATGCAGGCTGGGAGGGCACTCAGCAGAAACAAAGATGACTGGGTATTTGAGCATGATAGCCCTTGCTGACTAGGTAGACCTGTTCTGTGGTTTGGGGTTTTTTTACTGGGCTGTGGCTGCAGTGTAATCCACTTAATTTAACCATTACTTTGCAGACTAAGAACCAATGTGATGCTAGACTGTGAGTTTGGATTGAGAGTCTTCATGGATGAGAGCTCTGTGTGCATCTCTTCACTTTTGAAGCTAGTGACATGCCTTTGTTATGTAATCCACATTGACTCTTGAAGGAATGGTTTGCATCATGAGATTTGTTCCAATTTGTATTTTAAACGTGAAAGATGATTGATAATTGCAGTGAGGCGAATTTGTTGGTAGTCTGAAATGTGAAGGATACTGTCTAGTCCTTCCCAAAAAGTAATCTAGTTGACTGGCAACTACTTTACATCAGAAAGTTTGAAAAGGTAATCTTGAGACTGTGAAGGAAGAGGCTAAGAGCATATCTAAAATGCAGGTTTTAAGCATGTTCTCTTACTCTCCAAGGTGGGCTATTCTGTTGTCTCAAGTTGCTAATGCAATCAACTGTGAGAGTGTCTGAACTTCTGAGGTTACAATAGACCGAAATGTTTATTCTTAGGTAAGCTGGGAAGCACCAGCTCTGCTGATGTTGTTCTCCCTGCACGTTACAGGAACTGTGACGTGTATATCCCGTTCTCATGCGTCAGAGAAAGTAAAATAATGGCAGTTGGGGGCTGCTGTCAGCTGCTTGAGAGGGCTTCTATTTTGAGTAGTTTGTTCTGTGCTCTAAGTTGTATTTCTTGTCAGCACTTTTACAGTACTGGGGGGAACGTAGTCAACTTCCTCATTAATTGCTGCAAATGAGTTAAATCTCAATTCTCAACTTTTTAATGTGGGTGTTATGAAAGGATTATCAAACCACTTTACTAAGCATGTTTACAGTTAGATGAGAGTTAATTGCTTAATTCCAAGTGCTTCTTTTTTCTCCCATTCCAAATCAAATGATAGGATTCTGAACTCCTTTTTGTCATATGTACTCCAGATACCTGCAGGGAAGTGACTAGAGGCAATTGCTTGGATTAGAATTGTAGGATCACAGAATGTGTTAGCCTGGAAGGGACCTTTAAAGGTCATCTAGTTCAACTCCCCTGCAGTAAGCAGGGACACCTTGAACTAGATCGGGTTGCTCAGAGCTTCATCAAGCTTGACCTTGAATGTCTCCAGGGATGGGGCCTCCACCACCTCTTTGGGCAACTTGTTCCTGTGTCTCACCACCCTCATAGTGAAGAACTTCTTCCTAATGTCTAATCTAAACCTGCCCTGCTCCAGTTTAAAGCCATTGCTGCTTGTTCTATTGCTACATGCTCTTATAAACAGTCCCTCTTCAGCTTTCCAGTAGGTCCCCTTCAGGCACTGGGAGGCTGATATAAGGTCAGCCTTTTCTTCTCCAGGCTGAACAAGCCCAATTCTCTCAACCTGTCCTCACAGGATAAGTGCTCCAGCCCCCTGATCATTGTTGTGGCCCTCCTCTGGACTCGTTCCAAGAGGTCCATGTCCTTGTGCTGAAGGCTCCAGAGCTGGACGCAGTATTCCAGGCTGGGTAGAGGGGCAGAATCACCTCTCTCGACCTCCTGGTCAGCTGCTTTTGTTGCAGCCCAGGCTGTGATTGGCCTTCTGGGCTGCAAACACACGTAAGAAGTAAAATTCACACAAACTAGTGAGTTGTAGATCTTGAAGTTAACTGACTCTTGCGGGTCCTGAATGCTTCTAATTATGACAATTGTAGGGGTTTTTTCCACACCTGTCTCGTGTGTGAGCAGTTACAGGCAGTGAATCAAATCAATAGGTGATTTATTTTTCTTGAAAGTACGCTGTCCTAAAATGTCATGTGCTTTGCCTTCCATTATGAAAGCTTATTGTGGTTGTCTGCTACATCAAAAGCCCAGTGGAAGGACTTTTATCTCTGTCACCTTCAAGGGATGGGATAAAGTGTTTCTGGTGTTGGTTTTTTTTTTTCTCATACATCTGGAAGCTCTTTGCTTTTACTTCCTGATGGCAGGTATTTTGCTTCTGGCTGATAGTGAGAAAGTGTCAGTATGTCAGCTGTGCAGAAATCAATGAGTAGTTAATAAATACTTTTGACTGACAGCTCTGCCAACTGCAAAGCAGGAGAGGAGCTCTTCAGCAGGAAAGGGAGCATTTCTGATAAGACCATAAAGAGTCACCTGATCAGTCTAAGAAATCAGCTAATTTCACCTTATTGTTTAAGCTTTTAATGTATGGTCTTAATTCTGTAAATATCCATTTATTTACAATAGGAACAGCAGTACTTCTGACTTGGTTATGAATAATTCATTTATATTACTTCAACCCCTGCAAGAGTTGGTTGATACACTGGGAAGTAAATTAGGTGACCTTAGCAGATACTTTGTCTGATCTGTTTAGTAGCTCAGGTGATCTGCAACCTGACCCTGGAACAAGCATTGGTGAGCATGTAGTGTATTTAGTCAGCTTGAGTTAGGAATTATTTCGGGGGGACTTCTATTCAGAAGTAAAAGAAAAAATGAATACTGACATTTCGAGATAGTGGATGTTTTAGATGACATCTCTCCCAAAGTTATGGGTTTTCTTTCCATTGGGGGTACACATACTTCATATTAATTCCTCAAAATTATCTTACAGCAGGAAACTGAAAACAGGAAACAGACTTTTCAAAGCTTATAAAGCACCCCCAAAGCTTTTTATGAGTGAGTATTGGATGGTAAGAATGGCCATTATGGAATTCCAGATACCAAACTACCCCTTAGAAAACAGAAAAGAGCAAATGTCATTGAGCTGTATGAAGTTGAGCCAGTATCCTGTTGGAGGCTTCGAATAGCTGTAGGGTGGTGTGTGGTCTGTGCCAGTGCAGGAAATAGTCCCCCATTATGGACAAGGTCGGAGCTTAAGTTTTGACAGTGGCCAGTCTCTATCTAGAAGCAGCTGCCCTTGGCACCTGATACAGCGTGTGCTCTGCAGGGGAATCATCAGGATCCAGAATTGGAATCAACTGTGAGTGTTGGCTGATTTGCCAAGACCAACAGCACAGTGAACAACAAATGCTGACCTTTAGTGTTTCTCCAGACTTGCGTGTTCCTGTTTACAGCGCGTCTTGGTAACTTTGCAACAGCTTCCTTCCTTGTGTTTGCAGTCACTGGCAGCATGATTAACTTTGGAGGTGACTACTAAATGTCAGTTACTGGTCAGCTGTTTAGATTTGCATAATGGTACCAAAATATGGTTGGAGAGTTATGCAAACTCTGCTTACCCCTCTTCCGTGTTCTCAGTGGGCACACAAGTTGTTCCAGGACAGGTATTTTAAACTCCTGCTGTTAACTAGCTTCCAGGGTTGCATAGCCCTATATGACCTCGCTGATAAGGGCTGCATACAGAATCATGAATTTAAAACAAAGTTTAAGTCTAGATAAAAGCAGGATGAGTTACACAACCTGGGAGCTTGTGTTAAAAATATATAAATAAAATATTAATCACCTGTAGAGTAGTTTTACCCTCTGATTTGGTATGTTCTTCATCCCCTGGTTTATGGGGTATAAAAGCACTCCTGAACACTACTTCTGTATTGTAACTGATTGTGAAAAGATTTGAAGCTATCTTTGAAGTCTTCATCATTGGAGATACTCAAAAGCATCCCAGCTGAGGTGGTTGTGAGCAATCTGTTGTAGTTTACCCCTCTTTGAGCTTGGAGGGTTGGACTAGATGATGACTGGCCTTTTCCAACACTAGCTGTTCTGTGATTCCATGTTATATTCCTTGGTTCACTTCTGTACACAGATGTTTGTGTGGTTCTGAGTAGGTCTAGCGTGTCACTGAGGAATTAATGCCAAAACACAGCAGCACAAGGAAATGCTTGTCTTCCCCTGCAGTACTTTACAGTAAGAGAGTTGTGAGAGAGGAGCAGCTATCTTGGAAACTGTTGGTCTGCCATAAAATCCAAGTCCCTGCTAGGAAAAGTTTCCAAGCCCTAAGTTGGTCCCAGAGCAACTGTTCTGAGTTTGTGCAGGGTAACTCTAGCCAGCCTTTCCTAGGGAACTGTGAATTGTTTAAGTATTTGGTAAGTCTGAAGTTCTACAAGTTTGAGTGTAGCAGAGGCAGCCTAAAAAGTCACAGTGGTTTCTAGGCAGCAGCAGCAGTCATCTGGGAACTTCCACTGACTTGCTATTGGTGAGGATTACCTTCTGGCTTCTTTGGTATCTAGCAATTAAAACTGGTGATGAGCAACATGTATTGACACTCATTATGGCATTCAGGCTACATTGTAGCTTAGAGCATCTTTCTCTTCGTTTGTGAATGTAGGCAGTTGGAAAATAATGTTACATTTGTCACTTTAATACTAACTTTCAGTTATTGTAGGAATTCTTTTTTCTTTAAGCTGAAGGTTTCCTCTTCCTGCTTCAAAACTAATTTGCACAAACCTCATCTTACTGAGGTGAAAAAGGTGGTGCTCTTTCCTTAGACTATTTTCGGTGTTTCTGGTCTGTTTTTCAGGCATGCAGAAGTGATGAAGAAAATAATCGAAACTGTTGCAGAAGGTGGAGGAGAACTTGGAGTTCACATGTATCCTTTTTTTGTTACTACATAGTATTCTTAGAGGTTTCTTGTGGTGTAATAAGCTGTTGCATCAAGGTTCATAAACTAGAATGTAATTGTGTGAAAGCAGTAAACAGCCCTTCCCTGGTAATGCTTCCTAGACTTCTGGGGTGAGCTTGTTTGTGCAAATTACTGATCATTGTAGGTGGTGTGGGGAGGATGGCAGGAGTGAATGTTGGGGAGTAGGGTAGGATTGAAGGGACAGGACTGAGCCCTTGTTCATAGGGGAATGAAGAAAGTAGCTGTGAGTAGGAAACAGGTCCCAGTGTAGGAGAATGAGGCTGGATGTTCATAGACTCAGACCATGGTGTAATCATTCTTCTTGGTGCAGCAGCTACTGTATCAGGTTTGGATTTCAGATTTATTTCTGAAAGATGCAGAGGTTTCATTATTCTCTTCTCTGTGTGTGAGCAGCATCTTGATAAAACATGCAGCTGACAAAAAAGCAATGGAAATTACTGAAACAGTTCTGAATATCGGTATCAAATGCCTCATAGTAAGAGTTTTCTTTTAGTGAAGTGACTGATCTTAGTTAATGCTTTGCAGTAATTCATACTGCGCTTTCTGACTTGAGGAACTTCCATATTAGAAGCAAATGTGTCCTTTAGAAATAGTGTTCTAACTGATTTTGCTGATACAAGGCAAGCAAGGAGGGGGAATTACTGACCAGCTGTAAACCATGAATCAGCAAAATTCTTGTCACTGTATGAGTTGAGACTTGCTCAGTTTGTGTGGCAAACAAGTGAAACTGAACTGGAAATTAACTTACCTGGTAAGGTAGTTCAAGTCTTCTACTCTTCAGTAGTTAGAAATAGCTCATCTTCAAGATTTTGATTACATTTTTGCTACTGCTCAACAAATTGAGGGGGTTTTATTTTACAGTCCGTTTCTTTGCTCATTATCATGTTTGTCAAAAAATGGTCCCTGAGACTGACATGCCAAAATGGTAGGTTTTTACTTATGTCCAGCACCAGTGTAATCTAGTTGTTGATGTGAAGTTGCAATTTACTCTAACTTTTCAGTTTGCTGTCTGCCTCAGTCCCAGGTGGGGAGACCCTTGTGTTTATAGTTATCTGACATCACCAGACTGTAGTTGTAGGCCCAAGATGCATTTGAAGGTGATAGACAAGGTAGATGTCGCTGGTCATCTCTACAAAGGCAGAATTCTCTGTTCAGTGAAGTTAATCTCTCTACTTTCCCCCATCATCAGGAAGGACTCTGTCAAAGGATTGTTCAGGACAGGAACCTACTTCTTTTTCTGAGCCATTGAAGCGCTGAGGAGGAGCCTGCTTTCCCTGCAGCTGCAGGATGGTGGCTAGGGCTTAGCCTTAGCTATAATTCACCATGGTATTTGTTAATAACAAATATTAAGTATGTGAATGGGATTGTAAATGTTTGTGTGGTGTTTGTAAGATTTATTGAAAATAGCTCCTGGTTCCCTGCTTTGACCTAAACTGGAAAGGTCTGTATGTTGGGGCAAGCATCTGGTGTCATTACTGGAGTTCTATATTCCTGGTTCCCGTCTGATTGCTAGGTATCGTTTTCCTATTGGGAAGAAACACTGTTGAGCAGGCCTGTGACTCTGACTTCTGCTTTGTTTTACAGGATTTCTAGCTGTTGCACATTTTCCTTAACAAGGAGCTCAGGTACCTTCTTATTTTCTTGAAATTTGTACAGGCCG
The DNA here is from genome assembly GCF_964237585.1 of Gallinula chloropus. NCBI lineage: Eukaryota > Metazoa > Chordata > Aves > Gruiformes > Rallidae > Gallinula > Gallinula chloropus. Next base: position 91,473,913 of record NC_140085.1, read on the forward strand.
TCATTCCAACGATAGAATATGACTACACGAGGCACTTTACGATGTAAATCAGAGATGTTCTCCTAATTACTGAACCTTTTTTAAATAACCCATACATGTGACCTATACAGCATTACACACAATTTCTGTAACTAACCTTTTATCAAGTTGATGCATTAAAATAAAATGTTCCATTACCAGCCTTTTTAATAAAAATCTTTGCGTGTAATGTAAATAAATCACTCATTCCTATACACACACTGCACGAAGAGGTGGGATTTTTTTCTTCCTTCATAGTTCCTTCAATTTCCTTTCAACAGAAGACTGTTTTGTCTATTGGAAGCTAAAATCCGCTTTCTTAGTAGAAGCCTGAAGCTTTTGGCTTTATTGCTGGTTCCTGAAAATGTGGCTTTTATTTTATTTTTTTCTCCTGTTTAACTTAAACTTGAGACCTTTGTGGATTTTTCCTACTCACAAGTGGTTATGCTTGAAATGATTTTGAAAGCTGGAAGAAGAAAAGTAATCATATTAGAAGGTTTGACTACATCTTAATCTAAAACAGCTGTAACCAGCCTTTGAAAGGTGATTTAGACGTGCACTTGAGCAAGATTAATGTTTGAGAGATTTTTTAATTTTTTTTTTCTTCCCAGAGACAAAGGAGGAATTTTAATTTGTAGTTTGTTCATCTTGTAATAAGGGCATGAACAGCCTTGTTGACAAAATTACAGCTTGGGGATAAAAGAAGATTGCTGTGGTAAAGTAAGGTTCAATCTTGATTACGTATCTCTCTCAACTATACTATTGGTAGTCTTATAGCAGGGTTTCCTTTTTGGGATAAACATACTTGAAGTTGTTTATGAATTCAAATATTACAGGCACAGCCACTTTCTGCCCTGTGAAAAGTTTTTCATTAATGGAAACAGGAGGAAAAGACCAATATAAATATATATATTTACACACACACGTATTAGGTTCACCTAAACTCTCTTTAGCTCTTAGGACAGCGTCTTTGTCTCCCAAACATCCAACTTGCATTCTGCAAGGTAATCCCAAGTTGGGTGCCTGCAACTGACTGAATTTACTGTTGAGTAGCAGGGTTGGTCCCTGTTGGTCCCTGTCTTGACTGTCCTCTGTACCACGCTCTTACTGAGAGCCTGTAATCGGGTTCTGTGTGTTATGCTTAAAATTCTTTTCCCCTTTTGATATCTGTCTTCGCTTCCTCTTTCTTGGAGAATCACTTAGGCAATGTCTGTACGCCAAGGGAAACGCGAGCTGAGACCTGTTAAAACTTAACCACACCCACTGAGTCATGCCATAGGATTTTCCCTAGCAGACTCTTCTCAAAGATGTTTTGGGCTTTTTGGTAACAAAGGAAGTAGCTGTCCTCCACCCAGCAAATAGGGGGGCTTGGGGGGGGGGGGTGGGCAAAGACAGGAATAGGACTTAAAATAACCAGCAGTGATGTGTATCTTTTTTTCCTTTGCTCTGTCAGACTCTTCCGAATCATCTTTCTCCCTCTAAAGGTGACTGTTCTCCTTTAGGATGGTCAGTTAGTCTTTTGCTGGTCTCCAGTGTGTTGAATTAACAAATACAACATTTTTCTTTGTCAGGCTGTTGACAGAAAGAAGTGGGATGATTGATTTTTTTTTTTTTATTTTTTAAGTATAAACTGATGAAGGCCTTTTTCTCTGGCCTTAGCAGAGAAACAGAGGAGCAGCAGAACTGAAGAGAACCTGCCCCCAGCTTCCATCAGCACCATGCTATTTAATGTCTTATGGCATTTGTAGCACAGGAATACCTAGTATCACAAAAAAACAATGTTTGGTGGCTAATGTGGTATTCTGCTTGGCTGACTATCAAATTGGTTTTACCTGAGCAAGTACATTTGACTGGGTTACACTTGCAGCAGTTGTATTGCACATTAATCCTTTTCTTCTGTTTGGCACTAGTAAAACTCCTGTTAGAAGTGAAGACTGCTGTAGTAGGAACAGATATAAACAAACACAAATACAGTAGCCTCAGTTATAGCTTCTGGCAAATTCTACACGGCCATTAACTGTCTGAATTTTGTCTCTACATCAAAATGGATCATGAGGAGTTTTGCTCTGATGGAGTCCTTTTTCTACTGCATATCTTCCTCCAGTTCTCATGACTCTTTACCATGCATTCTAGATCTCTCTGTTTCCATCTTGGACCCTAGAGTGCATTCTAGTTTACAGGTGCTGTGTGCAGTGAAGATGTGGGTGACATTTTGATTCCCCTGAGTCTGAACCAAAATTCTGCATAAGCAATGGGCTGTGAAGCAAAGGGAATAACCTTACCAAGGCTTAAAATAATGACCATCATGAGCTCTGTCAAACTTAAGATGTCTGTCCTTAAGTGACATGAAATACTCTTCAAAATGCAAAAAACCCCAAAAGACTTGGTTCCAACGAAAAATAAATATAGAAGAAAAAGCAGTAATGTTCAAGCAATACGTGAGAAGTGCACTTCTGTGTTTAGTCTTCTAAGCCTATAGTTAATGAAAGGGGGGAATAGTGCTAAAGAATAGAGGCCATTTCGACTTTGCCTTCCTGTGGCTGCGTTTTTAGGTGTGGGAAGCAGAGCTTGTTTGACCAGCTTGCTGACAAATGGCCTCAGCCATTGCTGGAGAGCTGGAGTGCCTTGGGCTTGTCGGTGTGTTGTGAAGTCCATGGGGACATAAGTAATGTAGCATTATCCTATGCTAAGAGGTTGCTTCCTCTGTGTTTATTCCTGAAACACACCAATCTGCTTTCCTATTGGAAAATAACCTTCCTGCTAGTAACCTGTAAGAATTGTTCCAAGTCCACTTCATAAAAAGGAAAGATATCTGCCTGTAGAAAATGTAGCCATGTGAAAGAAGTTAATTCATCCGATGTGTTGTACCTATTGCTAGAAGTAGGAGTCGGCAGTACTTGATAAGAAGCTTTCTTTTGATAATGCACTTGCAGTTCCAACAAGGGTTTATGATAAATGCAAATCTTCTAGTTACAAACGTGGGCTGTTCCTACTTTTATTCCCTGCAGAAAGAAAACCAAGTGGAAAATGCTGCTCGGCTGACTCAGCGTGAGAGCGGCTGCTCTGATCTGGCATACACATTGTAAGCCTGGGCAGATAAAGAAATCTCTTGGTAAAGATGACAAACTGGAACAGAGAGAACACAAACATGGTTTGGAGTACAAGCAAAATCCTTTGTGAAGCCAAACTAAAAAACCAGCAAAATTAAATAACACAGAGGAAAAAAACTCAACAAGCCTTCTTTTGGGTCAGTCCAAATTTTGAGTCTGGCATTATTAATGTTGTTTTTAAAGAGAGGAAGCTCTTCTCTCTTTGTCTTCTCTTTTTGTTCCTTAAAATTACTTTTTTTTTTAAGACCAAAAGTCAGTGGTCTTAGACTTTTTAAAATTTTCTACGCTTGTAAAATCTAATTTCAGTTCTTTATTTTTTTTCTCTGAATTTGGTCTTTGAATTCAGCATTTCTGTGCAAGTAGTTTTGAGTCCTGCAAACATACTGTCTGGAGAAGCCCCCAGTTGTCATCAGGGACAGTTGCTTTCCTCCTAAGAAAAAATAAAGGTTTAGTTTAAAACCTATGTATGTTTAGGTTTAAAGCAATGTCATTATGACTCTTCTGAAGCCTTTAGCACCAGGCCTGTCTGAAATGCTGTTCTACATTCTTACTCCCCTGTAGTGAGTGTATGACCACACAAGTTACACAGCCAGCCTTTCTTTAACAGTTGCACAGAATTTGCTCTTGCCTGAGCTGCCATCGAATACAAAGCAATGCATGTATTCCTTTTGAAGAAGCTGTTGTCTGGGAGAAAGTGCAAGTTTCCCTGCCATCTTTTTGCCTGCTTAGATAGTTTTCAACGCAGTACATCTACTTTAAACTTCTAAAATGAGGCCTTTCACCCATTAATTTACTGGCTTTAGTGCCTCCTTCCTGAAGCAAAGATACTTATTTAATGGCTTCCATTCCACATTGTGCCTGGCAGATTTGGTAAGTGCCCCTTCTGTCTCTTACCTACATCCAGAACTGTGTGTTTGCTGCTATCAATAATTAACTCCTTGTTTGCCCAGGTAAGTCCTTTCACCCTTCACCAAACAAAGTATGCTTGCTGGACCGTTGTGCGTTGATTTGTGTGTTTGAATGGGAAAGATCTACTTTGGGGGCGTTATAAGCAACCAATTCTGCAATTGTTCTGCAACTTTTTCTTCTCTCTGCGAGCTCCCTCTCCATCACTGTAATAGAATAGGAAAAACGGAGGTCAGCCTTTAGGATGTGGCTGCCTGCTAGCATTTAGGATGGTGTTTGTGACCAACTGGAACGAAGTTTATGGTGTGCCCTAATCTGTAATTTGTAGAAAGCTGCAAATCATCACTTTACAGCTCTCTTAAAGAGTTACCTGCTCCTGATTGCTCGGGCTGGGGCTGTTCTGGGTGAAAAACTGGCAACCTCAGTTAGTTTTAAAGGTCAGCCTTACAGCAGTACTGTGAGTACACTCTCTTGCTATTAAGTTTTCACATGGCGCGTAACAAGAAACAGGACTGCGATTACTGGGTGCCAGAGCAGGCAGTAATCTGCCCCAGTTAGGAGATGCAGAACGGCCTTTCGTGTTTAAAAGTATTGCTTAAGTTCTCTTTCTGTGCTTGCTTTTCATTCAGCACTTCAGTATCTGTGTGTCCCAAAGGTGCTGCCCAGTTTTGGGAATAACACCGTTCATTGTGCTGCAGAGACTGTTTTGCTGGTATGGACTAGACCGGTGCCCCTCCACCCGTGGCTTCTCTCTGCAACATCTTTGGGTGTCAGTTTTGACTGAATGTAAATTATGTGACCCTGTGGGTAAGCAACGAGGATGAAATATGAGGTTTGCTGCGTGTGCAGCGTGGTGAAGTAGAAGTAATTAAGATAGCAGCTATGTCTGTATGGGTAGACTACAGAGTCAGTTTGTCTTGGAAGACTTCAGCCTGAAGAACATGTAATGTATTCTGTGATTACTTGTCATGTGACTGTGAGCAATAACCAATGCTATCTAAAAAAATGTATGTATTAGACTTTCACCACATCAGACAGAGGATATAATTGCAGGTATTACAAATCCAGTTAAAAGGGAACAAGGTCTTTGGATTATTAGTAATGATTTTTAGAACATTGTGAAACCAAAGCCTAGAGGAGGCAACGTGATGCAGTAGCTCATAGAAAAGGGAAAATAGCAACAGCAAAACACACTAGGGTGATAAAGACAATTTCAGGTGGCTCGATCATAATTTAATCCTAAGAGGTGCAGTAAGTGGATAATATAAGAGAGTAGCCAATACTGGACATTTTGATAAAGAGAAATAATTGATAGTTGTCAGCCTTGACGATTCCTTGCATTCAGTCACAAAACAACGGGGTTTAAGCAGGTATTCTGGGTATTAACTTTTAGCCTGCAATATTTTAGCTTTTATTACAGGGAAGAATTAAGTACCCCAGCCAGTAACTGGGCACCCCACAGTGGGATGGGGAAAGCAATGGGGAAAAAAATTCCTCATGGGTTGAGACAGTGACAGTTTAATAGGATAACGAAGGAAGGGAGAAGCTATGCACAGATGCAATGGCTCACCACCCACATAGGAAAAAGAAAACAGCCCCCAATGCCCAGCCTCTTTCAAAGTAGGGATCCCACATTGCAGTTGGCTTTCCTAGTTACATACAGAGCACAACATCATATGGTGTGGGATATCCCTTTGGCCAGCATGGGCTAGCTGTCCTGGCTGTGTTCTCCCAAATTCTTGTGTGCCTGGGAGGGTGTGAGAAGCTGGAAAAATCCCTGACTTGGTGTCAAAGTTAAAACTACATCACAACAACTAAAAACATCAGCGTGTTATCAATGTCATTCTCATCCTAAATCCAAAACAGCACTGTACCAGCTGCTAGGAAGAAAATTCATTTTATTTTATATGAAACTAGGATAAACAGTTCATTAAACAGAATTGCAGGAAGAGTTGTTTAAAGTGTATTTTTGTTTCATCTCCTCAGCTGGCCACAGAAGAACACAAGGTCTTCAAATCCCTGTATGGAAAGGAGCTGTAGGACCAGCATTGTAAAGTCCAATGGATGAAGATTGGATTCCAATATGAATTGGTTTCTGTTCTGATAAAGATGCACAATATTTTCTGTATGACCATGGAAGACCTGGAGATCAGACAAATTGAAAAGCAAAAATGGTTTAGACTTAAAAGAATGTGCCAGGCAGTTCACTGCCAAGTGCTTCCCGTTGGATCTAGACTGAGAGGAATTGTCCATCTGCTCAGAGATTTCTTCCATAAAACTTGTTTTAGGCATTTTCACACCAACTGGCAAATTCTAAGCACCAGCATTGAAATAAAGATCCTGATCCAGAGATGAGATTAGGACCAGAGTAGAAATGAGACAAACTTTATAAACTTTTAATTAAAAATTGAAGTAGTTTACCAAGGGTTCCAGTGAGCTATTTAAAGCAATTATTAGTAATTACATAATATTGGACTGTGTTTACATTAGATTTTTCACTTAAATATTAGTGCAACAACTTAGTTGTTGCTCGGCTGTGGGCTTTAAATCCTTTTCATAGATACTGTCTGTGCCAAAGCAGGTTTTGGGAACAAGTGATTAACTCCATGCAGATGCAATAGGAAGTAATTTAGGTTCAATTTGCTGCCTTGAAACTGTTCCATGACATCTGTAGTCTTATGCTGTCCCAGTGATGGTGAATGTTTTCAGTTTTAGGTACCGGACTATTCTGAAGTTTGGTAGGGTGTATTTGGCTATTGGTCTTCATGGACTTAATTATTTTTTTCCAATCATCTTCCCTACTTTAGAAGAGGCCGTGTGGTGCCAGATAGTTTGGGATAGCTGCCAGTTAGAACCTTCTTCTGGCAAACAGCATGTCAAACCTAGAATTGATCAGGTTTTCTCCTGAAGTAGTCTGAGGAAACATTGTCCGTATTTTTTGTCAGGTTCTGGAGAGAATTACCTTGATTTGTGGTTTTAGGGTTTGGTTTTTTTTTCATTAAAACATTAGCAAAGCGTAATTGGAAAGGTTCTGATCATCTATTCATGGGAGAAAAAAAACCCGAATACTAGTAGGGATTTTTCTTTTGCCGGTAATCCCAGGGTGTGGGAAACACACTCAATGTCCTTGTTTTGATAAACTTGTCAGCACTGGCAAAACCAGGGAAGCGTTTTTGGTGATACAGTTGTCATTGATAATTAGCCTATTAAAAGATATTTTCCTAATTATTTCTCTATAGATAAATGTCAACAGGTCCTAATCAAGAGCAGATCAGAAGGATTCTGACTACAGGCAGGTCTTTGGGCTGACCTGTTAGGTGCCACTGAGAAGCCTGTGTGTTATCCATTCCCTGAGATACGCGTGAGCGTCCTGGGAACTGAGCTGGAGCAGCCAACATGTTTGGAAATGTTTATTGGCTATTATGAGCATGCAGCATACGGTGATCTGAACTAGACTTGACCTCTGCATCCACCTCAAGTCCCCACACCTAATCCTTCAGTATTTTGCTTTCTAATTGAGAAGGATTTCTCAGATGTAGTATCTACCTGGGAAATTTCCATCAGTGCCAGCCGCGTGTTGCTTTTCAGCTTTATGGGAAGACAAGAAATTACATCCCCTTTCTTCCTAACCATGCAGGTCAAACATCCTGTAATTGTAAGTAAACTAAGTAATTGTTTTCTGTTTCTTGATACCCTGCTGCTTCAGGAGACAGTGACCCAACTGTGGTCTGAGGTGGGGCTGGAGCTGCTTCTCCTTGGTGCCTGCCTCGCTGAAGATGGTGTGGAGGAGGGGAAGGAAGGTAGTTTAAACAGCTTTTTATCTCTGTTGGATCCCTGTCAGTCAGGGGAGGAGGAGGTGAAGAGCAATGACCTGAGCATAGCAAATGCTGTGTTACCCTCTTGCATCACGATTATTTCATTTCTGAGGGGAAGTTAGAAGCAGCAACAGGAATAAAAGCAGCAGTTTCTGCCTCGTCTTCCAGAGCAGCATCAGCAAGCGTCTGTACCATGACACTCCGCTGCATGCGTCTTGTCTTCTTGCTTCTGCTGGGATCGTGGTGGCCGGACTCAGAGAAGCATGTGGTGGGAGCTGTGAAGGTCAGGGAGCACTACATAGCTGCTCAGATCACTAGCTGGACCTACAAAGCAGCACCTGAGGAAAAGTCCAGGTAACAAAGTACAGGACAAGAAGGATGAAACTAGTCCTGTCTTGTGAAATGATTTGTGTCTTCTGTCTCCTGTGGAATTTCAGAGCCCTGGAGGACTTCAGGGCCTGATTTGTTCGCTTCAGATTTGAGTGACTTTAAACAGCATAATCTGAACTGGAGGCAGTGAAGTATTAAAAGCTCCCTTTTATTTACTTCATTAGCAAGTAGAATTATTTTTATCTTTTCACAGCACTTCTATTAAATATGTTCCAGGGCTTGCTTCCATCTTCTCTGTGGGTTGATGCTGCTTGTTTGTGTGTTTTAATGTGGTTACTTTAGGCGTATGGATTTTGGGTGATGTTGAGAGATGGTGTGTTAAAGTTTCAAAAACTTGCAGGCTTCAGAATTTGCTGGAGGAATAAATACATTCCCTTTTGTGTACTATCACTTTCACTTATATCAGAGCCTAATGAACTTTGGAACTAGCTGTGTTGTTTCTGAGTTGTTCAGTAGTTTTTGTGAAATATCCATCCTGAGTTCTGCCAAGTAAAGTCTGTAGGATCAGGCACTGATACCCTTTATTAAGTGAAAATACTAATAATTTGGGGTTTCTTCAGATTCCATTGCAGAACAGGCAGCCTAGACTCACGCACCAATCAAGCATATTAAGTATCTTATTTGTATTACTGCTATTATAATTATAAACACTGCAAGGACTATGCAACAGATGATGAAGCTTGGATGTAATTTAGATTTCTTATGCTACGTTCAGTATAGATATCATACATAGCTTTTATTTACTCATAAAATGTCTTTAAATGGTAGAAATTACTCCTGCTTTCAAGTGTGTATTTGAATGCTACTGCATTTGTATTTATGTTGGTGGATCACTTTATTTTTAACATGAAATTTTTGTGATGTATATTGCATTTCTGGATGTTATGGAAAGGGTCTTTCCAGTTCAGATTTAGACTTTCTAACTATTCTTGCTTTTCAAGACCAATTAAAACAAAGTTTCTGTGATTTCCAGAACTCCCCTTGGAAGTTTAATGCAACTGGTATAAGTGTAGTGTCATGATGGCAAGACAGAAGAAAATGATTTTTTAATATAGGAATGTGAAGCCAGATGCCATTTAAGTATTGACCCAGACATGTGAATTTAGTAGTCAGAACTTCGTTCTCATCTGCACTGGATGCATCATTGTAAATATCAACTGCTGTTTTCATTAAATGTCACATTGTTGATTGATAGTTTTCATGCAGAGCCACAGACAGCCTCAAACATTAGTTGAAATAATAGGAGGTTTTTGTAAACAGTACCATTGAGATATCTTTGTATTTGGAACAAGTCACATCACAAATTGGTCTGATGAACTTAAAGAAATTTAACTCAAAAATTAACCAAACCAACCACAAAGATGCTCACCAAGGAAGAGTTGTTGGCTTGGATCCCAAAGGCATTTGGGTATGCAGCTTGCTTGGGTTTTACTAGAAGTTTAATATCTAAATACAGTGTAAGAGCCTGATGCTTCTCTGCTTTTGGTTCTAAATAAATGAAGAGAGGCTGAAGAGAAAAATTGGTCCATTTGGGGTTATTTCCTTAACCTTCTAATCTGCAGGTTAGAAAAGGACGCCGCTTCTAAGTGTCAGTCATCTTACTGTCATAGAGCTCTATCTGTTACCCTGTACAAGTGATATTTATAAGACACTTCAGAGCAGAGTGAGAATGTATCATCTGTGCAAGCAGCGTGGCCCCTGCTGTTCCCAAAAGTTACGTGACTAGACCTGCTTGTGTAGCCTGAGATCTTTGAGGCGTTAGTAAGCTGTGCCTGTTGTTCCTTCCAGCTATAGAATTGGTGTCAGTAAATCTCCCCTGCCACCCCACCTTCTTACGGCCACGTTCTAGGGAACATGGCCACCACAGGGCAGCACCTGTCTGCGAAGATCACGGATCAGGGCTTTCTCCTTAAAGAGTGAAGAGGGACTCAGAGGGACTTACAGAAGCCCTCTGCAAAAAGAGATCTCCCCCTTATGGACCCTGGGTGTCACTGACGACAAGCTCGCTGGGCTGTCTCTGCCCAGACTCTCTGTGCTTGAGCAGCCCACCCGCTCGGCCCAGCAAGTGTGCCTGACAGGGCAGTATGGAAAAAGCAAGTGGGATTGCTGTGGGATGCAGCCATCTTACATGCTATATGAAACCAATCAATAAATGTGAAACGACGCAGCCTACTATCCCTCCAGCCCTCTTATCATCATGATTTCCATTCTGGAAGTCTCGTGTGCAGGTTTTCTTCTGCTTTCCTAAATCTTTTCTAAAACGTGGTGTTACGGCGTCCCCAATTCATTTACACTGAAAGACTATCTGAAAGCAGTCTTCTGACTTGCTGTGAGATCCTTAGTCGTTGTCAGGGAACGGTTTCATGCTTGCTGCTGAGGTCGTGGCTGCTGCAGGGGCTTTGCTGTTAATGCTGATGTGTAATCTCTGCGGTAAGTTTGAAGTTCAAGCGTGGGGCTGAGTAAAGAGAAGTTCAGGTTTCTTTCACTGTATTTTTTCAGATGCTTTTGAGGTTAAGTGTGGTCATGACATCTTCCTCTGTGTCTTGAGTAGACAAAACAAAGACACTGTCATTGCCAAATCAAAAGGACCTATAGAAATCACTAACAAAATCAGGGTGAACTGTGGTAGGTACGGTCCTTGAATACCTAGTATGAAATGGCCTAGCTGAGGAACATTATAGATGCAATAGAGGGAGAGGGGAAGACAGACCCTACAGAGCTTTGGACTGCGTGCCTTTGCCTTCAGCAAAATGTGCAAGTGATGAAATGTAATTGTGAGATTCGTTTTCTGAGATACCCATTAAGCAGCATCTAATGGGTATCTCAGAATGGCATCTCTGGGAATATTTGTCCTTTTAATTGTCTTTGAAACTCTTTTGATTTCAGATTGGAACATTCAGATCCTGTGTTCAAGAAAATTTCTTACAGAGAATATGAAGTGGATTTTAAAAAAGAAAAACCAGCAAATACGTTTGCAGGTAAACAGGAAGGAAAAGTTTTCATGTTGTTTGTTGCTTGTTATAAAGCCAGTAACGAGCTAAGCAAGCTTGTGGTTTTGTGCCCACTGTTTTGTGCATAAACCAAATAGGCAGAGGGGATGAGGTCTCTAGGGAGCAGCACTAGGCTTTCAATGACCATGGAGAGGTTGGATTTTTAGACGTGGGGGCTCAGTCCTCTCTGCAAATTAATTGCACTGTACAAAGTTGTTCCCTTTGTTTTCAGCATCTGTTGAGAATTCCCATCCACACGTAGACTTGCACAGTCACAGTGACAACTCTGTAAATTCACAGGGAAGGGGAGCTCAAGGCCTGAGGCTAAATACATTTCTGATAGATCAGTGGAAAGGAAATTAAAAACTCTGAGGCTGGGTGTGAAAGGTGCCCCCTTGCCTTCGTGTCTGCTACTGTTTGAAGACACTTCAAATGGATGAAGGCAAGTTCTGGTACTTATACCATATGTAACTATGGTACTTGTGTTCTGGTACTTACACCGTATGTAACTATGGTACTTGTGTCCTGGTACTTACGCGGAGTACTTATGTAAGTCTGCACTTCGTATTAATAGATAAAATAACTTCAGATGTTAGATGTTCACATTTAGCTTTCAAAGTAAATGTATGTGTGACTGGTGATACAACATTGTTACAGGCTGCCCTGAAAAATCTGGCCCATGATATGATCCCTTCCAGGTTACTTTCTTCTGTGTTTTGCCAAACTGCTGGGTTTTTTTGTTTTTTTTTTTTCCCCCAAGAGAAATAAATAAGAAAAATAGTTAACAAGGAAACAGACAAACAAGGCAAAGGTTGTCTTAACATTTCTCCCATTGCTTATTTTTATAACATGGGAAGTAGGGATACAAGCCCCTCTTGAAAGTTTTTGCAGGCTATGTCTCAAGAAAATTGCACTATGGAACTGGTTATTTAGATACATCTTGAGGCTGAAAGATCTTTTTGTTCCGTGACTTCTGGCATCAACACTGCTACTTAAAGAACAGCAGACATTTTATAGTTTAAATTTTGTGTGAAGGATTCCTAGAAATTCCCAAAGAACCTCAGTATGAACCTTTTGACATCTGGAAGTAACTTTTTCTTTCCATTAACTACCATTGTCCTGTGATTTTTAAGTGACAGTCACCAGATAGACAGTTTATGACATTCCTGACTATGAGCTGCGGGTTTTAAGTTCCCACGTGCTTTTTTTATGGGTGAATCTTTGTTGCATGTCATTCTCTGCCTGTGGTAGGTTTTCAACTTGTACTTTGAAAGCTCATGTGCTCTGCCGGTGGGAGAGAACTCTTCATTTCACTGAACGTGCCGTTTCACTCACATTTTCCTCTCTTGAATAACTACAGGCCTTCTGGGACCAACTCTGCGTGCCGAAGTGGGAGATACCTTAGTAGTTCACTTTAAGAATATGGCTGACAAGCCAGTCAGTATCCATCCCCAGGGCATAGTTTACAGCAAAAACGCAGAAGGTAAATAGTATAAAAACTCCGTGTTTTGTTCGCTTACTTGTAAACTACTGCTTGAAATATTGAGATCAGTGTTCAGTGTTCCAGATCAGTGTTCGAGGATTATGTGTAACACAAACATCTCTTGATCCTGGACTGAAACTTCAGATCCATTGTTAGCTCTTTTCATGTCCATCAGTGGAACACTAGGAATATGAGTGTCACCTGACAGGCCTGGTGTCCTGACCAGCTGCCTCTGTGCTAATACAGTTTCACAGAATCAGAGTGGTCAAGGTTGGAAGGCATCTCTGGAGGTCATCTGGTCCGGCCAGTGTGTAATTGCAAAGTATTCTGTTTCAGTACATGTAAACTCTGAAGTGCAGGTCTTAAGCCTTTCCCAGGTCCCTTGTAATGGGATGCATCAAGGCGTTACTTCTAAAGGCAACTGGGAAAGTGCTGGTCATGTTGTTCTCATACCTGTGAGTGTCCTGGGTTTTGGCTGGAATCCAGTGGATTTTCACAAGAGGCTGGGAGGGGACACAGACAGGACAGCTGGCCTAAACTAGCCAAAGGGCTAGTATCATCATGCTCAGTATTTAAAATGGGAGCTGGCTGGGGAGGAGGGATCACTGCTCAGGGCTGGGCTGGGCATCGGGCTCTGGGGGTGGGCAAATTACATTGTGTACCACCTGCTTTGTGCATTCCAAGTGCGGTTGTTGTTATTTTCCTTCCTTTGCTGTCCTGTTAAACTTTTGTATCCCAACTCATGAGTTTTACCTTTGTCTTCCAATTCTCCTTCCAATCCCACCTCAGGGCTGGGGGGAGGAGTGAGGGAGCAGCTGGGTGGTGCTCAGCTGGGGCTAAACCGCAGCAGTGAGCAGAGGTTGAAGCTTCAAGCCATCCTAACCCTAGCCAGACTGATGGAGGGCCACACCTTTTGGCAGCAATGATGGCTCTAGGAAATGTTTATTCTGTAAGAAGCAGGATGGTGGAATAGCTACTCTCCAATATGCTGCCCTGCACAGTGTGAGTGGAATCATGAGTTATCTCATTGAAGCTGCAGTATCGTGTAGGCAAGAAACAAAACAAGCAATTGGAATTGATTGTTTATTGTATATTCCAGATGCTTTAATTGGTCTTTGTGTTCATGCCACCCTACTGACTCTTTTCTTGGCAGGCTCCCTGTATGATGACAGAACATCCTCTGCAGAAAAGCGGGATGATGCTGTACTTCCAGGCCAGATCTACACATATGTGTGGGATATAACAGAAGAAGTTGGTCCCAGAGAATCTGATCTTCCTTGTCTTACTTATGTATATTATTCTCATGAGAACATGACAATGGATTTCAATTCTGGTCTGATTGGAGCCTTGCTTATCTGCAAGAAAGGTAATGAAATGCTTTAAGACTACTACAAGGTAACATAGTTTCATAGTTAGGGTTGTTTGATAACGAGGGAAGACATTATTTTCCTTTTCACATCTTTATATACAGTGTAAAGTAAATGGTTTTCAGCATCTTTGCTTTAGATGTTAATTTTTTTTAAATGCCAGCTGTCATGCAGATACAGCTTATAAATTTTAGACAGAGCATGCTGTTATTAGATACATTTTCCTGTACTGGTTGCATTTATCAGTTGCTTAACTGCAAAATATATGACCTCAAGTTTCCTGTCTTAGAATAAATATTTTTGAAGCTTCATTCAAAGTGGTTCAGCCATTCCACACAATAAGGCAAGAAATAATTGGTTTACTTGTGTCTTTTAAAGGCTGTCCGATCAAGAGGCTGTAGCACTCTCTATATCAAGGGTTTGAAATCACAGAGCAGTGTGTCTTTTGACAGTCATCTGAAAATACAGCCAAATTTGAATAGATTAAGAGTCTTTGCAAATTGCTTTGCATATAATCAGGGACTTCAGGTTTTAGTGGTTTGAGTCATTGAATTCCATCTCCACTAATTTGAACTGGTGTCTTGCAGGACTTGTAAATAACTGGTAGGTACGTGCCACTGATTTGAGGGAAGTTTGAAACAGCATGACACTGTGTAAACTACTCAAACTCCTTGCTGATCTCTTAAATCCTCATTTTTTTCCAAGTCATATGTACCCTTCTTTTAGTGAAAGCTCTGTGAGTTATTTGGCTCGATCCCCGTTCCCTGCAGTTTCAGTTGAACATTTTGTGTAGATTGCTGACTGCATGGACTTGGACCTTGAAGCTTTCCTGAAAGTAAACATAAAACTGGTTCAGTGTGGATTGCACATGGGCATTCTTCTCACTGATAGATATGCATTTAACTGCAGAACACGCCTACTCATGTCACCTCAAAGGAGTGGCATTGCTATTGATTACGTTCCTACTGAAATTTTTGAGGGTTTGTGATTTTAGTATTGCCTAGGACTTGTTGTTTTCCTTATTTTTACTGGATTTTCTTTCTCTGTGTTTGTGTGTACATGTGCATTTTATGACATACTGGTAGAATCCCAGAATCCCAAGGTTGGAAAAGACCTTTAAGATCATGAAGTCCAACCATTCCCATCCTATGCTAAACCATATCCTTAAGTTCCTGATCTACCCTTTTTTTAAACACATTCAGGGATGATGACTCAACCACCTCCCTGGGCAGCCTGTTCCAGGCCCTGACAACTCTTTCAGTGGAAAATTTTTTCCTAACATCTAATCTGAACCTGCCTTGACACAGCTTTGTGCCATTTCCCCTTGTCCTATCTCTTGTCACCTGGCTGAAGAGACCATCTCCTACCTCTCTATAACCTCCTTTCAGGTAACTGTAGGCCTTCTCCAGGATAAGCATCCTCAGCTCCCTGAGTTAATCTTGACACATGCTTTGGCATTGCTTGCTTTCCTTCCTTCTCAGGCTTCTCAAATTCATGCATATATTGTGAGCTTGAGTTGGTGTGGTGGTTTAGGCCTGGCTGGAGGCCAGACGCCCACTAAGGTCGGCCTATCACTCCCCTTTGAACTAGGACAGGGGAGAAAACATATATATGAGTTTGAGATGGATTGGTTTGACCACTACCTTCAAGAAAATTTGAGCATGTTTCTAGCTAGAGCAAAGACAAATGGTTAGCTATGCAAATTTCTGAACAGGGTTTCTTTGAGTGGGCACTGCGGGTGATGGGCGTGTGATGGGCCTGTGTATTTGGTCTGGCTGGTGTGGAGTTAAATTTCTTCACAACGGCTCCAGTGGTGCCATGTTTTGGATTTGTGGCTAAATAGTGCTGATAATCCACTCAGGTTTTAGCTATTGCTGAACAGTGCTTGCACAGTGTCAAGACTTTCCTCTTCTTCATCCTCAGATCTCCCCAGCCAGTAGGCTGGGGGTGGGCGAGGGGTTGGGAGGGCACACAGCTGGACAGATAAATCAAATGAATCAAAGGGATCTTTCTTACTGTGTAACATCGTGCTCAGCATCAAATGTGGTGGGGAAGAGGGATGTTGACTTCCAAAGTGGCTGTTCCTTAGAAACTGGCTGCTTTGTGGGATGTGGTGAGTGATTTCCTTCATATTGTTTGGGTTGGTTTTTTCCCCCTCTCTCCTTCATCTGTGGAACCACCTTTACTGACCCACAAGTTTTCTCACTTCTGTTCTTCCTGTTCTCTCCCCTGTCCTGCTGGGGATGGGGAGGTGATGAAGCGGCTGTGTGGGTTCATGGCTGCTGGCTGGGTTCAACCCACCACAGTCTTTATGCATTAAGAGCAGCATAGAAGATATAACCTGGGAAGGTTATATAAAGCAGACTTTTGTGTTTAAGCACTAACTGAATGTTCTTGTCATGACAAGCAGACACATTCCTCTGTTGATCCGAGACATCCTGTGTGCAGGAAAACAGGACTTTGTAGCCTTTCATGAATAAAAAGCCTTACGTTAAAGATAACTGCTTCTAATCAGCAAACTCACAGACTGTTTAGTTCTTGTAGTCCAGAGGGATATCTCTTTTTTTGGTTATATATCAAAAGTAGAAAAGGAAGTTGTTTATTTGAGCAATCTACAGGAACAATCAGTGAAATAAATCACACCAGTTCTGCGTGGCATGTCCAGAGTGAATTCTACTTCTTGATAGAAATCACACCTGCATCGTAAACTCAACTGGATAGTTTCTTTAACTGATCCAATTTGTACTATTTGTCAAAATCTCTTTTTATTTAATGGTTGTTTTGCGAGTGATTGGTTTTATGGCTTTTGAAGGAGCTGATGACTTCAGTGTAGTGCTTGAAAAGGCAGCATTGGCCTTGCAGATGACACTGCCATCATTCTTCTCCTTGCCTCGTGGTCCCAAAAGAGAGACTAGCACCTGATTATGGACAGAAAGTGGTTTGGCACTCCCATTCGCTTAGGCAATCTCTACCACACACTGCCAGAATTGTCTGAGGCAATTCAATACATGTTGTTTCATCTCCCCTGGGATGTTATAAGCTTCTGTTTTAATGGCTTTCAAAAATAAAATAACATTATGGGTACTCTTAAGGTCTTGTCTGGTATCATCCATTACGTGCTAAGAGGTGAGACAAGCCCACTAAATGCACATTAATGCCATTACATCGATGTGAGAAGTGTTTTACTTCTGGTTCAAATGGAGACCTGTTGTTTCTTGTCCACAGGAAGTCTAAATGAGGATGGGTCGCAGAAACTTTTCGACAGGGAGTATATACTGATGTTTGGTGTGTTCGATGAAAACAAGAGCTGGCAAAGATCAGCGTCACTCAAATACACAATTAATGGCTATACTGATGGAACGTTACCAGGTACTGTTCAGGCTTGTCTGAAATTAACATTGATGAAGACTGAATGTTAATTTTGCTTGCTTTTTATGCAATAGAACAGGATTGTGGCGGAATGGGATACAGCCTTTTTTAGAACATGTCTGTGAGCATCTAAATTCTAGAAGAGAAATTGTGCTGCTGGATGGAATCTGTGCCATATTGCTGATAAGAACAAGACTCTTCCTAAGAAGAGTTCTGCTCTAAGAACAGGATTGCTAACTTTAAAAAATAAGAAATTCTTCCTTTTTTTTTTACCTAGCTGACAGGGAGAGAGTGATGTGTTTAACTGAGCTGCTGGTTTTAGAGCAGCAGTTCCTGAAAGTGGAGAGTCATTACCACAAAATCTGGCAATTAAATGGGAAGATTGGGAAGGTGGCAATGGGGCTATGCTGTTGCTAGTATTTTCCCCTTGTTCTCCTAAGGAAATACTTTTGTAGTGGACTGTTCCCAGTCCATTGAGCAAATGCAAAGCCTGTTTTAGGTGGGGCTTTCTAAACGAATATGGGGTAGGGTAGTTACTCTCACTAGGTACAACCTTGGTCTTTAGCTTGGATCCTTCCTTTTTTTTTTTCCTAACAAGGACAGATCAGCTTTCCAAAAGTGGCTGCTGGTTTTCTTCCTCACAGTAAGTCAGGTTGTCACTTGCATGTAAGATTTAAACACCTGTTTTCTACTGCCATGCAGGATTTGGGCATCTGTTCCATTTCACAGAATCACAGAACGTTAGGGGTTGGAAGGGACCTCAAAAGATCATCTAGTCCAACTCCCTGCCAGAGCAGGATAACCTAAATTAGGTCACACAACAACATGTCCAGGCGGGTTTTGAATGTCTCCAGAGAAGACTCCACAGTCTCTCTGGGTGGTCTGTTCCAGTGCTCTGTTAAAAGCTTCTGAAACTTCTCATTGCAAATACTGATCTGAGGAGTCAGAGATCTTTGTTTTTAATGTTCTGAGTGAATATTCTATTCAGACCTACTGTGCCTAGGGAGCTTGCTTGAATTGCTTGTATTGTGAACTCCACTCTCGTTTCTCTTTCAGATGCTGAGGCTTGTGCATATGACAGCATTAGCTGGCATTTGATAGGAATGAGTTCCAAGCCAGAAATTTTCTCCATTCATATCAATGGCCAGTCCATGGAGCACAGACATCATCGAGTTTCTACTGTTAACCTTGTGGGAGGGGCATCAACCACAGTCAACATGACAGTGAGTGAGGAAGGAAGGTGGCTGATATCTTCTCTTGTGCAAAAGCACCTGCAAGGCAAGGAAACATCTATTTACTAGGCAACTGTTGCATTGTCCTCCTCTTCTTTGTTCCACATGGCTTCTGCGGTTGCAGTGGTACACTTACTGTGTTTCAGATGGTTGTCATTTCCCTAAGAAACCACTGGAGAACAGGGCATTCTCTTGGAATGAGCAGCACATGGTGATCTAAAAGGCGTTCTTATCTGAAACTTTGCTGCTGTGTGCAGATCACAGAGCAGCAGTGAATCACTGTCCAGTGTCTGAGTCTGTGAGCTGTTCAGATAAGCACTGTTATAAAATGAGTAAGGAACCACCTGTTTTATGAGAAACTGACCACTCTGAGCTAAGGGCCACTTAATCTGATAAAAATAATTGCTGTTCTTCATCTGAAAGTGGGTATCTCTCTCCTAGCAGTGATCAGAATTCTGGTTTAAAGAATGAAAGAAACGTCTCTCACAAGAGCTGGAAGACATGTTGGGGGTGGGGGGAGGAAACAGGAAAAAAATAATAGTGTTCTGTCTGTTCAGCTGGTATTTTCAAAGAAGGCTAGTTGAGAGAACGTCTGTATTCCATTTGATTAATACGGGCCCCTTGGAAGGCTCCCAGCCTATAGATAGTCTACGTGGATGCAGCCTTTTCAAGCCTAAAAAGATGGGAATCAGATGAACGTGTGCTTGCTGGCAGCGCAGCCTTAGCCAAAGAAATGAGAAATTCAGTTGCAAACTGGAAAGTGGTGAAAAGGAAAATCATTATGGTACTGTTTTTCTCTCAATTAGCTGGAATGCACGGCTACCTCACTGTAAAAGACTGTGGGGACAAAGAGATGAAGAGGAGTCGTCTCTCCTATAAAGAACTGCTCATGGTCAAAAGCTGGGATTATTTCATTGCTGCAGAAGAAGTTACTTGGGATTATGCCCCAACTATTCCTGACAGTCTTGATAGGTAAAATAATACTTGTTAATATTATCTTTGTCAAGATAATATGGAACCAGAATAATTTAGGTTGGAGAGGACCTCTGGAAATCCAACAACAAAGATGGATCCACCAGCAAAGTCAGATCCAGTTGCACAGGGCTTCATTCAGTTGTGCTTTCATTGTCTACAAGGATGGGGACTCTCCTCACTCCAGCTGCACAATGAAGGAGTTTTTCCTTATATCTAATCAGGCTTTCTTATGTTGCACCTTGCATCCATTGTGTCTCATCTTTTCTATGCAACTCTGGGAAGTGTCTGGTTCTGTTTTCTGTCTAATCTCCCATTTGATAGTTGAAGATAAAAATAGCATGCTTCCTTAGCTGTGTCTGCAGACAACTGAATACACCAAGATTTTGCTTCTGTGCCATGTGCTCTAGCTCCCTAATCATTGTGGTGGGTCACCCTCCACTGGACTCTCCCCAGTGTGTCAATGACTTCGTTTGCTGAGGACCCCACAGGTGGACATACAATGGGGATGGCAAAATGTGAAAAATGTTTAGGACATGCCCTAAATAGCGTATAAGCCTATTTTTTAAATTACTTTTCACCATAATTCTACTGAAATAAACACTCCTCAAGAGGAAGGGAAAGGGACAGAAGGAATATTTCTGGAGAATAAAAGTTTTTAAAAGTTCAGTACAATAAAGTGTTCAGGGAATGGGAGACAGAGAGGTCTCTGTAAATGACCTTTGCATGGCACCAATGTAGATGTAGTAAAAGTCGTCATAAGTAAGAATACTGGGTTATTTTGTTCAAGCTAAGGTAAATAGAAGGAATTCTGTAACATGCACGAGGTCATAGTACACAATGCTGCCAGTGCCCAGTAAGGTTAAATTTGCAGCATGGCGGTTCCCCACTGCTAGAGTGCTGGTGAGTTCACAAGCTCATGTTCATAAGAACCTTTAAAGATATAAGCAGAAGAAGATAACTTCCTTACCCTGTGTGGTGTTAGAGTTTCATATACCTCCTCAGAATATAGTGTTCACATAACCCTTGAAGTATTCCTCCTCCTTTTTTGGTATGATTTGCTTCCCTTTTTATTTGTTCTTGGACTGCATAGAGCACACTTTTATATCTTTCCCTGTTAGCTATGTGGCATTATTTAGCTGTCTCACAGCACTTATTTTTTTTCCTCCTTTATTCAAAATTATAGAATTTATTCAGTACTTATATGCATTATTTACAGTATTTATATACAGAATTCATTCAGTAGTCTTTTGTTTGAAGTGCAAGCAACCAGGAGAAATGTGTTTCTCTGTGTTACTTGCCAGTGCTTATCCTAGTTTTGCTCTCAGTATTCACAATTCTAATGTCTTTAAACCAGAGTATAACACTAGTTATTGTATGGTGCTTGCCAGGGGTTAAGATTATCTGTCCCTGTCTCTCCTAGATTCTTTGCTACTGAAAGAAAATTGTTTATTTTTTTTCTGTGCTCAGTAGTGCCTTTGTAAAAGGAGACCAATGATTTCTGCTGTCTTAACTTGAAAATGTAGATGATGCTTCAGTTTGTTTCTTTCTTGCACGTGTACCCGATTAGATTAAATGTAAACTCTGACACTAATTGGATCGTATGTGATACTAAACTACAAACAGTGTTCCAAGGTGGTTCTTAGTAATTTAGGTTAGAATTTGGGGTGAAGAGCATTAGGTTGGTTTAGGGTTTGGAAATATTTTTTTTTCAAGCAATTAGGTTTCTACAAGTTGCTTGAGTACTAATTCTGTATTCAAACAGATGTCACCATTCAAGTTTTGTTGATTGATTGTCGTTTCCTTTCCTTTTTAAGACACTATAAAGCACAGCACTTGGACAACTTCTCAAATCTCATAGGTAAAAAGTACAAAAAGGCTATTTTTAGGCAATATACCGATGCCAGCTTCACTAAACGTCTGGAAAATCCTCGTCCCAAGGAAACTGGAATCTTGGGTCCTATTATCAGAGCTCAACTAAATGACAAAGTCAAAGTAAGTAACATAAATTCAGAGATTATTTACACTATAGCATAATTTTCTGTTAGGCTGTAGTGCACTTCTAAGGGGATGTAGCTGTGAGGCCAAACTTTGAGCCCCTCATTCCTTATGTTGTGCTTTCTGGCTGTTTTAGACAATAGCACTCATTTTTCATAGTGAAATGTTCTTTCCTGGAGTTCTGAAATGAAACTACAAAGCCTGATTTGGTGAATGCTAAATTATGTTTTTTTCCATTTTCCTCTCAAATATAGGTTGTATTCAAAAACAAGGCCAGTCGACCCTACAGCATTTACTTCCATGGAGTGACACTTTCAAAGAATGCAGAAGGAGCTGATTATCCTCCGGATCCCAGAGGTAAGAAACTTGTGAGTTACACTTTGCGTGCCACTAACCGTTGTGGAGGGTTTCACTGCTTTGAAGGAGATAGTGTGGCTAGAAATGTGCATTGACTGGGAGACCCCAGGTCTGTCCTCTGACCTGTTGTAACACCTCGTAGAGAAACCAAGTTGTTACCCGAAAAGCATTGGCAAATAAACTTGTTTTCTGTTCCTGCTTGTGATTTAAGAGAGACACAGACATTCATACTGAACTCCAGGTATCTCAGAGGTAGCTTGCAACGTTATAACTGCACCAGTTCCATTAAAATTGCAGCCTGATGCTATCTGAAGACCTGGCTCTAAGTTTGTATCACTACTGTTCTTCTTCATGTTTCCTTAGGCAATGGCACTCAGAGCAGAGGAGTAGAACCAGGGAAGACGTACACTTACGAATGGAAAATTGCTAAAACGGACCAACCCACTGCCCAGGATGCACAGTGTATTACAAGGCTGTATCATAGTGCTGTAGATATTGAGAAAGATATAGCCTCTGGACTGATTGGCCCACTTCTGATTTGTAAAAGTGAAGCATTGACGCAGAAGGGCGTGCAGGTAATGTATCTGGCAACCTCTCAGAGACAGATGTTGCTCAAATAGTATTGTCTGATCTACAGTGAGTTTGGTTTTTCTCCCCTTAGAGAACTGTTCAGCAGTTAAACCAGTGGGCTCCTGAATAAATGACTTAATGAAACAGCCCTCAGTAGGGGAGGAATTACATTCTGCTGTTCTTAGTAAGAGCAGCGTCACAACAAAAAGTCAACCTGACTTGAAAGTCTGTGTCTAGTCTTGATAATAAACTTTCCTGCTCCTATTATACTACCAGACTGTGAGGACATTCAGATGTGAGCTGGACCCTTTCTGTAAGAGAAATGACAATATTGGACATCGCTGATCCAGAGCAGCACAAACAGCAGGAGAGAGTTCTTTGAGAGTGGTTCTCTGGCATCCACTGCAGTCTTGCTTGGCAAAGATTTGGGCACCACTTGGAAGAAAAAATGTCAAAAAACTTGTGCTCTGGTCAAACCAGGAGGCCGGTCCTTTTAGAGGGAGCCTGGTGACATGCCATCTGCGTATCAGCAGCGCTTGTGGCTCTCTCAGTGCTCTGCCACGGGTTGGATGCAGCAACAGGATCTTTACCTTGAAGTCTTGACCGCCCCCTACTCCTTTTCACTTTAGCCCTTGGATCATGCTTACCACAGGTCTGGTGAAGCTTGTGTTGCCTACATAGTAGGAAAAATAGTAGGACTGAGTCCTTAACATGGGTTTCTGTTCATTAAGCATTCCTGCTGTGTTGTTTGTCTTTCAGAAAAAGGCAGATGTAGAGCAGCAGGCCATGTTTGCTGTTTTTGATGAAAATAAGAGCTGGTACATAGAGGATAACATCAAGGACTACTGCAGCAACCCTAGCAGTGTGAAAAGGGATGATCCCAAGTTCTATAACTCGAACGTAATGCACAGTGAGTGGAGTATCAAACTGAGTATTCAGTGGTTGCTTGTTCTGGGATGTAGTGCAATCAGGGAATTCTCTAGAGAGTCGGTGAACTCACCGTGCCAGGTAGCACTGTGTGGAAATATGCAATATTTTAGGGACCAGGTTGGCTCTGGACACTGAAACAAAGGCAAGGGTTATTTAATTTTTTTATAGCACCCTACTGCCTTAGATATGCTATTTCCAGAGCTGGAATCATCATCAAGGCTGTTGTGGTTTCAGCTTTCTGCCAGTCTCTTTCCGGGTGGAAATGTGAGTGGCAAGTCTTGCTCTGAAAATATTGAGACCTCTTTTATTTTGCTTGCCTTTTAGCAATAAATGGCTATGTGTCTGACAGCAGTGAAATCCTTGGATTTTGCCAAGACAGTGTGGTTCAGTGGCACTTCTCCAGCGTTGGCACTCAAGACGAGATTATCTCTGTTCGCCTTTCGGGACACTCCTTTCTCTATCAAGGGAAATACGAAGATGTGTTGAACCTGTTCCCAATGAGTGGAGAATCGGTCACAGTGGAAATGGACAATGTTGGTAAGTGGTAAAAATAGTGTTTGACACCTCTTCTAAGACATTTTTTAATCTCCAACCTGTAAGGGCTTACCTAAGTAAGAAAGAAAAGTTCTCAGATGAACACAGTGCAGGAAAATACTGTCTGCATGGAGTTTTGTTGGCTGTGCAGACCTAGATTGTCTTTGGAAACAATCCAGCATCACCTCCACTGTGTAATTCCCAATTTTGCCATGTTTGTCCATCTTGAGTTAACTAAAAAGAGCTAAGACTGACAAATTAGGCTGGTCATTATTGGACTAAGTGGCTAGGTGTCACCTTGGGTTTGTGGTCCTTTAGCAGCAGTAAAGCATGCCTGACTGAATCGGATGACTGGTCCAGCAATATATATTCCAATGCCTGACTGGAATCAATACTGTACCTTGAAAAGGCAACACTAGAACCCATGTGATGTACACATACAGAATTAACTGCAGAAGGACAGAGATTCTTTTCCATTGAAGGCTGTGAGTGTTTAGTGGTCATACTAAAATCCCAAATGGTTTAGGTATCCTTATCCTTTGGAAAACATCATTTTTTAAAATATCTTTTATCTATTTAAATGAAGAATTCTTTACATTCTCAAAGCTTGTTTTTGGTGAGTGCATGACATCAAGTCCTTCCAAGCTAAAATTGTGATGCATTTTAAGTCTTTCTTTACTGTTCAAGACTAGGGAATCATTAAAACTCTATCAAGCTTTATGGAAACCTCCCCAGTCATGAAGTTGCACTTTTGATTGACTTTAGTACATGATCTGCTCTTTCCACCTGGGGCATCTTTGGAAGGCTTTGCAGGTCACTTCAAACTGTGATAAATACAGAAAAATTGTATGTGACCTTTTTAATAAAAAAGGCTGTTTTCCTCGAGCTCTGTTAATTCTGTCTATTCTGTCACTTCTGCTAGTTCCAAAATCAAGCTGTAACAAGCAAAGAACTTGATGCTGTTGAAGGAAAGAGCTTGTTTTCTGCAGATCCTAGTTTCAAGTGGGGAATTTACCCTGACTAAGTATCTTAATCTCAAATGCCTCAGATTGGCAGCTTAATGTCCTATGTCCAGATTAGAAATTAAAATCATTTTATTCTTTCAAAGATCTCCCTTTATGCATTCAAAAGCCTTAAAAATGCTATGTTTGTCTGATGCAGAGCATCCTGAGCAGAACAAGTATCTGTGTGGCAGTGCATACAGCATTAAGGATTGGGCAAAATTAAAGTTTTATCTCAAAGGATCTCCATCTCAGCTCCAGATCCAAATGCGGGATCCTTTATATTCTCTTTCACTCTCATCATTTGGACTCAGTCCTAGGTGTGGCTTAATCTGTGGAGAAGAGCTCTAACTCTTGGATGTATTTATTTATATGTGCCATTATTTATTTACACTTACTAATTATTTCTCATTGCAACAAGAGCTTATGGAAATCACAGGTGAGGATCAGCACTCTGCTTTGGCGGGTGACCTAGAAACAAGCCCAGGAACTTCTCCTGACTATTTACATGATAAGCAATGTCCACTCTCCTAACTACCACGTAGTAGAAACCCCCTCTTATTTCACTTGCAGGTACTTGGCTCTTAGCATCCTGGGGTTCCTCAGAGGTGAGCTACGGCATGAGGCTGAGATTCAGAGACGCCAGGTGTGACTCTGAGGAAGATGACGAAGCGTTTCACATTATGGATTTATCTTACACCAAGACCGATAAAAAAGCTGTTTCCACATCAGTTGAAGAAGATGTGCTGGCAGGTGGAGATGATTCGGATTATCAGGATTACCTGGCGACTTTTTACTCCATAAGAAGCTCCAGAAAGGCAACAGGTGATGAAGAAAAACTAAACCTTACGGCGTTGGCCTGGGAACAATACGAAGGCACTGATGCTGAGCGTTTCAAGGGGGTGGCTGCCTCAGACCTGACAGCTGTAAATAGCAGCGAATCCACAAACACCCATCAGTTCTTAGAAAGTCGTATCACTCCTCTTCCCCCGGTCAAGACTGAAACATTCCAGTCAGATGACACATTGGTCACAGCAGAAGAGGGCTTATTTTTAGCTAGTGCAAGTGATGAAAAGGGTGACTTGGAATTTGAGAATAGAAGCCAAAGAAATTATGAAATAGATGACAGTAACATGGCTGTAGATGAACATTTGCTGAGTAATGGGGAAGGCCAAAAGAATGTTGCAGAAGAGCTTCCAGCTGATGAAAGGGACAGTAAGTTTTTTTCAGAAGACCATCAGGAGGAAAGCATGGGAAGTGGAACTTCCAGCAGTAAAAGAAACAGGCGAAACTCACTGGCCATTAAGTTTTATTCTGTCCAAACGATGAATGCTCTTCTAAATCACGTACGAAACAAAAACGTCTCATTTCCTGACAACACAAGCGCGCCTCATTCCGTGCATCATGCAGAGAACACACCAGATACAGCCATGGTGGGAGCTGGCCAGCTTCCAAATGATTATGATGATGATGATGATGAACTAGAGGAGGAGGAAACCAAGATGGAAAATGCCGTGGCTGAGGCTAACCCAACACTTACTTCAGACCTCACTGCAGGAGATGGGCCTAATGCATCCAGCCTTTCTGAACCCAAGCTGTCCAAAGATAAACAAGGAGACATTTTTTCTTTAGATCATACGCTAGGCAATGTAAGCCCTAATTCCAGCCCTGCACTAGTGAAGAACTTACCAGAAGTATCGTTGCCTGGAGCTGACAAATACTCCTCTAAAATGACAAATGAGGAATGGAATTTGGTGTCTGCAAAGGGGAGTCTGGGATTAGAGACGAATTTAGATAAACCTGTTAGAGGCAAGTTAAATCGTCATGGCAGGAATGGTACAGCATTTATAAAAAAGAAGCATATGAAGAAGCACCAAGGTTTGTCTCATACAATGGGAGAAAAACAGAAAGGGACCTATATGCACCCAGCTCTGAAAGGAAAGGAGAGGAACCAGAATGATACTTCGAGTGCATCTGGAACCTTCATCAAGATCCGAAGGAAAAAAAAGGAGTATCCAAAAATGACCAACTCACTGAGCCCAAGGAGTAAAGCACCCTCAAAAATCACCAATTCGATGTCAGGGTTTGGCCGTGCGTTGTTCCTGGGTGAGACCAACCACACAACAGCGGCGTGTTGCTCCAACGCCTCAGGGGTGGCCGGTGATGCCAACCAGACGGCGGATCTGAGCAGAGCCAGGCACGGAGAGTCGCTAAACTACACGCTCACCCCGCGGCAGCTGAAACCGTCGATCACGATTGGGCTTCCCCAAGAGAATGGAGACTACGAATACGTCACAGAAGGTTACTACAGCGAGGAGACATCGGGCGATGAATACGAGTACCACTATGTGACCTTTGAGGACCCATACATGACGGACCCAAAACTGAACATCAACGAGCAACGTAATCCAGAAAACATTGCTGAACACTACCTGCGTAGCAAAGGGAACGAGAGGAGGTACTATATTGCAGCTAAAGAAGTCTGCTGGAGTTACGCAGGATATAAAAAAAGGTTTGGCTAAATCACTTGCTTTCATTTTGCACACCATCCTGACACATACTAGCAGAATGCTGCTGATTCACATGCTGATAAACTGAAGAGCATCTTTAATGTGCAGTGTAATTTCCAACACCTCAGTTGCACAACCCTAGTTCTCAAATTGAATTTCCATTTTAATTTGATCAATGTTATTTCCCCTCACTTTTTCAGCGTTCTCTAGGTTTCCTTCTGCCTCTCCTTCAGCCCATACTTTTGAAAACAGCAGAAACCATAGGCAGTTTCTTGGTATGCTTGCAAAATAAAGAAATCCTTATGCTCAGAGCTCTGGTATAAATCTCCGTTTCCTCCTCAGGGGGCGTGAGGCATGTAGCGTTCCAGTGAGATTAACAGAGCCTGTGGCATATACTGCCTCACTGTAAAGGGATGAAAAGCAGCTTTTCTTCCTACTAGATGGCTTCAGTTAAGTTTCTGGGTTTTCCAGAATTAAAAATGAGGCAAGGTTTATAGGGAGTGATAATATGTTTTGTCAAAATAATAGCAATTTGAGCTTCTATTTAAGATCTGAAGAACTCTTTGAAGATCTGAAAGCTTATTTTTTCTGACCAGCTCTGTGCTGCAAAATGCAGGTATAATCAAATGTAAAATGTGTTTCTGTTAGCATCTCTGAAACGCTGCATCTGTGCAACAGTAGGGTATTCGTGGTAGGTTTATTATGCTCTGGGCCAAGCTCTGATTCAGATTATTAATGCTAATGGTAAGAAAAAGGAAAATAGACCTCAGGTGGGTTTTAAGATTGTAAGAACTCTTACAGACTAGTTGGCATTTTCCAGTCGTAGCTGATCAAATCTTTAACTGCAGAAACAGAATTTCATAAACACGGCAAGTCCTAACTTTCAGAATCATCTGCTGTTTATGTGTGTCTGCTCTTTATGTTCTAAAACTCTCCTGCTGTGGAAGTTCTCTGATTTCCTCGGAGTTGTTGTTTCTTACTCTGCATGTTTTCACTTGGGGATTTCCTTTCAGTACAATGATGAATGACATAACCTGCAAAGATGGCACCACGTATAAGGTGATTTTCCAAAGGTATACAGACAGTACCTTTACAACTCTTCAGGATGAAGACGAATACAGTGAGCATCTTGGCATCCTTGGGCCAGTTATCCGGGCTGAAGTGGACGATGTTATCCTAGTAGGTCAATGTTTTGAATACATGTGCAGGATATTTTTTTTATGGTGATCTTACACAGTATGAGTCTAAAAATACCACAAACGTTTAAAAGATCATGATGGGGAAACAGTTTTTGAAGCTTGAAGATGCAGTGTGAACATATAAGCACACAAGTTTCTTTGAAACTCTCCATTTTTCTCTCCTATGCAAGATAAACATGCTGCTGGGGGTTGTTTTTTTTCCTTATGTTTTCCAGCATTAAAAACTGGCTTATCAGTCTAATGTAAAATAAGATTTAAATTTAAGATTAAAAAAAAGTTCAGTTTTTTAAACCCAGATTGCACTGAAAGCATTACTTTTTATATGTAAAGGGAGCTTCTTGATTTTTTTCTTGAAGAAATCAGTAAATTTGTAATCAAGGTGAATGAATATATATATGTATTTGTCCAAAAAGTGTATATAAATGGGTTGCTTAGCTCTGATACAGACAACAAGGGTGGAGAGGATCAGCATCCTTGGTGGTACAGAAGAAGGTATTTGCGTTAGGAGGCCTATTGCTGTAGTTTCCTTTCTCTCATCCTCTTCACCCAGTCTCCCAACACTCAGGGATAGACTAAGGTGGGGAGAGCAGATCTCGCCGCTCTCTGCTCATGTCAGTAGGAGCAGCACACAACAGAAACACGTTGAGCTACACTTAAAAATGTAAGAGGCTGTTTTAGCTTGGGGGTGTCATTCCCTAAGGAGAGGTACATGTGTGACCTCTCTAGCCTCATGCCTCTCTGGAGCAAGCGAGAAGCGCTGGTTTCAGCGAGAGCGACACACGCAGAGGCGCCGTGTTACTATTTGCTGCCTTTCGGGACGACTGTGAAGCAAAGCGGAAGGGGTGGAAACTCCCACCCCCCTGCTCACGGTACTAAGGGCATCCAGGTGCGAAGGGCAGCGGTGAAAGTCCTGGGGACCTGGACTCGGTGGAAAACAGTCTCGTAAACTTATGCTTATTTTAGTGAATGGTACCACATTTGCATGGAAGTGTCAAAGTTATCCCTGCCATCTTTGCCATGCACAGTGTAGTCTGTAATCAATATACAAATCTTGACCCTGGTTTGAGGTCATAGGAGTGTATTGTGTGTGGACTTTGGTTTAGGCCTGAATTTGCTGAACAGAATCTCTTATTATTTTTGATTCTTTTCTTAGGTTCATTTTAAGAATCTGGCATCCAGACCATATTCTCTCCATGCTCATGGGCTCTTCTATGAAAAGTCCTCTGAGGGCAGCATCTATGATGATGAATCTACTGCTTGGTTTAAGGAAGATGATGAAGTTCAGCCAAATAACAGTTACATATACGTGTGGTATGCAAACAGGCAATCGGGACCTGTGCAGCCAGGAGCAGCTTGTCGGTCCTGGATCTACTACTCTGATGTAAACCTGGTAAGGAAATAAAAATAGAAGTGGTAGTGTTGCTGGGGTTGATCATGAAATCACAGAAACATTTACGTTGGAAGGGATCACTAAGGATCATCTAGTCCACACTGCCCAACTCAAGCAGGGTCAGTATTGGTCGTCCACGTCCATGTCCAGTGAGGCTTTGAACATGTCCAAATGATGTTACTGTATGGCTGTAGAAATGTAAGCTGCAGAACACGTTTTAGATAGCTATCTCTTATTTTTGGCTTGATGTTCCCATCTGACATTTAATCTCTTACACTTAGTTAAAGGAGGGATATAAGTTGTTGAAGAATTCAATTTGAAGAACCTTTTGGTAGACTAAACAGGGGGAAGTAAAGGTTCAAGACAATGGCAATTCCGGCCTTTGCTTTAAGTTTTTTGTGGCCTGATACGTTTCTAAGGAAATTTTTTTGACATCCTTTGGGATATCTATCTTGACATCTCATATGAGTTTATTACCTTCTAGGAGAAAGATATTCACTCTGGTTTGATTGGGCCAATACTGATCTGTCAAAAAGGAACCTTAAGTAAATCGAACAGCAGAACATCGACCCGAGACCTTTTCTTGCTTTTTATGGTCTTTGATGAAGAGAAAAGCTGGTACTTCAACAAACGTTCTAGAAGGCCTTGTACTGAGAAGAACCGAGAAATGCAGCAGTGCAACAAATTCTACGGTACTCATTTCATTCTGCCAAGTATTCAGTTTATTGAGGAAGAAGGAAAGTGGTTGGGGCAGTATCTCTCTGTGCCTTTAAACATGCATAAATACCACATGTTGTTAATGTGACTTTTTGTTGTTGTTGTCCTCCATTGTAGCCATAATAGTCGTAATTTTATACGTAAAGATTAGCATTGCCTGGAAATTTGCTATTAGAATGAAGAAAGAATATATTGGACTGAAACTTTCAACAGAAAACTTCTGATGCTCAGATACATCTACCCCTCATTTTTAAAAAAGAAAAGCAAACAACTCTCTTTTCAGTAAGAAGTTAATACCCTGAAAACTTTTGGCAAGAAATTTAAAAATGCTTTAGTAATCTGACAAATCAACTAGTTTTACTGAGGAGCCTGAAGCCGCTGCAGGACAGCCCTTCACAGACCTCTCTGTGGATACAGAGATTTTAGTCATGTAGAGTCAAGTGACTGACTATGCAAAGGTAACCCTTTTTGTGCTTGGAAATACTGGCTAGTAACAAAACTCTGTGTTTCTCCTTTTGAAAATCTGATGCTTGTGTGCTGTAAGTGACCATGTTTGAGAAAGGTGTGTTGAGAAGTAGAAGCTGCCTTCTGAAAATGGGGTCTGTAAAATCCAGTTACTAATCAAAGGTGTCAGCTGTGACTGTACAGCTGTGGAAGTGTCAGCTGCAGGGAACCTTTGGGATAGCTACTGAAGCCTCATACCACTGAATCTCTGCCCTTTCTTTGGGGCCTGATGTTCCTGTCTGACACTTGATTTCTTGCACCTCCTTGTCCTCCTGGCTGCCACATGTTGCAAGCGATCTGTGCTTGGGTGCTCTGGTGAGGCCCCCAGGCTTTCAGACCTGATGCATGTAGACTGTCCAGTGTGTAGCACTTTGTTTTGTGAGCAGTCTTCCTCACTAAGGATATGTTTTTTTCAGCCATTAACGGGATTACCTACAATTTGCAAGGCTTGAGGATGTATGAAGGTGAACTGGTCCGATGGCATTTGCTGAACATGGGTGCGCCAACAGACATTCACGTCGTTCATTTCCATGGACAGACTTTCATAGAACAAGGAGAGCCAAAGCATCAGCTTGGAACATACACGCTCCTTCCTGGTGAGTATCAAAGCAGAATAAGATCTAAAGGGTGATTGTTGCAGTCTCTTGTCATCATACCAAGGTAAAGATGAGCAGAAGTTAGCTTTGGGCACAGTAAGAGTGAGTTTGAAAGCACTAATAGTTCCTTTGCCTGTGAGGGTCAGAAGGAAAATCCTGCTGTGGGAGGGAGGAAATAATGAAGATAGCATTCCTGTTCTTTAGCACTGGAAATAGGAGTAAAGTTATGGACAAGATGTAAGTGCTTCCTCTCAGATGAGAAGGGATATATATGGAGAATGAATAGCAGTTCGGTCTGCAGCGCTGCCTTCTGTTTTACATTTCCCTTGCCACTCACTGCTCTTTTTTAGTGCATCTCTTCTCCTGTCTGCAAAGTAGGTTGTAGTGCTGGGCTTGGCTTTGGACAGTGCTCAACACTAAAGGTCAGTAATGGAAAAAGGAAGTCAGTAGGGTAGTGTCAGCCACCAATTCCTCGTGAAAAACAGATGTACAGAAGTGCAGCCATCCTGTTCACGTGTCCCCAGGCTTCAGAGCTGCTGAAGTCTCACTGATGTTTGCTGGGAAAGACTATTGGTATTGGGCTGAGTATGGTGAACATAGCTTTTTATAATGTCAGGATGAGTGTGATACAGAAGTCTGGGGAG
Source organism: Gallinula chloropus (assembly GCF_964237585.1). NCBI lineage: Eukaryota > Metazoa > Chordata > Aves > Gruiformes > Rallidae > Gallinula > Gallinula chloropus. The sequence continues at coordinate 91,506,515 of NC_140085.1, forward strand.
AAAGGACATAGGTTAAAAGCATTCATTAGGCCACAAGCTATATTACTTTGCCCATCACTGTCAGCAGTGCCAGTGTGCAATAACAGTGCTTATGAAGCCTATATTGCCAGCTACAAGTATTTAAAAAAAAAAAGAAAATTACCACCCCCAAAAAAACACCCCAACAAAAACCCAAGGAGATAAAAATACGGGGATTGACTTGGAACAATAGGAATTTATTTTAGTAAATGTATGTGGCAGACTCACTATTTAAGCTTTTTAAGGTGATATTTTTCACTGACATCTACATATGGTTTTGTTTAAATGGGAACAAGAATTGTCATGTCTGCATTAACTAGGGATGTGAGAGCAGCAGTGGAGCATGTACTGTGGTTTTTAAGAAGTGCAGCAAGCAGTGTAAACCGTACCTGCTTCCTGCGTCATGCAGAGCATGAGGGCAGGGCGCGTACATCTGATCCTCCACATCTACTTCTGGCTTCTTTACACCCATCCTTTACTTGAACAACACACTGCAGTGACAGGAGTACGAACTACAGTCAGCAACACAGAATTAACATCCCTGCGTGGCTCAGCACTGTATTTAATGTGCAGGTATCTGTTGTTACGTACAACCATCTGAGGTTTTGTACTTTGCACCAGCAGCAAAGGTTAGGTTGTGATGTGGTCACTTAATTCCAATCTCAGTTTCCAGCTGCAAGTCGCTTGCTTAGAAAGAAGCGATTGAGATAGTGGTAGTTATTGCGCTCTCTGCAGTGTCTGGCAGGTTATTTAATTCTTCTGGGTTAAGTCATGGTATGATCTTTGGTTTTACATGCCTTGCTAACATCAACCTCAGAATGCTAATGTTTCTGAAACATTTCTCTTCCATTTTTTCAAGGTTCGTTTCGAACAGTTGAAATGAAACCACAGAGACCTGGCTGGTGGCTTTTAGACACTGAAGTGGGGGAGTATCAGCAAGCAGGAATGCAGGCATCCTATTTGGTTATAGCAAAAGGTACTCAACTAAAGGTGTATTTTGGCAGGGGGAGTCAAGCTATAAACTCATCTGTACCCTTTCAGGATCACTAAAAATAAACTTGGGAGATTGTTCTGCAAACACCGAAAGTGGATTCTCTGTGCTTTCAAGGAGGAGGTGGAGTGGTTGTTATAAACTTCTTCTAGAAGAAAAAAAAAATAAAAATTGAGCCTCTGGCTTTGAATTATTTAGCACACTGCCTTCGTCCATTCAGCACACTAGCTTTGAGATTCCCTCACAGTGACTACTGAATTAACCTGTGGAGAGCAATTGCAGAGATTAGCTTGGCCTCCTCTGGGAAGCGAGTGGCGATGTTACAGTGCTAAGAATTGTTCTGAGTGATGTTGGTGTATATATTGGAACAGCCTTTCTTTCCTTTAACAACCACCTTACTGTGCCCTAGAGTGCAGGGTTCCAATGGGTCTCGCAGGCGGAGTTGTACTCGATTCGCAAATCAACGCTTCGCGTTATGTAGGTGAGTTGATACTTGAAAAAGTCCTGGAGTGCTTCGGAATATCCCCAGGAAGGTATTGCAGTTCCATCATCTCATGATACACCTTACAAGATCAGTTCAGCAGTTAATCAACTGACAGGTTAAAAAGCTCTTCAGTGCTGCAGCAGAGATTGTGAGCTGTATTTTAACAGCATCACAGGTCTACTCTCAGCATCACAAGCCTGAAAGTTAGGGAATCTTCTGTCTGTGGCTTGCTGGATGACCTGGAACAAATCCAGGTTTGTCGCTTTGTCTCCTGGGTTCCCTGCTTGAAAATCAACAGTGAGTGTTCAAAAAGCTTTTGAGATTTGCATGTGGTATGAGATGTGGAAAGACAAAGTGTATCTGTTATGAAAGACTTAGGAACCTGGCATTTGGAGCAGTGATAGACTTTAATTTACCAAGTTTCTTCTTGATATAAAAGTGGGATCTTTTGATAAAGAAATTGATAGAACTTTCCATGGACAGTGGCAAATCAAGGCATACCAGTTACCACATATATTTTCCCCTGAAATAACAAATAAAATACTTATTTTGGAAAACTGATTCAATTTTATTTCTTCATTTCTCAACACAATGTTATGAAGTCTTGAAAACTGTGTTGTCTCATGCATTTCATATCAGTTGTCAACATGGAAACCTTATTCAGAGGGAAGTGCTCTGCCAGGAATGCAGAGCACATTTTCTGTTTGATCCTGCTGGTGGCCAAAACCTGCTTAGCAAACTCCTAGACCATGCATTAGATAAAAGTCTGTTATTTTTAAAGTCATTCTACCAAGTATAAAACTTTGCCGGCTTCTTCCACAGCTGACTTTCAATTGCTGACCGCATCCAAATTATCCTAGATTATGGTTTTAGAGTCCATTGGTTGGGATTTTCCCCCGAGGCAGACTGAAGAAAAACTCAAGCAGTCAACATCAGGGGCTAGATACAACCTCCATATACTTTTTTGGAGCACCTCTTTAAATTCTTGCTTTATTCATATTTTCTATCTAGACAACTGGGAACCTAAGTTAGCCCGTTTAAACAATTCTGGAACATACAATGCTTGGAGCGCTACAGTGGAAAGAGAACTCCCTTGGATCCAGGTATAGTTGGCACAGTGTGTGCTTTTGACCATCACTGAGCCTGGCTATGGCCATACAATCCTGTGTTGTGAGTTTCCTGCAACTTGTTTTAAAAGGTCAAGTTGCTTTTGTTCTTGCTGACAAGACTGCTGAGGAAAATTGGCAAGATGCAGCAAGCTTGATTGTATATACCACAAATTGTCCTTCTGCCTTGGAGTAACCTTGTCTCCTCTGCTATTGATGCCCAATGACTGGACAGTTACCCTCACAATTGAGGCACTAACTGTTCTGTAGGCAAATGGAATAATTTTCCCCATTATTTTTGTGTCCTTTGTCTGCCTGTAGCAGTACGTATTTATATTTATGTATGTTGGCTGGGTGATCATTTAAAGTGTAATAAATATTGCTGCAGATACTTTTGTTTGTATCCAACTTGAGGTAGCACGGTGTGGCTTCACAAGTCATCAGCAGGCAAATTAGGTTTACAGTTATGTAACCTCACTTCCACCTTTTTCTTCCATTGCAATGACTTTAGCACCAAGTAACCAATTTGCACTCAAATTTAGGGAAGATAGTTGATTTCCTACAAATCTCACCAAAATTGGCAGTGGGAGAAACTCAAACTTGTATTGCGGTGTAAGTTCAACAGGTGGCTGTTATATTTGGCTTAATAACATTTAACATGTTAGCAAGTTAGTGGAGGTTGAAGTAGAGGGAGCAGTTGTGATATCTGATGGGGAACTGGAAATCATGTTGGGAAGAGAAAGAACTTGATAGGGAGCATGTTAGAGAAAAGCTGAGGCTACTGCAGTAAAGCACAGAGAGATGTGGAAAGTATATTCCAAAGAATGAGTTTCACTGCTGATAGGGACATCTTCCTAAGTTGATTTTATGCACTAAGTTTTTGGATCCATTATCAGCAGGAATGGTGGCTTTTCAGCACTTCAGAATGTCATAGTCCTTTTCTCAGCCTGAGTATCCAAAACTAGAGGCAGCTTATGAAATGTGAGCCTTGAATTTCTATATACCCCTTTTGCCTATCTGTAAAATGAGGGTAGCAGAGGTCTGCCTAGAATGGAGACACAGATGTTTTTGAAGTGTCTTTGTGGTTCTGTGATGAATGCTGTAAGATGACCCCTGAAATTAAATGCACACAAAATAAATGCACACACAAATAAATACACAAATTAAACGAGACAGGATCTGCTTGTATTCTTTATTCCTCCTAAGAGTGTTAGTGTTGCAGGTTTTAAAATGCAGGGCTCAAAGCTATCCTGTATATGCCAAAGAATGAGATTAATTTCACCATGCCCTACTTGATTTGCAAACACTATTTTGCTGTTCCTAGGTGGACTTTCAAAGACAAGTTCTGTTAACTGGGATACAGACACAGGGAGCCAAGCAGTTTTTAAAGTCCATGTATGTCCAGAAGTACTTTATTGTTTACAGCAAAGATAAAAGGAAGTGGATCACCTTCAAAGGAGACAGCTCTCCAGCACACAAGGTATGTACATGCCATAGGGGTTACAACAACCTGTGACATGACAGCTTTATTCTATGCTAAGAGAGAGCAGAAAAAAATTATGGCCTTCAGAGACTTCGTAATACAGATTGAGGCCCCAAAGTGTGTTTACCAGTCTAAAAAAGTTCAGATCAGAAGACAAATCGTAAGGTGAGGAACCTCCTAGACTGGGGTTTAGATTGGCCCTTTGAGCTTGACTGTAGAGTCTGGCTTACTCACAAGCATCTCTCCCTACTTTTATTTCTTAAGCCCATGCCAGCTTTTTCGAAATAAGCAGGAAGGCAAACAAAAACTCAGGCCCTACCTCACCCAGGATTACATCCTCCTCTTTGTCCCTTCCTGCTGTCACAACAGTTGAATGTCAAACTGTCTGAGTTGCCTAGAGAAGGCCTGTGTAGTAAGTGAGGTCGTACCCTGAAAAAGCTTCATTTTGTACCCAACTGCTCCAGCCCTACCTATTACAGCTCCCTTCGGTTTGCCCTGAAGTTTCTATGGTACAACTCCCAAATTGAAAACCTGTTGTGTCTTTTTTCTCCTTTTGTCTCTTTACTGTCTTCTTACAGACTTACATATGTATAGAAATGGGTTGCTTATTTGAACTGAGGCCTTCAAAGTGTTCCCAGATATGCTGAGATGTGACCATGAAATATTTCAAGCTGCCCTGCAGCATAGGGTGCTCCATCACTGTGGATGGTGCTTATAGCATAAAAAGGACTGCTTTTGTAAGAAAGTGGGCTTCCAAGCTTGTGTTTGTGTTAAATTAACTGTATATTGATATTTCTATTTTTTTAAAACAGATTTTTGAAGGTAATTCCGATGCCTATGGGATAAAAGAGAACATCATTGATCCCCCTATTATTGCCAGGTACATCAGGGTCTACCCAACCGAGGCCTACAACAGGCCTACTCTTCGCATGGAGCTTCTGGGCTGTGAAGTAGATGGTAAGAACAGCTCGTGTGATGGTGCTTCTTTTCTGTCAAGTTTTTTTTAATCTAATACATTAAATGAAGCTGAAATTGTGGGTATAAGAACATTATTGCTTAGGGTATGACTGGGGATAACTTTGTGCTTCTTTTGACAGGTTGCTCTTTGCCACTTGGAATGGAAAACGGAGAGATCAAGAATACCCAGATAACAGCCTCATCTGTTAAGACATCCTGGTTTAACACATGGGACCCTTCACTCGCTCGTCTCAACCAGAAAGGGAAGCTGAATGCCTGGAGAGCCAAGGTAAGAAGTGAGAACTAGGGACAACAGCAAGACAACTACCATAAATGAACTTGTGCTGCCTGTGTGCTTATGCATTTCCTGCATGCTCTGTCCAGTGCCAAGCGTCACAGGGTTACTTCACATCTCTCTAGTCATCCTTTAGGAAGAAGCCCATTCAACTCTTCCAGTAGAAAGCTTGTCAAACTTCTGGCAACATGAGTGAGATAATATTTTGAGAGATGGGGATGTCCTCCGGCCCAGAGCCCAAGAGAACTTCCCTGCTGAAATAATCCTTTTAATTTCAGGGCATGAATGCCAGTTGAATATTTGGCTCCAAGGGGTAGAAGAAAAACCCTTCCTGTGTGGGTTTATAGGCAGTGCAGCTTAATGGATAATCGAGCAAGATAACCTTCAGCAAGGCCTGTGAGCTTCTGTGTTTTCAAATTGGAGCTGCATTTCTTTGCAAAGCACTTTGAGATTTTTCTGGAAGCTACTGTTTTGTATGAGCATTTTGTCTTTTAATTTTGGAGATAAATCTGTGTTAAGTTTTTATTATTAATTTAAAATTAATTTGGAAATAGTAATCTGCAGTGAAGAAGTTAATTGTATAGACCACCAAGAACACTTGTGACTTTTCCCTCAGCTTTACTCTTCTGTGCTGCTTTGATACAGTTTTGGTGCATTTTGATGCAGTTTTAACTATCTTTAAACAGGATTTTTCACTGAAGCAAATAGCCACAATTGCTAATAGACGACCCTTTTTATCAATTGCAGTTGAACAACAACCAACAGTGGCTGCAAATTGATCTCCTCACGATTAAGAAGATAACGGCCATTGCTACCCAGGGGGTCAAGTCTGTGTCTGGGGAAAACTTTGTGAAAACCTACATTATCCAGCACAGCGACGAGGGCTCGGAGTGGAAAACCTACACAGATGGTTCCAGCTCAGAGACAAAGGTACCGTCCTCAGCTCAGACCGCTGCATCCGCCGCTTGGTTTCAGATGCTGAGCACAGGCGAGGCCCAAAGGCAGAATGCCCTGCCAACAAGATATTCTCGCTGGATTTTAAAAGGCTTGGGAGCTGGGGTTACTACAGATAGTGCCATACTATCCCTCTGATTGTGATCATAGTCATTTAGAGTAACAAAAGGAAGGAACTCCCAATCTGTAGAGAACGCAGTCAACAATGTGATAAAAGGAGCTGATGCCATTTGCAACAGAGGGCATTTAATTTGAATCCTTGAGGACATTTAATTTGAGCAAATGATGGATTTCCCAGATCCTATCTTCAGCTTTTTTGTTTTTTCCTGCCTTGATTTTATAGCAAGATTAACGTCAGGGAACAGTTTAGCTGTAACAGAGCTGCTGGAGAGCTGCAGATACTCACAGTACAGACATAGTACTTTATATTGTCGTTCACCTTACACCAACCTAACCCACAAGGACTATTAGCAGAGGTAAAATAAGGGAAGCTGCTTTTTTTAGTTCAACCAAATTAGAAAGGCAAATTTCATGGTGAGGAAGGTTGTTGAATTCATTCTGACTCGGATATTGCTGGTCTAAATTAGCTTTGGCCCAACAGTTTAGGAAGAGATTGGATGTGATCTTACATGAAATCAGTAATGAGTCAGTCCATCTGCAACAGCTTGGAACCATTTTTAAAATAAAAAGCAGAGGTTTTTTAATGGCTGCCTTTTAACTGATGGTATGTTTGTGTATTTGCAGGTTTTCTTGGGCAATAAGAACAACGATGGGCATGTCAAGCATTTTCTTAATCCACCCATCCTGTCCAGGTTTATCCGCATTGTTCCAAGAACGTGGTATCATGGTATTGCCCTTCGGGTAGAACTTTATGGCTGTGATTTTGGTGGGGGTCTGTCTGTGGAAAGGACTGACAAGTCTGGGAGCTCTTAACCTTTCAGCAACCATCACGCAGAACAACAGTTTTTTAAAAAATCCTTAAAACAATCACACTTAGCAGTTCAGCCGTGTGCTTCCCCAAAGGACCTTAACATTTTGTCAGCCAGAATTGAGGGGACTATCTCTGGCAGATGCTTCATTCCTATAAATACACACTTTAGAAAATGGCTTTTTTTTCTCTGGGAAGAAATAGCAGTCCTTTCTGATTTATTTGTCACTTCTTCATTCTACTTTTTACTTCATTTTAAGTTCTATATCCCTGGGGATGTAGGCTCCGGCCTTCCTCCTGAGCCCTTATTATCTCCATTTTTGGTAATGCTTATGCAGCACAGAGGAGGAATAGAAAGCTATAGGTGTGTGTTCTTCACTCGTAGAGCTGAGAGGGAAAACCAGTGCAGATACAAAGCTGTGGTATGTGGCATTCCAACAATGCCTCCGTAAGAAATGATTGTAGAGGTGGCTTCACCTCCACCTCTCTTTAATCTGCAGTATGACAAAGGTAGCACTCATGCAACCCCTTCCTGCAGAGTGTGGGTTTGCATCATTGATTTGGTTCTTACACACCCAGCCCACCTGAAATGCTGTGGATTTCACGTAACAATTCATCTTCAGTGCCTTGGAAAGGGAAGGAGGGCATGGGTCAGCAATACCTTTCTTTGCCAGAAATAAAGAGGGAAGTGATTTAGCTGGGTTATGGGTAGGTCATGGTATAGCAACAGTAGAACCAAGAACTCCTGGCATTCAGTCCCACATAAACTTTTAGGCTGTGGGGACAGGGAGCTCCCTTAAATAGGAAGGCACTGAGAACCATAGCTGCTCATTGAGAGTACTACCTGGTGGTGGCAGAGATCATAGAATCATAGAATGATCTGTGTTGGAAGGGACCCCAAGGATCACAGAGTTCCAACCCCCCTGCCACAGGCAGGGCCACCAAGCTCCAGGCCTGGATCTACACAAGGTTGCCCACGGCCCCATGCAACCTGGCCTTGAACATCTCCAGGGACTGGGCATCCACCACCTCTCTGGGCAGCCCGTTCCAGCCCCTCATCACTCTCTCTGTAAAAAACCTCCCCGTAATATCTAATTTAAACCTTCCTTTGATGTTTCATCTAGCCTTTCTCTGAGGTGAGAAACATCTGCATCTTCTTTACCACTTAGCCCTGACAGCATTTTCATTAATGGAGCTACTCTTGTGCACAGAACACACATGGATTTTTCTCAGGATGACTACATCTAGTGAAAATACATACACAGTCCATGGTCCCATTATTCCAGCAGACTTTTAGCTAAGCTTTCATTTGTGTATTTGGCTTCTATCCTGTAAATTGTTTAATTGCAGAACTTTCACTTATCACACTGGGTACCATTCAGCAGGGTGGATTTTTCAAAGTAGTTTCTCTTTGAACCTCATATGGTGTTATCCAAGCTGTTACAGTATTTTTTCCAAGTTTTGTATCTTATGGACCATGCATTTGAAAATGAAGGTATTGAATGGGAGTGGAAAAAAGTATAAAAGCTTTAAAAAAAAAATACATGTTGGGTTTTTTTACTATGTCACAAACTGTTATTATTTTTAACTGGAAAATAAAGATAATATTGTAGCATGAAAAGCATCAATGTGTCATTTTGTATATTTGCCTTGATGATACCTCTGGCAATAATTGGTAAACTTTTGTATCACAAAAGTAAAAGTTTCAGCTTGGTGGGAATTTTCAGTGCCAATCAGAATTAATTTCAAAGGGTGAAACTGAATAATTGCTTCATCTTAAAAGAACAGTTTCTTGACGGTTGGTAATGCTTCTTAATCTGTTGTTGTGTAACGTAGTCATGAAATTGCAATACGAGCCATACTCTCTAAAAAGAAAGAAATATTTAGAGTCAGGTCTTACCTAGAGAACCAGACAATAAATGCTCCCTAACTTCAGCAGAACCACGATTTTGTGAGGTAAGTGCTAAACAATTTCCATTTAAGGCAGCTGTGGTCTTAATGACATAGAATTATATGTATTATATGTATTTATAGGTATATTTGAAAAAACCCTAGGCAACTGCCAAATTGTTTGCCAGGAGTATGACTCAATACATCTGCATCAATTTTACATGCTGGCGACTCTGCTTCTACTTCCTAATGGGACAGGACTTGGGTCAGCTGGGGTCAGCTGCCCTGGTTGCGCCCCCTCCGCAGCCCCTTGCCCACCCCCAGGCTACTCGCACGGCAAGCAGAGTGGGAGGCAGGAGAAGGCCCTGACTCTCTGCAAACGCTGTGCGGTAACAGCTACAGCATCAGTGTCTTGCCAACGTCGTTTCGGTCACGAATCCAAAATGCAACACCCTGTGGCCTGCTGCGATGAAAAGTAACTGGTGTTCCAGTATATCCAGTATAGGAACAGCAGCGGTGCCTGGGCCTGTGCCAGCCGAGGCATGTGGCCATTGCTGTTAACAAAATGTTCCCTGGCACAGCAGAGTAAGATAAGTACTACAATAAACAGCAAAGGTCCAAAACAACCACTGGCAAGCTCTAGGCTCTAATATAGAGTAAGGCAAGGGAGCACAGGGCCCTGCCAATTAACAGCTATAAATTCCACCTAGCACGCTCTGGCCAGACACCGTTATCTCTAAGTCATCTTCCCCCATGTTGGGCATGAGAAAGGACTATGGTGGTTGGTGCTGGCTGGCAGCAAAGCCCCCACTCAGTCACTCGCTTGCTCCCCTGAGAGTGGGCTGGGGGAGAGAACTCAAAGGGCAAAAGTTAGAAAAACTTGTGGGTTGATGGAAAGGCAGGTTAATAAGTGAAGCAAAGCTGTGTGTGCAAGCAAAGCAAAGTAAGGAACCCATTCACCACCTCCCATCATCAGGCAGGTAGGTGTTCAGCTGCTTCTTGGCACGCAGGGCCGCAGCACACCTAACAGGTACCTGGGAAGACAAATCACCATAACTCTGAAGACACATTTCCCAGCCCCCTCCCCCCCCCCTCCTTTCTCCCAGCTTTTCTCAGTAAGGATGTCACACAGTCTGGGCTGTCCCTTCGGTCAGCTGTTCTAGCTGTGTCCTCTCCCAGAAGCTTGTGCACCCCTGGCCTGCTCACTGGCAGGGCAGAGTGGGAAAAAGAAACGGCCTTGGCGCTGTGCAAACACAATAGCGAAAACATCGCTGTGTTATCAAGGCTGGTTTAGTCACAAATACAAAGCACAGCACTATACAGGCTGTTGGGAAGGAAATTAACTCTGTCTCAGCCAGGCCAAGTTCACAAAGTATTTCCAAATGCAAACGAGGGGATGAATTCTTGGTTCATGCTTACAGCAAAGGTGATGTGAAAACCCATCTGACTGGACCTGCCTAACGGAAGGCAGGCTGTGTTTAGTGAGCCTGTAGGTGATTGGAAAGCCCAAGAACTTTTAGCAGTTTTGTGAACCAACCAGACTACATTGACTCTGCAAGGGCTTTAGGAAATTTGTAGTCAAAATGGTTCTTTTTGCATCCCCTTTTACACATGGAAAGAAATCTCGTGCACGCTGAATTGACTTGCAAAACACAGGAGGGGAGTAAGAGTTCCTGCAGTTCTCTCAAAGCAAAGAATAAAGATGCATATCACAGCGTGAAGGTTAGCAAACACAAGCTCTTTTGGACTACGTGAGAAACGTGGTGCCAGAGTTCAGAGTATTCACATCTGGCTAATAATTTCTTCACTCACGAATCTGGGTGGCTGACTTCATAGTGGCCTTTTGATCCAAAGGTCCAAAGTTAAGGCTTTTAGCCCCAAAAGGTGTTGTAATGGAGCTGCTGCCCTCTAACGCTCGTTCCAGCTTCCAAGAGGGCTCGGGGTGCCCCAAGCTGACCGTCTGCAGATGGCAATAGCAGAGGGATGGTGATGCATGAAGTCCCGTGCTTTTCTCGCTAGGTGCCACTAAGTGTTTCGTTTTGCTTTCCAGAGGTGGTGGCTGTACTCCTCCCTTCAAGCTCAAGTTGTGAAACTAGTTGTGTCCGCGCTTGGATTGCAAGTGTGATGGAAGTAACACACAACAACAGTCGAGCAGCTCCAAAGCAGCTATGGAAAGCAGCACTGCAGTAGTCTCTTCAGATCCTGAAACATTAGCCCAGTTTTCAGACAGGTTTGTACAGACTGCCCTGTAAAGCCTCAAGATGATCCTGGCAGGCATATAGGAATCAGTAAGCACAGCCTGTCCTTAAGGAGTAGGTGTAAGCTCTGGTTTTGCTGGCTTATTTTTTTCTTGCTGGCAGCTCTGAGCTTAATTAATGCCTGTGCTGTGGAGAAGGTTGCACTGAAGCTGAGCTGCCTCACCTTCACCAAGGTTTGCAGACTGGGTGGTCCCCTCTGCACCACCGGCATAGCAAAGCGTAACGGAGACTTAAAGCTGTGCATTGCCAACGGATAAAAACCAATGCAGATGGTGTTTGTGTTTGCACTCTCAGAAACCTCCTGAGCTGTGCACCACAACAGATACAGAGCAAATCTGGGCTTTTGGGCACTTCACATATTAGAGACCTCAGTGAGCACGTGTGGCAAAAGCATGCCCATGTCAAGTGCTGGGAAAGCTCTGCAGGAAAGCATCAAGTAGGAATCTGGTCAGGACTCTAGGAGAATAGTCAACCTTTTGAGCAACTTCCAGCGCCCTCTGAAATGGCCTTGAACACAGGGCTGGGGTGAGGAGGTTGATCTGAATTTTAGGACTGTGCTAAGGGGCAAAGAGAAGGCTTGCAGTCTCACAAAGAGTGATGCTCAGGAGGTAGCTTTCATGACAGGAAAAGACCTTTTAGATACATACCAGGAGGAAGATGATAAAGGCTGTGCCCATGTCCATACATGTGCTAGGGAAGACTATTCATGTTACTGTTTAATACCATGGAAATAAGATGCAACGCTGTCCTGGGGTAACCAATTGTCATTTTGTAATGGGTCAGTCATTCCACTTAATCAGCATGGAATATTCCTTCTCTTGCTCTTCTATGTTTTGTTTTGTTATGTTTATTCATAGCTGTACATCATAACCAGTTTTTCCACCTACACTTTCCTATCATTGCTGTGCTCCGCTCTCCGTTTGTTTGTTACACCCAGTACTTGCATCACGCTTTAATTACAATAATCTCCTCCAGGTATGGGCTCCATCTTCTTGAACATTTGTACAGCACCCTCCAAATCAGGCCATGGGATCATTCTCAGGGTTCCTGTGCACATCTCTGACACCATTCTTAATGAGAGCAATACTGCGTTGAGCCCACTCTGACCTAGATACATCTAAAAAGTACCAACTAATCCAGACCTATGTTCTTCTACATTTAATAAAAGTTTTGGGTCTATTTCTTCTAAGTCTAACTGATGCACTGCTTGCTCCCCTTTGTAACACCTGCTGTTGTGCTCTCTTTTAGCACTTCCAGGGAGAATTTGCCCACCAGCGTCCCCGTTTGTAGCAGCCCTCAGTGACCATTCTTCCCCCACGGAGCTCACTGCAAAATGTTATGTACGTAATGGAAACATATAGTGCTGTAGGTCATCATCTATCTTAGACCAAGAGTTAATTTGATACCCACTGGCAAACGATCCCACAGGTTTCAGCCACAAATGCCTTATTTCCGATGGCTGCATGCTCCAGCCTGCCTGGTGTCAAGCGCAGAGCCTGCTGTGCAGTGTGGAGGGCAAGGGAAGTTTTCTTCTCTAGCAACCTGCCTCCTCGCGACTCCTGTGCTTTGGAGAGATGGCTGCTATTTGTTCTAAGGCTTCTGCAGGTCTTGCTAGCTTGGATTTTATACTGGCTTCTCTATCAGCTGCGCTCCAGTAAACCAGACTGCTGCTTTTCCCACCCCACGCAAAGCTTGCAGGATATACTTGGTTTACCAGTCTTGCTGAACGCAAGATCTAGCATGTATGGAAGGAGAGGCGATGAAGGCAGCGCCAGAGGAGACCCACGGTGGAATGTGTGGACATCAAGGCATGAACTACAGGTAAGAAGTGATGAAGCTTCAGAAAAAGAAAAAATTAAGATGAATTTGTGTTGAACTAAAGTCCCCAAATCCCTCTTTGACTTCGCGTTTTGTGCACAGTAAAATAGAAGCGGACGATACGCTCTGTCCATGCTACAGCAAAGAGCTGTCACAATCTTCTAGCAAGATACCTTTTCTTGCAGGTAAAGGACAATTTATCAAATTCCAGCAGTATATTTATGACAATGGCTGCCGACCCTCCCTTCACCTCTCCAAAATACAGAAGTTACCCCCGAGAGTCTCCTTGCAATCAAAAAGCCTGAATGGCTCCAGAACGGCTCAAAAAAATCTGCGGCATTCAGAGAACTCCACAGCAGAAATTATGTGTGTTTATTTTTTGAGGAGGGGAAGGAATTTTAAAGGAATTAAGAAGAAGGGATCAGGAAGCTGAGTCACTTCTGTTGTCCATCTCAAGGCTTTTTAAAACTTGTGTTGTGCTATTTGAAGTCCTGATATGGGAAAAAACCCTCTGCTCTTTCCTCCAGTGAAGGTACTTTGTTTGGTCGGTGTCGATGCCTGGGAAACACATGCTCTGTGCTTGCAGGACAGGGCTACAATAATTTGAACTTGAATTCCAGTTCCTATATACTCAACATGCAACATCTTAAAAGCCTGGAGCTAACAAACCCTAGGATAGTGGGAAGTAACAGAAATGAAGGCATACTGCTCTGAATAAAGTAATCAGTGGCAGTGCTTTTAACTTAGCCCATCACGGCTGCCTAGCATTTGTAACTATCTGTAACTATTTGTAAGGCTCTTGTTCAAAGCCCCAAATCATCAAAGGATCAGTCAGGCAGGGGAACTAGAAGACAGAACAACTTCAGTGTTGTGTCCAGTCTTCTGTCTTCTTACAGACAGCTATAGCCTATGGGCTTTGTTGTAAACTACGCTTAATTTCACAAATAATTTGGCCTTTTTTGTTCTCACTACTTTCACTGCATTTCCAGATACATACTGCTTAGGAGAGTCTACTTCCCCAAAATAATTACAACGGCCAAAACCATACAAACAGAGAGATCAGTTGCTGCCATTTCTCACATTTATGTGTCTTTGTTCCTTCCATGCTCAGCAAAAGACAAATTTGTTTTCACTCCATCCTTCTGAAGAGTTTCTGAACCATTTGTGCCACCTGAGTGCCCTGACACGCTGACTCTCACTCTGAGAATGGCTTCACAAGAGCACAGGAAGATATTAATTTACAGAAGCCTTTCTCCAGACAACTTGGCAAGACTTTGAGACCTTTCCTCACACTTACATTTTTATAAATTCATCCATGATAAAGTGAACTGGGTAACAATACTCCCCCCCGGTGCCTTTTTTGGTGAAACCTATTGGAGTTTAAGTAAAACCACCTGGAGAGGTGTGGCTTTAAAATGTTGACTCTCAGACTGAAGTCTGGATTTAGATGAGCTGCTTGGACCTCATGCTGGATCAAGCCTCTCTCAGGGTGATTCCACTCTAGCTTCAAACAACAAGGGGTTCTTAGTCACAAGCACTAAAGAAAGCAGCAACTGTGCCCTGCTGAAGGGCTTGGTGAGCTCCTTTTCTTCCAGAGTGCCAGCAGCAATTTTTGAGATCAGTCTGAAAATCTGGAGTTCTGGGCAAGTGCTCTCAGATTTCAAACTTCCTTTGTGCAACAGAGAGCAGGAGAAGAGCCGGTGTGTCCCCTGGCCAGCAGGGCAGCCTTCTCATGTACCGCAACCCCGAGTTGTACGAAGGTGAGGGGTTTGATAAAGAAGTTGTTTGAGGAAGCTGATACACTCAGAAGGCAGTTCTCTGGTCAAATAACCCAGCACAGAAGGGTTTTGTCCAGTGGTAGTTACACAAGCCTTGTCATTGTATAACAAGTTATTCACTAGGATATTCAAGAGATGTGCAAGCCCAAATTGGATCTGTAAAGGACACTGTGTCCATGCAGCATCTATCATTCAGTTCAGTACACACATGAGCAAGCAATGCCTTTCTTGGTTATTTCCATATAATATTATTTATGTAGAAGCATTCAGAATATGAGAAATCACTCAAATTGGTCAAATCTTTCTGGTAAAAGAATTATGTTCTCCGAAAAATAATTTCATCCCATGTGGAATTTAGTAATTTTCAAAATACTCTTCACATCACCTGTCTGGAAGATAAAAATGATGAAAAACGTATCTCTGTGAGCTGGCTTCAGCTGGGATGCACTTCATTTTCTTCCTAGCAGCTGGTACAGTGCTGTGTGTTGGATTTAGGATGAGAATGATGTCGCTAACACACTGATGTTTTAGTTGTTGCCAAGCAGTGCTTTAGCCAAGGCAAGGACTTCTCAACTTCTCACAATGCCCTGCCAAGAAGGAGGCAGGGGATGCACTGGGAGGGGACATGGCCAGGGCAGCTGACCCAGACTGGCCAAAGGGATGTTAGACATCACACTGAACAAAAAAACAGAACAACTGGGGGTAGTTGGCCAGAGATCAGGGGCTGCCTGGGCATTGGTCAGTGGGTTGCAAGCATTGTGATTCACTTGTTTTGTGTATTCTATTATTATTATTTTACTATAACTATTATTATTATCCTTCCTTTTCTGTCCTACCAAACTCTCTTTATCTCAACTTAGAAGTTTTAACTTTTTTTTTTCCTGATTCTTTCCCCCATCTGGCAGGGATGTGGCTGTGTGGTTGTTTTAGCTGCTTGGCAGGTTGAACCACAGCAGTTTGGGGTGAAACAAATCATTGTTTAATGCTAACATAAATTGTATATTTTGGTTTGCAAATTAAAACAATTAGTGTTGAAGGGTTACAATTCTTCCTCTATTCCTATTTCTTTTTTTTTAAACTTCCTATTATTCTATTTTTCCACTGAAAATACTGTGTGCTTTATGAGAGAGGTAGGGGATTGGTAAAATTAAGGAAAGGAAGTGTGAGAAAGCCTACTTTTCACAGCTGATGTCATCCATCTTGGGAAAAATATTGGAAGCTTTGAGGTTCTTCTTCACTATCGAACACCACTAACCCTGCCTTTTTCTAGCAGAGTGGTGGAGTGGAGAGAGAAAATTGGAAGGAAGGCTAGGAAAAGAAAGACAGGAGTAAAAATTCAGGGGATAAAATGTTATCCTGTTTCCAAAGGCTGAAAATACTTGTTGGAAACAAACTAAGGTAAGCTCTTCAGAGAATAAAAGAAGCACTGAGGAAACCTGGAGTACTTAAATCAGAAAGTTGCGGGTTCTTTTTCTTACGCAGTTTTTGGAGGAGAAATGTAGGCTTGCTGGGTGCCTGGCTGCCTGTGTATTGCGTCAAGGAAACAGGTTGAGCTGACATAAAATCCTCTGGAAACATCAGTTAACCTCCAGTGGCACAACTCTAGGGACTGCTGTTTCGGAAACATCCAAAGCCACCCATCAAATCCTGTGAGCAGCCAGGAAGTTGTGGGAACTGCTGCCCTAGGCAGGGCACACCACGGGAACTCCAAGGTTTTACTCTCCTCCTGCCTCTGTTTGGCATGAAGTGATGACCCAGGCTGGTAAGAAGATCCACTACACCTCACCCTCCCGCTAGCAGGACATACCCTTTTATTAGCTGCTACTGAGCCACACTGCAGCAGAACAAAGGTGCTGCCAAGGGCTAACTGAGAGGGATCTTCCTGTTTCCGTTCATTTCCCCATGGCAGCTTGTTTATTGGTTTTTGTTTTGGCTCATTTCACTCTAACTGGGCTATTTTAAGAGATCAGCAATTCCTTGCAAACAGTAGACATGGATGCCAGTATTAACAGGAGCTGACTCTTTCTAATTAGAGTTTTCTCTGGTTTGAATTTTCTTCTATTTCTCTACTTAGAGTTTTCTTCAAGCTAAGGTGTGGTGAAATGGGAGTTGAAATCTTTTTTTCTACTTTCTTTTTTTCCTAATAAACCTGCAAACAAATGGAGAGGTGCTGAGGAGCAATGGCCTGAGAACAACTGAAAAGAAATGTTGCTAGACCCAGAAAATAACCAGAAAGCGGCAAAGTGCTGATGCCAGGTGTTACAGTCTGATGTGTTGTACAGAGAGTTGAGTAATCTTATGGGTGTAAACCCTTCTGTGGCTATGCCTATTAAGCAATGATGATGGAGATAGTAATAATAATTCCTCTGTGGTTCAGGGAATCTGTTCTGGGGCTGAGAGGAACCTGTTCTTGCCCACCCAACTGTGCACAACCAGATGCCTTGTCTGGGATTTTGCTTCCTTGCCCATTGGCCCCAGCTGGAAGGCAGGATATGCAATAGCATAGGTGGGAGGCGTGAGCCTCCTATGGCATCAGCCAGTTTGGGGAACAAACTGTTAAGGATAGAGTAGGAAGCCCTAGCAGTGGTGGCAACGTGGTGGAGATCACGCAGTGGAGCACAGGGAAAGGTAAAGCCAGTAGATAGAATGCAAGGGACAGATTGCATAGCTGAACAGCAAGGAGTTTAGAGGACCGGCAAAGCTTTAAGAATATTAGTCCTCAGTGAAGCTTTAGATAACGACTCTGAATGTAACAGTTTTATTCTCTCCTCGTCTAATGTTTCTTCTGGTTGGACAAGGCGCAGCTTGTCTTGAACCGCAGAAGAGGTTCCAGCTCTTACCTCGCTAGAGGGAAGCGGGTAGCAGAGATCTGCAGCAGAACGCATTTGGGCCGGGAAAGAAGGATCAAGCGCGGCACGGCAGGTAAGGGAGCTCTTTGCGGGCGGATTTCGGGAAAGCCTCACGCCTGCCCCTCGGGAGAAAGGGGAGAGGAGGAATTTTCAGGGGGGAGCAGCCTATGGGGCGGCCTCAGCAGTGACTGGAGCTCTGACACGCTGCGCCGTGTTTGCGTTGGGCGCGTCCACAAGCGGGGTGTCTGTCTGTCCCGCTCTCCGCGGGAAGCTCGGAATGCGCACCGTAACCCACAGCACATGCTCCCCGGGCCGCCAACTTACGCCGTTCGGATAAGGAAGCAGCTGACCCCGGCGCCCCTCAGACGGCCGTGGGACCGGCGGGGCGGGGCGGGGCGGGGCGCTGTCCTCCCGCTGCCCACGCCGGGCCGGAGGCACCGCCCCTTCCACCCCACCGCCCTCCCTCCGCGCACACGTGCTCCGCTCCCGCCACCGCCCCTCGCTCCCCATTGGTCGGCCTTGCCGAGAGGAGGCGGCCGCGCCCAATCGGAGGGCAGCGCCTCCTGCGCGCCGGCGAATGGTGTTTAGGAGCAGCGTCGCGGGCCGGCGCTGCCTGTTGGGAGGCGGCGGGAGGTGACCCGGGACGGGCCCGCGGCCGCCAGCCCCAGCGACCCCGCCAGCCCCACCAGCCCCGCCAGCCCCACCGGCCCCCGGGAGCGCGCCCGGCCCGCGCCCCTGGCCGGTATGGCGGGATCGCGGGGGGGCCGGTCGGTGCGGCGCTCGGCCCGGGCTGGCGGCGGGTGCTGCTGGGCGCTGCCCACGGCGCTGCTGTGCGCCTACGGCTTCTTCTGCAGCGTGCGGCCCTCGGAGCCCTTCCTCACCCGATACCTGCTGGGGCCGCACAAAAACCTCTCCCAGACCCAGGTACCGTGTCCCGGGGGCACCTTGTCCGTGTCGTGTCCCCTCCTCCCCCGTCCCGTCCCCCATCACCCCCCCGCCCGGGTGCCTGTGTTTCCCGTGCAGCGCGTGGGTGCTGGGGCTTACCGCGGACTCTTTGTTGTTTCCTCCTCTCCCCAGGTGTTCAACGAGATTTACCCGGTGTGGACGTACTCCTACCTGGCGCTGCTGTTCCCGGTGTTCTTGGCTACGGACTACCTGCGGTACAAGCCTGTTGTCCTACTGCAGGGCCTGAGCCTCATTGTCACCTGGTTCATGCTGCTGTATGCCCAGGGGCTGCGGGCCATCCAGTTCCTAGAGTTCTTCTATGGGATGGGTACCGCCACTGACATTGCCTATTACTCCTACATCTACAGTGTTGTCGATATCAACCTGTACCAGAAGGTCACCAGCTACTGCCGGAGCGCTACCCTGGTGGGCTACACAGTGGGCTCCGTGTCCGGGCAGGTCCTTGTGTCAGTGGCAGGATGGTCCCTCTTCAGCTTGAATGTTATCTCCTTAACCAGCATATCCATTGCCTTTGGCACGGCTTGGTTCCTGCCGATGCCACAGAAAAGCCTTTTCTTTCACCACGTCTCAAGTCAGCAGCTCAGTTGGGAAATGAAGGTCATGGACTGTAAAAATGGCTCAGCAGTTCAAGATCACCCCAAAGTGCAGAGGGCACCCGGCTGGGAGGAAGAGACAAAAGTTCCCTTAAACGGGGAGGGTCATTCAGCAGAGAAACAGGTGAGTTGTGCCCTGGGTTTCCGTAGGTAACAGATGCTATGCTAATGTCCTTGTCATGCACGTGTACGTGTATAGGTGCATGTGTGCATATGGGTGTGCGTACAAACGGCGTGGTAGAGATGTAATATCCAGCAGCGGAAAGTATCCCTCTGCTTATCCTGCTTCCTTATTTATGGTACAGGAAAGTCCTATTCCTGGCTTTTTCTTGATTGAGCATGGTAGGCTGCCCCTTAGTTTTTCTGAAGTTGCACTATGTCTCGCAAGCCTGTGGTTAAAATTCTCTGGACCCCAAGCTGTTGTTCAGTGGTACAAAGCAAGGGATGTCTCTGTGGCATAAAAAACTGTGCACCGCGTCCAAATTCTGCATGTGCTTCTGGACTGCACCCTGCGACTTGCAGAAACAAGGTGATCCTCCCTGCACTCGTGTTTTGGAAACGCTTGTGCAAGTTGTGCAGTAATAAGCTGTGTAGTAATTGGGTTTGATCTTGTGATCCTGGAAGGAAACTGTGGTAGTCCTTGTGGGCGCTCACAAGCTGGCACTGATCAGTTAGACAGGGACAGAACGTGGATAAACTGCGGGAAGCACCTGTGTGTACCGACAGCTTAACGCAGCCCACAATGCACTGAGGTAGTGCCCCAGTTTGTGGCTTTTGTTGACTTTGTAACCTCTAACACAGTTGCTTGTATGGAAGCAAGCGCAGAGGGGCCTTGTTCGGCAGCGGGGTCTGTTGGGGCTCAGGAGGTGACGAGCAGGCAGCTTTCAGTTTTGAGTCCCGACGCAGGCGGGCAGCTGTGTGCTGGGCAGGTCTCTGCCGTGCTGCTCCGGGTATCGCAGGTGTATGGAGAGCCTGGCGTGGCAGGGGGATTCAGGGCCGTGGGGAGAGGTCGGCCTTGCTCCTCGATCACACGGAGGTTGTGCTTGTTATGAGAACAAGCCAGAAGGTGCAACCGGCTGTTGGCTTAGTCAGCTAATGAGTACTTCATGTAGCAAGTTAGCAGGCTGAGGGGAGGCAGAATCGGGGCTGCTTTCCACTCCTTCCAGCTACAGCTGGGATTTAAAGGTATTAACATTCCAGGGACCTAATCCTGCCCCATCCAGGTTGGTCGTCCATGCTTTACACTTGAATGCTGAAAGAGATTTAAGATGAATTCTGTGCTGATATTGACTGAGGCATTAGTATCACTTACCAATCCCTTTTGTTTATCCTACTCCCACCCTGTGAGAGCGAAGGTGGTTCCATGCTCCTGGTATTTTTAAAAGAGGAGCGAGTATGCTTGCATAACCATCCAGAGTTCAGTCACACCGGGTGCTGAGCGCTGAGAAGTGCTGGTGTGGGACGATAATCCTTCTGACTGAGGTAACAGCAGCCACATTTCATGAATGTAAGTGAATGGCTGCAGGAATAAATGTCCTGAAGAAGCATCATCAGGCAGCGGGAGGGCGGAGGAGCCTTTCCAGCTTGTCGGGCACACGCTTGGGTTGAACGGGCCAAATCAGTTTTGATAGCATATGTGAAAGTTCCCTTCCTTGGTTTTCCTGCATCTGAGCTTAACGCTTCACGTGAAACCTTCAGTGGGGGGGGTTAGGTTGCTATAGGTACATTGCTGCAAGATGATCTCTTCCCAAGTTGTTCTGTTGGGCTTTGGAGGGGCGATATCTGCATGTGGAGCAAGTGTTTTGCCATTGGCAAAGCACCAACGGGACTGTGTGGTGTTTATTAAAGATGCTCGGTGACACTTGAGTGGTGGAAAAAAGGGAGTTTGGGACATGCTCTGGGGGTTTTAGTAGAAACACCGTCAAATGAGCTCATGGAGAACAGTCTTTCCTGGGCACACACTGCATGATTCCTCTGGGGAAAAAGCACACTGCCAAGAGCCCAAAGTTGCTGCTGCTGACTGGAGACCTCTCTGAAACTGGATGTGTGATGGCACCATGTGCAATAGCTCAGTCCTATGACAGTGCTGTGTGTTTCCCTGCAGGGAATCCAAGTTCACAGGGGCTAGAGATGCTGTGTGGGCCTTGGGGGCTCTGTGCAGTCTCACACAAAGTAACCACTGCTCAGTTACAGGAGAAGGGTCTCCCCGGTCTGCAAAGACTCTGTATGTGTGTGCATGCAGCAAATACAATCAGCAGCTCTGTCTACAAAGTAAAGACGTCCTTGTTTCCTCTGTTGCTGGTGGCACAAAGTGGTTAGGAACATGGCTGTAATGGCCTGTACATAAAAAGCAGTTTCATTTGTCATCATCCCCTGTTGCTAGAACTGATGTATTTTCTTTTTTTGCTTGCTTTTTTTTTCCAAACCACTTCATGGGTCTGCCCTCTTTCACGCTTTCTGGCGGGGAAAGCTTTGTTTTTATCTCATGTCATTTATTCCAGCACCTGCGTGTACAGGAGCTGCCGCTTGTGATAGACACTTGTGTGTCTGGTGGAAATAGCTTCTGTTTCCCTTCAGATCCTCAGGCAACATGTCACCTTCTCAGAGCCTTGGCAAACATTAACCGAGGTAGAGAGCGGTGTAACGAGGTTTCTTTAGTAATAGCATTCAGGGCTTATAAATATTTGAAGAAGCAAATTGTCTCATTTGCAGGGAAGCACACTCATCTGGTTGCTTCCATGTTCTCAGCACTACCAAATTTGGTTGAATTTGGTTCTAAGTGTCAGTGATGTTTTTGCCTTTATGGTTTCCAGGACTGGCTTCTGATCCTCTCTCAGTAAAGTGGATATTGCGTCCCCTTCTTCTGTACCACTGGTACCTTTCAGTTGTTCACATAGTACTTCTAGCATCTAGGAGTTCCTGCGCTCTGCTTGGGAGAGACAGAGACTGGGGGGTTGTGTGGGACTGAATCCTTCCTCTGCCCTGCAGGAGCTTGCCCTGGTTAGGGCAGAGACCAGCTGTTGGCACTCTGGCACAGGGAAGCATTTTATTCATGACTCCGTAGAGATTTGTATCCAGGAGTGGTACTTTCACTCACCAGTGACCAGGCCGCTTGAAAGGAGCAATTTTGTGGAGCAGTATGAATATCTGTAACTGGTGACTTAATGTTGCTCTCTCTTTTCTTCTCCAATCCATGCAGGAGCAGAAAGTGGACATTGTAAAGGTGCTCAAAGATCTCTGGCAGGACTTCCTGCAGTGCTACTCCTCCCAGACCTTGCTCTGCTGGTCTGTGTGGTGGGCGCTGTCCACCTGCGGCTACTTCCAGGTCATCAACTACGCTCAGGGCCTGTGGGAGGTGGTGCTGCCTTCTCACAGCACAGAGGTCTACAATGGAGCTGTGGAGGCGGCCTCGACGCTGCTAGGTAAGCTGCTGCTGCATCTCCTGCTCTGCTGAGAGAAATGCCTTGTGTCCCTCGAGGTCACCAGAGTGTGGTTTGGAAGTGACTTGCATTCCCCCTGCGTGCAGGAGGCCATCTGGGGTGAATCTTCAGTGACATGCCTGGGTACAGTAGTGCTGACTTTGTTGCTGCATGCAGCCCATACTCTTGTAATCCCGCGTGTAGGTGTTTAAAGGAGCCTCCCGAGTCAATCTTTGTTCTGAGATATTTGGCAGGAGGCCCCAGGCATGTGGCTGACTGTGTGTTCTTGGCTGTCGCCATGGCAGTGGGGTTATGCTTAACGCTCAAAGTCAAGCGAAGGGCCAGTATGGCTTTACTGCTTTTCCTTCTCTGGCAGCGTTGGGAACACGGGAAGGCTTCCTGTACGCACACAGCTTGCAGCGAGCCACCTTCAGTCCTGTCAGCACCAGGAACCAGAAACGCTGCTCAGATGAAAGAAGCTGCTTGGCTGGAAAGGGCCACGTAGCTCAGTCAACACAAACATTTTGTGTATTAAGTTGTTTAATGCCATTCCTTCACTAGAACTAGGGCAATAGCTTTTTAACATAGCTAACATACCCTTGCAGAGGCTTTCTAGGTGTTGCTGTAATATGTTCCTTTACTTTGACAGAGTCATCATTACACCATCTGCTGTGGGCATCACCTACTTGGGGGCAAAAGAAACGAAGGAACACAAACAAGGAAAGCTTAGTACTTTCTTGAGCGTGCTCAGCCCCCTCTTGGAGTTCAGCGGGAAGCTGTGTCTGGTTTATAGTTCTAAAAGCTGGTCTACCACCCATAGGTAGTTGGGTTTGAAACTGTCAGTGGTTTGATTCTGAAGGCTCTGGCCATTCAACTGTCTTTGGTGTGTTAAAGCTGTACTTTAGCAACTTGCACATGGTTCCTCCACTCTAGCATGATGCTGTGGTTCTTATTCTTGTTTGATTTGGCTTGTCTACCATCCTGTCTTGGTCCCAGGAAGGAGAAGAATCACTGTCAAAGGGAAAGACAGCCCAAAGCTTGGCCAAATGTGGGCAGACTATTAAAAAAAAAAATTTAAGTATTCTTCAGACCTTATTATGAACATCTTTGATACAGAAGTTTGAGGGATTTTTTGGTGTGTTTTTTTAAAAGCCTGTGGACAGTAGACCGATTGCAAGAAAAGGTGGTTGGCACTAAACTCAAGCAAAACTGAAGGTTTTGGAATTGATTTTTTTGATTTGTCATTTTAGCTTTGATTTTTTTTCCTCCCCCTCTACTATCATAAATGGTCTATAAATGTTTTTGGCTGATATTTTCCGAAAGCAAAATAGCCTCTGTCCTCAAACAAAAAAAAACATTTCTGCTTGATGCAGATTTGTCACTTGGAACAAGTGAAGTTTAGCAAACTCATATCTCAACTGAAAGCTTGAAGCATAACAAAACTGGAAGGGGTGCAAAAGATGAGCATCCAGTGACCTGAGTTCTTAGGCACTTCTAGAGTAAATGCTCTAACTTCTGATTTCCAGATTGAATTTATTTATGAGTAGTTTGTTTATGTCTGACTTCATGCCAAGGCTGTGTTTTAGCACAAAACTGTCTCATTCTGGCTTCTCATAGATAATCTGTCCTTTGCTCTGGGCCAAAGAAGCCAAGCTTTTCTAGATGCTCTTTGGTAGAGTTAAGCTCTTCATTCACTTTGTCATCTTACTAGTTCCTCTTTGTACCAAACCTGCTTTGAGTTGCACTCTTTTTGAAGATGGAGGACCAGAGCTGCACTCAGCTTTATTCAATGAGGCCCCAGACTTGTAGAAGGACGTTGACGGTCTTTACTTTTCGCCCTGTATTAGAAGCGCCTTTCCTGGCACATCCCAGATCTGATTTGCCATTTTCATTGCCCTTAGTAATGCTGTGCTCAGTTATGAGCAAGGTTTGGCAGTCTTCATGTAAGAAGCTGTTGCCATACCTGCACTGCCCTGCAGAAGGGTTTGGATAGAGTGTGGTGACTCATGTGGTTGTCAGCTTCCTGTCCCAGGTATGATAAATAGTGTTCCTTCTAGTGAGGTCAACTAGGAGCATCCATGCATCTTCTTGGGAATGTGGCAATCCTTTATCAGGTGGGGATGTGAAAACACTGAATCAGCTGTAGGTGTCTAACTGCAGGACGATTCTATATCCTGTCATAATTAGGTGTCAGGCCGCTGTAACGTTGAGACACGGTGGGGAATAAAACTTCTTGCTTGCTGTGAGGTTCCCAGAGAGCAATGCCTGTTCCTGGATTTCAGAATTGCTGAGAAGGTAGAAAGAAGTCTCTGGGACATAGCTTCTGTTTCATCTTGGGGTTTTACAACTGGGGGAGGCAGTCTTTCAAAGAGCAAAGTGTCAGTCAGGCAGTGCCACAGCAGGCACTGGAAGGAAGAGTTTAGCTGCTGGTCTGCAAGATTGATGAGAGGCCTGGCAGGGTTGCAGGCTTGTCTGTGCCGATGGTACATAAGGAGCCTTCATGTGGATGAAGGGCTTCTAAGATTGCAGGCCAGCTGAGAACCACAAAGAGCTTAGATGCTGCTCTATAGCACTTCTGTACAGTGGTTAGTTGCTGAATACAATCCTGGTTTTCAGAGATCTCTGGTAAACCTCCCTTTGTCAGTATGCTGTTTGTCTCGCTTGCTGTGTGCAGCCACTTGCTGTGTTGCTATGCTGCTGGTCGCTGTCTGGCTTGTTTGCAGAACAGGGCCTGCTTCCACCACGAACCTTCATGTAAATGTCTGTACTTGGGCTTCTCAGCAGTTACAACTGTGAGAGTGCGTGAAACCCACCTTGACTGCTTGTTGACTTGCATGAAATATCACATGCTTTCCATCTTGTGATCTGTCTTCTCGTCCCCAGCCCCACTTTGTAAAATCCAGCAGGAATCATAAACAAACCTGTTGTGGCTGTAAAGGTTTGCTCTTGCACAGTCAACAATGCGTGATTGTAGTTTGTGATTAGGCTACATCCCAGGAGATGGGGATTTGAACCTCTGCTCTCACTTAATCTTACAGCCCAATGAGAAGGTGACAGTAAATGTCAGTTTTTGTGCCACCTGGGAGAGAGCTCCGACAGCTGTCTATCAGAGTGCATAACGTTTTCCTCCCTCCTAATGGCCTAAAGTACCACAAAATAATTAGCTGAGTGCTTTTGAGAACCAGGGTTTGCATTTCTGTGTAGCCCAGTTGACAATGCTGCTGTGGTCAGGTGCAGAGGACTGAGTGGCAGTGGTCTGAGTCCCGGGGCTGTTGTGCCTCTGAAGCCAGGGAGGAACTTCAGAGGCAGTTATTGACCTCTGTTGTGGTTTTGGGGTTTTTCTGTTCCTGTAACAGTGAATGGGATTTTGCAGCAGGTTTTTAGGTGAGGGAGAGGTCAGGAAGCAGAGCTGCTAAGGTGTGCATGTTGGTGTCCTCCACTTCAATCATGTTTGGCTACGAGGGGCGGTACATCTTGTAATACACAGCCTCCAAGTGTAATAACTAACAGTTATGCTTTTCTTCTCCTCACAGGAGCTGTTGCAGTGTTTGTTGTGGGTCACATAAAAACATCCTGGGCAATGTGGGGTGAGGTGGCACTTGCCCTGTTCTCCTTTCTTATTGCTGCTGCTGTATATATCATGGACACTGTTCGTAACATCTGGGTGTGCTATGCATCATACGTTGTCTTCAGAATTATCTACATGCTGCTAATCACAATAGCAACGTGAGTATCTTTAATGTAAATAGCTCTCAAGGCTATAGTGGGTGTGAAAGCTGGGCTGTTGTCTGTGTAACAAAGGTCTAGCTTACGAGGAATTTGGAAACCCGTTGTAAGGGTTTGTGTTGTGAATTCAGGTTGGAAACTGAGGCATGGAGATATATTTGGCTGGCAGCCCAGGCTCCAAAGTCTTGTGACACAAAAGGGACTATTTGTAAATACCAGATAGTGCTGCTGGTCAGGGGAATGTTTTGCACAAACATGGCTTGCAGGAAGGACCAGTGGAGGAGAGGACAGTGCTTTGCCGGTGGTGAAGCGTGAACTTTCCCAAACCTGTAAGAAGGGAAAGGTTCTTGTATGTTGTTTGTCACTTTGGGGAGGAAAAGAACAGCTTTTGTTGAACCGTGTGTATATAACAGCTATAACAGGACTCAGGCACAGTATGAGGGGAGGTGCTGAAACTGGTAACTCCAAAATGAGTTCCATCAGAGCGCACTGCATCTTCTCTGCCTGCCAAAGATCTTTAGCTCCATCGAACAGGAGTGCTGCTTCAGTAAGGCTGAGACCCACACAGCCTCCCAAAGGGTGCTTGATTTGGTTTTTTTGACTCTTAGATGTCTTTGTGGGTCTCTTCTAGCCTCTATGCTTGTCTGACATGATTCTGTTTAGAGAAGTACACCGCCAGTGTGAAGCAGTTAAGCCTTAGGTGTGGAAAGTGCTGGACAGGTCTGTGTAATTCCATTAGGTTTCCTAGAAGCCTTGTCCAGAGATGTTTCTCCAATTCTTGCATTTCCCTGCTTTTTCACTGTCCTTATGTTTCTGGTCATCCTTTTCTTTCCAGGTTCCAGATTGCTACAAATCTCAGCGTGGAGAGGTACGCTCTGGTATTTGGGGTCAACACTTTCATTGCCTTAGCACTTCAGACTCTGCTCACTTTGATTGTTGCGGATGCCAGCGGGCTTGGCTTGGATATTTTCACCCAGGTATGACAGGCTCTCTTAGCTTTACTGATGGGAGGGAGGAAGATAAACCAGGCTGGAAAGCTTCTCAGCCACCTGTTTGTCAGTCAGAGGTTTGCCGACAGAGATAATCACTGATGCCTGATATTTTTAGAAGAGTAAGGGAGCTTGTGTGTTAACCCTCTTACAAACTTAGTAGCTGCTTGGTTTAATCACTTTTTTGTGTTTTTTTTTTTTCCCCTTTCCCCTTCTCTGCAGTTCATGATTTATGCCTCCTACTTCGCAGCCATCTCACTGGTGTTCCTGGCCAGTGGCATATACAGTATTGTGAGAGCTTACGGAAGACAAGAGCAGATGCGAAGCAGACCTCCTGACAGCCAGTAGCACACCAACTGAAGACTCTTGGTAGCTACGCATGAGGGTGTAGGTCTGGGGGGTTTTTTAATCTCTGCCTCTTCTTCCCAAGGCAGTTGCCTTAATGGTATTTGAACCATATTTATACTATGTTAGTAGCACATTTTAGAAGGTAAATGCCTTTTGTTCTTCGTTGCATATATGGGATGTGCAGCAAAGAACAGGAAGTTTTTCTTAAAGAATCAAAGCCTTGGGAGCTTTTAGTCCAAGGCTGTGTGTTTGGAGGCTGCCATTGAAAAGGCAGCTTCATCATTGTCTTGTCAAACTGCTACCCTCTGTCACTGAGGTGCTGCTGCGGGGCAGAAGCAAGGGCACACTAATAAACCTCTCTGTGGAGAGCCCCAGGCCTGGGACAGGATGTTGCCTGAGGCCTGTGCTCTGCAGCATGGCTCTCCCGTGCCTGCCCCGTGATGCTGGATGCTGCCTTCTGAGGGCTAGTACACTTAGGTTTTTGCACACGCATCCTTGAGTCGCTTTTAGTGTTCCTGCTCATCCTGTCTGTCACCCCTGCTGCCGGAGTTTTACCTTAGCTGATCGTGGTGCTTTCTCAAGGACTCAACCGTGTCCTGAGGCAACTTGTGACACTAGTAGTTGTCTGTCAGCAGCACGACCTGTGCCATGAAGGGCTGTGCCCAAGGGAATGTAAAGCTAGAGGGGAAGCTTAGAGAGAGTTTAAGTAGACAAAATGCTAGTCTGCAGGACTCTGGTTGCCTTTGTCCTTTTGGACTGCAGATGCCTGTGATAAAAGATGTTGCTGCCTCATAACCCTGGAGGCCGGGCTATTTCAGTGGGATTTCAGTGGGATGGTAGATGTTAGTACAGCACTGAGGAGGAAGTTGACCTTCAGGATTTTTAAGCTATTTTTTGGTGACCTTGGAGAATCACGACTCTGGTGACTAAATAGACACCTTCAGTTATAGTAGTAAGTGGGATAACTGCCTGAGGCTTTGAAAAATGCTGATTTCTGGTCTGCCATTTCCCCTCCACTGTTACTTTAAAATGCCTTTATGCTTCTGGTGGGTCTTGATCAACTAGTTCTACCTCTTTCCACCTAAGCAGGACAATGAATGTTTGGAGTGGGCAGTACTCTTATTTTCTCCAGTCTAAGCAATTTGGGATTTGCCTCATTACGTGGTTTTTAAAAGTAACTTATTTTTTCCAAATTGCTTCACTGCTGGGAAGGGGTTGCACAGAGTAGGTCACCTGGATACTCAAGCACCATGACCAGTACAGCAATAGATACCATTAGTACACTGTGGACTGTTGCTGTGCGGGCTGTGGTGAGTTTTAATTGCGCAGGAGAACTGGCAAGGGAGAAGATGCGGTGCAGCGAGCTTCCCCACATGCCTTTTCTCTGTGTGCTGGTTAGAGCTGCTTCCTGCCAGAACCTGAGGGAAGGAGCTTTGGTCATCACTTGGTTTTAGTGCCATGGAGGCTTCATGGCGTCAGGGTTGGGAAGGCTTCTGTCCCCTGGCTGGGCCAGGTGCGGCCTTTCTCATCGCTTTGTGTGCCTCGGCCTCTACCACACAAGGTGAAGGATTAATATGTTTGGGATGTGCCAAGTGGGGTCTGGGGAGCCCTGCTGGGCTGGCTGCTCAGGAGAAACAACTCTCCAAAGCTTCTCTGCGTTTGCAGCCTGCCTCCTAAAGCACCGCCCCCCCCCCCCCCAAATGAAGGGGCTCAGCTGTACTGGTATTTGCATGTGTAAATGTAACTGCCTTATCCTGAAATGGAAACTTGAAGCCACCCATGTATATATTCCTTTCTTTACTGGTTTTTTTTTGGGGTGTGTGGTTTTGTTTGGGGTTTTGTTTGGGTGTTTTTTTTTTTTAAATAGGATCTGAAGCCATGAAATGCTAGCTGATTAGCTGTCCTGGGACAGGGACAGTGGGTGCACTACATATCCCATCCTTTGGGTTCCTTGGTCTGATGGCAGAGGAGTGGGTGAGCAGCACTCGCTTTAAGCGATTGAAAGAAGCAGCTCAGTTTTAATCACACTTTTCATACAGAGGAGAAAAATAAAAAAAAAAAAACAACAACTTTGGGAACAACACGTTTATTTAAAAGCAAGTAAGGAAGCTAATGAATTACAGCAATAACAATGACTTTTTTTCCTACCAAAGTAATGAAACTGTGGCAACTGCAATAGAGAGGCATGCTATGCTGTGTGTGTCTTCAGGCCTGTTAATGTCTGCAAGCCACACCTGCATGTTGTTGAGTTTCCTGTGCTTCCGCTGTTGCTGTGGTGATGAGGTGACTGTAGAGCCTGTCTGGAGCTGCATGCTGAGTTACTGATGCCCATGAAATGCTGTGAATACATTGATGCTGTTGGTTTCTAATTGAATAGCTATTTTTGGTAAATAAAAATACTCTTGAGAGAGACCCTGTGCGGCCAGTGTGTGTTTTGTCGTCTGATACCTTGCTAATCCACAGTGCTGCTGCAGTTAACTAATGCAGGTTGTTCTGAGCATCTTTCTTACAAAGAGGTGGGGCAAAAGCATTTGCAGGACAGACCATGCAAAAAAAGAATCAAGTCTTTAATATGATAGGTGTTGACTGTTCTACATAGGCTTGCAGAGCTCTGTGTCTTGGGTCTTGCACTGAGAAACCTTAATTGGTGAGTAGTTCAGAAATACCATGCTGAGTTCCAGTGTGGACTGGTTCAGTGGGGGAGAAAATGTAACTGAGACAGGGTAACTCTGCTCAGGAAACATTAGTTTCACTGAGGGTGACTTGTAAGGGAAAGGAAGCGCAGGCTTGCTGTGTGGGATCACCTTTCTATTTACATCAACTGAATTAGAAAATTGGGGTCTTAAGGAAGAAATGCCTTGAACTCCCCACCCTGGGATGCCCACCCCTGACTCTCCTGGACTTCTGGAAGAGATATCTTGTACCTGATGGTACAGCCTGGGATGCAGGGAGAAGTGCTCTCTGAATATCTGCTTCTGCTGTGGTGTAGTTCAGTGGGGGTAGTCATCCAAGCAGCTCTCTGCACAACACCCCAAACAAGAATATAGGTGGGAGAGGGGAGGTGAAAGTGAGATCTAGGGAAAAACTGCTGTTATTACAAATGTTGCCTTGAGAGCCTTATCACTGAGGCAGGAGTGAGAGGACTGTCACCATGTCAGGCTTGCACTGGATTTCATTCATCTGCCTTCTCCGGGTGTATATAGGAGTCAGCTGTGCGGGGATGAGCTTCTTGACAGCACAGGGGCTTAAAAATCTCTGCTTACACAGGACCAGAAGGTAACTACTCTCTCATACATGTCTAGCATTTACCCTTTAGGGTGGATTTAAGCATTTCATTTCTCTGGTCCTGCTGAAAGGTGCTGTGACAAGAATCTTGAGGCTGCTCTTGCCTGTGAGCAAAGCAGATCCACGTGAACCGTGGCAATCCTCCTTGCTCCTCCCATTACATCCTGCCACACTGTGTACAGCTGAGAGTGCTGAAAAGGGACACTCGGAAAAGGAGCCGAACGCCCCTGTTTGTGAAACAGCATGCAAGGCAGTTTCATGGAGAGGAGATAAACGCTACGTGTGGCTGGGGTTCCTCCCTGGGATGCTCTGCCTGTTTCTTTGTTCCAGTTGATGCTGGGAGCTGCTGGAGGTGAGTGTTAAGACCAAATCTGTGTATCCTATGCCAAGCTTGCTATGGTGCTGGTAAGATGTGGTGTGGTGAAAGGGAGTGGGCAGGTGCTGGGCTTGTTCTGTTTGAAAGGTGAGGAGCTGCCAGAGGTTGCTCTTTCAGTCCCTCTGGGCCAGGTTGCTGTCCCCCTGGGCTGGCACTGGCTGTGACAGCCTGCCAAGGCATGGCAGGGTTACCCTGAGTCGTGCTGTGGTTGTTTGCATGTGTGCAACAGCCGGCTGGCTGCTCTGGCAGTGCTCTCAGGGAAAGGGAAGGGCTCTGTGCAGAGGTGATTATGTTAGCTTCTCCTATCAGTGTGATAGTAGCCAAGCACTGGGAAAGAAAAGGAATTTGCTTATGGAAGGGGCAGGAGGCTGGGAGCGCTGAACCCTATTCCCAGCAACTCTTGATATAGTCAACCGTTTCCTGCACAGCATACGGGAGGTGTTCAGATGCTTGTGTGACATTGCTCTGGACACATTTCACAGCCTGTTTCAAACATACTCTTTGTAAATTAGAATTCCATAAACACAGTGTCTGATGCATTAGTGACAGAGAAAAGAGTAGCCAACGTGTTGGGGCCTGTCCTTGGAGACCTGCACTGTTTGGCTAGTGTTTCTGTTGTGTTTTTTCACGAGACTGTTCTGTAGCTCCCTCACACATGGGAACGACTGAAAACCTAAATTTAATGACATATGGGTTAATGAATGAATGCATGAGTTGAGATTGATCGTGAGATACTGTTGCGTTATCATTATCAAGCATCACAGCTTGATCTTCTAGCAACGGGGTCTTATCCTTGTCTTGCCATCACACGGATTTGTAATTAGCTGAATAAAGCATCTTTTGTGAATGAAAGGGGTAAGTAACACTGACTTTCAAGACGAAGGATGGTCTTATGATAAAAGCAGAGCAGAAAGCTTTGATGCTGTGTGCAGTTCCCTTTGTTTTAGTCTGCTATGAACTTGTCGAAACCGCTCGTCTCTGAAATGCGGAAAATCGGAAGTTCAGCGTATTGTCTTCAAGCATGGGAGTCTCCAGGTACAGTGGGAACAACTGCCAGGCAGGTACTCAAGTGTTATCTCAGGCAAATATCAGGGAGCCCTTCCAAATCCATGCCAAACCCCACTTCTCTTTCTGGATGTATGGTGTGGGCTTAGCAGAAAGGTTATGGAGCTGAACCTCCTCCTGTGACGTGGGGCCTAGGGTGAGGGCTTTCTTTCAGAGACCTTCCAAACCCCACCCTGGAGGGATTTAGCTTTGTGCCCCACGTTATTGTGAGTGAAGGGGTAACTCTACCTGCGTTACTCTGAGAGTTATCCACACCCTAGCTAAATTTATTCATGGCTGTTTTCTGCCCATATTTTCTTTCATTAACATTAACCCTTTAGTGCAGGGGGCGTGCTGCTCTCTGAGGCATTTGGCCTTCTGGTGCATTTGTAGATTGCCATTCTTTGCTTTGCTGGGCTTGTGTATTCCAAACTGGGGGCCCTGGCTGGGTGTGCTGGGCGCTGTGTCAGCACTGCCTTCGAGGACAACTCCCTCCCTCCACCCTGGGGAAAGCCATGCTGCCACAGCCCATGTGCAGGCAGGAGCACTAAGGGAGGAAGGTCATTTCCCCAGACACGGAGCTGGGAAGCCATGCTGAATGAGCCTTGGTCAACACCAGTGGCCACTCCCTCCACCTTTACAGCATCGCTGGAGGTAAGTTAATGGCCTCCATTGTATTTCATGGCATAAAGACCAGGAAGGAAACCCCAAGCCTCGAGGAAGAAACAGGCTTGGTTCCAACTACACATCCTGGCTCCCCTTCCATCATGGCCAGGGCTCTTGCTGTGGTGCAGAGGGCTGCCGGCAGTGTGGGGCGCTTCCCCTTGCTGTCTGGGGGCTTTTTCCAAAAGGGGATTTATTCAGAGCGGGTTGTGGTGGCTTTTTTTCCTTTTCACACTTCAAAATCCTGGGAGCGATGTTGTGTAATCAATGCAGAGCAGTACCTCGTTGGAGACAGGCACTGGATTCATTAAGCAAACGCTCAGATTGTGACAGTGTTACCTTTCTCTCTGATCACCAGCCTGAGCATGAATAATACAACACAAAATACGCACGAGCAGGTGCATAATTTAACAGCAGCGAAAGGCTTTTGGCTGGGCTGGGAAAGCTGCCTGCGGCCCCCCCTCCTGAGTGCTGCGGTCTGTGGGCCTCCCCCCACGCCCCCCAATACTCTGCTTCAATTCCCGAGCGTTACATGAGATTTCCTAACGCAAAGGGCAAGGAAAGCGGCTTTACCTAACGGGCCCCCAGACCTGAAAATGGGGGACAAAGCCCGGGGAATGGAGGGGGGGGGCTGTACGGAGGCCCGTCTCCATAGCAACGGGGCGGTGGCGCCTCGCGAGCGCGCCCAGGTCCGCGCCTGCCGCTGCCTCGGCACAGGCGGCGGGGAAGAGGTACGGGCGGGGCGGGGTTTGGTCCTCGGGGGCCACCGTCGGTGGTGACCATTGCTGCGGGAAGGTGACCGGGAGGGGCGGTCCCCGCCGCAGCCATGGCAACGCCGCCGGGCTCACCGACGGGGCGGGCCTAGGCGGGCGGCGGTACCGGCACCTCGTCCCCCGGGCCGGGCGGGCAGCGGCGGGACGGCGGTGAGCGGGGTGTCCGAGGCAAGCGAGGCGGGGCTGGCTCCCGCGGGGAGCAGGTAGTGCCGGTGAGGGGAGCGGCGGCCGCACCTGCCGGCCGGGCCCGGGGTGGCCGCTTGGCGAGCGGCTGCTGCCGCGCTGCACCCGGCCTGCCCTTATTTGCTGCGGGCCGGTGAGAGGTTGTTTCGCCTGATGGCGGGCGCTGGTAGTAATGCCGGGGAGGCGCTGCCTGTGGGGCGGCTCGCTGGCGAGCGTCGCTTGCCGAGCTGCCCGCCTTGAAACGCGGAGCCGGGTGCTGGTGGTCCCGCCCGCTGGGGCTGGACCTGCCCCACCCTAACGGTGCTGGGTTCGGCTTTCGGTGTGTGCCTGTGGGTATGTTTTGGCGGCAAAACCCCCGAAGTCCATCGGTGTGTTCCCTCACTTGTTGTAACCGTGCCTGGCCCGCGCGTAGCCCCGCAGAGGCGTTGCTCAGCTTTGCAGAGCGGGTCGGTCCCAGCGCACGCAGCCACACACCCCCTGCCCTCAGCTAGAACAGAAACAGGTGAAAATGAAGACGTCAGATTTTTTTCTGAATGGTTTTGGCCCCTATTAAAGTTGAAGCACTTTAATCATAAGACCCGAAACAGTAAGATCTGGTTCAGGAATTTCTTAACCAAAGTGGTGTAGTTTTCCATGGCTGGGTTCTGGTGCAGAAGGGGGGCTGCAGGGGCAGCTCCTGCGAGAAGCAGCCAGAAGCTCTCTGCAGGCCCCACAGAGCAAACACCAGCCGACTCAAGGCCGGAGTTGTTGCTGACCGAGGCTGAGCCCATTGTTGATGATCACAGTGCCCCTGGGAATCACACTTAGGAGAAAAAAACCCGCAAGCAGATGCTTTTTGCCTCCAGAGAAGGGAGGGAGAAGATGTAAGAAACTCTGAAGACACTAAGGCCAGGGAACGGGGCGGGGGGAGGAGGCAACCCAGGTGCCGGAGAGAAAGATGCCCCTGCAGCCCATGGAGAAACCCATGGTGGAGCAGGTGGAGTCATACAGAAGACACTGTGACCTGCATTGGAGCAAGTCCCTGACAGCACTTGCAGTCCATGGAGAGAGACAGGGGCACAGAGATGAGTGAGAGAGAGAGACCCACGCTGGGGGGACTTGTGACCAGGACCAGGCTGGAGCAGTCTGAGACTGAGAGGCATTCAGTGATTTTATGACTGCACCCCATAGCAGTGACCCACGCTGGGGCAGCTGGTGAAGAGCTGAAGCCCTGTGGGAAAGAACTCACGCTGGAGAAGTTCGCGGAGGACTGTCTCCTGTGGGTGGGACCCCACACTGGAGCAGGGGAAGGGTGTGTGGAATGCACCCCCCCAGCTAAGAAGGAAAACATCTCATGAGGAACTAAGCAAAACTCTCATTCCCTTGCCCTCCCCATGCCACAGTGGGGGGGAGAAGGGAGTGAAATCATGACTAAAATGAAGTCTACTAAGAAGGGAGGGGTGGGGGGAGGTGCTTTAAGATCTGTTCACACTTCTCATTACCTGACTCTGGTGTCACTGGGTGTGCAGTGCAGTGGCATCAATTAGAGAGTTTCTTTCCTTTATTCCATGTAGATTCTGTCTTGCCTCTGATGCTGATGGCAGAGTGATCTCTCCCTGGCCTTATCTTGACTCCTGAACCTCTCAATAGATATTTTCTCCCCTGTCCAGCTGAAAAGGGGAGTGATAGAGCAACTTTGGTGGGCATCTGGCCTCCAGCCAGGGCTAAACCACCGCACAAGGTCCTTAAACTGAAATTATCTCTTCAACCATGACTATGTTGCAACAGAAGAGTCTGGGGGTTATGCTCCTGCCCTTTATTATATGTATGCTAAATAAACAGGTTTCCTCATTTGCAGTGTTGTCCCAGACTGACACGAATGTGTTGTGCTCAAGGCACAGTTCAGCTGTGTAGCTTTTGTGTCTGCTTACCCTAATGAAGTCAAAGAGAAATAGTTCTTTTGTGCTGAATACGTACTGCAGCAAAGTAACCTCCATTAAGAATCTGCTACAAGTCACCACCCAAACCAAGGATATTTGTGAGGAAGGGGCATTTCCCAGCAGAAAGGATTACATGTTGTATGAGAAGAGGTACAGGAAAAGCAAGGTGGAAATAGAGATGGTGTGGAGTGCCAAGGCAACGGCCTGAACAAGCTGGAAAATTTAAACTCTTAAAAAATCTACAGTGATTCTCATGGCAAGTGGTGGCTAAAAAGAAGTGGAATAGAAGAAAGAAAATGCCAGATTTTCTTGAGCAAAATATGGATCAAACAGAAGGAGAGTTTTTATTAAAATCATATATAAAGAAGCCTGTAACAGAGTGCCCAGTTTTATTACCTTTTATTCCTCTTAAACAAATCTGGATGAAATCTGGGGGTCTAAAAGAGCAGTGCTTTTGTCAAGCATGGTACACAAGAGCTTTAAGAAGTGGAACTGGTGTTCTTTTGAGGAAATAACTAGGACCTCCAAGATGGTCATCAGCATTTAAAAAAAAAAAACTTGAAGAAATTTAATCAGCCTCTTCTGGAAGGAAGGGTTTTTATGAAATGTGTGACAAAAAATGCACTGACTGATTGGGAAATCGAGGTGACAGCCTTCTAGTCTCAAAGGGCAGGGTGCTCACACAGCAAGTGCTGTTTTGCAGTTCAATGGTCTTCCAGGACCAGAGCCAATTCTTGCATCCCATATCATGTTGCCATCTGCTAATTGTTGCATCAGGATCTTCCAGTATGTTGTAAATGACATGGATTTGTCCTATTAGATGCTTAGAAGTGGCATCTTCCAGCCTACAGCAGAGGGTACAAAGAAAGTTTTGAATACATTTCCTTGGTTTTCATTGCTTTTGCAACCAGTAATAAATAAGTTAGGGAGGGAATGATGAGCAGCTACAACTGTAAAAAGAGCAGAATCAGCTGTTGAGGTTGATGTGTGTCCACACATCTTTAACCATTCTGTGTCTTTAGATGGAGGCAGATGCCTTCAGTTGAGAAAGCTGAGCTGAGGGGTGGCAGTCAGTCAGCCTGGACCCCCAGCATCTCAGCAGTCCTTCAGGAGCTGTTGGCACTTGAGAGCCACATGGTCCAAAGATTAAGAGATTCAATCCTTGTAGTGGCTCCTCTTCAGTTTTATCATGAATGTGGCTGTATTCAGCCTGATTAGGTGGTTACTGAGTATTTCCCATTGTTGTCTTCCTCAGAAATGAAAACCAGAACTGAATCGTTTTCTCAGCCATCTCAGTGTCTGTGTGACTTGCTTTGCCCCTAACGCTCATGGAGGTGACAAGGTTTGAAAGCTAGCTGCTAGTAAATGTTCAGTGACTCTAGCCAAAGGTTCCTGTCAGGAGTCCAGTCCATGTCTTCTCATTTGAATATGTCATTACAAGAACCATTTTGATCATTTGATCTACTGTAAGCCATGGCATATATCTCCTAGGACTTGTGCATCCCGTGTCTTTGCAATGTAAGGTTAAAAGAGCTGAGATTTCTCTACAGGGAAGTGGGCCAGGCAGGTGTAAAACACACCTGGGAGCAACACAAGCTGGTAGTGCTTCTAATGCATATAAACTAGTAATGTCTTTATTATGGGTCTTTAACACTTAAGAGATAGTGAGTTTTAGTCTTGGCTCTGTCAGAGACTTGCTGCATGACATAGAGCAAGTCACCTTGGTTTCCTTAGACTCAAATCTTGCCCTAATAGTCGGAGCTGGGAACGCTAAAACTGTTCATGTTTACAAACTGTTAGCAGTCCTTAGTTCTGAGTGGTGCCGTGGCACTGTCTAACACACAGCTCACAGGCTTGTTGTTTCTGATTTAAGAGAAAGCAGTGTTCTATGTTTGTTTGCCACTAGAGTTTTAAAACATTTTTTTTCCTTTCCTTTTTATAGTATTACTCTAACACATCACCAAAATGAGTGAAAAGGAAGACCAAGGAGATCCAGGAGATATGGGTGATTTAACAGAATACGAGGATGACTTTGAAAAAGACCTTGAATGGCCTATGAATGAAGAAGAAAATCTTGGTGTAAGAGAGGTATTTGTTAAATGCTTGTTGTCTTATCTAAAAGATGAAATTGAATAAAATTTTGAATCATAAGCACAATATTCAATATGATTTGAAATGTGTAGGTATATTAACTGAATTTTGACAAGGAAGTGTATTTGAAACAATAGTGAAAAATAATTTAGTGGCTGGTCAGTATGGTTATAATTGCCTTAGAGCAGAAAATTCAGTGTTCCTTGAAAATATGTTTGTTTCAAAGGCACTTCTGGGTTCCTTTAAGTGTTTGTGCAACATGTTCTGTTTTTATGCTGTCACTGATTGCTTCACTGCTCAGGCCATGGTTAGAAGCTCTGTACAGATATGAACATGGAGAAACTGCAAGAGAGCTGTTCAGGCCAAAACTGTTAGTTGTGACATACACAGTTTGACAGCCTGTTTTCAAATTAGGGTGGTTAGTATTGCTCTTCTCTCTCACTGTTTGTTTTCTCTGATTCTGTTTTTTTGTTGGGAGAAGAGACGATTTTATTTTAATTTTTTTTTTTTTTAGAATCCTGAAAGAAATGAAGATGATGATGATGAAGGAGAAATCGTTGAAGTTGCAGACAGCTTTGAGGAAGACAATGAAAAAATGGAAGAAAATCCAGATCAGCTTTCAGAGGTAGAGGTAGATGTGGGAGCGAGACCCTCCCACGAGGATAGTTTGGAAACCAGGTCCGATGTTAAACAGGAGGACCGTGTGTCTGACACTGATAGTGAAAGCTCTATCCAGGAATCCAAGCTGGAAAACCAGCAGGAACAAGATGAGGAAGAGGATGAAGAAATAAAGCGTTACATCCTGGAAAAGATTGAAGAAGCCAACAAACTGCTGGAGAATCAGACTCCTGTGTATCAGAACAGAGAACGGAAATTAAAATTTAAGGATAAGTTAGTGGATCTCGAGGTTCCTCCTCCAGAAGATGCTGAGGTTTATAAACCTGACCTTGCGAGAGGCGATGATGTTTCGAATAGGCTTTCTCAGTTGCACATTTCTAATGAAATGGGACAGGAAAGCACATCACTTTCCCCAGGTGCTGGCAAGAATGAGGAAAAGAAGGATGATAAGGTCCTAGTGGAAAAAGCTGGGAAGTTTGAACTCTTAAGTTTGCGTGATATTGAAAGCCAGGGCTTTTTACCTCCAATAAGTGTTTCTTTTACTGATATTGAAACTCAACGTGCGTCTCCAAAACCTTTACACTGCGATCCTTTTGGCACTGCCTCTCAAATGAAGGAAGTGCCTCCAGTGCAGCCAGGAGCACATTCTTTTTCTCCTGCTGGAGAGGAGTCTGTGTATGTCCCTAAACCTCCAGCTAACCCTAAGCGCCGTCCAACTTCTGCTGTCAACGCTGCAAGAGGGCTGGGAAGACGGAAGACGCCGCAGAGAGCGCAGTCCGCAAACACACCCGTGAGAAGCTCCACCTACTGTCTTTCTCCCAGACAGAAAGAATTGAGGAAGCAGTTAGAGCAAAGGAAAGAAAAGATGAGGAAAGAGGTAAAGATCTAGAGGCAACAAGTAGATCACAGTGACCGTCCTGTTCTTCTGCTTCACGGAGCCCACGTGTTCAGGGCATTTACTGCATTTTTCTGTCGTAAAAGAGGCAGTGGTAACAACACCACCTGTAACATTATTAGTAATAGGACTTTGCACAGAATCTCTCAAAACTCCTTTCCTTAAAAGGAAAAATCCACACCTCAGAGAGTGGTGTAGGGTCATGCCTTGTGCCCAGGAGAAATCCAGTATTTATTTAATATATCCTTCATAAATAAACCTTCTCCTGCTGCAGTTTTGCTGCTTTTGCCTACTGACTCTGTACCTAAGTTCTGTTACAGACCCACTGTTTACATGAACATACCCCATGGTATCGCGTCTCCACAGATCACACGGCACTGCAGGGAGTGAACATTAACCACAGTGATGCAGGTGCACGTGGGTGTGCTCATGGGGTATGTCATAGGCAGTTACCGTGTGGGAGAGCGTTCGGTCACAGAATAAGGTTTACGCAGGGGAATGACTGTGAGACCTTCCCAACAAAGCGGGGTGTGTTTGAGACGTATGGAAGATAGAGCTGGCTTCAGAAGTGGCATTGCCTCGTTGCTTGCTTAAGATGCCTGCAGGTAAAGTCACACTGACCTGGTAATATGCCTGGATAAGGTTTTGCCTGGGTGAGTGTTTTAAGTTTTCTGAACGTGTTTGGTGCAGAGTAGGTTGTTGTCCCCTTTTTCTATTAATGGGTACTACTTTTCCTTGTGATTTGATTTTACCTGATTGCTATACAGAGGACAAAAAGAAGAAAATATTTCCACTACTGAGGTTATTCTTGTATCTATAGGGAGCAATAATTTAAAAGAAAAAAAAAAAGAAAATAAAACCAGTTGCTTATGTATTACTGGGGAAAAAAAGCCACAAAACTTTAATTCTTTCTCAGCTCCTTATTCAGAAAAAAAATAGTATTTAATAGAGAGTCAGGAACTTCAGAAATCTTTACCAAAGATTTAAAAAACTTAAGATGTTTTGCTTTACTCTGCATTATGATGATGATGGATCTTTGCATTAGGTGGTTGGACTCGATTATCTTTAAGGTCTTTTCCAACCAAAACCATTCTATGATGATACAACTTCAAAAAGAACGCTTTGCTCTGTGTGTTGCTCTGTAAAAAGAGCATGGAAGCATCTACCATTTCTCTGTGCTATGATGTTCTAGGTAAGCTGGCCGAGCGGCTTCAAAGTTGCTTCCTACCTGTGGAAATAGGCCTGTCCTGCTTTATGTGAAAGCTCTGCTGAGGCTTAGCTCAGCAATGAGGTTTATGAAGTGTGTTTTCTTTGCATACCACAGACTTGATCCCTTGATGCCATACTTGGCATATTTAAAGTAGAAGGTAGTGTGGTGGAGGTGAGGCAGGTTATTTTCCTAACAGTGTGTGCTGAATCTCTTCCTCTGTTGGCTGACCACTGAGAAGGTAAGAATGTCTTACCTTACTTCTTTGTTCTTCAGTGGAGCTCTTCCATCCTGTGATGGATTTCACAGGCATGAAACATGTCTTGGCATTACTGGGATACATCTACTTTGTTCTGGTGCGGTGGGGTTTCTTTCATTTCAGTAAATTTGGAGAGTAGTCTGAGTGTTGAGTGTAGGTGGGAGGAGCATCATCTGTTTGCAAGAAGGGTAGATTTCTACAAGTGTTGAAACAAATGGGGATTGTAGCTTTCAAAGAATCAAAACTCAGTAGACTGTCCTCATCAGCTTTCTGAAGGGACGTTTGAAACCTTCCTTCTCTTTGTAGTTACTTGCTAATTAGCGAAAATGAGATCAATAATTAGCAAAAACTTTTCTCAATTTTGTAAAAATCTGCGAACTTGAAAACAGGTTTAAGCTATTAATACCCCTTCAGTGAATACATTATAACTTAATGTCCAGAGAAAAATCCTTATTGATAAGTAGTGCCTGCTGTCCCTATGTAGTTTAGTAGCCTTTAGGGTTTAGTGGTCCAGTAAGCCTGAGAGTTTAATTAATTTTTAAAATGAGTTTAAACCGATCCATTTTAAGTCAGTCAGAGCTACTGGGCAGGCTTAATTTTAAAAGTCTTCAGCTGTTGCTACTGTGAGTTGAGTTGAGTTGTGTCATGGAAGTGGAGGTAATCACAAAAAGAGTATCTGAATGTAACTTCAGCTGCAGAAGTGCTCTGACTTGGTTTTTCCTTTCAGGATCAACCATGACGCAGTCATTGTGTATTCCTGTTTTGTCAGTATTTTTTTGTCTTGTATCACTCAAATGGCTTATTTATTGTCTGTTGTGACAATGAAGGCCTTTCCAGGTTAAAATAATTCTCTTAAAAACTTATTTTATTCACTCTTAATTCCATTCAAGGAAGAAGAAAGGAAAAGGGAGCAAGAAGAACAGAAGAGAAGAGAGAATGAGATGGTTTTTAAAGCATGGTTACAGAAGAAGAAAGAACAAGTACAAGAAGAAAAGCGAATTCGTCGTGCAAAGGAGCTGGAAGACTTAAACAGCAAAGTAAGATCTCCCTAATGCAGGGCTGGGATCTGTAGTGCTCTCAAATAGGAAAACCAAATTCTCAGCCCATGCTCTTTGCTAAGCTCGTGAAATGTCACAGGGGTAGGAAATGTTTTGGTTATGTTGCTTTCAGTGAAGAACTAGGCTGACTTGCACGCTTAGGATTGCCCTGTTTGTCAGGGTGGCTTGTGTCATAGAAGCTACGTATATGAACTTAATAGCAGCTGTAAAATCACAGGAGATACAGGAATGCTCCTTTTTACCAGGAGAATGATTTGGTGGAACCCTGCAGTGATCGAGTAGCCACAAAAGCTTCTGAAGTGCCCTCCTTGCCATCAGAATTTGTTGGCAGGTGACTAACGCACGTGGCCTGACCAAAACCTGAAGATTCAGATGCTCTGTCGCTGAGTTCTCTGCCTTGCAGCAATGGGCTTGAGCAGCTAAATTCAGTATTTTTTTTACAACATACCACTTTGAATGCTTGCTTATATATATGTTCCCTGCCAGATGAGCATGTGTTCTAGAAATTTACAAAGTATGTTTCATGAATGGGAGAAAGTTTAAAAAATAATCATTATAATGTGATAAATATAAAGGTCATTGGGTGACAAGCTTTGTGTACATGTTTGTTGTTTGCTTTTTTTATAGGATAGGAGCAGGAATCCAGAAGAAGCCTTCAAGTTGTGGCTTAAAAAAAAGCACCAAGAACA
The DNA here is from genome assembly GCF_964237585.1 of Gallinula chloropus. Lineage (NCBI taxonomy): Eukaryota > Metazoa > Chordata > Aves > Gruiformes > Rallidae > Gallinula > Gallinula chloropus. The sequence continues at coordinate 91,549,425 of NC_140085.1, forward strand.
TATGAAAGAAAAACAGAAAGAAAATTCAAGACGCCAGGCTGAGGGAATTGCTTTTTTCCCAAGAACAGAGGAATGCAACAAAGCCTTTAAAGAGTGAGTAGGGTCACTCCTAAGGAATCACATTTGCACATTTTGTAGTCTGTCAGCATAAGACTCTAGTCATTTTATGGTACATCTTTACTGCTGAAGTCATTACAGGGGTTTGATGTTTGTTTGAGGCTTTTTATTTACTAACATTTTAAAAAATACTTGCTTGAGTGTGCACTGATAAACTTACAGCCTCGTGAAAATACATTAGTTCCTTCATGTAATTTGCTGTTCCCTGCTGTGAACTTGTCAGAACCTGACCTAAAACAGAGGATTGCTTCTGCTGAAAAGGGGAGATCCTTCTCCTCTGCCCTTTTTGCCTGTTCTGGAACAGGCTTGAGTTAATTCCGTTCATTAAATAAACAGAAGGTTCATCCAGTAAAGTGATTTCTTTTTTTCCCCTCAAGCCCATGAGTTGACCCAGCTCAATGAAATAGGGGTGCAGAAGCAGAAGAATTGGGATGGAAAAGTAGTGCCTCCTGTGTTTGGGAGTGGGAGGCTTTTAGGGTGGTGCAGCCTAGACACCTAACTTTATCCTAGGTGACTTTAATGCGGGGGCTGGGGGGAGGAAGTCTCCTTTGAATGGATGATGATGAACTTCCAGTTGCAACTGTCAGTGCTTCTAATCCTCTTTCTCCCTCTGTAGTTGGCTGAAAAGAAAGAGAGAAGAAAAGCGAGCAGAAGAACTGGCTGCTAAAGAGAGAGCAAGGCAGCTCCGATTAGAAGCCAGAAGGGCAAAACAGCTGCAGAACATCCACTGCATTAGCGCAGAGCCTAAAGCCTTTCGCTTTACAGACCACTACAGTTGAAAGTGTGGTGTAACCACAGAGTTTTTGGAGGCAACCCTCTTAGTTTTTCTAGTTTAAGGTTTTGCTCTTTACAGCTACTGACTTCTTATTTTGTTGGTGGTGTTTTTAAAGCTTTCAAGCAAGTTTAACGATTCCCATCACTGACAATGATTTTGCTATCTATTTATTTGTGATTTTGTTGACAAGCCTGCTTTTGTGTGTAACTCAGGGAGCTTCTTGGTTTGACCAAATCTAAATGAGTGCAACATCTATATGCAGGGGTGGCAAATACACATTCCTGGCTTTAAAAGGCACCTTAGACTCAGCACCACCATGAATTCCTGGTTGCAGGCTATTGTGTGAAACACTGATTTTAAATGTTTTTTTCCCTTCTGAATTAACATTGCTGTTTGCTGCTGCTTGTGATGAAGACTCTGCAAGATGCTATGTTGTTGGAAATGCTGTTTCTTGTACCACTCTGTATTTGACCTTTGTGTTGACCAGCTGTGAACACTGGCAGGACTGGAGGTTGGTTATTTTAGTTCAGGTGCAGCGGTTAGTGGAAGGCTGATGTGTACCTGAGTGTGCAACAGCTTTTGGCACTTAATTTGAGTCCTCTCACGTAGTTCTCTGTTCACTGAAATGGTTGTGTGAATTATGACCCTCACCAGTATGAAGGAAGCTGGATTCCTTGTATACATGTCCATGATTGCTAAATTACTTATAATAAACTACATCACTGTACCCAACTAAATTGTGAGCTCGTCAGACAACATGCCAGGGTCACTCACGAAATCAGAAGTAGTGGAAGACAAGGAACGTTCTCTCCAGCTACATATCCAGGAGATTTCATGATCTGGCATTGTTCTTGCCTTTTTCCACATGCTAAGAGTTTTCTGGAAGCACTGAACCAGAGGGAAATGTAATAGGTGTAACCCAAATTTGCTATTAGGATTTTTCTCTTACCATTTTGGGGTGGTTGCAGGTGTGCTGAGGAAGTGCTGGTGTTTGGCTGGAGAGTGCTGCAGGTGCAGCTTTTACCAGCACAGATAAAGGGCTTGGATGTGAAAATAAATTTCACATGCTAACAAGAAACAAGAATTACAGGTACCTTCCTCCTCCTGGCAAGCAAAGGCTGGGGAAAAAGTTTGCCAAGGTTCACAGGCTCTCCCTAATTGTAGTAAGCTACAAAAGAAGTGCCTCTTGGCTCTTTACCTGAGCCCAGCAGAGTGAAGGCATTTACAGTTCAGTGTCATGTGGCTCCTTTAATGCTGCAGAGAACACAGCCAGAACTACAGCTGTACTAAAATCCAGAAATGCAACTTGAAAGCATGCAAAGAAAGTTTATTGCAAATAAAAGTTCATGCAAATAAAAGCACAGCCAGCAACAGCAAGAACCAGTCACTTATATATTCTGACTGTGGTATGAGATTCAAAGGAAAACTGGGTAAAAGCAACCATTGCAGAAACTGTTTTCCCAGACTAGCCAGCTGCCTATGATAAATTTGGGAGAGAAACTAAGACATTAAAATGCATATTTGCACCTCCCACCTTTCCTTTGTACATCTGCAACTTAAATAGGCTTCTTTGGGTTTAGCAGATTATCTGCTAAAAATTCTCTTTGAACCTACATCAAGATTATAAAACCATACAAGTAGAAAAATAGAGTTTTTCTGGGTTTTTTTTTTACCAGCAATTGTGCAAACTTAGTGCTTCTCTTCAGCTTCCCCTGACACCCAGGAAGGGCTTGAGCAAGGACTTGGTTCGAATGATAGGTCAGGTTTCAACACTGTAATAAAGGAGGCAATCAGTCTGTCCCAGCTGAGGATCAGCTATGCTGATCTCTGAAGAACACTCTGAAGAACAGATGGAAAAGCCATTATTTTAGCTTTATGGAAACAAGAATAATCTCACCCCACACAGAGTTCCAGAATCCATTTAAAACCAGTTACTGTTTAGATATTATAGCTGGAGCTCATTCAGGCTCTCTCTCCTCCTTGCCAGGAGGGCTGCTACACAGTCTATGCTCTTACTTTCAGGTCTTACAGCTACAAAGAATCATTGCACATATTCCTTCTTACCGTTCAATTTAAAAAGCTTAATGTAGACTTGGGGACAGTTCATCACCTTGGTGAAGATTAAAACAACAGCATGGAGCTGATGAGTTTCCACTGCCATTTAAAGAACAGCCTACTAGCACTTTATTTACTTTGGTATAGCTAAGCTTTTTGTCTCCCTCTAAAGAGAAATTCATTGAGATTCGCTAGTAAGACTGTAAACCTTAAACAGTCACGGGCATCTCTATACCCTACAGTTTGGACCAGCATAACATTTTTGGTCTTGCCTTTGTAGAAGAAAATATGTAGCTTTCCAGACTAAAAAGTAGAAGTAGTATCCCAGAGGCTAATGAAATCCTGCTAGTCCCTAACTTCAGGAGGCAGAGAAGAAAGAAGTGATTAATCTCCAACATTAAACCCATCCATTATAGAAAGAAGCAGGAAAAAGGGCACCCTGCTGAACATCAGCTAGTGTAATTCCTCAGAAAAAGTGCAGGTGCAGGGGCACTGGCTGTTTTTAAAGGGCTATCAGCTCCCCCTGACAGTGGTCGCAGCAATTGAAAGTTATATCTTCATATCTTGTATAGGGGTGAAACCTCCCGATGTTCTTCTTTGTGGAAAGGAAGGAGGGTGGAGAAGTCCCAGGAAAAGAAACTTCTGTTGATGCTTCTGTACGTGCAGCTGGATCCAATACACGAAGCACCTATGGATGGAGAAGTTGAGAATGAAAAGGTATCTGTTAAGTTTAATGGGGCTTATCCCTCTCTGACAGGTAGGAAGGGTGTTAGATCTCTGACCTCCTCAAAAGTCAGTTTTTTCAAGTTGAAAACTAAATACCCATCTATCCAGATGCTCAATATAAAAGACATTAAATACTGTTTATAAATTAATAATGTCCATCAGAAATCCAAGGAATTATTTTATTGAGAATAAAAACATCTAATCTTTTCAGAGCAAAATCAGGCAACAGGTAACTAGGCACTGTGAACCTCCTGCTGCTCAGCTGTCACTCATCTGCTTCCAGACTAAACCATTAAGTCCAATTTGTTCTTCAAACATCAGCTTTCCTCCAGTGAATTTATCTTGAAAAATAATCATACAGCTTCTCTCTGTTTCCACACACTTTGAACAGAACTGGCTTTTAAGGCAACAGAAACTACTGCTGAAGCGCTGTGATCTATTCCTACCTGAACTGGGTTTCTTCTCCCACTCAGATTTTAAACTCAGTTATTGTCACTTGACTTCCTCCTGACACACTAACGCTAAACAAATTTTGACCCAATTATTTGTGGTGCTAGGGATAGAGAAGGGAACACCGTGCATCATCACATTATTTATGTTGCTCTGCTCATTCTTCCTGCTTGTGGGGGTGGTTTGGGTTTTTGTTTGGGAGGGGGTTTGTTGGGATTTTTTTGTCTTTTTTTTTTAATGAGGGAAATGGTTGTATTCCTCATGCTTCCCCTCCATATAGCTTTTTAAAAAGAAAAAATATCAAGCAATTAACACAAAGCAAAGTATTTCTTTCTGGAAAGAAGACTCTGTGCTGACAGATTGAGATGTATGAAAAACTCTCACCTTTTCAGCCATTTTCTCAGCAGGGGTATTGCAGAACTCCACAGCTGTGGAAGTCTTCTTCGGACTGTTAGCACCAACGTTTCCAAGAAGATGAGAGCTGACAGCTTTGGCTAGCTTACAATTCACAGCTGCCAGCTCTGTTGTAGTGTAAGGTTGGGCACTAGGATAGTATGTCTGCTGTCTCCCCCACTGAAGAGAAACCATCAGCTCCTCCAGCAGCCTGTGCAGAAAGAAAACAAGCATTAGTGGTGGATTTTATACTCTATCCTATCAGCACACAGCATACGTCAGAGGAATCGTTCCTTCCTGAGACCTACTGCACAAGCTGTTAACCAAACACATGGCAGAGAGAGAGAAAGGTGTTTAAAAACAAGGAAGCCTCCAAGGCCTCACCAACACAGTATTTTAATACTGGTAAAGGTTATTTGACATCTGGCAGGATAGGCATTAAAAAGTCAATGTGGGTAGAAGAATCTGTTTGTTTTGGAAGGAGAGGAGACTTGAAGGCAAGACAGTAAGTGATTAAATAGAGAAAGCCTGAGGATACAAGGGATGTCAATTCTACAGTATGACACCCCTAAGACCTCACACCTCCAGGGAAGGGAGAAAGAATTGATGCTAATTTGGCTCTTTCAGCTCTGAGACTGACGGCACTATCCACTGACACAGCTGATTTTTGTTGAATATCCCTAGAACGAGGGAGAAGTTACTTGATTCTTCTCTGGCCTAGAAAAAAAACCTGACAGAAGTGAAAAGCTCGTGCAGACATAGTCTGGATTAGAAAGATCGTACTTCTGCGTATCGATCATCTCTTGCCGGAACTGATGGCGCTCGCTCAGCAAGTCCTGGATGGCACCTTGCGCGTCCCTGGTCTGACGCTGCAGGATTGCTCTGGCGTGGGTCAGCTCGTCAGCCATAACCCTGCAAAAGGGAATCTCCCGTCAGTGAGGCAAGCAGTTGGAAAGCCACCTTTTCTCTACCACAGACTGGAATCTGTCAGATCAAACTAAGCACTAAGCTGCTTTTCTCACTCCCCTCCCCCACACAGGGCTGGTATCAGCCTTATTACAGAGGACATGTGGAAAGAGCAACTGCTGTTCAGCTGTGGTCAACTCAAGCCCCAGGTTACGTATGGTTTGACTTGCTGCCTTCAAACAAATCTACTAATGGACCTTTAAACACCCTGGGTCAGCGAACATGACAGACAAGGATCCCCAGAGATAAAGAGCTAAATATGTTTTGTTTTACTAACAGCTCTCACAGGTGTGAGATCACATGATCACATGATCACATCTTTTCATATTCATCTCTCAAAGACAACCGCCACAGACTACAGTCACCTCTCTGCTTTTCTTATGGGTGATAACTGGATGTTACATGCACCAGATGGAAGCATTTAAGAGCTACAAATGAGACACCTGTTGTCATGCTGCCCCTCAAGCGGGTATTTCCAACATACTGGAAATGCAAAAAAAATTCCCTAATTAAATTTAAGCAGCTACCAGTTAGAAAATCTGAGATCTCAATGAGCCAGAATGCTACAATATCAAAGAGTATTTACTCTAAGCACATCACAACACCATGGTTCCTAAAAAGGACTTGCATCTCTGATCTCCAAACTCCAGCTAATGCTAAAGAAAAAGGTTAAATTAGGATAGTAACACTTCCCTAACTAGGACTACCACAAGTATTTACATTCTCTCATTATGCAGGAACTTCTTAAGACCAGCAAATTAAAGGGAGGACACTGCAGTCTATTACCATTTTCTTTGAGTAGTAAGATTGGGGGTTTTTTTTAATATATATTAAGCATCACAGTTTAAATTTAGTTATGCCCAGCAACAGTAAGAGATTAAAAATCCCAGAATACTATTTACATATCTGGTAAGACAACTACACTTACCAAGCTAAAAGTCTAACCCATTGTCAAATCAGGTTTTGACATTCAGAACATCTTAAAATTTGCTCCTAACTTTCAATACCCAGTATTCTGTGGTTACAGAATTAACAGGAGGGTTCTGGGCAGCAGCGCAATCGGTGTTTAATGAAAAGGTGCCCCTGCTCTTTATCCATACTGAGCTACCCTTCCCCATCACTGTAAGCAGAGACCTTAACCACATCAACTGCCTCACAAACTGGTGACTGGATCATCCTGGGATAAGAGGGTGAAAAATCCAGCCAATTATCTTTAACTCCAGACAGCTGTCCTGGAAGACATTTTAACCCTAAACTGCAGAGAGTCTATCAGAATCAAGAGCTTCTCTTGCTGTGTTGACAAGAACTGTAGTTCAGGTCTTAGGAGACTTAGGATCCACTGTGGTACCTTTGAAAAGCAGAACTATTCAGATTTACAAGGACCTTACTTTCTTTGTCTTTCTTCTGTATACTCAAGTTTCATAATAGGTGTCAGTAGAGCTGTTGTGGCTGTCCCCTGCAGGGGTAAGCACATGCCCTGCCACTGCCACGCGACGAGAGACGGAAGGAGAGTGCTGTTACACCAGCTCTGTAAGAGGGAGTACCTGCTTGCTAGGAACTTGCTTCGCCACACATCACACTGTATAGACATGCGCTCCAGCTGCTCAGAGAGCTGAGCCAAATTCCGCCCCAGGACCTCATTCTCCAGGATCAGCTGGTTTTTCTCCCGAGCCATCCGTTCAAAGTGATACTGCAGGTCATCCCCAACAGAAGCAACAAGTAACTTCTTCAGCTCCCGATTCACCTGGAATCAGACCAGACTGTCTTGTAGTGGTCAATATGGAATGAAACACCTCTGACTTCCAGACTGCAGCACAAGTTACTGCAAACTGCTAACAATAAATTGCCTTCCTCTTTCTGGAAGGGGAGGCATCCAACACAGAGTATGTAAAGCCTCACAGTCCACCCACTCCAGTGAGCAAAAACATTCGAGGCTAATGCACATGTAACATCTTCTTGTTTAGGTTCTACCAGAGACCAAAGAGGAAGAACAAAAGCCTGTTACTAGAAACAAAGTTTCAGCAGTATTCAAGTAATCAGTAAGGCAACAAAAGCCTAGAAAAGCCATCCACAGACTGTATTATGCAGAAAATTACAGTTGCCTCTTCTATGGCATAATGCTTTTCACTTAGTCACTGAGGAGCAAAAATCTTTCCTCATGAAAGATCCATTTCCCTGCAGCCCTCTAATGTGTTTTTCCCAGGTCAAGCCTTTGATACTTTCACCCGTTGTCACAGAAGTAGCACTGGATTACTTACATGTCCTTCTAATCTGTATCTTAGCTGATAAGTCCACATTTCAAGGCTAGAGTGTCACAGTTCTCTCTGGTCACATTCACAGACCACTTATATAAACCACAGTGGCTCAGCTGTGTGAGAAAAGCCATTTCTTACCTCTGTCTGTATGCGCAGCTGATTAGAGAGCCCTTCTTTATCCTGTAACAACCGCTTTTCTGAGTTCTTTAGCTTTTCAATCTCATTCTTCAGTTCTAGCTGTTCTTTCTTGGGATCTGCAGCTCCATCTGACTGATGGAGCACGTCTCCCTTATGTCCCGCTGATTTAGACACCTTGGCATTTTTAGTTGGAACGACATGGGTGATAGCTGCTTTGGGGACTAATATGCGAATAGCTTCAATCTCCACCGATTTATCAGCATGTACTTTCCCTAGCTGTAGAACTCCAGGACTCAAAGAAGAGACAGTCTTTTTCTGTGGGCTGTGGTGGGTGTGATGGTTCGTAGTGTTGGCCCCGGTGACTGCTTCCACCGATACAGCCGTCTGCTCTGTCTCCATGCCATCTCCAGGTCCTCGGATGGGTGATGAGGCATCCTCAACTACAATTTAGAAACGGTGGAAGGAAAGTTTACCACCTTTCACATCGTTATAGTCTTATTGTAACTCTTCCCTTAACTTATTTCAAAGCTATGGATTTTAATTGCACACTCCCCGTGTCAGTTAGTCCTCTGCAGCAGCAATTACCAAGCACAAGTTAGACAAGTCCTTGCTGGACTGTATATTGCTCATTAGTACTAACAGTATGAAACACAAACATTAAGATTAATACATTTCAGGTCAATTTCCTGCTGCCACACAAGATTAAACACAGACAGGAGAAAGAGCTAGTAAGCAGAAAACTCTTGACAATATTCCTCATAGGTTAAGGGCAAAATCAGGTTTAGGGAACTGACAAAACCAGAGCAGCCTTATTTTGAAAAGCAGCTATTAGCTACATAGATACTAACACCTTAAGAAGTTTAGCAGACTTAAGTACTATCTAACAGGCATTTCAGTTGTCTGAGAGAAGGCTTAAGAAAAGCCAACAAGGCAGTTTTGCTTCATTTCTAATCAACAGAACCCGGTATTCCCAGAAATGCATCCTTCTGCCCTGAACTCCCCAGTACACATGACAATGTTTACTGAAATTCACTTCAAGTTGACTATGTTTTAGTAGTTTCCTCACAATGGGTGAAAGCAAGAGTTTCTCAGCACATAGCCACACGTACTGCTCATACAGTAACGTGAGGCTGCATGCTCTGGCTAAATAACAAACTTCCAAAATGCTGTTGTAGCATCATTATATTGCCCTACTTTCAAGCTGGCTGAATCAGTAGCAACAGGCTCTGGATACTAAAGGACTGACAAGACAAGCGTACACAGAGATGACAGTACCAGTGACAAAACTGTTTAATACAAAACCATATTTGGTTAACCTTTCCCTCCAGGTAGCTCTCATTTTCACTAGAATAATGACATCACCTACCTGTTTCCTAACAGCTATGGAAAAGGAGTAAGTTTAAATGAGTGGAGTCTGGCATACAGTCTAACTCTGGTCTTTAGCGTTCAAGTTAAAGCACTTTTAATCCAGTCCGCTTACACAGCCTATGAGCCACGTACCTTTTTCTAGAGATGTCATTTCCCCTTCAGCAGTCAGCTCTTCCAAACTACATAAGTCTGAGGAAGAAAGGAGAGGAGGGGAAAAATTATTTAGCAAGATAACAGTAACAGTTAATCTTGGATTACCCAATGTTCTAGAACAACCTCTAAACTCTGTTTCAGTAGTGAAAAAAACGCATCAAAACAGAAGGAAAAACCCCCAAATTATAAAAACTACACTAGGACCTAAAGAGTTAAAAAGAGAAGGCCTGTGAGACTTCTGGCACTTGTTTCTTTCACCAACAGCTGGACTTCAAGACCTACCTCTTGCTCTTCATCCAGCTCCACTTTCCCCAATTTCCTCTTCCTTGTCTCCCTCCTCCTTACTGAGAGCCCTCACCTTACCCTTTAAAACTCTAACACTCCCAGAGTACAACAGCCCAACTGTGCAGAAATAACCACAAGAAAGGAAAATCCTACACACTTCCTGAAGCGGGACAAGAGGCAGGGAGGAAACGGTGACAACTGCACAGCTGCACAACTGCTTTAGTCCCACTTGTTAATAGAACTTATTTGATCGAGCCAGTTCCCAGCCAAAGCAGGAGTCAGTGCCTGTGAGCAAAGCAAATGCTTAGTTTAGGCCAAGAATAAAACTTTACCCCCAGTGTGGTCCAAACTGCTATGCTGACCATCTTTTCCTTCTCCTCAAACGCTATCAACCATTGCTTCCTTTATCCACAGGTCCATCCACTCCTCACTCCCCAGGCCACTCGCTCCTCTCTCCTAGTCTGCCGGGACATTAGTTTGAGATTGACATATCCCTCTTGTTGGTTGGTGTTTTTTGTTGTTCGCCCCCCCCCCCCCCGCCCCCAGCTGTGCTGTTACTCAGTGGAGACTTCCCAAAGCCTTCACTTCCTTTCGTTATACCACTAACTGAGAGGATTAACTCTTTGCTACAGCTCTCTGCCCTATAAGCACGCCCTCAGCTTTCTAGATGAACGTCCTGCTTTGCAGAAAGGAGGCTTGTCTTTTTCCATCACCAGAACATGAAAGACAGAGCATTCCCTCCCTGAAGTTTCTCACACAGTAGGCACGGGAACACCTTGCTGCCTGTTACTCCTACAGCTGGAGTTATGTTTTTGCTCATTTAACACCACGACGTGCCCGTCACTACCGTTCGCTCCTTTACTGTGGATCTCATCTGAGGAAAACGAGGATGAGGAAGATGTACCTCCTCAGACAGGGGCAGAAGTACTTAACAAGACACTGGCAACGAGAATCTGGCCGCCACCGCTCCATCTGAAGCCACCTGCTGACGATCCTGCTCCCTCCGCATTCGTGTTACGTTACTGTTCTTGCTGTTGCCTTCAAAGCGCCCCGCAGCCCCCTGCGCGCATCCCCCTTTCCTCACACCCCAACAGGCCCAACTCCGCGCCGGCTGAGCCGCTGACCGCCGCGCCCCGCAGAACCCCTCCGCGCTCAAGGGCCGGCGGAAGGAACCCCCGCGGCAACGCGGCCCCCGAGGGCCCCGGCGCACCGCCACCCACCCGCCGCGCCTTGGCTACCGGGGGCGGGCGGGCAGCCACCCCCTCCCCCGCCCAGCCCCGCAACCCGCCGGCAAACGAGCGCCGGCTGCCGCGCACCGGCTCCGGAAAAAGAGGTTTCTCCGCCCGCGGCAGCGCGGCCCTTACCCGCCCGCCTGCTGCGCTCCGCGGGCCAGTCCCGGCCGCTCTCCAGCTCCAGCCCTGCCGGTACCAGACCGGCCGCAACCCCCAGCAGCTCCCACCCCCCTGCCCCGGCGCCGAGAGACTCCCGAGAGCCGACACCCGGCGGGCGAGGCGGCGAAGCCCCGAAGACACTACCGGAAGGTGCAGGGACGCCGCCGCCGCTGCAGCGGAGCCCACATCCGCCACCTCTCCCAATTTCCGCTTCCCGAGGCGGGCGGAGCAGCCCCTGGTGACGGGACCCCCTCGCCCAATCCTTGCGCCGCGTTCAGGGGCGGGGCTTCGGTTGCCAAGGCGCGCCTCCGCCTGGCGCAACATAGCGCCGGCGGCGGCGGGGAGCGGAGAGCCGTCTGTCGCTGCCATCGCCATGGTGAGTGCCGCCGGGGCTGAGGGCACGGGCGGGGGCAGCAGCAGCAGCAGCAGCAGCAGCAGCAGCAGCAGCAGCAGCTCCGCACCCTGATGCGGGGCCGCTGCCGAGGCGGGCGGCGGGGCGAGGCTCGGCCCCGAGGCAGGTGGGGCCGAGGCGCCGGCTGCGAGGCCCGCCCGGAGGCTGCGCTCCCTGGTGCGCGGGCGGCTTGAGCGGGGCGGGGAGGTGCCGCCGCCGCTGTGCCCCGCCTGCCCACCCGGCGCGGTGGGCGCCGGTGAGGTTTGTCTTGGGTCGAAGCTTGCCCCGGGCTCTGCTTCCTCTCGCACTTCTCCGGGCAGCCCTCGTGAGGCGCGGCAGGCGGGCAGCTGAACGGCTGCTGTTAGGTCCGGCTGGAAAGCTACTTGTGCCTCTGGGCCGGGCTGGAAGCGGGCCCGGCGGGGAGGCAGCTGGCGAGCGCTGCGGAAGGGGACGCGTTTCAGGCACAGCAGCCGCTCTCCGCGCCCGTGGCGCGGCTGGCGAAGGCCCGGCAACTCTGAAACGAATTCTGTGCTCCAGCACGTATGCAAGGTGGTGTGAGGGCCTGACAGCGCCTGTCAGCAGGCTCCGCCGCGGGTAACCTGCCTCCAGCAGCTCGGATGTGCCCCAGCTCCCCAGCCAGCCTAGCACCTTCCTTGTCAGAACGCAAACTCAAGACCAGCGTTTGCCCCTGAGGCAGGAGTGCCGCTGTTTGTGTTTGAAACCCAGGCGTCTCGGGGGCTTTTGTCTAATCCAGGCACAATTGTCGTTTTCAATTCCCACGTTGAATTTATTCACGTGGGAACTGAAAACGCAGACCTGCTTTGTGAGCTCACACAGATGTCACCTACGTAAGATGTTTGTTTCGTCACAGTTGTCTTTCGCTCTGGCTGTGATGCGTTTCTAACCTCTCCCGGTTTCTGAGGTGACACCAAGTTAACTGCTTCGTTGAAGCAGTGTTGAATCTGAGCAATGTCTAGAAAAGCATTTCATGATGAATTTGTTTAATTTGTTTTGAAAAGCCTTCAGTGACAAAAAGTGCATTATCTGTTGACATAATTCTGTTACTTGGTGGGTTTTTTATAGTTCAGTGAGCTTTTTTCCTAATATATTCCATGCCACAACCGATGTCACTGATTACCTGTTCTATCCTTGGTGGGGATAAAGAGATTCCTGTTTCTTTTCTGTGCAGAACTTGCCGGTTATAACTTTGCCCTTTTCTCTTTTTCACATTCTGTACTAAGCAATTTCTTTCCCCTCCTAGATTCTCCTACTGATAATTTAAAAGTTTGGATTTTTTTTCCTCTCTGCAGTTTTCTCTAAACCTGGTGTTTAATCTCTCCATTGTTTGCCAACTGCTGTGTGTTTCATTGCTGCTGGACAAAGCACTTGTTTCTTAGGTATTAATAGTGACAGGATTGCCATCCTTTTTTTCCCTAACTGTACCTCATTTCAGTCTCTTAACTGCAACCAACTGTAATGTTCAGATTTTTTCCCAGTGTTTTTGTCTAGTTTTCCCCCTTGAATTTGAATTTTTTGTAGTACTACATCGTTGTAGTACTTTGTGTCTATTTTTCGGATCTTTTGAGTTGTTTTAGTAGACTGTTTGCAGGCTTTCCCACCTTAGTTATCAGCCCAGATTCAGAAAGCCTGCTTTCTCAGTGTCATTGTAATAAAGAAAATATGAAGTAAAGCCAGGTGCACGGCAAATCATTGTGGAGCCCCATTTGACTCCCAGCTTGCAAGAGAAGTATTCCTAACTGCTTTGTCCTATAGTAGTCATAACTGCTCTTCAGTTTCAGCCATAATTCCCTACTCAGCTTGTTAGACTGTCAGGTGACTTAGTTTAAAAGCCCAGTCAAAGCCAAGTTTGTCACCTCTATGGCTCTTCCCTTGCTTAGTGTCAGAAAAAAGATTTGTTCTTGACAAAAAGCTTGTTCTTGACCAATTCACATTATCTGCTTTTTCATTATTGTCCTGTTTTCTTAGATACTCAGTGACTGACTGCTTAATAACTCATTCCATTATCTTCCCAAAGACTACAGTTAGAGCCCATCAAAATCTTGACAGCTGTGACATTGGTGCAGTCATCATCATGCAGGTGATTGTGGTGGTTGTGGCACAGAGGGCTTGATCCATCCTGCTGCCACCCATCTTGGGCTGGAACCTGTGGAAACACAAGCATACCCTCTGCCCCATGTTATTAGAGGGAAAGGTCCTTCCCATTGATTTGTCTGTAGCGTTTTTTTATCATCACTAAAGCTCTATTATTAATTTCAAGTTGGGTTTGCGAGTTAAAACGACGCTGTATCCGAGGCCCATCTTCCATCCATCTGTTCAAAGCATTCAGAACACAACAAGCTTTTGTTACTTGCTCTTGTGAGCCCCCTCTTTTGTTGTTGTAACATAGTTTGAAGAGCACTATGCATGTGTTCAGTCGTTGCCTCTCCTGTGGGAGAGTGAGGAATGCCTGTGGCACCTTTTACTCCCCACTGGGGTAAGAAACATCGGTGTTTTGTATGCTATGTAACCGGGACCATTATCTGATTTGATAGTTACTGGAATTAATAATGCCGCCATTCCATGGCCCAAATGCCCGCTCTTTCTGCTGAGCCGGCCCAGTCCACCCCGGCGCTGCTGGCGGTGCGGGCGCACAGGCAGCGGCAGCTCCTTAAGGTGGCCGCTCCGGGGGGTGACCCTGCCCCACACAGGGTTTCCTGCCAAAGGCAGCAGCTGGTGGGAAATTGTCTGTCAAATTTGGATCGACACTGACTTGTCCATTGCCGCCCTCTGTGGCAGTGCGGAAACAGGCCCGGCCCTCCATCTTGAACTACGTTTGCCTGCGGGCAGTTTGCTCGGACGTGCCCACGCTGACCCCAGGAATAACGTGGCTGCGACCTGACTGACGCTGCCACAAGCGCCTCGGCAAGCAAAGCCAGCTCGTGCTGCCTGGAGCCTATATCCATACACGCCGTGATCATGTCAGCCACAGTGGGGGTTCTCAAGGGCCACAAACCCTTCTGACAGTCCGAACCAGCATTTTCAATTGCGAGTTGTTTCAATATATAATCCCGAGCAGCCTCATTCTCAACTTGCTTCTGTGAGGCACCATTAAGCCTATCCAAAAATTCTATAAATGGCTCCCCTGGTTCTTGCTTTAGACAAACAAAACATTGTCTTTGTCCTCTGGCTTCTGGAACGCTTTTAAGAGCTTGGAGCGCCAGTTGCTTGACCTGCTGCAAGTCTTCGGGAGGGATTCTGGCTTGAGCTGCAGTTGTGCTGTAATCACCTTCTCCCAGCAGCAAATTCACATCAACAGCTCACAGAGGGTGACGCTGACCCAGCGCCTGATTTTCTGCAGCCTGAAACCTAGCAAACTGTCTCATTTTTGATTCCCACATAGTGTATTGCGTATCAGTCATAATAAGCTGAAACATGGTTTTTAAATCATGTGGGGTGAAAACAGAACTATCACACAGAGACTGTATCATATGGGTAGTATATAGACTGCCAAGTCCATGATCAGTTACCGTACACCTGAGGTCTTTTATAAGGTTGTAAGAAAGCCCCTCCCATTGTGGTTCTCATTCAGGAGCATATATTACCGGGAAGGCACCCAAAATGTCCACATTCCCCGCCTGTTTCGCTTCCTTTCTTACAGGTGCCCATTTACCATCCAAAGTTTGGGGGATACAAGTCAGGCTCCTTTTCGAGGTCTTTCCGCCCTAGATCAAATGGATCAGCATCAGTATTATTAGGAGGTCTTACAGTACAGTCTGGAAGAGGGCATCGGTGGGGGCTGACGGTGGTGTAGACTTCTGTTGCCCCTCACACACCTGAGAAACAACATGCATTGTTAAGGTCTCAAAAATGCCCTGCCAAGAGGTTGACAAACCAGCCGCCTCCCCAGGCAGCCAGCACAGGTGAACTGAGTCAGCTCAGGTGAGCTGAGTCAGCCCGGGCTGTTTCTGCACCACCTGACATCATTCCCCCATAAGAGGGGCTGGTTGGGGAGGTGGGCTCCTGGTGTCTCCGGGGCAGTCTGAGTGTGGCTGGGAGTGTTGGGTCCTTGCTTTGGTGCTGTTGTCAGATGGGTAAGGTACTCTGTGCTATCACCAGGTGTAAATGAAATTTGCAACAGGGTGTTACTGTTCCACGTCCACGGTGCTTTTGTCAGCAAGCTGTCCTTATCCCAACCCATGGAGGCTCTGTCTGTCCTCCAGGAGTGAGCGAGCGAGTGGTATCTGATGCTCAGATACTATGTGGGGCTGAACCACCACAATGGGTTAGCTGGTAAAATGACGCAGCTTTGGTGAAGAGCTGTCATTCAGAGCTGATCATATAAACAGGTAGAACTTCCATGTTAATAGACTTTCCTGAACAAGTGCATGTTAACTTTTCTTTTAATAATTTTCAAATTATGTATTTTTTGTTGCAAAATTTTTTTCCCTTAAAAAAAAAAATAAATTAGAAACCTATTTTAATTCTTCCAGGAAAAGATGCAAAGTCTCCCTAAAAGATGCTTTCCTCATGCTTGAGAAGATTTGCTTGCCTGGTCGTAAATCAAGACTCAATTTCACTCGAGTGAAGGCTGATGATTACATTGATTTATGGGTATTTTTAAGGTGCAGAGT
Source organism: Gallinula chloropus (assembly GCF_964237585.1). NCBI lineage: Eukaryota > Metazoa > Chordata > Aves > Gruiformes > Rallidae > Gallinula > Gallinula chloropus. The sequence continues at coordinate 91,565,519 of NC_140085.1, forward strand.
GGCCGGACCCTTTCAGTTGTAAGCTTGTCTGGCAGAACCAACGGCGAATGTAAGATTCCTTCCCTAATGGCTAGCTGTCATTTGCTGCATCTCATCACAGGGGAAAATAAAACACTGTATGCAGCATGAGGGGAAAATAAGCAAAATGCCATCAGGTCGTCTTTAAATGCTTATTACGTGGCAAGTCTTCCTATGAGCATCATAACTATGATATGGTTTCCAAATCCTGCAAATTTGCTTCTTGAGCAGCTAGGTGGTGTGTGTTGCAGAAGATGCAGCTGATGAAAGAACAGAATCTTTGGCCCTGTGTCAGCCAAATGAAAACTGCTAAAAATATAACCTTCCTGTGAGGTGTGTCTGATGGCTCAATGGAAAATGTTGTTCCAGGTCTGGGTTTGATGTCATCTTTATGAAATTATGTGCTATATAAAATACCCTACGTTATATAAAGTTGACAGGTTCAGAATCCATTGGATTAATCGCCTCCTACGCAATCCAAGTCTTGGCTTTGGCTTGCAGAAATTGCCATTTCTCTAAAAGTAATTTTGGATGCGTTGATGGCTCTTCTGACTGATTGCCTCAAGTAGTTGACAGTATGAGAGGCAAAGTTGTGTAGCACTACTTAATAATAAATTCCCTATTACTCTCTTTATCACCCAGAATTGTCTCTCAGAATCCTTTGCATTTTACATGCAGTTCTTAGTACGTTTGGCACATCTGGTCAAATTGTATGTTGGGTTGGGTTTTTTTATTGTCAGAAACTGAGGAAATTTGGGAATTACTCGGTGAATTGCCAGGAGTAAAAAAAAGTTACATTCTTTTCAATTAGCCATAACAAAACCATAGAATCATAGAATGGTCTGGGTTGGAAGGGGCCCAAGGATCACAGAGTTCCAACCCCCCTGCCACAGGCAGGAACACCAACCTCCAGGCCTGGATCTACACAAGGTTGCCCAGGGCCCCATCCAGCCTGGCCTTGAACACCTCCAGGGATGGGGCATCCACCACCTCTCTGGGCAGCCTGTTCCAGCACCTCACCACTCTCTCTGTAAAGAACTTTCCCCTAATATCTAATCTAAATCTTCCCTCCTTTAGCTTTAGTCCATTCCCCCTTGTCCTGCCATTCTCTACCCATTTAAAAAGTTGAATCTCCTCCTGTTTCTCTGCTTCCTTCAGCTGCAATGAGGTCCCCCTGCAGCCTTCTCTTCTCCAGGCTGAACAAGCCCAGCTCTCACAGCCTCTCTTTGTATGGGAAAAATACTCCTATTTGATGACAAAATCACATAGGATGACCAAATAATAGGATTTGACAATGGAGCCAGTCATTATTTAGAGAATTGTTCCAGGCAGATTTGATATGGATAAAATTCATATTTAAGAATGCTTTTCCATGAACACTGACCTTTAGCTACACTTGTGGCTACCAGGAATAACCACCGAGAGTACTGTTTCCTGGAAGTAGGCACTATGCTTGGCCCAATCCTCCTAAACTCTGTTGTGTCCCTAGACAGATGGAGACCAGAGACACTGGTGCCTATGCAGCCCGCCAAGGTCGCTCAGTAGTGTTTTGTGGGTGGAACTCAGTTCTTCTGTCCCAACCAACAAACTGGAAGGGGAAAAAACAATGGAAGGTTTGGTGCAGGGAGTATGGTTTTGTACAGCTGGGCTTTGGAAGACAGTGCTATAGCTCCTTATAAGGAGGAGAGCCTAGCAAGTACTTGCATATGTAATGAGAATATTCCCAATCAGATGAGCACAGAGCAAAGGCAGAAGTTCATTTTCCCCTCACAGTAATGTCTATAGAGAAACAAGTTTCCAGCATGAGAGAAACTTTGGTGAGGTGACCCTTGCAAATGGTCTTGGAGCGGGCAGCTCTGATAATTCATTTAAAACGTTGTGACATTGGTGTTTTTGGAGGCTGAGTATTGAAGGCAGCCATGTACCCATACAGCAGCAGTTCTCCTGTGTGAAGGGACTTTATTGCCCAGGCTTTGATGAGCGGTACTTTGTAATGTTGTCATTTCTACCTCCTCTTACGAGGTTACTAATTTGGAGGCATAAAGAGATAGCAAACAGAGCCAGTTTCTTACTGCTCATTTCAGAAGTTAATTCTTGAGGTTTAAACAAGGTGCTCAGCCTGTCTTTGAGCACTAGATGGTGCTCCTGTATTTGCAAAGAAGCGGCTCTTTCCGGTGACAAGTTCCAGGCAGCCTGTTGCGTGTTTTTTGCATGGGATTCTTCAGGAATTTTAACTATCTTAATTAGTTTTAGAAAATCACGCGTTTTCTACAGAATATTCTAACGCGCTTGGAATGAGAGACACATATAAGAGAGGTCTGCACATAGGAAGGGGGGAGATGTGGGCATGTGTGCTTGAGGCTGTGTTCCGTGTGAAGACAAGCACATTTAGGTATGAACCTTCATTTAACTTTGTATCCTTCCTACTTTTACCCTTTCTATGTATTCTTTGTCTACTGTAGTATCTAGGGTCAGGACTATATTATGCTGTATGTTTTCTATTTAGGTAATAGCAATGCTGCCCTCACCTTGTCTGATGTTCTCTGCTACAACACACTTTGTAGTAACTGAACCTTGGCCTCTAAAAGGAATGATGATGATCATTATTTCCATTTTGCAAATGGATGAAGTGGGAAATACTGCCTCCTTTTTCTAAAAGTGATGAAGGTCAAATGTGCTAATGCAGGGGGCAGCTGTGAAGGTGAGACCAAGCAACTTGCCCACAACTTTGGTATTGGAGTCTCTTAGTCACTGTCTGCATCCACCAGAGACCTTCCTATCTCTGGGGAATAGCATAGTCTGCTCAAAACTGTGATGCCAAAAGTCCTATGCTCTGCTAGAGAAATAAATCCTTGAGTTTTAGAACAAGTCTTTGTAAGATGAACCTGAAAAAGCTGGTTAGGATTAGCAGAGTTCAAGAACATGATTATACCTGGCTGCTCTGCTTCCTCTACCCCACAGTTACTTTTTGACGACTTTACTCTTGGGAAATTGCTGAGCAGCTTTTATGATGAGAACATCTGTTCACATGTAGCTTGTCATTAGTCTGACTTCAGAATGAAGGATATCTGACCATTCTGTACTAGCTGAAATATGGATTTAGTCTAACTACCTTAGAATTAATATTTTATGCAATCTGAGGAAAAAAAAAGTATTTTAACATCCCCTTTTGGTTAAACAGCAGTGCAGACAAAATGCTTGCTTTTGGTGCCCACAGTAGCAAGTGAGAGACCTGATGGCAGAGTTGTGCGTTTACTTGGTAGGATCATAAATTGTTATTCAGCTGTTACAAACTCTGACTGCTCAAGGCACACACAGGATGTGTGGTCTTCAGAGCATTCACACAAACTTCCTGGGTGCTCATGCTTGACATACGAGCTGGCTGATGGACCCTCTCTCACTTAGCTGTGATTCCAAGGCAAGGGACCAGTTCGTGTTAAAAATGCTTTTCAGAAGGTTAGTGTGAGCTGAGATAATCTGAAGATGCTGTAGGCCTTTCTCTACTTTGAAGTGCTGTTGACACCTTTAGTTCAGGATTTGTAGGTGTCTCCTTTTGAACCTCTGCTTCCAGCTGCTTAGATTTTGCTTGAAAACTTACAGACAGATTCTACTGGAGGTAAAAAATTTAATGAAAAACTTGAATAAGAATGTGTGGGGCAAAAGAATTGAAAACATTTTGGAATCCCAGTTTTTTATAAAAATAAGTTCAGTGTTCCTCTGTAGAGCTTTAGTGCTGTAAAGGTTGGAAATTGAAAGTTGAAATTTTGCTGGAGGAATGGTCTCTTTAAAAAAAGACTACCTTTGAGTATTGCCTGAACTATTGTTGGGCCAAGTCTTAAGCCTTTCAAAAAATGTTTCTCTTGTAAGTACATTATAGGTTGGATTGTGTAATGGGATGTCACTTGATGTATGTGTAGCCTTGTTTCCCTCTCTGGGATCACATGCAGAGACTAACCCTCATAGTTGGAAGTCAGAGACCCAGCATTCAGCAACTGATCATGGCAGTGTTAGTTCTGCCACTACTGACTAATTAGGTGTACAGCACCTCAACTTTATACTCAAAGGTAATTATGTGAGATGACTTGTGTTACAAATGCGTTTCTGAGTCAGGGAACAGCTTTGCCTTTGCTAAAATCCCTGTCAGACTCTTCTTGAGTTCGTGGAGGCAGATGGGCACATGCTGGGCACTGCTGACTGCTCTTAGAGGAATGCTTGTGGCTGTGGGACTAGAAGTGCAATTATATATGATCTGCAGCTTTATAAAGTGCATCTTGTAACATGCATTAAATCATAGAATCATAAAATGTTTTGGCTTGGAAGGGACCTCAAAGATTATCTAGTTCCACCCTCCACTAGACCAGGTTACCCAAAGCTTCATCCAAACTGGCCTTAAACACTACCAGGGATGGGGCTTTCTCAGCCTCTCTGGGCAACCTGTGCCAGGGCCTCACCACCCACAGAGTAAAGAATTTCTTCCTAATGTCTAATCTAAACCTGCCCTCTTTCAGCTTGAAGCCATTACCCCTTGGCCTATCACTACATTCCCTGATGAGCAGTCCCTTTCCCATTTTTCTGTAGGCCCCCTTTCAGTACTGGTAGGCCGTAAGTAGGTCTCCCCAAAGCTTTCTCTTCTCCAGGCTGAACAAGCTCAGTTCCCACAGCTTGTCCTCACAGGAAAGGTGCTCCAGCCCCCTGACCATCTTCATAGCCCTCCTCTGGACCCATTCCAACAACTCCATGTCTTTCATGTATTGAGGACCCCAGAGCTGGATGCAGTACTCCAGTGGGGTCTCATGAGAGTGGAGTAGAGGGGCAGAATAACCTCCTTCGACCTGCTGGCCATGCTCCTCTTGATGCAACCCAGGACACGGTTGGCCTTCTGAGCTGCTAGTGCACTGCTGGCTCGTGTTGAGCTTGTCATCAATCAGCACCCCTAGTCCTCCTCTTCAGGACTGCTCTTAATTGACTCTGTGCCCAGCCTGTAACTGGGATTGGGATTGGGCCGACCCGCATGCAGGTCTGCATTTGGCCTTGTTGAACTTCATGCAGTTTGCAGGGGGCCATCTCTCCAGCCTGTTGAGGTTCCCCTGGATGCCATCCCTTCCCTCCAGCCTGTTGACCTCACCACACTTCTTGGTGTTGTCAGCAAACTTGCTGCGGGTGCACTCGATTCCACTGTCTGTGTCCCCAACAAAGATGTTGAACAGTGCCAGTCCCAGCACTGACCCCTGAGGAACACCACTTGTCACAGACCTCCACATGGACATTAAGCCAGTGACTACAACTCTTTGAGTGCAATCATCCAGCCGGTTCCTTATCCACTGAGTGGTCCATCTGTCGAATCCATGTCTCTCCAATTAAGAGACAAGCATGTCATGCTGGACAGTGTTGAGTGCCTTGCACAAGTCCAGGAAGATCATGTCTGTTATCTTCTCTTGTCCACCATCTCTGTTACTCCATAATAGAAGGCCACCAGATTTGTCAGGCACAATGTACCCTTAGTGAAGCCATGTTGGCTCTCACCAATCACCTCCTTATTCCCCATGTGCCTGCCTGAGCATGCTCTCCAGGAGGATCTGCTCCATGATCTTGCCAGGCACAAAGATGAGACTGATCGGCCTGTAGTTCTCTGGGCCTTCCCCTAATAACAAGGTTCGCTTGGTCTTCTAGAGCTAAATCTGTCTTCACAGAGCAGTGAACAGCAGCCTGGCATCCCTCATGTGTTTTAGAGAAACTGTGTTCTGCAATTAGAAAAATACACGAATTGTAACTAAGTGCTTAAGTATAACGTGTAATTGCGGAGGATTGGAGTTAATGGCTGAGGACTTGAATTCTTGATTCTTACATGAGAGACTTGGGGGGGAATGTTATTCTTATCAGGCCTACACATTTCATGGGAAACTTGTGGAATTTACATAATCTAGTAGTAAAAGAAGATTTCTTGCTTATTAAATTCACCAAACAGCCAGATAATTTTGCTGATGTGAGGTGGGATTGTAGATTCCTAAATCCATGAAGAAAATTTGGGGCCTTCAGCCTTCTAGAGTTGTGTTTATCATGAGCCCTGAGCATATGGGGATGATTTACTGATCTGAGATCCCTGTCTGCAAGGAAGGTTGACTCAGTTAGTGCTACAGAGGCAGAAGTAGCCCCATGTTACTTGGTAACAGGTGGTCCATGCAGCAGTAGCTGTATGAAGATAAACAGGCAAAAAGGGAGTCTCAGAAACCTTGGTAATATTGGGGGTCAGGTAACTCTGTATCTAGAAATGGCAGCACCTATTTGCAATAGGGTAAATGTTGTAAAAGTCTAAGTGTTGGACTAAACAGACTTACAGAGGTGATTAATAATTCTAATAGTTTGACCAATGCTTAATTAGTTTGCAATAGTTGTGTAGTGTTTGTGTAAAATTTTCGCTAGGCAGGATTTGCTTTCTATAAGCTGGAGGAGAAAGATTGCAAAATTCACCAATGAGCTTCTGAATATAAAGGTTTAGATTGAGATTCATCTGTAGTCAAGACACTGTCATGGAAATAGTAGTTGCCAGATGTTTCTCCATTTGAAAAGTGATCTTTTGATTTTTTTATTAATTTCTTTTTCCCATTTTGACTAAAGAAAAGCCTGTTGAGAAAGTGGTGGGAGGTCTAACAGCCGCGAGGGGGCTGCAAAATTGGAGTTCTAAAAATTATACCAGCTCGTGTGTCAGAAGCATGAATAGAAGAGGGGGAGGAAAATGAGTTTTAAGAGACAGAGCTAATTGAGTGCTCTATCTACACAGTGCTGGGGATTTAAGTTTTGCCTAGAAAATATCCTGTATTATAGGAACTGTGAAGGTAGAAGATGGGTTGAATAACACAACTTAATAAGCATGCACTGCTGAGGATTCATTTTGGGATTTAAGGTGCATTACAGTACTGAAAATGAGAGCACTTTATGCCACTCAGAATGTTATTTGTTAAATACCCCCAGTATGTCTGAAGTCTCTTGTTTCTGTCTTGCAAAATCGTTGCTAACATTTAATGGCTTAGCTACTTCTGCACTTTTTTCCTTCCCTGTTCTTTCACAGATGGATATTTTTCTTTTAAAGAATTACTGATGAAGGAAAATGACTTGTAGTGTGCAAATAGAATTTTTCATACAGCTGCTTCCAGCCTGGTTGCCTCGAAACTAAAGTTTGTGAGATCACAATCTGCTTGTGAGACCACTATCTTTTGTCTTAAGATCCACTCCCCACCCCTCCTCAGTAGTCTGAAGTTTACTGAAAAATTTTCATCAGATTTGGCAAAGGGATAATGATGATCCTCCAGGTTTCCTGAGAATGTGGAAGAAACCTGCCTAAAGCATCTTTAAAGAAAGACTTTGGTGTGAGCTCAACCCTGGTTAGACGTCAGAGAATCCAGGTGGTTATGAGCCTTTATGCAGTGCCTGAGCTGAAGAGAGGCTGTGGTCAAAACAGTCAGGGATGAGAATCAGGTAGAGAACCAGGTCTCATTATTTCTCATCCTCACAAAAGTACTTGTCATTCAGGGATGACAAGGACTTCTAAAGAAAGGCAGAGAACTGCGGTTGGGTAGTGTCTTGTTTAAGAATGATGCCGGTTTTAGATAAACATACTGTCCTCCTTGTTAAGTCAGATTGAAGGATGTATCATGCCTGGAAACTATGGAGAGAGACGTTTGATGAAAAAGCAAGTGTTTTGCTCAGTGATAAAGTGACACCATCCATTTTGCTAACCGTTCCTTTGCTCTCTGAGATGTGTCTTGCTGTAGCAGTCCAGGGACAGACTGTATAAACAGAAGCACTTTGTATAAACTAGAATTGCTTTACAGCTTTTGTAGTACAAATATCCCTTACTAGTGCCCAGGGTCTGGCAAGCCCTCCTGAAGTAAGTGTTTTGCTGTAGCTGGAGAGAAGGAGGCACAATGTGTTGGCTTCTCTGAGGTTGCACTGAAGCCCATGTAGAGCTGAGAATGCAGGAATCCCAGACCTGTTTTCTGTCTTCCATTGACCTTTATTTAGCAAACCAGAAGGTTGGTTGTGATTTCTCCTACACCCTCCCCTCCAGGGGAAAATGGAGTAGGGAACTCATTAAATGTTTTAACATCTGCTAATGTCATTTAATTGAACGTGTTGTGCTTGATGTCTTGACTTCATCATTTTATGTAGTGTTTTTGTAAAGGTTCCAATTGGTTTTATGTGTTCTTGACTTTCCTCTTTCAGCGTTATAGATTTATCTGTAGGGGAGTGTCACACTTAAGATGCCCTTCCATGATAGAAAAGCATTCCTAACCCCCTGGTTGAGACACTCTTTTCTTTAAAGCTAATTGAAGTTACCTTTTTTTTGTTGTTTGCTCCCAATTCCTGAGCGCTCGGTGCCGCTTGGGAAGCTGGGTGTGCTGCCGGGCCTGCAGTTCCCGAGGCAGAGGCACCTAAAAGCATTCAGCTGGGAATAAAGCAAAGCTAGCCGGATATTAGAATGGGAGAAGGGAAGGCTAAATACCACAGAAGTGTTCTGTGGTACCACATCGAAGTATTTCTGCTGCACTTCAGAAAGCAGGTGACACTGTGCCAAGGCTTCTCTCTGTGGCCTGTTGGGAGGGGCAGTATGAACCTGAGCAGCCACCGTTGCGGGCGGTGGAGAGAGATCGGGATGACATTCCTGACTCTTGTTCCTCGCACTAGGAATTTGTCAGTGACTTTCTTTTCATTTGTGCTGAGGTCCTCTCACAGAATCTGGGTTGGAAGGGACCCCAACGATCATAGAGTTCCAACCCCCTGCCGCAGGCAGGGCCACCAACCTTCCTGGGGTAATGAGGTGTTGGGGCGCTCTGGCTGAGGGCTGTGAAATCTTCCACTTTTCAGAACGCAGTGTAGTTCTGAGGCACTGTGCAGGATTGAACCTAATTACACCTGACAGGTCATCACAGGCTGCTAATCACTTTGCTTTGGGCAATTGTTTTCTCTCTGAGTTTCCCTTGTTAGGAAAAAGGGAAGCCAGGGATGAAATTGAGCACGTCTCCTGTAGTAGTTTCACATCTTGGAGACTCTTTTCCATGCTGCAGTCTAGGGCAGGCTAGTGAAAGGGTATGTGAGAAAGTTGTTTGCCGTACTGGTTCTGTTGACTGAGCACCTTAATGGCTCAGGAAAGATAATTTCAGGGCTTGTGGAGACTTAAAATTTTGTTGCAATCCTTACAGTATGTGAAGGGAAGTGGGCAGGTTTTTGTGTTTGATTTTTTGCTTTCAAAGTCCTGCTCCAGCATTAAATAAGTTAAAAAGATCTGATATGAGCTTAATAGCTACTAACATTTTTAGACTTATGATTTTAAACTGATTGGTGGTGATGACTTGGAGTGGCAGTTTTACAGTGGTGCCTGGCAAGAGCTCACCAAAACGTGTTCATGTTACTTCATGTCATGATTGTATTCAGGCTTGTCTTCTATCTGTTCCAAGACTATTTACATGAATCTGCAGTAGTAAAACTGCAGTCCTACCGTGTTTTATGTTATACTTGTTTGGCAGGGCCTTTAGGTTGATATTAACATCAGATTTCTTCACTTTGTGGTGCGGTCCTCTGAAACAATCTACCTGTTCAGAAACATCATCCATTTTCAGTTATTTTTAGTGTTTCCCGTAAGCCCTTAAGTTTTCTTGTGATATTTTCTCTGCATTTAAAAATATTTATTGTGATAATTTTATGCTCATAAAGCAGAGGAAAATCTAGTTATGGCCTAGCAGAAGCTTTACAGACTTTGTTTTGGAAAACTGTTAGCTCTCCATATTTTCCAGATACAGAATAATAATTGATTCAAATTTGCCTGCTCACTGATTCCATTACTGGACATTTAGGGGTTAGGTCTGCAGTGTTTTTGAAGTCTAAGTAGCATTACTTTCCCTTTGATTACAACGTGAAAAAAAAAAGTAATACAGATTGGTCATTTCTACCGTTCAGCTAAATGAGAAGCAGCAACCAACAGGGCCTCCTGAAGAACAAATACGAATAGCTCAGACCTTGAACAAGATATATATATAAAAATAATTTCAAGTCTTCAACCCAAGGTTGTGTTAAAAGAAAAAAAGCAGACCAGTTCCTCACCAGACAAGATGCACAATGTATTTTCTCTCTAAACGTCGAAGTGACAATGACAGATATGTGTGACTAAGTGAAAAATTTAATGGTGTTTTCTTTGCTTGTTCACATAAAAACATCCCTTCCCCAAGACAGGTAGGCAGTTGGAAATTTTGAAGTTTTGCCTAAATGAAAATTAGTAGCTGCTCTGGCAGCTGCTGCTTAGAAAATACATTTGAAAACTATGCTGTAGTATGAAATAAGTAGCATGAAATAACATAGTTATATATGTCTTCATATAATGAGGAGGATTTGATTAAAGATGATGCAACTTTTTAATTTCATACATCATTAGTCAACTTCTGGAGGTTGTACTCTAGAAACAAGGATGTTTTTTCTTTTCAGATAACGTCTTTGGTAGAGAACTGCTTCTCTCTAACATCCATCCTTGACAAGATGATGGTCAAATTGATCAAATATTTTGTCTTCTCTTTCAGCAATAGCAGTATATCTAAGATCAAGGATGAAATCAGTCATTTGTTGTTGTCCAATAACTCTTATTATTGCTTATTACCAATGACATGCCCATACAGATGAATTAAAGTTTTAAGTTTTGAAAGAAGCAAGCATTTGTTCTGGCTTACTTATCTCCAGAACGGTGGTAGTAGCAATGAAGACAGAAGCATGTCTAGCTTAAGTAAGGGCCAGAAGCCAGGGATAGGCCCTGGGGAGTTTTTTTGTGTTGGATGCTGCCCCTAAAACCCGAGTGTGAGTATTGTGAAAGGCTGCAGTGCATCGTGTGGAGGTAACACATAAGTTAAAGTAGCTCATGTAAACAAAGCTTTCAGCGCAGTTCGGACTGGAATGAAAGCTTTGCCTCCTGTGCTGCCCCCACTGCACGCGTCTCTGCTGTGTAATCATGTCTGCGATTTGCAGGGTAGGGGTACCATAAAGGCTGCCAGGAGCCTGGGACACTTGCTGTGATACTTGTACCTGTTCAGTTAAAAGTATTCATTGAGCTGTGAAATTCTCTAATTGTTCATTGTCTCGTTCTTCCCTGCTGCTGCTTGTGCTAGGACTCCAGCCTGCAAAAGCATTTGTTCCTAAGTCAGCTTCAAGGTGAAAAAGCTGAAAGAAAAAAATCTGTTGACAGCAAAAGCAAGATCACGGGTCTTGTTTTGGTGTTGGTTTGGTTTAGTTTTGGAGTGGTTTGGTGGTTGGGTTTTTTTAATGTCTGTATGCCTATAGGCTTGCTAGGAAGATGTTTATGAGTCTTCCTGCTGGTGTTCCAGCATAGTCATAGAAACGCACGTGAACTTTCTATGCTGTTGCTTACTGAGCAATCTTTGAAGCGACTGAAATGCTGCTGTTGGCTAAAATGTGAAGGACTGACAAAGCCTATGTGGCTTCAACTTGCACTCCCTGATGTACCTAAGTGTTTAAAATGTGTAAGAAGAGTACAGAGTGGAAGCCTGTGACAAGGCTGTGCTTAGTCTCAGGAGTAACAGTCAGATTTAGAGGAGGTGTGGAAAATGAAATCATAGAGCTCCATCTAGTAGCTGTCAAATAACCGATGCTGCAGTATCAATAGCTGACGGACATGTACCACTAAGAGGTGCTAGAGCTGCACGTCTGCGTGCATTGCGTCGCCTTTGTGCCCTTTGCTGTAGAGGTTATCCTTTGAAGCATGAGGAGACGGGGGGAGGATGCACACGGAGATAGGGCTTTAGAATTATTGTAGTCTAGCTTTCTTGTCACAGTCCTTAGGAGCAGAAAATGAGTTGTAAATGAGATCAGGCTATTTATGCTTTATGTAAATTTCAGGAAGTTAAATAGTGAATCAAACTAATGTCCTTAACTTCAGTATGTTTATCTCACAATTAACAGGAGTTCAGACATGACTGCTCAGGAAGAGGAAAATGTTTTTTTGTAGGATGTGTGGCAAATGCATTAAGGCTCTGTAATTCAGTTCTGAGCAAACACATTCTTTTTAACAAACAAATGTAAATCAAATACTTTCACAAAGTCAAGAAGTCTAACAACAACTTCTTCAACAGAATGTCTTTCATGACTGATGAAATCAGAGAAAGTCTTGAGATTGCCTGGAAAACTGCCACGCTGTTTCCATGGTATATAAAAGATGATAGCTAACAAGTGAAAAGATGTCACCAGCTGTGGTAAGCAGATGATGATATGCAGAGTGCACAAGTCCATTCACTAATGGGTTGGGTTTTTTTACTTTTCTGATAAAGAATGTAAGGAAGTTTTTTATTTGTATGTTTTTACATCTAAAGCATTAATGCTTTCAGTAATAGCTCTTTATCCTCTTTTGTGTTTTTTTTCAGAGTCAAGATGACAGGTTTGCTTTCACTGCTGAATGGTATGACCCAAATGCCTCACTCTTTCGGCGTTATGAGCTGCTCTATTATCCAAAAGATGGGTCAGTAGAAATGGTAAGAATAAAAGACATAAATAATCTGATGTTGTTAATGCAATTAAACGGTTTATAAAATGACAAGCCACTGCCTATGCCTATTAATTTTCCAGGTAAGAAAAATGTCATCTAAGATTTGTCTTGGTCCCTTTCCTAAACTAAAAGGAAATTAAAAATACAAGTTCACAGTGAAGCATGTGAAGGATCCTCTGTGTTTATGATTTTTTCCTTAAAGCTTGCTTTCATATGGAGAGATTCATTTTCACAAATCTCTACTTGGGTTTCAGAATTGAAACTCAACAGCACTGACCTACTGTTTGGGAAACTTAAATTGAAGCTGATTCTAAACAGGGGAATAAGCTTCAGCTGGAATTCCAGAAGTCTCTGAAGAGCAAAATGTAAGAGAGTCTTATTAAAGTAGAGGAAATGGTAAATTGCCTTTAATTTGTTTTTAATGAAAGGAAGGATGTTTCAGACAGTGGGATCTAAATTCTTTTATCAGTGGTGCTTGCACAGACCTTTCTGATTTGTGGTTCATACAACTAATCCTTGTTGTTTATGGACAGCAGGTTAAAACAAGCAGTTTGCAGTGGCAAGCACATATAGTGTGTACTGCAAAGACAGTCTTAATAAACCGACCAGTGCTTTGGATTTCCTTTAAGGAATGAGTGAGTGGTTTGGACTAGTCTTTTCTGATTTTTAATGAAAACCAAGGGCTTGAGAAAAGCCTAGGTTTAGATATTCACACCCAGTATTAATTTAGTTTTCCTGCTATAAATACCAAATGCAGAAATAAGGAAGCAAGCAGCCTCTGCCTTTCCTTATCTGACCTACTGCTCACTGAAACCATGGTACCCCCTGTCTGAGAGTTCATGCTTTGCCCTTTTTACTGATAGTCTCTTTAAACAAACTCTGTTATGATGTTGTCCCTTTTAGGTTAGTTCTTTGTATCATGTCTGTGTGTGCAGTTCTCAAAATGTCAGGGGTTTCATTTTTTATATCTCAGAAGCAGTTTAGCTAATCAGTCAGCAGCCGTAATACTCTTCCTACTCAACCATGTGTAGGCTGGCAAAAGTGGTGTTCATTTCACCTAGAGATCTGGATGCCAAGAGCTTTCAAGGTGTTCTTGAGCTTCTTAATGCATTCAGCATCAAATACCTATGTGACTTAGCAGACTTAGGTTAAGATAGTATGGTATGTACACAGCCTAAGATAGTATAGTATGTGCACACATATGAGTATATGGACTGTGTGTGATCAGAACAAGAGTTAAAACAGCAAAAATGCATGTAATACTTCTATAGAAAGAATATTTCTTTGGGGGTGAATTTGTGGACAGAGATTAAATTTAGAATTCTCTTCTGGATTATTATTTTTTTTTTTAATTTCTGTAGAATTTGATTAATCTTTCTTTATCACTGCCTAAATCTGCATATTTTGGTACATTCTGAGGAGATGATGGCCTGGTCTTACCTCTAATGTACCTGAGAAGGGATGTCATGGATATGAGCCAGCCTCTCCCTGCTTATGAGAACGATGTTTCATCCCTTTTCCCACCTCCCTGACAATAGTTCTCCTTTATCACACACCTCAGCTGAGGGTGGAGCAGAGGTCCTGAAAGCTTGTGTTATGTGAGGTACTCAGCTTTCCTTTGTGTCTTGGTTCCTGTGATAGTGGGAATACTGAGACAAGCTTCTAGATTGCTTTACAGCTGGAAGAAGACACCATAGATTTTTGTCCAAGGACAGCAAGCAGCTCTTTGATCAAACTGGTCCTCTTGACAAAGAGATGCCCCATTCTCTGAATTTTCCATAGTTAGTAACTCTTACAGGGAATTCTTAAAGCCTGAACAACTCTTCTTTCTACAGGATATTTCCTAAAAAGAGAGAAGTTGCCTTAAAACGGGACAAATTCTTATCAGAGATCTATTTTATTTTGGATAATTTACATTTACATGTACACAGGTAGTTCAAACAGTTTCACATTTTCTTCTACTGTGGTTTATCATTTACTTTATAAAAAGGTCTTTTCAACAGATCCAAAATCTTCTCTAAAGAAAAATTCTTTAACATGGGTAGATGCCCTTGCACCCCTTTATCTTCTGCTGGAGAAGAGAGAAACAGCTCAGGGTGCCTTTCTAGCAACCGTTAGTGAAATAACCAAGTAAATGCTCAGATTTTTAGTCAAGGCATTGAAGAATTTGAATATAGTCAAGTTAGTTAATAGGCTTCCTGATGAAGTCCAGGAAGAAAAAGAAGTAGTTGAATATATTTTTTTATTTCATTTTATTTTCAGCATGTTGTCATTTCACTTACTACTGCATTTGAATGGAGAATATTATTAGGGGCATGTATGAGGGGTTAAAGACATTTCAGCATGGAAGGATTCTTCCTTATAGTCCTTCCTCAGCATAAAGAACTATCCAGATAACTTATATTCTCTGATCTGCAAAGTTTTGACTATTCTGGAAGAAAACTTACGATTCTTCTAGGCTTCTAACAGAAGAGAAATGTTTTCATACATTTCAGAACATGGAGGTTTATGTAATTTTGCTCTTAAATTTTTTTTTCTCCACAATTTGCAGAAGTCATGTTTGTTCTTTTAACACTACTCTAGTCTCCATGCCATTGCAATGGGAGATAGTGCATGTAATTCAAGACAGAGAAGTTTGGCCTGAGGAGGACAGAAGTCTTAATTTCATAGGATTCTACTTACCCAGGAAGCTGAAGGCATCTGTAATATCTAAACGCCGTGAAGAAACTGTTCAGCAGGTTGCCTTTTGTGCTTTGCCAGCCCACCCAGAAAACTGCACATTAACATCTTGCCTCTTGCTTGGAATGATGATTTCTAGCTGAATTGTCTTTGACAAGGCTTTTGAGCTTGCAGCTCTAGGCAGCGAGAACGTCTCAACCGAGCGTTGCACTCATCCATCCATCCCTAATTCTGAGTCCAATAAAGCGTGGTGTCACTGGAACGATGCCCTGGAGAGGAGACCTGCCACGGTGTGATCCTTCCTGGCGCGAGCCGTGGGTCTGTGGAACAGGGTAGGTCTGCTAGGGGGAACGCTCAGCGAGGCTGGGCAGAGGTAACCGCGAGGCACCTGAACCGTTTATCGCAGCTTGAATTAGCACGGGCACATGACAAGGTAAAAAATGCAAAGGTAGCTGTCAGCCTGAGTCTGCTTACATGGAATAAGCGTATAATTGTGGTTTTAGTCTTCTAAGCTTTCCCTGTACACCTGTAAGTTCAAAGGTTTAGCAATTAAATCAATTTAGTGATCAGATTTAATCTCGCAGTACTATGGGAGTTTCTGCAGGTAGGGTAAAAAACTATGTTGAAGGCTTTCCCACAACTTAAATCTCATGCTATGGTAAATGTTAATGTTCTTTTCTTTTCAGTATGATGTGAAGAACCGCCGCACCTTTCTGAAGCGCACCAAGTATGACAGCTTACACCTGGAGGATTTATTTGTGGGCAACAAAATCACTATTTTTTCCCGTCACCTGTCTTTAGTGGACTATGGGGATCAGTATACCGCCCGCAAGCTGGGGAGCCGCAAAGAGAAGTAAGGAGGCACATTTTTTAAGTCTTCTCTGTGGTTGGGGATTCAAAGTAGTTGTTCTTTGTTGGAAATAAGTTTTCTGTACTACAGGGAGAGGAGGAGATGGCTGCGAGTTTGCATGGAGCTTGAAGTGATCCACCATACGGATAGGTGAAGAGAAGCAAAGTGGACCATACTTGTGGGCAAACCCATGGTTGCCATTGTTACCTGATATAAATCTTCAAGGTCAACTTTGCCATGCTGCCTCCTCTAGGTCTCCTGTGAGAGAATAGGGGGAGGAGGAAAGCAGGGGATCCTGTTCAGCTTTACTTCCCCTGGGGCAAGCAGCAGTAGGATTCTTGTGATTCTGGATACTCATGGGGCAGAGTTGTTATGGTAACCCTCATGTGCGCGGGGCTTGAAAGACCTGAATCTTGCAAAACTAGCATCTCTCCCAGGGGTCTGTGCATAAGCCAGTACCTTACCAATCGCATCTACTCTGCGTTAGTAGTAGTAACTGAAAACAGTAGGAACAGGAGTGAGAGAGGCCCATTCCCACTCTCCATTGTTTTTCCCTCAATAGAGGATTTTTTTCTGAGATTTTTTTTTCAGCTTCTCTTCTGCATGAGGACAGGAAGTGTTGTGTGAAAGTGTCAATTAAACTTATAGACTCATTTGTTCAGATGAACTTAAATTATAATGGATGAGACTTGTCATCTTTTTTTGGTTGAAAAACTTGCTTTGGAAAAGACTTTAAGATCCTATCCAAGAACAAAAATATCAGGAGATTTAATAAAATGGCAATAAGACTCACTTAGAAGGAATTTGAATCTGGTTTGACTTCAGTGCAGGTAATGACTGAATTTGCAAATGAATACATTTTTAAACTTTGCCCTAGCTTTCTTTTGAAAAGACTGTGGAATATTTTCTTAGGCATGATGTTCTGGTGAGCCCTGTTTGCCTGCTTGCTTATTCCCTCCCACTAACTGGGCTTATTTTGAACTCTTGTTGGAGAGTTGTACGTGACAAGGCATACAGGGAGAGTCACAAGTTGTAACACACATCTTTGTCTTACCCTCACAAAAACATTGCCTTTCAGCTGACTGCCATAATACCTTTCCAGAAGGAGCTCTGGTACTTCCTCCTCTAAGCTGGGGTTGGGTATGGTGGAAGAGTAGCAAAGGTGGTGGAGAACACCAGAGGATTCTGTATGTGGCTTCTCTGATTCTCGGTGGATTGGGTAGATTACATCTGCATTGTTTATGGTATTTTATATTGATGTAACTTTTTATAGTTGCACATTTCCTGCTCTGTTCTCCCTAAACTAGTGTGAGTCCTGGTGCTGATGCAGTTTATACCAAGAAAAGGCAGCCTGTGATAAAATGACATTGCCTTCTTGTAAGGGAAGTTGCTGCCTGTACAGCAACACTATAGTTGTGTCAATGAAGTGGTCCTGAGCGGGGGCGAGTTCTTGCTGCTCTACAAAAGGAAGGAGGGGAATTTATGACATGTCAGCTGTTTGGAAAACATTTTAGGAATGTTGGCTGGAAGATAACGTAGATATGCAAGTGGTGTTACATATTCAGAATAGCCCGAAGGAACACAGTGAAAGGTGTTTTAAATAGGCAAAGGATCCTCGAAATCCAGTTTCTTCACAGAAACTTTCACTGGGTAAACGGGGTCATTTTAAAAGAGTCCTTGGGCAAAACAGTTGCATATGAGGTATCTGTCTTTTTGGCATGGTCCTCCTACCAGGTTTTACAGCAGTTATTAGTTAAATAGATGTAGTAAGATTTCTGCAATGCATAATAATTCCTAAAATAATCTGTAACTGGAATTCTGTTAATACTTTTAAGGATGTTGCATGGGGCAGAATGCTTCCCTGTCTTTTTCTTGCCTTTGTGCTGAGCTATCAACAGTTTAGTCCTACTTTGGAAATATGTTCTTTGGTCACTAAATATGTATGCAGATAGGCAGGCAAAGGCCTTTGAGGGACACAGAGGAATGTCTATCAAAAATCTTGAATGATTTGAATTAAAGACCTTTGTTTTTGTTAGTAAAGGAAATGACTGTGACTCTGGGTACATGAGGTACAAGAGAGAAGTGTAAAAAGAGGCTTGATTTGCACTGAAAAATCTCAAGAATTTTCCTGAAATTATTACAACAGATCTATGGAATTTCAATTTCTACACCTACTTTTTCTTCTATCTTGGATCGATTTTTAAATGTAACTATATTTGTGTGATGTTCTTCCCTGCTCCCCTTCCAGCACATCATAAGGAAACAGTCACATACAGTGACTAAAATGGGTAGATAAGCACGTGCTTACTTACAGTATGCCACTGAGGAATCGCTGGCGTGGGACTGGGATTTCTGTTTCTGTAGTCTTTCACTTGTGATCCTGGGTGGTTGTAAACTGAGGCAAACGCCTGCCTGTCCGGTCTAAGTAGACTATACTTAGAGGCAGTTAATCTCACTAGTCTTGAAAATGGTGTTAGAAAGCTTGTGTCTCACCCAGGAAGATTTGAATTCTTTTTCTTGATAGGGCTATGTTATTCTTGTGCTTCTAGTCATTGACATAATCAGTGTTTTTTCCCGTACAAGACATAAGCTACTGTACATGCAACAGTCCTATTACTAGAAATAAGTAGGTCTCTCAAATACAGCCACAGCGTGCATTGTGCACCATTCCTTTGATGGGTTCCCATCTTCTGTTATTTTAGTACTCGTTGGAGTCCTGCCGTACAGTTCTTCTGAGAATGTAGGCAAATGAGCTTAATTTTCCTTCTTCTTTCTTCCTAGACATAAAAGTGTTTCAAAATGTGCTTTGCAGACTGCCTGATGTCAAACCACAAGAAACATACTCAGAATTAAAACTAAAAATAGGGCGCATGAATCAAAATCCAATCTCAGAAATGGTCTTCGGCATCCTGAGTTAGGGTTGTTTTCTTGTCCTGCATATGTCTGAGGAGCTCACACCAAAATGTTAAAAGTTTATATATCAGTGTTAGAGGAAAGATGTTATAAGAGTTGCTCATTGTAGTTGGCATTAATGTCTTTTAGGTAAATTGCTTCATAATGCAATATTTCATTTCATGTTGGAATTAGTTTTACTAGAAAGCTTGAAATTGGAAAAGTAAGAGAGAATTTGTTTCTAGCATTAGCACTCTGCCTTGAATAGCCTCTATACTGACAGATTCAAAAAGTAATCAAGGAGATGCAGATGCCACTGCAGGTCTTGTTCCAGTGGCTTGTTCCTTCTTTTTCATGGGAAAACAACAGTGTTAAGAACCTCTTATGCCAGGATGAGGGTTGTGCATTCTGTGACTGGGTGGGTACGAGTCATTGGTCCAGCATGCAACTGCTCCCCCTCACTTGTCTCGATGCATGTGGCATGCCCTGTCACATAAACAATAATAACAGAAAATTAGGTGGAGCTGTGAAATCCTTGGGGAAAGAGGGGAACAGGCTACAGGCTGTAGGCTGCATGGGGTATGCTGTGTTGAGTGCTGGTCAGAGGTCTGCCTTTCCTGATCCGAAGATAGGGCTAACCCAACTTCAGTTTGCAGTGCAATGGACTGAATTGTAGGCTTGGTTGACGACTACTGTGCACTTCTGGCTACACCCTTAGTCTGTCAGTCTTACTGTGTCATTATTTCCCAACGGATCTGGACCTAAGTTGGCCCATATATATGAGCTTCCTGATGCTTGAGGAAATCTGTTTCTGAGCTCTGAAGGTCATCTATGTCTCTGCCTTAGTTCCAGATGAAATGTCACATATGTTCAAATCTTCCTCTTTACATTCCCTGGTCCTAACACCTCCTTTCCTTTAGATTTGCTGTGAGCTAATTTGTCTGTTCCCAAAGCATATGTCAATCTGAGGTCACTTCGGGTTTAAAGTAAATGTAGTGGAAGTTCATCCATCTCCTGTAACCTCAGCATTTTTGCCCTAAACTAAACTGCCACTAAACTAAAGGCTGCTATGCTGGCATGTAAGGTGAGAAATTTGCAATTATTTGCCTTTCATTTAGGGAAGTACTGCAATAATAAATTCTATCTTGGGTCGCCTTCATTATTGGAAACAGTGTAGAAGATGAAAAGAGCGCTTTGGGATTGTCAGAGACGTGGAGTTTCTGAGATACAGGGTTGAATAAAGCTGTGATTTGTAAGCTGAGCACATTTGAAGCTGACTCACCGCAAGATGAATACAAATAGAAAATGCCATTTTACAGACCTTCTTTTTGTGCTTGTTATTTTTGATTAATAACATGTTTAGTGCTGATGGTGTGCTTGGTGCTATGCAAAGCGCACTAATAAAACAGTCCTGGCCTTGGGGATGTACAGTATAAAAAGATAATTGTCGAGAAGACAGGATGTACTTGGAAACAAAGATGTGGGAGAGAGTGTAGAGATATTTTGGATTGGTCTCCCTTAGAATATAGCTGTCAGTCAGTGTAAGAGACGTAATACCTCCTCTGCCAGCGTTTTATTGTGTCTATTAACAGTGGCAGCTATTTGGCATGCAAATTGTATACCATGAAGGGTTTGTACTGTACCAAGCACAATAGGACCTTCTTCTCATGGAAGCTTCCAAATATTTTAAAAGTAATAATAAAACAATCATTTCACTTTGAGTTTTATGGAAGAGGCGTGTGTTTAAGTAGTATTTCTAAACAGGGAATTTTAACAGCTTCATTTTTTTATATATATATATATAAATATGATCAACATGAGGAAAAAAGGGAGCCAAGGAAGCATAGGGAGACATTAACAAATCAGTTATGTTCTAATCCAGAGCTGTGAGTGAGGAGCCATAGAGATACACACTGGTTAAGGAAGAAGTGGTCAAATTGCTTGCTGTGAGAGTGAAGGGAGAAGCCAGTAAATAAGGACTGCTGGTGGAACACTGTGGGATGACTTGGGTTGGAAAGCAGAGGAAATTGTAATGTGCAGAGCTCGTTCTTATCAGAGTAACGTCTTGTGCAGGCATTCAAGAACAGCGTGGAAATTGATGAGACACTGGGACCAGGGTGTTTGACTGTGGCAGAATTTCTCTCTTTGATGTGATGGCTTCTTGTCTG
This sequence comes from Gallinula chloropus, assembly GCF_964237585.1. NCBI lineage: Eukaryota > Metazoa > Chordata > Aves > Gruiformes > Rallidae > Gallinula > Gallinula chloropus. The sequence continues at coordinate 91,586,661 of NC_140085.1, forward strand.
AATATAAACTCAACATGCACACCAAATGCTCTAAGGAAAGTAAAGTTGGCTGTATCTCTCTTCTTTTCTTTTTTCCAGAACCCTGGCTTTGATTAAACCTGATGCAATGCCCAAGATTGGAGATTTAATTGATATCATTATTAATGCTGGATTTACAATAACTAAAGCCAAAATGATGATGCTTTCAAGGTAAGGAATTTTTAAGGTTAGCTAGTTAGCTCTATTGTATCTAAATATTATTTTTGCAGTTAAGGTTTTTTTTGAAGCTATGCAGTGTTGTTCCACATATCAAATCCATCCCGGTGAGTAGTAGAAGGAAGACTCATCTGTTACATAATCATGTAGGTTTCTGAAAGCCATTAGAGAATTAAGCTAAGTATTAAAAAGTTCTATGCAAATGAGGATGGGTGATTAAATATATAATGTGTCTGTATGAATCCAAGATGACTACCATAGCTTTAGCAATTCAGCAGTGTTTACTACTGACATGTCTGTATGTTCTCACCCCATGGCTTCTTGATACAAAGCATGTTGTTGATAGCGTTGTCTTTTAAGTAGTTGGTTTGTTTGCTCTCAGTAAATCCATTGTCTTAATTTGTGCTCTCAGAACCCAGACTGGTTTGCTTTGTAATGACTGGAAGTCCCAGATGAAGCAAATGATCTGGTGTTGTTGCAGGATTGGACAGATTTTACTCATGCATCTTTCTAATCCCCTCCCCCCCCCCCCCCCCCCGCCCTGCCCCCAACCTTTGTTCTCCACTTATCTCATGGAGCCACAAGGTTTTAAAAAGGGTGTGCTGCAGAGGAAAAAAAATTAATTTACCCTAGAAGACCTCCACAAAGTTACTGCACTACTTACCCTTTGCTGCTTTGCCAAATGTGTTCATAGACAATGTGTCGTTTGAAAAGCAAAGCAATCTCTCTTACATAATGCCATTTTCATGTGTTCTTATGGTTTCTGTGTGAGGCAGGAACAATTTTCCCCTATCCCAAAACCATATGGACTTTCTGAAATGCTGATAAAGCGACTATATGACTTCCTCCTCTTGTCCCTGCATTTACTTGCTGCAACATTTGATGATACAAGCCCCAGACCTTCCCTCAAACAACTCCAGTTCAGGAGTTCAATCAGGATTCTAATCATAGAATCATAGAATGGTTGGAAGGGCCCCCAAGGATCATAGAGCTCCAACCCCCCTGCCACAGGCAGGGACACCAACCTCCAGGCCTGGATCTACACAAGGTTGCCCAGGACCCCATCCAACCTGGCCTTGAACACCTCCAGGGACGGGGCATCCACCACCTCTCTGGGCAGCCTGTTCCAGCACCTCACCACTCTCTCTGTAAAGAACTTCCCCCTGATATCTAATCTAAACCTTCCTTCCTTTAGCTTTAACCCATTCCCCCGCAATGCTGATTAACAACTCACAGAGTCTTTCAAGCCAGCTTTTTTTGGCTTGCTCACCTGCAGCCAGAGAGGTTTGATCCTGAAGTGTTGTGTTGGGTGGTTCTTTATTTCAGTGTCTGAGAACTTGAAGAAGGGTTGAGTCAAGTCACATGTTTAGAGTTCACTCACACTTAACGGAAGAGACTGAAGAGACTTGAACTTTTATTTTCTGTTGCTATATCATAAATTTCTGTTTGTCTTGTGTAATTGAAAAGAATTATTAATAAGCACAGGATTGGGCTGTGATACTGGATATAGTTAAAGTAGCGTATTGAGTATTTGTTGTTTCTCTGCATACTATATACCCTGTTTCTTGTGACTGTGCCATTTTAAAATGATGGAATTACAGCTTTGCCAAAGCCTTCTAACCTTTGATCTCAGCAGGCAAGCTTGTTCAAACCAGCATCACCAGCTAGTGCTTTCTTTAAAGGCTTCCTTACTGACATGTGTCTGACAGTCACTGATAGTGGATTCACACCTTCTGTAGAAAGGGTAACTGTGATGTGAAAGCCAGGTCAGGGCTTCAGTCTCTTCATTGAGTCCTGTGTCAGTTCAATCTGTGATTCCTGGATGATCGTTGTTTTCCATCCTTTACAAACAGAGGGCTAATGAGAGAGATTAAATGAAAAAGGAACAAAGTTATACAGCACAACTGCAGTTTTCTATTTATTGGAAGAGAAATTTTTAACTGAACAGTAGAGCTCAGTTTGTTTCAGAAATACATCCTTCACATATTTCATGTTCAGAAATTGTAACGCTTAATCTGTCTGCACACCTTTTTCTTACTTGCTTTTCCCAAATTATTTGGTGAATTTAGTTTCAGAAGTGGATTTTTTGGTGAAGTAGTAAATTGCAATCAAAAACTTGAGGCTATTTGCAGAGTGTAGGTTTGAAGCTTGAGGTTGTAAGAGTTCCTGCAAGTAGCATCACTTTTAAATCATGTTTCTTCCTCAGTTATGAGATGGAAGGATAGCATATTAGTGGTATGGCCAATGAGAATCTTTTAAATTTTTAATGGTTCATACTTACACTCATCTGAAAGCAACAGACTGGGAATTATTCAGTTCCAGTGAGCAGGTGGTCATTTTGATAGACAAGCTGGAGAAAGCTGTGACTGTTCAAATATTTTTTTCAAGGTTAGGAAAATCAAATTCTTCTTAGGTTCTTCTTGAGGTTGTTTCTTTCCTCTGGCAATATTTGGATTAAATCTGGACTGCAGACAGGAGAGAGATCTGGAAAGTTGTATTGCAGATGATGGAACCATGCTGCTGTTCTGATTTGGAATCTGCTATTTGAAAAACATGGAGGTAATCTCTTTAGTAAAGAGGTCTGCTCAAGATGAGAAGAATCACAGAGAACAGAAAATATCAGAACACTGTTTCTGCATGTAAGAACAGTTTCCCAGGTGGGGATCTTTGTACCCAGAGTAGGGGTGTGCAGTATTGCTTGCCTTCACCTGTCAGTGCTCCCGAAAGAACTTCTCCTTCTCCTCAAATTCAAGATTAGGAAAATGATACACACCAGGGTTTTGAGCAATCTGAGACCAAGCCTGCACTACCAAACTGGAATTTTGAAGCTGCAAAATAACACTGGTAGACTTGAAAAGCCCCATGGTTTGTTTTTTTCTAGATGTTTCCATGAAGAAAACAAAAAAGAGTGCTGTAAGCTGGAGTTAAATAGGAGAAGCAGCTGGAGAAGAAATCAGGGAAGAAAGAGAGTAGGATGGCCAACTGCAGGGGGGTGGTGGGGGGTGCAAAGTCACCAAATGGTATGCTCAGTGGTGGATGGATGGTGGGTCCACACCACAGTCCCTGAAACCCTGTTGCTTTTTGAGAGGAAGCAGTGTGTAGTAACTGCTGTGTTCCCCAAGGGAAAAGTGCAAGACTGAAGTGGGGAAGTGTGGGAGAAAGCAAATTTTAATCTGGAGGGCATTGTTCTACCTATGTGACTTGTAACATTTGAAGATACTGAATAAAAGCCAGGTTATGTGATGTTCTGTTGTGCACCAGTGTAATCAAACACTATCCCTGATAAGGAAGTAATTTCCAGTGAAGCAGATAAATTGCTCATTTATGCTTGAAAACCAAACTTCATCAACCAGCAAACACACTTAAACTGAGATGAAAGATGAAAGCAACATAACAGTGAATGTCTTGGCAAGACGGTGACTGTGCTGCGTTTATTTCTCAACTGAGAATGTGGGGACCATCAGTGACCCTGAAAGCCCAAGCTACGGGCTTCAGAGTTAACTTCCTTCCCAGAGTGGGAGCATAAGGAGGAGCCAGCTACAAGCTACACTTGTAGCCTCTCAATATATGACAAAGTTAGTTGTAGTTTCTATTACTGGTCATGAATACCCCACAAGCTGCCTAGCTTGGGAAGGCATATGTGGATTAACAAGTTGATGAATGATAGTTTGTGTTTTTCAGGGTCTTTTATATATGTATGTGTGGATACATTTATGTCTTTTTAATCTTCCAGAAAAGAAGCAGCTGATTTCTACGTAGACCATCAATCAAAACCTTTTTATAAGTAGGTATATCCATTTCAGCTAGGCATGTATAAACTGATTTATTGAATGCACAGGATTTATTTACCTTATTTGGGCCTGCAGGACTGTGGGAAAATCAGAACTTGTCTTAGCGGAGTGGAGCCTTTTTCAAAGCATGCACCCTGTTCATATTCCTCTAGGGACAGGTCCTTGTTTCAGCTATGCAGGTTTTTAACTCACACTCTTTACAACCTGCTGATATCAGGGGATTGTCTTTGGTGTCTCAGAAGTGAAACTTCAAAGCCAAGGGAAGGAGCGTCTTCAGGATCAGGGTGGAGTTTGCAGGTAGTGAGAATTAGAGGGGAACGCTTGGCTGTGAGAATTATTTGGGAGTAAGTACCTCAGATCACAGGTAACTGCAAGTATAGTGTATGGAGCAGTTTTTTACTGTACTGCTACCCTTGGGCAAAACATCAAACTTACATCATGCTGGACTGTTCCACTGAACATGAAAAATCTTAGTCTTTCTAAAACCATCGGGATTGATGCTTATGATCCTGAGATTGTGTCGTTTCTACTTTTCCTGAAAGTGCCTGAAACAACTTCCTCCCTCTGGACTTGATGGTCTGCCTCTGTTAGGAAGAGGGTGAAGCTCTCCCTTGGGTTTTTTGGCCGTGTCAGAACCTGGGTTTGCACTGACTTGGCCAGAAGACTTGGTTGCAGTGCTGTCACAAAGTGCCTGAGTATTGCCAGCTGCTCTCCTGCAACAGCAACTGATCTGTTGTGGGTCCAAACTCAAGCCCTTTACAGAGACATGGCCCCAGGCTATGCCTGACCAGGCTGAAGATCAGAGGAAGATTTAGAATTGCCTTTTCTTTGCTAAGTAAGCCTGCTTTGAATATGTTGATAAATAAGCAAGAATTTTGTCTGTAGTGTTATTTCACAGATGTCTATCTACACTAATGGTAGTTCTCTGAGGAACTGTAACCTTTGTCCACACTTATGTGGCTGTTTCCTATCCTGGAGTCCTATTGGCTACATCATCTGTGGAAGATTTTTCTCTAAATTAGAAACAAATCATAAAGCATTACAAATAAAACAGAACAAGATTCTTAAAGGCAGTGGAATGTAAAATCTCTGAGTCATTTATATCTAGCAATGTATTTCTTGTCTTTAGATTCATATTTAATTTGCAAGTTCACTAGTCAATGTAAATCTAGTGAAGAGTAGGTAAAACAGCAATTCTAATTGTCTGGAAAATAATGCTTTTTACATTAAAGAATTTAATTTTAAAAATGTACTTAATATTCAGGATTAGTCTGCACAGTGTGGTAGAAATTGCTTTTTTACTTGGACATCTATTTTTAAGCCATTTAACTGTATCGTTAGCAAGCAGTCTCTGATCAACAGAACCCGAGTTTCAGTAGTCAGTATGCATGTTTTATAAAGATACAGAATTATACAGCTGTGGTCTTTTGCTTATTTATTTTTTTTAGTTTTTAAATTAACGTTTGGGTTTCTAATTTTGGGTGGTTGTTTTCTGTGTGAGTGAGTTGGTCAGGATAGGAGGCGGGGCTGTTCCTGACAATCTTTCCTCCTTACCCGTTCATCCCATTAAAATCATGTCTGCTTATGCCAGAGTATAACTTAATCTGTGGTTTAGTCCCCTCTCCACCACAATCTTTCCAAGTCTTGCTGCTCCCCTCTCTCCCTCTTTGGATTTCAGCTGGGCAAAAACCATGGGAGAGATCCAGGGGCCAGTGGAGAAATCCATCCTGACAGCAGTGTTGAAAGAGTGTCAGGGCATGTGTGAGAATCCTGAAATCCTGCTGTGCAGAAGAGACATGCTGAGGAATTGTTCCTGTCGGATGTATGCTTGGCAGGGTCTCTCTTGCTGTTGCCAGTGCTGATCTTCTAAAAACTCTTTTGAAATCTAACATACTACACAGTAGCTCGAGTGAGTTGGTATTCTCTGGTTCTTCTACAACCATAAGAAGGGAATGTGTTCACATCACCTAGTCCAACCTCCTCCTCAAAGCAGAGCCCAGTTCAGAGTTAGATCAGATTGCTCAAGGCGTTTCTGAGCATCTCCACTGGGTCATATGTATTTGTTGGTTTTAATTTGGTAGGATGGATCACCATGTGCTGTTTCCATTTTGCAGTGAGCTTCTCCAGTTTATAACAAGTGGTCCCATTGTTGCTATGGAAATCTTAGGAGATGATGCAGTTTGTAAATGGAAAACATTACTGGGGCCAGCAAATTCTGCAGCGGCTCAGACTGATGCACCAGACAGCATTAGAGCAAACTTTGGACACGATGGTATAAGAAATGCAGCCCACGGTCCAGATTCAGTTGCCTCAGCTGCTCAAGTAAGTCTTTCACTGTGTTTGTTGACTGGGGTTTATTTTTACTTTATCTGGTAACAGCTGGGCCAGAAATGCCTCATTTTTCTCCCTGCTTGAGTTCAGAACTAGTTTAGATATTCTTCATGGATCCTATTTACCATGGAAAAACAAACTGTCTGGAAACAAAAGTCTCCTTTATCTCTGTCACAAAGGGGAATTGTGGGCACTTTGATCAGGAGAGCGTGCCTGGTGATTTTTAATGTCTTCTGCGTAATATATCTATAGCCTACCAATGTAGGCCATAAAAAGAAAGGGATCAAACATTTAAATCTTCATGTGCCCTTGTTTTGCTTATCTGTTCTCTTCCACAGTTCTCACTGGTCAGCTACCTGCAGCCTGCTTTCCCCTGCTGTCATTGCTCAGAACAAATAATTATGAGAAGTGCCCGCTTTGTATTGCTTTGTGTTCTGAGGGGTAATACAGTGAGGACTCTAGGTCTCTCTTGCTTGGCTTGCAGTGGATATTTACTTGGAGTTAACCAAAAGTCCTGAAACAGGGTGATAGATATTACCAGCATTTCTAACCTGTTGAGATGCCTACTTGTGTGTGGTGGTGTGTGGTAGGTATGCTGGCAAGAATAAAGTTTACCTCACGATCGATTGGTATTTCACTGTGGTATCGTAGCTCTAGACCAGCTGGGAAAAGGTAACAGTTGTTGCTTCCTTGATGGAAGTTTTCCCTCTGTTTAAATAGGAACAGTGGCAACAACACAACTGGAGAGAGATCTGCCCCAGAATATGTAACAAGCTGCCAGTACTGTACACTAGAAGAAATACATAGAGATTATATCCTGGTGGTGAGGGCAGCGCTGGTCAGTGTCTTCTGGCTGGCTGTTAGGCTGCGTGGCATAGCAAGCTGACTGCAGAGCGTGGTTGGTTTTCTGCTGGCCAAGCATGCCTCTCACTTATCTGCCCTGTGCCTGGGCTGCTGGATCCTCTCCGTGTGTCTCCAGTTTTGGCAAAAAAATCTTAAGTTGGACTGGAAGTACGTTTTCTGCTGGCAAATGGGGTGAAGATGGTACATGGGCAGAAGGAAGTTTGGATGAAATCGATATTTTCCGACAAAGGAGAATTTCAGTCAGAAAAGTCCTTGTAGTTCTGGTTCAACAACTAGGTATCTTCCTATGTAAGGGTCAAAGATTGTCCTGGTACTGCTGTGACAACTGTGCCAGCCTTTGAATCGAGGGTGTAGGAAAGAGTATCTACTAGCATAGAACTTTGATTAGAAGCATAAGTATGTGCTTTGGCTTAAGTTTGTGTTCTCTGCACATCTTTTATTAATGCTGTTTGAAGGCCCTATTCACCTGCAGTAGTTTTATGACTGTGGGCTTACTTTGCTGAACTCTTGCAGGTGTGTGCATCTTCTGTGGTGTTACTGATAAAAATCTTCAGTCAGTCAGCCAACATTGTGAGTTTAATGCCCTGTGCCTATTTTAACTTAGTAGGCCTGGTGTAACGTGGCTGTACAACAATTGCTGTGGAAGCGAGCTGGCTGCACCTCGCAGCGGCTCTGCTGAAAAGAAAGATAAAGGGACCTAAATGAACTCCTCTGAAGGAAAACCAGAGTCCCAACTGCTTCTAATGAATGTATTGTAGACCAAATGGTTAGAGTGGAAAACTGGTTTGTTCTTTGGGAGGCTGAACGGCAAATGACAGGATGCCTCTGGTGTACTCTAAGCAGGCCAGATTTTGGAATTACTTTGGATCAGGAATAAAGGGAAAGGAAAATAATTTTCTTTCTAAGGCATCACTTAGTTTTAGTTTGGCATTTCATTATCCCAGTCCTTCAGCATTATTTTGTTATTTTCCTTCTGTGATTTTTTTTTTACTGGATAAAACAATGTGTTAAATATTGTAAATATTTTTCTGCCTTTTCTTGACGACTTCTCTTAGACTAAACATCAGTTACCGGAGCGGGGCAAGGTCTTTGAAGCATGCAGCATTTTATCAGTAGAAGGAAGCGGGAAACGAACCCTTTTGTCTCAGATATGCCCACTTAAAACGTGGATCATTTGCTCAGAGAAAAGCAAACCCCATTTTCCCTTCTGTTGAAAGATCCATTAGTTTGAATTATGTAATTGTTCAAGTAAGGATTACAGGAATTGTCAGAGTGCCATGAACAGAAGACTGGGAGATAGCAAAGTCTATTCCATCTGAATTGAGCTAGTAAATTAAATGAGACAATTCCAGGAAACGACACTGCTGCTGTTATACAGGAAAAAATCAAATAGTAGTACTTCAGTAGTAGTATCTCCATGATATTATTATTTCCCTTGAATAGAAGTTCATCAATTCTCTCACTGAATTTGACCAATGGGTCTGAAATGGATCTGTGTTTCCAGCATTTGACTAATGTTTATTGACAGATTGTGTAACATATGTGAATAAATGATATGGAAAAAGTGTGAAGCTGGCAGTGCACAGTGAAAAAATGTCACTCAGGAAAGAAGCTTGGCTGTCAAGCTCCACCCCAGTATGGTCCAAGACCCAAGCTATATCATACCTGAATAGTGATGGTGGGGGACAAAAGAAGTTATTTGAGGCAAAAAGGTTCTCTTGATTCATCCCAAAAATCAGAATGATTTTGTTCACCAGCCTCAATTCAGTAAGATTAAAAATAATAATAATAATAAAATAGGTTCATTAAGGCATGAGGAGTGGGTCAAAAATTATCAACAACTGTTCTGTTGTTTACAACTATTTTCCTTTTGTCTTAAGCATGGGGGGTGGAAGTCAGCTCTGTATATGGAAAGGAAACATACTGAGAAACGGATGGTAGTTGCGTTTTTGCTCATACAGTGGAAAAGGTTATGTGAAAACAGGGAAGATAAAATACGTGTATATGGGAGTGGATTTGGATTTGGGAAAGATACTGAGGGAAAGAGAGAGAATTCAGAAAGCTGGGAACACCTCTACAAAATGATGGTGGCAGCAGCATTTTGAATGCTCTTGAGTGGAAATGGATTGTGCTGTGGAGGTGAAAAGGAAGACATTGCAAGAAATATTCAAATCACGTTTTTATGATTGCACCAATGGTGCCAGAGAAGGAAAGATAGATTTGAGAGAATATTACAGGGGAGGAGTACAGAATCACAGAATCGTAGGGTTGGGAGGGACCTCAAGAGATCATCGGGTCCAACCCCCCTGCCAAAGCAGGCTCCCTAGCTCATATCCCACAGATAGGTGTCCAGACCTGTAGCACAAAAGAATCTTTAATTAAGGTTTATCTTCTCTGACTATGGATACTTCAGATGTTGTTACTTATGATAAAAGCTGATGTATGCAGGTAGATCAAACTAAAATGTATTCAATTACAATTGTTTTTAGGAGCTGGAGTTGTTCTTTCCCTCCAGTGGAGGTCGTGGACCAGTCAACAGTGCCAAATTCACAAACTGTACTTGTTGCATTATTAAGCCTCATGCAGTTAATGAAGGTAAGCCATACAGATAGTGGAGGTAAAAGCAATGTATGCTTTGTCATATACATGATCATTCCTGTCCTGGGGTTTTTTTGAGACTGCAAGAGTACAGCGTATATTCCATAGTACATACAGAAGTATGCAAATACATGTCTTTTACACACCTTGAGTATTTCTGCAGCTCAGTTCCATGGAGAGTGAGGAGTCGTGTGCTTTCTGTGTGGACACTGGCCAATTTCAGAACATGAAGCAAGAGGTGGAAAATCGAATGAGAAAAGTACAGATGAAGTTTGATGAATTTTACTGTGAGACCTTATCATGTCCTTTGTCCAGCCCACCACACTCATCTGCTGGAGGGTTCGCATCCTCACGCACGGCAGAGTGAAAGCAGCACACCTGGCTATGTTGCAGGGCCTTCCACTCAGGCAGTAACATGTTACATTAAAACTACTCCCAAAGGGAGATTTGTTGAGGATACAAATCTTTCCTTGTTCTGTTGAATGTGATGGGGATGAAAAGTAGAGCAGGCTTATTTACTCTGTGAAAGTGAGCCAAAGACCTAAAACATTTGTTGGACTCAGTGATGCTTTCTGTACCAGGGAATGCCCTGTGAGCTCACCATATGAGCATTGGAAATGTTTGATGCCCAACTGTCACCATGCAAAAATAATCTCACTTTTGTGTCCTCTATTTAGACACAGGACCATGTGTAGGATCAGTGACTGCAGTAAAATATTTTGGCTTTGGCGCTGCAACAGCATTTGTGAGTGCAGAATAAATACTGCTGTGTGAGAGGATGGAGACTTTTCTTAGTGAGATGGAGAGCGCACGGCAACGTGTTCATCGCTTCGCTGTGGATAGTGAAGCGGGAACACCAGAAGTGGCTGTAGCAGTTTCCAGGCCTTTCACACCTCAAGTGGGATGTCTGGAGAGCTTGCTTTAAAAAAAAGGCTTTCACAAGAGAGTCTCGCACCCACTGCTGATAATCTGTCTGTTATCTGTTTGAGGCCTTGCGTGGTATCTGCTGCCGATAAGTCTGACGTGCAGCAAAGACAGTGTGATGTTCCTTTTACAGAAATATGGGCAGCAGCTGGGTCTGTGATCTTACCTAGCCAAATGTTTGGGGCAGACAAAGTTTTCCATGTCAGAATTATCATCCTTAATTTGATTGTGAAAATAGCAAAGCGGGTGGTTTGGGCTGTGTTTTCTTATAGCCAAGATATAATCTCTATTTCATATATAAGGGCTCAGATTCTCTCTTAATGAGCTCATGTTGTCCCTCCCTACTTTTAATCTTCTTCATTTCTATATATTTCCGAGTGTCTTGTCTGTTACTTCCTTCCTTTCTTTTTTCTTAAACTTCTGAATTGCCACAGGACAAATTCTGACCCTGTTTGCATTCCCCTCTGGGAGTGAGTGTCTGGGGGAGGTGGGAGTGGTGACAGGGAGAAAGAGGTACAGGTACAGATAAACAGATGTAAGTGCACACCCAGTTTTGCAGTGTGAGCACTAGAAAGACTAGACTAAAGTTGAGCTTAAGTACTCACTGCGTAGTCCTGTTTCTCACACCACAGAGGGCTGGAAAGGCAGAGTACATCTGCCAAACAGCAACTAAAATTTGAAAGACAAAGTGGACCTTGTGTGAGTGTTCTCCATCTATATGGCTTTGATTGCTACCCTCAACAGAATGAGGAAATCAAAACTGAATCTCCTAAGCCAGCAAAGAGTTTTATCTATTTCAAAATAATATCAAGGGTGATTGGAATTCAGGGATAGGCTATGTGTTTTACCTTAGTAAGGTCTGTTGTTTCTGCCTGTTTTCCTCAATGTTGCTTTCAAAGTTTGAAAAACCACCCCTTCTGCATCTCAAAGTTTATTTTCTGAGGCGATGTTTAAACTTTCCAGCGGTTAACGGGGATTTGAGCTTGGGAAGGGAACAGTCGCTTGTGGCTGGGCAGTGGCCTCACTCTTTGGCTGGGAGCACTGGCATGGTTTCATATTGTAACTGAACTGGTTCCAGTCTGCAGTGTGGGACAAGATGAATCCTTCTTTAGAGGGCTGCAGGAACTCTCCAACATCAGCCCAGTGGGTCAGGAGTTTTAGGATGCCTTCATTCTGAAATTAGTCTTGTGATTGAGCTGCTTGTTTTAAAAATGAAGGACATAGCTTTTGTCTCCCATAGATTTTAAAGCTGTTCAGTTTTAGAGAGTGCTACATACCCGGTGGCAGGCTGTCTCTAAAGAAATGCCACCATTTCTCCTTCCCTGTGCAGACTGTTGGAGTTGGGGAATAGCAGCTGGAAGGATTTGGGGAGAACCAAGCAATCTGCTCAGGAGATCTCCCAGCTGCATGTCTGAAATAGTCCGACAAGAAAGGAGAAGCCCAGCTTCAGGGATTAGCATGCAGAGACACGGCAGTGGAGGAGGTTGGCCCTGTGGGATTGTGCAGAAACAAGAAGGAAAACCTTGTGTAGGCAGGAAGTTTTAGAATGTAAGGGCTTACCTACTGGGGCTCAGCGAGCCCTGACAGAGCGCGGAGGCCCTGCTCATCTGTCTCCTTTTCACCAGCAGTTAGTAACGGTGTTCAGTGGTACACAAGGGGTTCTGGTTATGCCAGCAACTGCTCCTGTATCTCAGTTGAAGTAGGTGTTGTGGCAACTAGTGAGCTTCCCTTTTGGCAAAATTGCATGTAGGAGACTGGTCTTAAAAATATGGAATTTGCGTGCCCACAGCAACAGTGCTTCTAGCTGTGGCTGTTTGGCCTGGGGGCTAGAAATGTGAGTGGAAACATGGCAGCTGGAGAGGAGAGGAAATCCTATGTAGCCATCAGTGTGGGAAGGTGGTTTGGCAGAGGCACGGAGAGGAATTTATGTCGGTCAAAGCACTGCAGATCTGCATTGCAGATTTGATTTGTGATCCACAAATTTTCAGTATTGAGTATCTAAAAATAAACCTTTTTGGCATTTCCGATGCGCTACTGAGGCTTTGAACTTGATTATCTAATTACCATGAACATAATCTGCTCATTACACATGTACAATTACATGAGGCTTCACTGACATGCTTGAGCTCATACTGAACTTTCGTCCTTATTTCTGCAGAAACATTTGACCAAATTACCAATTTGAATTTTGCTTTCCAGTATCTTACCCAGTATTTCTTTCTCCTCCAGAGTCCATTGCCTAGCTGATTCTTAGAAGGAAAAACCTTCTGTTTTCCAGCCTGAAGATGGTTTGCTGTGAGTTAGGAAGCTTTTCAGTGAGCTTACCCTGCTGTCAGAAGGCTGGATCTAATCTCTAGTTTACGCTGGTTAATTCTGGGACAGAGTCCTTTCTTAGAAACGGCCTTTGATTACCATAGAGGGTTTATAGGGTTCCTGTCCAGGGACAAAGCAGTGGAAAAATCACTGTTGGCTTTATCTCTGGCCTTCCTGACCCTCTCCCAACCGGCACACAGAAACATGTGTTGCTAGGCAGCCGCAGCAGCGCAGCCCACCGCCTGCAGCACGGCCTGGCACAGCACTCGCCAGCCTGATAACTCCTGCAAGCCAGAGTGCCCCGAGTGTCTGTCAGGCTGCGGGGGAACCCTGGGGCCTGATAAAGGGTGTGATGTACGTGAAGCTTAACTTCAGATGTCAAGGGTGCTGCTAATGCTGGGAGGGTGGTATTGCTGGACCTATAGGAATGTGTATCATATGTGTGTCTTAAAGAAGTAAGGCACTAGCTATTTTGTTGTTCTGGTGGCAGTGTAGTGTCTTTTGTGGAGGATTGGAGGTGGGAAACCAGCTGGGAAGACCATTGAAAGCAATGTAGCCCAGCAGTCTGGACAAGGCAGCTTTAGCTCATTCTTTAGTGGTTCCTCACGGTGGAGATGAAGCACTTCCCTGGCTGGCTGGGAAACTGGCAGTGGCGGGGTGATTGTATTTTATCTCTAAAGAGGGTTCACAAGAGCAGTCCAGTAGTACTTTATTGAGAGCTGAGAGAATGCCAGAGCAGCCTGATGTTAATCCATGCAGACCTGTCCTGACCAGGGTTGTGTTGGGGAGAGGCGAGATGGTTTGACCGCTCTAGAATCTGCCACGATTTTCAGTGTCTTTTAGCCTCCTCCTCTTCTCCTGATACCAGTTTTTGGTTGAGGAGGATGGAAACTAGTAAGCACAGCTCTTCAGTGCATTTATCAGGATTGTAGGGTTGAATTGTTTAATAATTGGGGAGTTTTAGTGCGAATCTGTGTTCTGTAACCCACTTGCTTCTTGTGCTTGGAGTTGCTGATAATTCAGATACGAGGTTACAGATGCAATCATTTAGCTGTTTTCTTTTTGTAATTCCCTTCGTCTTATTAGATCTGGAGGTATTAGCAGTAGTGCTCAGAGGCCAAAACTGTCAGTGCACCAGAACGGATGAACTTCAATTTAATGCCCTGAGGATAGTTATGACTCGACTGTTTTGTTAGCAGAAATAGCACCTTGCAGATTACTGGGTGGCATTAACTGTAATGTATTTATTTGGGAAGTTTCGTCATGTTTGCTGCAGAATTACAATTTGGTATTTTGTGACTGGTTTAAAATGTCTTCGATGTGGCTTTTACTTAATTCCTTTGAAAAAGGAGCAGGGGGAAAAAATTAAAAGAAAATAGTGATGATGAGGCTACAAAGGCTGAGGTCGTAAGTATGTAGGTTATAACACAGAGCTTAGGAAGAGAAATTCTGCCTCCCTTTTCTGCACTCCCAGGCAGAGTTTGGGGTTTTCCTAACATCAGAGTTTTGCCAAAACCAAATTTGGGGCTAGAATCATGCCATGAACTTAAAAAGCAAAACTGGTAGTCAGGAATTCATTAGGCCCGATGCAAACTGAAAGCCCTGCGTAGAGCTAAAGGTAAGGAGGTCTCTCTGGCCTCGAAGGCTCCTGGTTGTGAGACTGGCTACCCAGACATATTTGTTTATAGTATTTTTTAAGTTTGAGATTTTGTTCTAACACTGCTGATAAGCTAAACCCTTGTCCTTCTTTTGTAATAAAAACCCATAAGTTACAGTGCTGTCTTTAACTTCTGAAGGAGCAGGAGTGGTTCTTTCCAAGTGGAAAAAGATGTTCTATGGAAATGTGGCTTTAGACCTGTTCTGAGTGGGTGATAAATCCAAGGGAGCATTCCTGTCTTAATACCTACTGGGCTGCTTTAGAAATGACAGGTAACTATAGGAATTGTTTTTTCTTATTTATGTGAAAACTTGACAAATTTTGATTGAGAGAAGAGTTCCTTGCTCCAGGGGCAAACCTAACTTTGTAAAAAGAAGACCAAAGACCGTAACTGAGTCTCAAGCAGGTACTTATGCAGGATCTCAGCTGAAGTTACTTTACGAAAGTAACAGTGGGGAGCAAAGGACTAAAATACAGCTTTTTCATAGATTATATGTCTGGCTGCAAGCAACTGAAGAGCTGTTCCTGACACGCGATGTATTTGTTGCTCTGAAAAAGAGAAGACATAGCTCTGAAGATCCCCAGTTGCCCTCTGTAGTGTGCTGAGTATACGTGTATGTAGTTAGAAAAGAAAATAAGCTGGAAAAGGAAAAAGAGGATGGGAAAGAAGAGGTGCAAATCTCATCAATTTCAGGGTTAGGTATCTATATCATTGTTTTATATCAAGATTATTTGTATTAATTATATAAGATTTTTTAAAAATGTAAACAAACTCTGGAATATTTTTTATTTTTTTCTGCATCCTGGGGTTTTAGGCATAAGTTGGAGTGAACTCGTCATTTTTATTTTCAGGAAACTGAAGTAGAACAATGTTTTCAGAAAGCAGTTTTCTTGTACTTGAGAAAAAATGAGGAAAGCAATTTTCCCATAAGTAATCTGCAAGTATAATTCCTGCCTGTAATAAGTATGCATCATGGACAGGTGGAATGCAGAAGCTGTGGAATTCATCTCATTGTAGGCAGAACTTTGTATCTTGCCTTCAAGCCTGAGCACAATGAGGCATTGGTGATAGCCTTGATACACTTAACAAGTAGAAGTCTGGGAAGAGCTACTTGAAGGTAGAATCTGAAAATAGAAAAAAAGTGGGATGCACATAAATCTTTGGGGGTGCTTTAAAAAAGTACAGTGGATTGTTTGAGCCATGATCTCTGGATGTTCCTACATGCAATATGGCAGTCTTGGTACTGCTGTCACATGAAAACTACCCAGTGAAGTGCTGTGCTTTCAGATGCAGGCATTTTATTTGCAGATGGATTTGACCAGGCAGAAGACACATTTATGCAAAAGTGTTGCATTTTGTTTCTTATGTTTTTCTTTAATATGCTACAATACAGGGTGTTTAAGTGTCTGGTAGTGCTGGAGTTTTAGTTGGTTGGTTTCTCTTTTAAAGAAGCAAGGGAAAAGTTATTAAAATGAAAGCAACCTTCTTTACCACTTTATCACTAAATTTTAGGGGGAAAAAAGCTTCCATGAGAACAGTAGTCTATCCTCTTCCATCTCTGCTGTAGTTGTAATGATGGATGTTACTTGCTTGGGGTAATTGTTTTTGAAACCAAGCCTGTGTTGTACCTTGGTTATTTCCTGCATCAAGTTTTAGCAGCTTGGCATTGGCTTCTCAACTTAGACTGACTTTGGATTTCAGTGGCTAGTGGGGAAGTGGCATTTGTTTTACAAAAATATGAACAATATATTTTACATTTCAAATGATTAAGATAGAGGAGTAAGTGAACTGAGTGTGGAAATCCTTTCTGACGGTCTGAGGCTGGAAGAGGAGAAGGTATACTTCAGAGAAACAAACAGATCAACTGGCACAGCTAGTCCTTGCTGAAGCTGGGAAGTATCCTCCCACTACTGGAAAGGGAGTGTTTCCTAATAGCGTTCAGTAGACTTACACTAGTGATGCTCCTGTTGCTGAAAATCATCTCTGTGTGGGGATGATATTGTTAACATAAGAAAAGAAAATATTAAAATGAGTATTTATTACAGCATTTTGGGGATTTCATTCTTAAAGAGTTAGAGAAAAGTTAATTTTAAGAGTCATCGAAGGAATTTTAGGCTAATGAAACTTAGTGATGATACTAGGGACTTTTAGGAGCATGTCTTTTTTGAAGGAAAATGTGCTTTGCTGATCTCTGAATTCTTTAAGTATGCTTGTCATAAAGGAAGGTAAAACAGGGCCAGATTGTAAGAGGTGCAGATATTCAAATGAATTAGGCTTAAGTCCCTGGCTGTTAGGAAACCAAAATTTTCTTACAGTGAAGTCATGTCCGTGTTTAGATCTGTGCAGCATAAGCATCTGTATAGCTTTAAGTGTTTTCCTGAACATTGGACTGGACATGAGCAAGTCAAATTAAAAGGCCTGTACAAGTGAAGTCTTGTCATCAATCCTTGGGCTCCTTTGTTCTTGTCAATATCATCACGAATGACTCGGATGGGGAAGGACAAAATATCCTCGCGGCGTTTGCAGATGGTACCAAGCGCCTACTGCAGCTTCGGAGGACGTGATTCAGAGTCAGGCCCTTCCTGATGAACAGCTGAAAATAAGCAACATGAAGAAAATGAAACTGAATATAAACAACATCTGAACGCTGCTGGGGAGGGGGATAACTGCACAAATATCAAATACAGAAGGAGTAGTAAAGGTATCAATGAGAAGTCTATAGAGAAATGGTTGGAATAGTGATACATTGTAAGCATAATCAGGGGTCGCAATTTAGACACACTTTGTTTTAGTGAGTTTTTAAAATCAATTTCTGGGCCCTTGTGTTTCAAAAATACCACAGTCTACTGGGAACAAATAGAGTAAGATTCAGCCAATGAAAACTTTTGCTGGGTTTCATTTATTTAGCCTGAGATGGAGAAGACAGGTATATACAGCTTTCTGCATGTAAATTTGGAAAATAAGTGTGTATTTACTAATCTAGATTATGTAAGATCTATTCTACTCAATAAGGAAAACTTCAACATGTATCACTGGCCTGATACCTGGGGATGTAATAGAACTTTTGTTACCACAAGTTTTTGAGAACATTTTAGAAAAAATAAGAATATGCATCCAGGCATAGTTGAACTTCACTGTACCTTGGAGCAAAAGATAAATATCTTGAAGTCTTTTATTGCCCTTTCCAAGCTGAAAATAAGTGATAGAATTTACAGTATATCTACTATTGATCTAGGACAGTGAGTTGGCAAACCTTCCACAGGAAGTGGAATTTAAAATGAGTAAAGGCTGC
Organism: Gallinula chloropus; assembly: GCF_964237585.1. Lineage (NCBI taxonomy): Eukaryota > Metazoa > Chordata > Aves > Gruiformes > Rallidae > Gallinula > Gallinula chloropus. Next base: position 91,604,627 of record NC_140085.1, read on the forward strand.
AGGCTCTAGGAGATCTCCTGAGGGTTTTAACCTCCGGAGTTAAGTTAATTGACAGTACAATAGCAGATTAAAATGATTGTTTATAATTATGGGCTAATGCCCAGTACAAGGCATAATTTTAACCACTTCTTCTCTGTAACTGTAATCATGCATGGAAAGTCCTGTGCACAGTGTTCAGTGGGGATAAGCTTATTCACCTTTATTTCTTTTTCTGTTTATGAGTGGTTTGAATTACAATACTGAATGCCATCATGTAATCCAGTGGTACAGCCTCAACTAAAGTATGTTTTGTTTTGTTCACACTGAAGAAATCAGCAAAAATAAATAAAATCATCATAGCCATAGAAACATTCTCCTAGCCAGTGATAGACCATAATCTTCTCAAGTGGGAAAAAAAATTAAATCAGAGTGGGCATGATCACACATCACAGATCTGAAAAGAAAAGCGAACTGGGTGTTTATTTTTAAGCTTTCTCTTAACACAAGAACAAAGAAAGACACAAACCTAGGTCTTTCTGGTATTTTTTTCTAAATATACAACTGTCAGTTTGAGTTCAGCATAACCTTTGCAACAGTATTGATCTTTCATTTTTAATCTTTTTCTTCTGTGGATTTCTCAAATAGCACACATTGCGTAGTCACATTGCTGGATACTTCCTGTATCTCCAGCCTGGCTATGGTCTTTGACTGGGATTTCTCTATGGGGTTTTGTATCTGAATTTTAAGTGTGACTTTTCCAGTCTGTTCCCATGCAGTAGTTCCCAGAATAAGTTTTGGGGTTTTTTCCCCTGCAGATGTTCATCGTTTTGTGTCTTAATGCACTGTCTGGCACTGAGGTGTGGTCTTGCATTGTGCATAGTGGTTCAGAAAGTTGCAACTGGGATTAAGCTGTTGAACCTTTCTCCCCCTTTGAATTTTTTTATTGGTGCCCACTCTCTGTTGCCTCAAATGCTCAGCTGTTTTGGGTTTGAGTTCCCCTAAGATTTTCTGTCTGTATGTGTAATTTTTCTTGTGCTAGCAAAATGCCAGCTTCTCTAGTAAAGCAGTGGTGTGATACCTTTTATCTTTTAGTAGTTTCAAATGAATATTGTTTGTAAAGATTTTCATGAGGAGTTCCCCGTCTGTAAAGCTGCCATTCAAACTTTTTGAGGTTATTCTTTAATACAGTTCTTAGAAATGATGGAATGATAGAAAACAGTGGATTCTATCATTATGAACAGTTTTCTCATCATTTCCTCACATATTCCTGCATCTTCTGTCAGTATTTTCTTATATTTTTTTCCGTCCTGATGGTTAATCTGGTAGCTTTTGAGCTCTCCTTCTCCCTGTTGGCCCAAAGTGTGTCTTTCAGGAGATTCTTGATCACTCTGTCTCTCACTTCTTGGTACTCCAGAGTACAAATACAAAAATAGCTGGAAATCCTTTTCTATGCAGTACACAGCAAGGCTGGGAGATCAATAGTTGCAGATTATCACTTTGGCCAAACTTTTGGGAGCATAGAAATGGTGTGTTCATGTTGCATATGAGATCTTCTAGAGTTGCATTATTTCCAAGTAGAAAAAGCAAAAGAGAAGAGATAGATAAAGCTTGTCTTCAGGGGATAGCTAACCAACTGATAGGAAGAAGGGCACTTTTTGAAGGTATCTGTCAGCTTCCTACTGCACCATGTTTTGCAATGTTGTCTAAATCAAAGATTAGGGAGAACTTCAACTGAATACATTACAGGAGGGTCCAGCTCTCAGTCTCACTTCCTCTTCTGGAATTCGAAAAGGACTTTGCTAGGAGCCAAGCCTGATTGTGATTCTGCAGTTTTGGGACAGGACCTTCGACAGTTGGTGGTAGAGAATCAGATAATTTCATTATTCTGTGAATCAAAATTACATTTTAAAACATCAGCAATAGACATGGAATTAAATTAAATTGCTACTTTAAGCATCTGGTACCAGTTACTTCTAGAAATATGTTACTGGATTGGGAGAATCATTGATCTGCTCAGTCATGGCAGTTTGTGTATTCAGGTCAAAAAACTACTTGTTCCAGAGGAATTTCTTTTATTATTGGAAAGATATTACATATAGAGGCAGAGATGAGGAAGCTAGTTCTTGACTTGATTTGAAGGCAGTCTGCTGTCTTGCCTAATAAAGCTTTTAATGGTGCAGTGGTTAAATTGGGAAGCAGGCCAAGAACCAGACAGAAGAGAATGTAACAACCCTGGTCATAGAACTGTTGGTTCATAGCGCCTGGCAGGTCCAGGTAATGCAGCTATTACATCCTATTCATTAAAATGCTGTTAGGATAAAAGTGGCTTTAATGAGCTCTTTTATTTTATCCCAATATGTAATTCTGCAAACAGTTGTACCATTTTTCAATCTGATGTCTTCCCTGCTACTTTCTTAATGAAGTACAAATTTCAAATGCCGTGTGTTGTAGAGCAACAAAGCATAGAAGATCAGTGTAACTGAGGAGGTCGTGGTGCCTTATCCTTCCATCTGATTAAAATATGTTGGAAGATTATCTGTCCTGTATTAGGTGCGTAGTAACGTAGTGCTGCCTAGGAGACATGAAGGGTGTGCACGTGCCCCTGCGCTCTCTCTCACTCTCATATTTGTTGGGATTAGTGTTAAATTTCCCCAGTTGTATTTAGTAATGCTTGTGATTCTTTTGTGCTTTGTGACTGGTGCCTAATCTGCAGCTTTGATTTGGGTTCTTACTGTAATCATGTTTTAAATATGCAATGACCCTGTTTGAAAGGCCCTTAAAAAGTTGGGGTTTTTTTCACTTAAGATCTGGATTTTAAAGTTGAAAACAAATTGTTGAAAGCTGCTGAAACGGCACTCCATCTAATTAGTTCTTCTTTTCCTCAGCCTTATCTGCCCACAAAGGAGAGAACATGTCCCAGTTCAGTCATGCAGCTGGCTGAAAGTCTGAAAGAGATCCCAAGCTGAGCCTTGAGCTGCCACTCTTCTGTTGCTGGGGGATTGTCTCTATGCTTTTTGTTTCTGTTTTTGATCAGGTAGAATTTGAATGGAAAGTGTCCCTAGAATATTGGCTAAACTGGGACAAGGGAGGCCAAGTGATGTGCTAGAGAGCAGTCCTGCAGAAAAGGGGTGCTGGTGGATGAGAAGCATCACATGAGCCAACAGTGTGCGTTCACAGCCCTGAAGATCAACTGTATCCTGGGCTGCATCAAAAGGAGCTTGGCCAGTAGGTCAAGGGAGGTGATTCTCCCCTCTACACTGCTCTTGTGAGACCCCTTCTGGAGTACTGTGTCCAGTTCTAGAGTCTCCCACATAGGAGGGACATGGAACTGTTGGAACTGGTCCAGAGGAGGGCCACAAAGATGGTCAAGCAGCTGGAGCACCTCTCCTGTGAAGACAGGCTGAGAGAGTTCGGCTTGTTCAGTCTGGAGAAGAGAAGGCCCTGGGGAGGTCTTATAGTGGCGTTCCAGTACCTGAAGGGGGCCTATGAGAAAGCTGGGGAGGGACATTTCAGAAGGGTGTGTAGTGATAGGATGAGGGGAAATGGTTTTAATTGGAAGGGGATAGATTTAGACTAGCTATTAGGAAGAAATTCTTCACTACAAGGGTGGTGAGGCCATGGCACAGGTTGCCCAGGGAGGTGGTGGATGCCCCCTCCCTGGAGGTGTTCAGGGCCAGGTTGGATGGGGCCTTGAGCGGCCAGGTCTAGTGAGAGGTGTCCCTGCCCATGGCAGAGGGCTTGGAATTTGATGACCTTTAAGGTCCCTTCCAGCCCTGACCATTCTGTGTATCTGTGATTCTCTGAAGTCACTGGATTTGTAGATATGCGCTGCCACTGGTAACTTGCTCATCCTCCTGTGCCTTAATTCCCACATCTGGGAAGTGGAACTAACACCCTACTTTGCAAACATAAATGAAAGCTCATGCCTCTTCCTCAGGTGCTTTCAATTTTTTTGGCAAGACAGTCTGTGTACAATGGCAGTGGTAATTCCTTGGGTTAAGCCTTCTGCTGCAGTCATGGGAAATCACTCTGGAGCAGCAAGGTGTTCTGTGGCTCTGATGAGTGAGAGTGACCACCTCAGGAGTACAGTCTAGAGGAAAATCTTGATAGGTTTATCAGAGTTAATTATTAAACAAACTTTGTATTAAAGACTTTCATGCAAAATGTATTCTTACTTTGATTTCTTACTTTGATTTCCTTAATCTGTCATTAAAGGAGCCTTGCTCTTCTCTACAGAGAAGAAAAATCTTAATGACTTCAGCAGAGAAACAGAGGTGAGAGCTGAATATTTGAGTGCCTCTTTGTTTCTCTGAAACATGGATTTTGCTTACAGCTTGGAAAACTGCCGGAGACGAAAGTTCTGTAAAAAGCAGATCTCTGTGGTATCCCAGAGCCTGACACCTGATGAGTATTTTAATTAGATGATTACCAGCTGAGAAGGCCAATGCAAGTGGCCCATTCTTGACTGATAAAGTGTAAAATAGAGATCTGTCGTGCAAAGCAGCGGTCTCATCCCCAGGTAGCCTTGTCCCTGCAAGTGGCAGTTCCCGTTTGTCTGCCACTGCCCTTTCTTTGTCCTTGCTGGTTTCTGCTGGAGTGGTGGCTGGTGCAGTATTGGCTCTGAAGATCAAGAAGGAGGAAATGTTTATGCTCTGTCACAGATTATTTGTTCATTTCTTTCCTGGATGGTCCTGGGTCAGTCACCTAATCTCTTTACAAACGGGCCATTCATCTCTGAAGTCAAGACTGTAGGCTCACTGCCTCACTGGAACCAGGGTGTGGGAATGTTGAGCTGCTCAGCCTTTCCAGTGCCTGGACAGAAAGAAACTGGAAGGCTGGCTTCCCACTCTGACCTGGTCTTGTGTTTCCTGGGAAAACCTGTCTGAGTCTCTTCATTTTGCCACTGGAAATTTTGGGGTTTTTTTTCACCTTGGTGAAAAAGGGGAAATAAATTTCCCCAGTTTCACAGGAGTGTTGTAAGGGAACTTCTATTGGTGCTGGTGAGCCAGCAGTGTAACCATATAGTGGGACAGGAACTGTGCCTGCCTCCACTTGTTTCTGTGCTGCCTGGACTGAGTGTGGATCAAAAGCTCAGGTTTTCCCTTAGGTAGTCTGAAGATCTTTGGAAGAAACATGCACTGTTTTATTAGGGCAAAGTTTTTCTTTGTAAACCTTCATGTGGACATACTGTAGGGGATACTTTAGGGACAGTGCTTTTCGTTTTCATTTGTAAAAATGTTTTTTGAAAGCCTGCCAACTATCTCTCTCATTTACTCAGAGATTCCACTGACCTTTTAATGTGGTAGGAAGCTCACCAATCCTGTGTCACAGGTATTAACAGACTGTGTACAGTTCAGGTCTTGGACATGCCAGAACCTAGATACTAGCTTTGTTTTATTCTCATCTACTAAATTTATACAGTGCTAACCCCCCCTGCAATTTAAAGACTAGTTAATAAAATTATTTAATGATTGGAAATAAAATCCTGCTGTTGTCATACGTTATAGGGTATTCTAGGGCATGTGATAGGACAAGGGGAAATGGTACTAAGCTGCACCAGGGCAGGTTCAGATCAGATGTTAGGAAAAAATTCTTGACTGAAAGGGTTGTCGGGGCCTGGAACAGGCTGCCCAGGGAGGGGGTTGAGTCACCATCCCTGGATGTGTTTCAAAAAAGGGTAGATGAGGTACTTGGAGATACGGGTTAGCACAGGACAGGAACAGTTGGATTCGATGATCTTAAAGGTCTTTTCAAACCTTGTGATTCTGTGATTCTTCTGTGGTTAATTCTGTTCTGAATAAATATCCAGAAATTCGTAGCTTCTCATAAATTATGTTAGAGAATGGGCATTTATGTTATATAAAAACGGTGATTTGCTGAAATTCATTCACCCTGTGCTTGGCTGACAGATTATTCAGTGGCCTGATCTTGTAAGCACAGGCAAATCTAAACTCCACGTTCAGTGGCAAATCAGGGGGTTGTACTCTTTGAAATTCAGTGTTTTGTTTTACAATGCCATTCAGTCTTTGTGAATGCATTCTGGAGAGACTAAAGGAAAGCAGTATGATCAGCAATAACATATTTCTGAGTGGTAACCTTAGAAGCAGCAGGTTAATTTGCACTACTATGTTTTTCCCATAGAAGACATGAACTATTGTGCTGGTTTATTGGCAATATTTATTATCATCCTGCATTGTTTGTAGCTTAAAGTAGGAACCTACCCGCCCTGGTGAATGCTGTGTAAAACCAGTAAAATACTCAGCCTGTGCCCTGAATTGATTGCTGTATTAGTGTCAGTATTGCCAGTAGAACTTCATTAAAAATACAAATCTTGATCTTGCAGCAACTGGGTGTTTTGGAGTTGATCTGGGTAGAGCAAAAGCTTCACTAATTACCTTTTCTTGGTAACAATTCTTTTCAACAGCTGCGTGGAATTTAGTTGTCTGAAGCTATCAACATGTCCCTTTAGATATAATACAGAGGTTGTGAACTCAGCTCTGCTCTCTGCTTCTTCTCACAGCATTGCAGGAACACTGTGAGAAGGGGTTGTTTTTGTTGCTGTTTGAAAATAAATTTTATACTGGCATGAATACCTTCCAGTTGTAAATTCTGCTTTTTAAAATTGAATACTCTTTTTTTGTGTGTTTCTTCAGGGCTAGCTGGAAAGATTATCAAAGCCATCATCAGTGAAGGGTTTCAGATCTCAGCTTTGCAGATGGTAGGTTTCCTTTTGTGTGTGTTTTTCTGATGAACACAAGTTGGAGGAGTGCTTTGGGTGCTTCACAGCAATGCACAGGTGTTTTCTTGCAATATAAAACCCTTGTGCAAACTGTGTAGCAATGTTTTGGAGTCAGCATTGTCCCTGTGGTATTTGTGGTTTATTATTTGATTGATCAGCTGATCTGTTTCTCATCGTTGGGTGACCTTGAGCCAAAATGCTTTATCTCTTTGGATCTCAGTTTCCCTGGAGTTTGAAGAGGGATAATATCATCTCACCCTTCTGGAGCAATTTGAGATATCTGTGCAAAATGTACTAGCTAAGATTAGAGAGGTGATTGTTAATATCCTTCCTTAATTTTAAAAAATATATATTATGAATTAGGGGAAGGCTTTCAAAGGTATTTAAAGGATTTTGATCACCCTCAACAGTTGAAGGAAGTTGGCACAGAGATTGTTCCCAAGAGTAGTCCTGAAAGTCATGCCCTCTGACTTCTGTGAAAGTCTCAAGATCTGAAATCCCCCTATGACTTAAATTCCCACTACAAATGAAGAAAAGTCTCTTTACTATGCAACAAATAGATCCTCTTTCATGTCTTGGTGGCGTCAGCCAGCACTACGTTGTCTACTTACGTTTGAGGTGGAAGAGGATACCTTGTGTTTTGTTGCCTGTGGTACCATTGGCGAAGTTGTTGACAAACTTCATGTTGCAGCTGTAAAGGCATCCCTTTTACCTGGTAAAACTTAAAATTTTGAGTATTCTGAATGTTTGCTGATTAAGAAGGGGTGTCTGTCTATTTTGTTGCTGTTTAAGGCGGCCTGGCTAACATTTTTGTTTCCTTAGTTCAACATGGAGCGTCCAAATGTGGAAGAATTCTATGATATTTACAGAGATGTCGTCTCTGAATACATGGTAAGCAAAAGTGTGAGAGGAATCTGAAACAAAATATGATTAACCAGGGAAGCAGTCACATATTTCATTTTTGAGATTGAGATAGGAGTTCTTTTAGGAACCTGATATTGACCAGTTCTAGCTTGTCCTCAAATACACTAACTCATCTTTAAAGTTGTACTGTCTATGTTGAAAGAAAGGAGAGTCTTTAATGAAGATTTTTGAACCCAGGAATTTGTAAATACATCAGAATGTATATACTGTTTACAGTGGGGCTGCTGTGCTTGAATGCTTTCCTAATGACATTCTTCAGAAAAGTTAAGAAATCTGAAATACGCTGTAATCCCAGTGGATGGTCTAAGTGTCTGTATATTATTATACATTGTACTGTAACCTAAAACCTCCTGACTGCAGAGAACACAGGAAGATGAGCTTACATTTCTGTGCCACCTTCCATCAGAGGATTATGGTTCATTTCACAAACAGTAATAAGTTTAGCTTCACTATCATGCTATGTACTATGCAAATTATCCTTTATTTTTAAATGGTGAAATTATTAAAAGCTTTCTATACAGTCATTAATGTTACTCCATACAGTTACTGATGTTACTCTGGTAATGACATATCTATTTCCCCCCCTGCCCTTTATGATTCTTTAGTCTAACTTACTTCAACAGGGTTTGTAAGTTTGTCTTTAGATAGGAGTACTGTTAGTTCGCTGTCAGGTTGGGGAATACTCTTAAAATCTCCTCTGATCACACCATTTTTGAAAAGGATCAGAGGAAGATTGGACAGGTAGACTTGTAGATACGTGGCAGAATTGAAACATGGTAATATCTGGGCAGTATTTCAGGGCTCAAAGAATCCTGGGGTACTGCAAATGTCTCTGCTTTGAAGCAAATTGGAAATTTCCTACCATCTTCTGCAGCTCTTCTGTACAATCTCTGACCCCCTAATAAGTTGCAATTTTTAGTTATTTAATTGGAGAGCTCCTCAGAAGGGAAAGTGACATTTAAACAGGATTAAATCAATGAAGAGGATATGATTTAGATGGGATTTGAAGAAAAGTGAGAATCCAGGGTGCTGTCCTGTGAGCCATATGTGCAGGATGAACTCAGTTGAAATGAAATGAATTTAATACCTCCACACACTCAGGGTATCTGTGAGACAGGAAAACGTGGGACAGCTAATCACGATGGCAAAGGGATCCAGGGAAAGCACATATGGGAACAGCAATAGATCTTGTCAGCGCAGGCCGAATGGGAAGAAGTGTGCTGCAAAACAGGCTATTGGAGAAAGAATATGACCTCTTGTATCTGTGACTCAGAACAGTCTGTTTTGATCTGAATTTCCTTTATCATTCCAAAATAGCTTGGCACAGGAGATACTTGGCATCTGGAAATCCTTTTCAAAAACTGTACTCCCGTTTCTCCCGGTCACCCCTTGCCAGCCGGATGAAGCCTGGACGTTGTATATAAAGCGCTTCTCTGAGAGCTGTAAAAGACAAACCTGAACAACTGCCCCAAATTTTATCATTGCTGGTATCTCCTGCATGCCATTTTCCATAGTCTTGATTGGCTTTTGTGTTGTTCTGCTTTGTATTTCCTACTGTAGCCAGGACAAAAAATGGGGAAGAAAAGGAGATTGTTTTGGGTCAGCTCAGAATCTGCTTTGTTAATCAAAAATGCTTGCACTTGATCCAGCTCCAGGAAAGGTTTTGACATGTTATTTAATGAATAAAGTATTTACTAAAGAAAAAAAATGATCTAGCTGTAACTGGGAATCTTAAGAGAGCAACGGCATCTGCTATTTAAGCTCTGGACTTGATTAGGCTCTGTAGGTTAGAGCAAGCTTGTCTCACATAGTACCACATGCCTCTGTGCTGTAGCTGGCAGCTGGTCTTCATCTTCAGCTTTGTGATGTAATGAAGGAGTCAGGAGTGACTTTGTTCAAGTTGTTTGCTGTTGCTGGTGGGATGCCAGATCTGATACAGAAACAATAGAGAGGGAATGAACAGGAAAACCCAGTTTGCTGGGAGGAATTCAGTCTATTCAACTAAAGTTAAAAGCCTGGGTTTTTTTCCTCCACTTTCCTGTTAACAGTTATTTAGATGATGGAATAAAATGAAATTGTAGAGTAGTGACTTTGTGGCAGTTTGCTGTTTCTTAACAGAATTAAATATATTGCCCTTTGACCTGTTCTTAACAAAGGATCTGTTGGTGATAAGACAGTTTTTGGAATTAAAGTATTTATTCATATTGTAGAGGATGAAACCAGTCTGCACTCTTTTCATGTCCTCTCAGGAATACTTCACCTACGTTTCTTAGGATCAGGTTGTTGATAGAGGCCTGCAGCTAAAATTCTGTCCTGGTGACTTCAGGGCAGGGGAGATTAAGAACACGCTTTCAGCATGGAATCGATTATAAAGATGCCAACTCTTAGGGACAGTGGTGTGGAGTCTTTGTGTATATGTGTCTATCACAATTCATAAAAAGCAGAGGAGGACTTAATTCTTATTTCCCTACTACCTTTTTGCTTACTCTGTACACTCTTGGTCTTTGCGGTGGCTTGTCCTTGACCTGCCCATGGCTGGTGGGTGTGATTACAAAGCCTTGCTTGTCCTTCCCTGTTCTCCTATATTTTCTGTGAATTTTTCTCCTTTCCCCTTGCCTCATTGGCTTTGATTCTTTTAGTTGCCCTGATTTGTTTAATACTTGTCTGCCTAAATTTTTAGGCTGGTACATCCAATTATAAGGACATGTTTTTAAAAAGGGAGACAGGCTCAAACATCAAAATAAGTTCTTTCTGCTTGTGAAACCTGTACCTCTGATCAACAAACTCTGAATTGGCACTAATGCCCAGAGTTAATTTAAGCTTATGAAAAGTCAGACTCGTCTTCATCACCCACTCAGAACTCATGATGCCTCTTTACTCTCCAGGAGGCTCCAGGGCAACAGATGCTTTTGTGTATCCGAGTTTCTGGAAACAGTGCATCACAAGAACATTGCCAGATCAGGGACCTTTTCCCTCACAGGTTGTGTACGGGCCCCTTTCAGTTCTGTTCTGTTCTTTTGGCTTACATGTTTCAGCTTCTGTAGGAATATGTGAGGAAAAGACAGTGAGAAACAAAAGCCCAAGAGACATTTTAATGACGTGAAGCTGTAAAACAGGTGCTTATTTGGAAACAAATACAGGCTGTGTACTGTGTTCCCTGTAGGGAACACTGCAGAGTACATTGCTGCCTGTGCAACTGGCTGAGCATAGTGCAGCCTTCAATGTTGGGGTTTTTTTTTTTGTTTGGTTCCCCCCCTCCCCCCCTCCCCAGGCTTATGCCCAGCAAAATGTGTTCCATTGATTTGACAAGCTGTGGGATACTTCTGTGAAAGCCGGGTCCAGATCAATAAGGATGTATCCATAAAAGAATTTGAAGTATAGTGGGTGCTGTTGAGTGCTTTTCAGTATCCCGTTGAAGCTGAATATTCAATTTACTTCAATCCCCACCTTCTAAACCAGGTAGCAAAATAAAAGTGATTTCTTTTGCTGTGAATTCTGATGGCATCTTTGTTTCATGTCCTGGCTTTTCTAAATGCAGCAATATTTCTTAATTGTTCCAGTCCTGTAAGTTTGGGTCTAGTTTTGTGGTGAAATGCAACCCTTGTGAATGCTCAAAGAAGCTCAGATTGGTCTCTTTTTTTCTCCTCCAGGAAATGGTTACAGAGTTGTGTTCAGGCCCTTGCATAGCAATGGAAATTATACAACCTGAGCCTCCAAAAGTCTTCAGAGATTTCTGTGGCCCTTCGGACCCTGTAAGTCCTTGCTTGAGTGATAACGAACACTTAAAAAGTTGATGTGCTGTCTGTGTGAATTAAACTATTGTGGTGTGGTGTGGAGGCCACGTGCCTGCTGCCTTCCTTGGAAACAGGCGAGTGTTACCTTATTATGGAAGTCAAACGCTAGTCTGCAAATCCTCCATTTGCAAATCTTCCAGCAACTCCCCTCATCTTACCTAAACTAGATGATAAAGTACTGTGGTGATATTTATGTGAAAGGAAAGCTATCTAGACAAAAATCTTTGAAGATTCATAAATATTCTAACACGAGGCTTCAACGCCCTGGAACAAATAGTTATGGCTTGTGCATGCTGATGTAAATCAAATGTTGGTCCACTTCAGCCGGTGGCATTCTCCTAGAGTGAAACTGTGAGAGGAGATTTGTTTCCTTTGTTTTTTAGAAGTAAGAAAACCAAAAAGGGGTGTAAAAGTTCTCATACCTGTTTGCTGCGTTAATGCTTCTCGCTTTTATCTTTCATCACACGAAGTGACTAATCGGGTACGTGTGATAGCATGTCCAGTTTGGGGACAAACATAAGTGCTGTCTCAAAGTTTGCAGTTTTTTATTACACAGTGAAGACCCCTATACCACACAGGAGCCATGAGATGAAACATCAAGATGGAGGCAACGAGTTTGGGGTTTCTGTGACTTTTTTTAGTTCTTTTTTGATGCTTCAGTTGCAGACAAAAAATGGCAAAATTCACACAGATTAATATTTGAAGGGGAGAACAAGTTGGGATATATTTTTCTTCTGCTCTAGAGTTACCATTCCAGAAAGCACAAGTTTAAAGGCATTATCCAAACTCCTCCCCACCCCGCTTCTATTTGGTAACATTCAAATGTTTCTCTGCTGCTTTAGCATCTTGTAAGCAGAGCGTAACCTGTTTGTCTGGCTTAGTTTTTACTGCGGGATTTGGTATTGGTAGTAAAGTACACAATAAGGTATCTTCAGTTTTGTTTCAAACTCCATCTTTAAGGTTTCTGATCTTTAAAGGTTTCAAAGATGCAGTTGTTTTATTTGGGCCTGTTACATCCTTTTCATGTTTCTGCTTGTTGAATCCCTGATTCGTTAAAATCAGAATATGCTTGCAAACATCACAGCTGCTTTAGGTTATTAAAGACAAGGGTACCTATACAGACAGAATTTCTCTATTTTCCTTTACCACATCACATGAGAAGCTCTGTCATGGCCACATAACGTGTGTGACTGAAGAAACAGTTGATAAGCTGAGGAACTGACCAAGGGATGTATAAACTGATGTCTTCTCTGGGTAGTACAGAGTGACAGCAAAGGAGGGAACTGAATTGCTGTCTCCCAGATCTTTGACTAGTGACCTACCTACGCTGTTTGTGTTTCCCTCTTAATGGTTAACCATGTAACTTGTGAAGTGAAAATGAGTACCTGCCTGCTTCTAGTGGAAACAGATGGCTGTAAGCTTTGGACACTGACTTCACAGCAGCTACACTAATAGGAGGTTTGGAAGACAAGCCGTTGTATTATATATTTCTGTCTGATATTTTCTATAGGGATTGCAAATGAATTGATTCTTAAGACGCTTAAAGCATGTGTACAGTAACTACAGCTACTCTCAAGAGCGATCTTCGCCTGAAATGCGTGTGTCTCTTCAGATAGCATTTGTGGCTTGTCCTTGGGGAAGAAGGCACTAAGGTATCTCAGTGGTCTTTTGTCATTCCCAACTGGAATCATCAGAGAAGCTCAAAACTCAACTTTGTGGTGACAGAATCTGTCTCAAATAGGAGTAGCAGAAACCGTAACATCAGTTTCATTATCTGGCAAGGTTGTGTACAGACCATGAAGATACCATGGACTCAATATTCTAGTGTTTAAATCTAAGTGTTGTGCAAATACTGCACGAGCACTGAGATCCAAATCTCTCTGTAATTTTGTTTACATGTGCTAGATCCTGATGTGTGTACAGCCTGTTTATAAACACAGGTGAAGACCAAGTTTACTACAAAATGTACGGTCGTGGTTTCACCCCAGCTGAGAGCTGAGATCCACGAAGCTGCCTGCTCCTTAAAGGAAAAAGAGCAGGGAAAAGGGAAGGGGGAGGGGAAAGGTAAGGGAAGGGAAAAGGAAGGGGCAAATAACCCCCAAACCAAGAAATAAGAGGCCCGTGGGTTGGGATAAGGATAGTTTACTAAGATAACAGAAAGATACAATGTAACAATACTAACAGGACTTTAGAGCAAAAATATATGAAGCTGTTGATACACAATGCAGTTTCTCACCAAACCACACAACTCAGGCCGTGCCACCCAGAGCCGTCCCAAAACCCGACCGTCCCCCAAGAACCGCGCGTCCCGGAGCCGCCCCAGGCCTTCCTCCCGTCAGCCCCCCGATATCCTGGGCAGGACGTAACTGGCGTGGAATACTCTCTTTGGTCAGTTGGGTCACCTGTCCTGGCTTCGCCCCTCCTTTCTCATGAAATGGCACTGCTCCCATTTTAACTCCCAAACACAGCATTCCATCCGCTGCTACAAGTGAATTTAACTCTATCCTGACCAAAACCGGGACATTATCCACCCCTTATTCCATACCATCTACGTCATGACCAGATCCAACCATTTCTTTTGGGTATAACCAGTTTCTTGTTTCAGACACACATATGTGTGTGTACACATGTATACGCACACATGTACATACAGGTATTATTCCCTTAGTCTATGGACCATTTTTCTGAGTTTGTTGAGTGAATGAACATTTAGTCCATGATGATTTTCAGGCTTCATTCGTCGTAACAGTCTCTCGTGGTGTCAGTATGCGCCACTGGATCGTTGCATGCTGCATCTCGGGCTCTCGACCGATACACCTGACATGGTCCATGTTCATAGTCTGTGAATCAAAGATGTTCATTTTCAAAGGGAAGGAGGAAAAAGTTCTTGGAACACCAGGTCTTGGTCCCGTCATCGTGGCACTCTTCCTTCATTGACTTGTATGACTCCGGCTGTAACTCCATTGGTACAACATACAACAACATACAGCAATAATAGCAATAAGGAATGTACAGAGCAATTATTATAATACAATTTCTACCTTAGTAATTATATTGGCTATTCTCACCTAAAATCAAATCCCTCTGGGGTACACATCGAACTTCTCCATCCTTCTGCATTACCCACCAAGTACAACCAGGTCCTTGAGCAAAAGCAATCCCAGACATGGGTTTACCTTTGCCTGAAGCAGGGATGACCCAAACCGTCTTCCCTAATATACTTTTCATATGCACCACTGGGACTCTGTCTCCTTCTACAGTACGTGGAAATTTTGACTGGGCAGGACCAGCTCGATTGGTGGATCCCCTAGAGTTAACTAACCACGTGGCTTTGGCTAAATGTGTATCCCAATGTTTGAATGTTCCACCACCCATCGCTTTCAGGGTAGTCTTTAAGAGCCCATTATATCGTTCAATTTTCCCAGAGGCTGGTGCATGATAAGGAATGTGGTACACCCACTCAATGCCATGCTCTTTGGCCCAGGTGTCTATGAGAGCGTTTCGGAAATGAGTCCCGTTGTCTGACTCGATTCTTTCTGGGGTGCCGTGTCGCCATAGGACTTGCCTTTCAAGACCCAGGATTGTATTCCGGGCAGTGGCATGGGGTATGGGATACATTTCTAGCCAGCCGGTGGTTGCCTCCGCCATCGTAAGCACGTAACGCTTGCCATGGCGGGTTCGTGGGAGGGTGATGTAATCAACCTGCCAGGCCTCCCCATATTTGTATTTTATCCACCGTCCTCCATACCAAAGGGGCTTCAACCGCTTAGCTTGTTTGATTGCGGCACACGTCTCACATTCATGGATAACTTGTGCAATAGCATCCATGGTTAAGTCCACCCCTTGATCTCGAGCCCATCTATATGTTGCATCTCTCCCTTGATGACCTGAGGAATCATGAGCCCATCGAGCTAGGAATAATTCACCCTTACGTTGCCAGTCTAAATCTACCTGAGCCACTTCAATCCTAGCAGCCTTATCTACCTGATGGTTGTTTTGATGTTCCTCCATGGCCCGACTCTTAGGCACATGGGCATCAACATGACATACCTTTACAACCAGCTTCTCTAACCGGGCAGCAATATCTTTCCACAAGTCAGCAGCCCATATGGGTTTGCCTCTACGCTGCCAATTGTTCTTTTTCCACTGTTGTAACCAACCCCACAGGGCATTGGCTACCATCCATGAATCAGTATAAAGGTAGAGCATTGGCCACTTTTCTCTCTCAGCAATGTCCAGGGCTAACTGGATGGCTTTCACCTCAGCGAACTGGCTTGATTCACCTTTTCCTTCAGTGGCTTCTGCTACTCGTCTTGTAGGACTCCATACAGCAGCTTTCCATCTTTGATGCTTTCCCACAAGGCGACAGGAGCCATCAGTGAAAAGGGCATATTACTTCTCATTCTCTGGCAGTTTGTTGTAAGGTGGGGCTTCTTCAGCCCGTGCTACCTCCTCATCCTCTGGTGACATCCCAAAATCTTTGCCTTCAGGCCAGTCTGTGATCACTTCCACAATTCCTGGGCGATTAGGGTTTCCTATTCGAGCCCGCTGAGTAATTAGTGCAACCCACTTGCTCCACGTAGCATCAGTGGCATGGTGTGTAGAAGGGACCTTCCCTTTGAACATCCAGACCAGCACCAGCAGTCGGGGTGCCAGGAGGAGCTGGGCTTCAGTTCCAATCACTTCTGAAGCGGCTCGAGCCCCTTCATAGGCGGACAGTATTTCCTTTTCTGTTGGAGTATAATTGGCCTCAGATCCTTTGTAGGCCCGACTCCAAACCCCCAGCGGTCGACCTCGAGTCTCCCCTTGTGCTTTCTGCCAGAGACTCCAGGTAGGGCCATTCTCCCCGGCCGCAGTGTAAAGCACATTTTTAACGTCTGTCCCTGTCCGGACAGGCCCAAGGGCCACTGCATGGACTATCTCGCGTTTGATCTGCTCAAAGGCTTGTTGCTGCTCAGGGCCCCATTGGAAATCATTCTTCTTCCGAGTTACGTGGTAAAGTGGGCTCACAATGAGACTGTAGTTTGGGACATGAATTCGCCAAAAACCTGTAACACCTAAGAAAGCTTGTGTTTCCTTTTTGTTGCTTGGTGGAGACATAGCTGCTATTTTATTTATAATGTCCATTGGGATCTGACGACGCCCATCCTGCCATTTTATTCCTAAAAACTGGATTTCTTGTGTAGGCCCCTTGACTTGACTTTGCTTTATAGCAAAACCAGCTTCTAGAAGGATTTGAATTATCCTTTTTCCTTTCTCAAACACTTCCTCTGCTGTATTGCCCCATACAACGATGTCATCAATATACTGCAGGTGCTCTGGGGCTTCACCCTTTTCCAGTGTAGTCTGAATCATTCCATGGCAGATGGTGGGGCTGTGTTTCCACCCCTGGGGCAGACGATTCCACGTGTATTGGATGCCCCTCCAGGTGAAAGCAAACTGTGGCCTGCACTCTGGCGCCAGTGGTATTGAGAAGAAAGCATTTGCAATGTCAATTGTGGCATACCACTTGGCTGCCTTTGACTCCAGTTCATACTGCAGTTCCAGCATGTCCGGTACAGCAGCACTCATACCTGGAGTGACTTCGTTTAGGCCACGATAATCCACTGTCAGCCTCCACCCTCCATCAGACTTCCGCACTGGCCATATGGGACTGTTAAAGGGTGAGCGGGTTCGGCTGATCACTCCTTGACTCTCCAGTTGACGAATCAGCTTATGGATGGGGATCAGGGAATCTCGGTTAGTACGGTATTGTCTTCTGTGCACTGTCGTTGTAGCAATTGGCACTTGCTGTTCTTCGACCTTCAACAACCCCACAACAGAAGGATTGTCAGAGAGTCCAGGCAAGGCACGCAATTGTTCAATTTCTTCTGTCTCCAAAGCAGCTATTCCAAAAGCCCATCGGTACCCTTTTGGGTCTTTAAAATACCCTCTACGAAGATAATCCATACCTAAAATGCACGGAGCTTCTGGGCCAGTCACAATTGGGTGTTTCTCCCAGTCCTTCCCAGTTAAGCTCACTTCAGCCTCTAACACAGTCAATTGTTGGGATCCCCCTGTCACTCCAGAAATGCTGACAGGTTCAGTCCCAACATGATTCGATGGCATTATCGTACACTGGGCACCAGTATCCACCAGAGCCTTGTACTCTTGTGGGTCTGACGTGCCAGGCCATCGGATCCACACAGTCCAATAAACACGGTTATCCCTCTCCTCCACCTGGCTGGAGGCAGGGCACCTCTATTGTTTCTGATTGTATTGGCTGTTCACTGGTGCAGTGTTCTTCCTGGCAGAATCGCGTTGGGCGTTTCTTTTACCTCGCAGCTCATTTACTCGTGCTTGAAGGGCTGAGGTGGGCTGCATACCCCACTTACTCATGTCCTCACCATGGTCACGCAGGTAAAACCACAGCATTTCTCGTGGTGTGTACCTACTGTATCCTCCCTTCTGGGATGATGGACGCTTTCTCCCAGTAGCTGCAACATCACTCCATACGGGTTGGGAGATGGACACATTTTCATCAAGTCGTTTGACCAGTTTCTCTACTGCTGCGATGACAGAGAAAGAAACATTGTCCTGATATCTCTGGAGTCGGCAGGACACCTCAGATACGGTTGGTGGATATGCATCATTCCAGTGCATTGTTGCCAATGAATTGGTGTGCCCTGCTGGTGCACTTCGTACAACCTTACGCCACATAGCTGGAGTGCACAGGACGTCATCAGGATCAGAGGGAAGCTGTGGGTTGTCCAGATCATAATAAATTACCTCCCGCACAGCTAATTCTCTCAGGTGCTGGATAACTGCCTCAATGTTGTTACACTTGAGTGATTGACATGTAATGTATTCCTTTATGGGATACCTCTCCCTCACACTTGACAGTAGTCGCCTCCAGAGGCTGAGGATTTCAGGCTTTTCCCCAATTGCCCTATCAATGCCTCCTTCTCTAGCTAGGGATCCCAACTGCTTGGCCTCCCTGCCATCTAATTCCAGACTACTGGCCCCGTGATCCCAGCATCGGAGCAGCCAAGTGATGATGTGCTCACCTGGGCGGCGGCTGAAATCTTTTCGAATCTCACGCAGCTCACTCAGGGACAGGGATCGTGTGACAACAACCTCATCCTGAGATGGTTGAGATGGCTTTGCCTTATCCCGAGATGGTTGAGATGGCCCTGCCTTATCCCGAGATGGTTGAGATGGCCCTGCCTTATCCTGAGATGGTTGGGATGGCCCTGCCTTATCCCGAGATGGTTGAGATGGCCCTGCCTTATCCCGAGATGGTTGAGATGGCCCTGCCTTATCCCGAGATGGTTGGGATGGCCCTGCCTTATCCTGAGATGGTTGAGATGGCCCTGCCTTATCCTGAGATGGTTGGGATGGCCCTGCCTTATCCTGAGATGGTTGAGATGGCCCTGCCTTATCCCGAGATGGTTGAGATGGCCCTGCCTTATCCCGAGATGGTTGAGATGGCCCTGCCTTATCCCGAGATGGTTGAGATGGCCCTGCCTTATCCCGAGATGGTTGAGATGGCCCTGCCTTATCCCGAGATGGTTGAGATGGCCCTGCCTTATCCTGAGATGGTTGAGATGGCCCTGCCTTATCCTGAGATGGTTGGGATGGCCCTGCCTTATCCCGAGATGGTTGAGATGGCCCTGCCTTATCCCGAGATGGTTGAGATGGCCCTGCCTTATCCTGAGATGGTTGGGATGGCCCTGCCTTATCCCGAGATGGTTGGGATGGCCCTGCCTTATCCTGAGATGGTTGGGATGGCCCTGCCTTATCCTGAGATGGTTGGGATGGCCCTGCTTCATCCTGACATTCATCAGATGACCCCACTTCATCCTGACATTCATCAGATGACTCCGCTTCATCCTGACATTCATCAGATGGCCCCGCAGAACACTCTTGAGTAGTATTCATAAACCTTTGCTTAATATTTAACAAAAGCTGAACCATGTGCACCAAACATAACAATAGCAAAATGCTAGTTTGAATATCCCAGGGATATTGGAAATTTGCAAAAACTGTTACCAGAGCTGTTGTATTGAGCCCAAAGGAAGAGAAAGCAGCGTAGATATTTCTTTCTGTACTCCCACCATACCAGCTGCCGTTATTAACTCCTCCCTGTCCGAAGAATGGACAGTGCAGCAAAATCTCATACAGATACCAGCACACGTTCACGACCATCGATATCACTGCATCATAGACTGTTGTCATAAAGTACACCAGAAGGAGGTACGGGAACGAAAGCAGGAGCCGCAGCCCCAGGATGTTAAAGGATCCTGCTAGGATTGCATACAACAGACGGTGCTTTTGCTGCCACAGCTGTGAGCACAGCCTTTTGAACAAATACCAGAGCATCGTGACCAGAGACTGCTTAAACCAAAGTGCTTATCAGAACTTTGTCTTAATTACAATCGGGTCAGGGTCAGATCTACCGTTATCCCAACCTTTCGGGCCCCACGTTGGGCGCCAAAAAGACTGTCGTGTTTCACCCCGGCTGAGAGCCGGGATCCACGCAGCTGCCTGCTCCTTAAAGGAAAAAGAGCAGGGAAAAGGGAAGGAGGGGGGGGGGGAGAAGGGAAGGGAAGGGAAAAGGAAGGGGCAAATAACCCCAAAACCAAGAAATAAGAGGCCCGTGGGTTGGGATAAGGATAGTTTACTAAGATAACAGAAAGATACAATGTAACAATACTAACAGGACTTTAGAGCAAAAATATATGAAGCTGTTGATACACAATGCAGTTTCTCACCAAACCACAACTCAGGCCGTGCCACCCAGAGCCGTCCCAGAACCCGACCGTCCCCCAAGAACCGCGTGTCCCGGAGCCGCCCCAGGCCTTCCTCCCGTCAGCCCCCGAATGTCCTGGGCAGGACGTAACTGGCGTGGAATACTCTCTTTGGTCAGTTGGGCCACCTGTCCTGGCTTCGCCCCTCCTTTCTCATGAAGAGCTGAGAAAGTCCTTGACTGTCTGACAGCAATTAAAAACGTCAGGGTGTTATCAGCACTACTCCCATCTTACTCTCAAACACAGCATTCATCCGCTGTTACAAATGAATTTAACTCCATCCTGACCGAAACCAGGACAATGTACCCAGTTGGGTCACTTTGGCTCCTGCTAAATAGTGCCCTATTTGGCAAGCAGCACCACTGAAATCGCTGTTAACTCTCAAAGCAAGGTGCTGTTGGAAGTGAGTAAAGGTGTTGGAATGGGCTTACATAAAGAATCTCTCCCAATCACATGTTTTTAACTACATCTTAGGTACATAGCAAATGTAACTTTGTGACAAGTCGGGTGTCTAAACTGGGTATGAATGTTAACAGCCCTTTTGGTCTGTTCCTGGTTCTTCAGGAAAACAGTACGCTTCAATAAAAGGCATCGAAAAAGTGGTGACACAGTTTTCCTAAATCCAAGTGATATGTCATTTGGAAATAGGTCTGGTTTTGTCAAAGCCCTCGATGTTTAGGGCTGAAGGAGCAGTTAGAGTTGTTCCATTTTGAAGATTATATTTTAGTAAGCTGGCATTTTATACCAAGTGTATGGTGCTAAAAATGAAATGGAACTTTGTACTGTTTTCTATAAATGGGTAATATTTTGTTAGCCCTGCAGGCCAGTAAAAGTCTCTGCCAAAAATATGGTTTGTTATAAACCAGCTTATGAATACTTTATTAAAACCTCTCGTGTCACAGCAGGGAAGAGGAGTTACCAGAAAGCCGTTTTGAACCTCTTTGTAGTAGCATATGAGGGGCCTATCACATCTGGAAAGCTGGCAATGGGGTAAAGATACTTGTCTGTACAGAGCTGTCCTGGAGATGCTCATTCTCAAACCTCTCCTGGCCTCATTGAAGGGCTCAGTGCCAGAGTGTGGATGGTGTCTGCACTGGGAGAGATGCTTTCCTGCAGGTCTTGCTGCTGCTTGTGTTCTTGTACACCCACTTTCTTCGTGAGTGGACAGCTGGGTCACTGCACTCTTGGTGAACTGTCAGCACCTTTAATTAGACTTGTCTTAAGCTCCTGGAGTGCAGCAGGATATTTTTTGGCAATTGGTGGCTTCATCTGAGGCCTTTCTGTAATCTTTCAAATCAGACGTGATGCTTGGGGTTTTTTTGTCTTCTGATTGCACCCTCTGGCTTCGCTGTTCCTCCCTCTGAGCCAGCTCCCAGGCTACTCATGTGACTTGCTCTCGCTCTGCACCTCATTCTGTCTGTCCTGGAATGCCTCTGTAGCTAATGTGTAGGGTTTAGAAAGGGAAAGTTCTCTCCAGATCTGCTATAACAAACAGGTATTTACCTTGACATACTGTTGCAGCGCCTCTTGTAAAAGGCCAGCAGGCCATTCTGATGTCCATCTTGAAAATACTTTCTTTACAAAGTTAAATAAGAGCTGTGTAAAAAATCTCTCTGAATTCCACACAAAACTGTGGCTTTTCAAGGAGGGGAAGCGCTCACAGCCTCTGCTGTGCACTCAAAGCTGAGAGGTTTGAGATCTTGAGATCCTGTGAGCAGCTGAGCACTTGTATTGGAATATTTAAATTTCACTTAGGAATGGTATTTCTGAAATTACTTTTGAGTCCCACCTGATTATCTGTGGTGTGTCTGTATCATTTAAACCCTCTTTCAAAATACAGTATCAAATCTTGTTATGCAGGTTGCTAAATTGTAGGGAGGGGAGGGGGGTGTACTGGGTGCTATTTCACTCTGTTTCTACTGGTGCAGTTCTGACATCAAGAGAAAAAAGCCCAACACCTATGGCAAAGAGAAAACTGCTCTCCAAAGCTAAAGTTAAGAAGTTAATTAAATCAGGGCAATACAGAACACAAACCTTTTGAACTTTCAATACACATGATCGCTTAGAAATAGAGTGTTGCAAACTGCAACCAAAGTTCATCAAGAAAAGCTGTGCTTCTTCATTGTGAAGAAATGAAAGTGCTTGAAGGGGTAGGGGTGAGGGTGAAAGCAACACAGTGCCAGCTATCAAGAAAGCTGCTTTGCTTAGGTGTGGTAAAATAAAAAAAAACCCACACAAACTGTTGTGCATTGATTTGACATTGTTTCACATGGACCAGGAAGCAAAGGCTATCCTGGAAAACCTTCATTTCAGAATAGGGGTTGATGGTCAGGGAATCCCATCTCCGCTTGAGCTTGCTGGCAGTGATGTTTTATTTGATTGGTGTTTGTGTATTTTTGGCCTCTGGAATGCTTGGAGGCATCTTGTTGTTCATTAGGTCTGAATCTACAGCTCCAGTTTTCACATTGTCTTCATGCATCTTCTGTGTTGAAATAGCTGCTGGCAACATCATGTCACGGCATTGTTGGGGGGATAGCTTAGTATTTGTAAGACATTTCTACCTGATTGTAAAATGATGTAGAAATTTGATCTATTGCTTTTATTTTTGTGTTTTTACCTTTCTTTTGAACTTTATTCATACACAAATGAAAAGGTTGGCTATAACATGTGATTCCAGGAGTCCAGCTTACATGTTCCTGGCTGATTGTATAACTTTTAGTAGTCTTAAGAGCTTTTCTCTAGGATTGGCAGTACACTAAAAGTGACTCAAGTACCTTCTGCTGTGAGATATTATTAAAGTGATGGGACGTGCTGCAATATTTCTGCATCCAGTGGGCTGAAAAGGAATTTTTGTATACTTGCTTTAGATCCTAACCTGCATTCTTTTCACATGGAGGGGTTGCAATTGTAAGGGTAGCAGCGTGTTAAAGTCTTTGGTACTTTTGGATACACACCAAAGAGCTAAAAGGGAGATTAGATGGTTTAAAACAAAGCGGTGAACTGGAAGAGCTGGAGTCTGCTTTAGCTCCATTCCTGACCGTGTGACCTTGGACAGAGAGTTCAATATGTTTCTGCCTCAGTTATCACATCAGTTAAATAGGGATAACGCTGTGAGCCAAAGAGCACTGTTGCTGTAAGATTTTTGTTTGTATAGACTTCTTGTGAATCTCTGGCACTGAAAATTACCTACATGTGGGGCCAAAAGTGTTAATTCCTAGAACTACGTTAGCAGCATGATACTTCCAGATTGCATCACATAAAAAGTAGTTTGGTGGAAGATATAAAAAAATGTAGAAACCTTTTGAGCTCCCAGGTATTCATTTTCTGGTAATACTTTCATGGCTGTTTTAACATGGATTCTCCCTGTAGCCTGGTCAGAGTGTTGACAGCAAGCACGTAATGTGTTTCAAGAGTAATAAAACTGGTGAATGTAATTCTTTGATGAAGAAGATTTTCATACCATTGATTATCTGCTCAGATAGCCCGAGTCATGTAGCAATGATAAAAATTTTCATTCAGCGCCAGAGCATCATCAGCTACAGTAGCAAACAGATGGATCGATACCAGTTAGAATATCCTGCTGTTTGAGCCTGCAATGGGAAAGACATGATTCAATTGCTTCGATGTTATTTAGGGTCAGTCATCTGACTCTGTCCTTTCAGTTTTTAATTTCCACATCAGCCTCTGCAGGTCTGATGACAAAGTGTTCCAGACAGTCCTAATGCCTCATAGTTGAGGCACATGGTAATTTTTGACTGAGTGTTTGCAGGGGGAGATGCTTCCCTCTTGTGCAGCCCCCTTTTGCTGAGATGCTGCTGCTGGTTCATAAAGCCCAAAGTTTCAGAGGGTTCAGGGCTTCTCCTGCTTTGTTCTTTCTGTGTCACCCAGTGGTGCACAGACAGGGGGCTTGTTAAAACCGGGTTTGAAAGAAAGGAGATGTTAAAGCAGCTGTAATGGGACTGTAAAAGTGAGTTGCCATCACCACTTTAGGCTGCCAGCATGTTGATGTAAGGTTTGAAATTTACCTCCAAAAGTGTTACAGCTTCTCCTCAGAGACAGGCCTGTGTCACTGCCAGGCACCGCAGCTGTGCCGCTGAGTTGCTTTCCCTGGTTTAAAACTGATGGAATCTGCTCTGGCTGCAGCAGAAACAGGATGGGTAGGTAATTGTCCTATTTGTTCTTCCCATCAAAGCTGTGTGTACCCCTGGGAGCAGCTGAGAGTCAAGCAATTAATTTTTACAGGCATGAATTCAATGTTCATAGTAAGTTCTCTTGATGTGTTCCTCTTGTTTCTGTACAGACATTGCAGAGCTCGGCCAGACCCTGGCATCCTTCCCCTGCCAGCCCATTTGCTTTAATTGTGTGTGTGTGTGCACTTTGTAGTGGCATGTACGTGTGATCTGGTTGCAATTTTGAGGTGATCTGCTTGGAGCTCTGTTTCTTGCATATGGTTTTCTCCAAGCCACCCTTTGCAGGGAAGCCCTTTGATGGGAAGAGGGACTTCAGCCTCGTGAAAATATATCTTTAAGGGGAGATTAGAGCAAAAATCAGAGCACTAGTAGTAGTGGAGGAGCCTTTTACTTGCAAGTCGTTTGCTTTAAATGTGATTTCTTACAGCCTGAAGGTTGCTGTCACATGATGGCTGTCGAGTGTCATGTGGAACCAGAGCTTGTAGGCTCACTTTGATTCTTGATGGGTAGGTGCATATGTGTTGAAAACCCTTGTTATTAGTGGTAACTGGCAGTCTCTGTCAGGACCCTTAATGCTGGCAGAGCCCTCAAGACCAAACTGTACTTTAAATCCCATGTGATTGAGGCATGTTGGCGAGGTTACAGTTCAGAAAAAACCCTTTTGTCAGCCTCCCCTTGTCTGAGGCTCCAGAGCTACCAGACATGAACATGAAAGCAGTGCTACATTTTCTGCCTACGTAAGTCCTGGACTTGAATTCAGTGGCCACAAATTACAGCCATTTGGCTAAGTGGATAAGAAAAGATGCTACATTGTCTGATACTGAGCCCACTACTACCACAGTGACACTGGAGAAGTCTGCTGCCTTTAACCTCTGTAAAGAAGGTGCTGGGGATCTCTGGGAGAGTACTGAAACTGGCATACATTTCTCTCTTGTTTCCAGTTGCTGCAATACTCTCTTTTATCCCAGTTAGCTACAGAGGCCCTCTAGCCTACACAGGGCTTTTTTGTAGCTTCCTCTGCTACCTGTTACTGTGATATTTTATTATCCCCTGATGATGAGGCACCTTCTTAACTGCAATTTGTGGACATTTTCAGAAAGTTATCAACACTTTGTCAAAAATGCTGTATACCCTCCTGGAAAGAAGCCTTAGGGCTCCCATCTGTGTCCTGTCTTTCCCTTATGTCAGGCTGTGTTTTGCTTTGACCTGGTTCTTCCTGGGCTCTTCATGTCCCTGCTTCCAGGCTGGAATAGCTTGTCCTGTTTCAGCAAAAGAAGAGAAGCTGAATGTGAGCCCAGAAACCGAAGGAAAACAGGGATATGTGATGAGGTATTAACAGCACTGGTTACTGATCTTCCTTGATGTTCTGTGCAGCCACAGAGACCTCCTAGCTACTTCCCAGAATGGATAACATGATAGGGTGTCCTGGAGCTAGGTTTTTAGCCCTCTCCCTACAAAATGTCATAGGTCTTAGCCGTATTTATAGGGGTTTAAGCCACACTTGGCTTTACTTTTTAAGAAAACTCCATTTCTTGGTCACTGTTCCTCTCATGAAGACACTCAGCATAATCTGCAATCACAAAGATTGGTTGTGTCTATAGGTAGGTGTGAAAGAAGCCTGAAAGACTGCCTTAGGGATGATAAAGGCTCCCGTTGCACTCAAGACTGCATGCATCCCAAAGTAGTAGGTGGATGCTATTAAAAAAAAGTGGTATTTTAAGCATCCTTGATGAACACAAGATTCTTATAAATGCTGTGAGTTACATAAATTCATCTCTTCAGCCTTGAGGAGGTTTTTCAGATCGCACGGGGTTTTGGTGCTGACTGTCCACCTGCACGTCTTGTTTTGCAGAATGAATGCTTCCACGTCCTCTTGGTGTTGTATCTTCCTCGTTAGGCTCTCTCCAAGCTCTGGACATATGCCATGCTTTGGAGAGTGGTGCTATAGATTTAGTATCTCATATAGATGGATCATATTTTATTTAAAAGGTGACCACAGAACGTTTGGAAAGTGCTTGCTTGCCTAGTTTCTTTTAGCATTTGCTTGGCTTGGTTTTTAAATACTGCTAGCTAATAGATTTCCAAGTACCGTATCTTTACTGTAACTCTGCTTACGTATCAGACATGGATTCAGGAGAAGAGGTTTGTTTGGCATTACCCTAGAAAAAGAGGGTAGGCTTCCAAGAAGTCAGGTGATCCTGTGATACCAGCCTGATATAGACAAAGACACTGTGTAACTTTACATTGCTAGGCAGATCAAAGGAAAGCCGCAGGGTTCTCCTCCAGGGCTTGTTTCTCTCAGCTACACTAGAGTAAAACACAATTTACCTTGCCTGTAGAGGAGTTTAACACTTATTAAAAGTAGGAATATTCGTCTCTCCTGTGAAAATACAGTCTTTATCAGTAAGACACAGAGCTGGCCATCAGAATTCCTAGGTTGTGGTCTCCTGTGGTCATAGGAGGTCTACCTTCCTTTCCCTTTTTGCTTGTTGGAATTGTTTCCCCCTCTCCTTTTCTCCTGTGCTTGTTCTGTGATGTTTCTGCTGGAGCTGCTGAGTTTTCAGAGAATAGATTCATTAATATATTCAGTCCATAAAGGCAGAAGGTAAGAGCCTTTTTGAGAACACAGTGGTTCTGGGTTAATTTCAGCCTATGTGGTTGTTTTCTTTGCTTCCCTGGAGTTCTGTTTGGTTACAGCAGACAGCAAATAAGTCTTTTACACTGGACAGGATGTTTCTGAATATATAAAAGCTAATCCCAAAAAAAGAAGCATTCAATGAAAAACAAATTCTCTGTAACCTCAGCCCTCCCTTGGAAAAAGGGAGCAGGTTTGCCAAAGATACGGGAAGTGCTGAGGTCACTCTGGGGAAGAAAATGATACTGTTGCTGCACTAAACAACTTTTTTCTCCTTCTCCAGTTTCTTAGCATCCTGGTCACAGTGACCTTGAGTGTTTGCAGAATCTTTGATTTTAATAGATTAGGAGCATTTGCTTACATATCTGACTCAGGTTTTTGTTGACTATAGATAGCCTTGTCCTTCACTTGAATTATTCCCGACTTCTGCTCAGAACACAGGAGCTTTGTAATACTGCTGCATATACTTCAAGTTATGAAGTAATATGAATGATATCTCCAGTCAAAAAAATTAAGAAAATAATAAACCAAGGTAGGGCATGATAGAATGGGCTGGAAGGGATTTTTCTGGAGCTCTGTAGAATTCAGCTAGCAAGAGTCAGCACACAAAGATGCTTGTTGAAAATGTGCAGTAGAGGAAGTCATAAACGTGTAGAAAAAGAAGTGCAGAGGAGCACTTTTCCATATAACCATGGTGATGTTGTGGTCTTGAGTATCCTAAAGTTGGCTGTATCTGTCCCAAAAGGTTTCCAGTCTTTCAGTTGGCAGTTTGAGAAGTCAGGGAGTTTCTTTTCTTTATTTAAGGTTCCTTGGAATAAACATATGAAGGGGATTATCAGACTCTTATCCTGGAGGACTACATGTTCAGACTGCTTGGTTAAAAAATTGGTCACAGTACTAATAACAATCAAGCAGAAAAGGACCCACAGATCACAGCATATCTTATGTACTCTTGATGATAAATCGTATGCTGAAGAGCTTGATCTGAGGGGAACTGATCACTACTGGAAGGAGATCTATGAGTTTCTCAAGTGGGTTTCCCCTGAGAGGAATTATTTTGGTTTTTTAGGTGGAAAAGGTGGTATCCTTGTACTGTACAGTGCACTGGGGCGTGTAGGGACTGAAATCCCCCAGTTGCTTTGCATGCTGTACGTGCTGTGACCAGAGTATATCTGCAGTTATTTTCTTCTTGAGCTACATTATGGAAGGCTTCAAAATGGGTGTAAACAAATACTACAGCCTAAGTCTTCCCTTCTGTAACAAAAAGAAGCAGGCAGTCTGGATTTGCATTTCTGATTTTGATGGATATCATTATTATTGTTGTTGTTATTATTGTTCCTCTCTGCAGTTACTGACAGCCATGAGAACAGCTGCAGTAACAGCTTTCATTCTGTATCACTGGTCTCATTTTCTGTGGACACGATTAAAAACTGGCTAAAAAAAGATTAATTCAGATGCTGAGAACCTGCTGAATAACTTGGGGTGCTGCTTGCTGGTCTGTTTGGCTTAGGCTGGCATTCACTTTTCTACTGCAGGGTCACCTGAGCAGAATTTTTAGCAGCTTCTCTCACTTACAGTATGATAGACTGCATCTGACGTGCACATGGGACTTCTCATGGATACTTCTGCTAAGCAGCTTTCCCTTTCTCTGTGTTCTTTGACTTCCCAGATCAAGGGACTAGAACGAGGTCAAGGTGGAAGATGGGTGAGCAGCAGTTCCCATGGCAGCTCTCAAATTCCCCTAGGTGACCTGGCTTGGCCCCAGTTTTGTAGACTGGGGCTTATGATCAGAGCACTACACAGGAATTAAAGCAACATTAAATCAGGGAGAGAGAATACTGGAGGAACTGGTCTGGGATTCAGAAGATCTGTGCTAAGGGCTAGACATTGAATTTATTATTTTTGTGAAATGTGTATTTATTTGTGTCCCTGAGAAATTGCTATCTCCCTGTCTTGGTTTCCCACTCCCAGAAATGGGGTCCATTCTGCTCCTATTTTATGTTCTCTGTGTCTCTTCATGTAAGTTTTCCAGGCCAGGAACTGTCTGTGAGTACGTATAGGAACACTGACTAGTACAGATAGTCCTGAACACAGCAGGGGCTTTAAAAACACAGTTTTAACACAATTAATGAGTGATTCTTTCCATCAGAACTGGGCTGTTCACAACTGCGTGGGAAGAGATGGCAGCACTGCTGCCTCCAAGGAGGAGCTGGCTGTTGGAGAGGCTTGAGGGCACAGGGTGGAAGGGGAAGCTCTCTCCCGTGCTAAGCCCCCAGTGAGAAGGATCCCTGGAGTTTGCAGCAGAGTTGTGAGTTTTGTCTTTCAGTTCCACTGTGTCTTCAGTTGAAGTAGATGGTCTGAAGTTGGTTCAGCTAGGCAAGTCTCGGTAGAATTCTCAGGCAGGGTTTTTTTTTTCTGCTTTGCAAAGTGTAAAAGCTCAGATATCTGGAGTGCTTTTGCAAATGCAAAAATTCAGCCTTGAAAATTCCAGAGGAAAGGATAATTTATCATTTTTCTTGTTCTTACCGGGAATCAGCCAAGATATCTGCAGGCTAAAAATAATGTCTTGCAACTTCGTAGTGACTTTCACTGGAGATTCTCCAAATATTTTTCTAACATGAATTAATGAAATCCTAAAATACCCCTTGCAGCCTAGTATTTTTGTTTAATCCATGCTTTATAGGTGAGTTAATAAATGGATGAAATTCTGGCAAATTCTGGCCCTAGGAAAGCATTGGTAGGACTAATCTTTAATTTTTAAAGATTAAAGCAACTAATAATCAAATTATATGGTGTTTTCTGATGCCTTGTGTGGTTAGCTGCTTTTCAGTTCCTAAATGCACCTTTTCCCAGCTTGTCGGGTGATGTAAATATCCCTTATTGGACCGAGATAACACAGCAAGATAGCGAGATATTTTACCTTTAATCCTATTTCGGGACCACCTTACACCTGGTGTGTCAGTTCTGGTATGTTGGTTGTCCTCAAGGCTTCACCATCCAGCCGAGTTCACACTTAACTGGAGAGCACGGCTGCCAGCTCTTACTGAAGGTCAGCCCACGGGCGACGGCAGGGAGGCACGCAAGCAGGAGGGTAACTACCTTTCTGAGCAGGGCAGTTATCATTAGAATTGCTGAAGCATCAACCAGAGACATGGGGACCAGTGAAATTGCTGTTTTGGGCTGGCAAATGTGCCATGTTTGCTGCCCACAGCAGAGAGCCTGTGGAGAGCTGGTGCTGCTGCACCTTTGGGCTGCCAGAGAGGAGGAGTGGTAGGGAATGTGGGGGAGTGAAGCAGAGGGAAAATCAAAGTGCTTCAGGGGACACAGGGTGGGAAAGAGACAGTGTAACAACTTCTTCAGACTTGTGAGTTTCTGAAAAACTGCCAGGAGTGGAGTATGGAAGATAATTTTAGTTCTGTTAACAAAACTTCCAAAAGATATACAAGGCTTCAGACTGGTAGTTCAGAGGTAGGGCGACTTTGAATAAACAGAAAAGCAGATGGAATTTTTTCCCTTTTTTTTTTTTTTTTTTTTACTCACACCAGAGTAACGAACTGTGGTTTGATTGCTTTGCAGCTTTTGTTGCAAAGCTATTTGATTTGGAAGGAAGTGAGTCTCGGATGCAGTTTTAAAGACAGCAATTGAATTTTAATTTTGGCTGCTTTTCCCAAATCATTTAATTTGTTGAGCCAACCTTTATGGCCATACTGTTTCCAGTATGTAACTATATGCACGCAAACCTGGCTCAGTTAAATATAGATAAACTTGTCAGGATGGCCAGGAAGTGAATGGAGGTGTAAATATTTTACCATTTGTCAGGAGATGGCCTGAATGTTTAGGTCAAATGTGTAGTGCTCAGGGCATGGAAGATGAGGCTAAATATTGTAAAGACATTCAATGCAACCTTTCCAGGTTCTTGAGAACCTGTGTACCAGGATTTTTTGTGATAAAGACTATAAGATGAGGGGTGTTTAGTGTGTGTGTGTGTGTTTGGAGGGGGATGTTTTGGTTTGATTATTTTTTGTGATATATGGAAAGTACAAAAGGCTGTGATAACACTGAAAGTGTGCGTAAGGCCATTGATACTGACTCCATATTTGTCCATGACGTCACTGCAGCTTGCCTGGAACACGAAGAAAGAAGAAAATACGTCACTCTGTCAATAAGAGACTTCTGGATTGGTTTGTGAAACATAGGCTGAAGGAAACCTATTGCATTCTCTTGACACTGGTTTTGTATTTATAAGCTTTCTGAAATACTTTCAATCAGTAGACCCAAGGTTTCAGAGCAAAATGTGTTCTTCCCCAGTTAAAGACTCCACAGTGCCAACAGCAGCCTCATACGTAGATATTTTTTGTCTGTAATGCAGGCAGAAGGCTTGGCACCTCATTTAGTGAGGATTAAATGGACCTCGGATTTTTGCAGGAGTAGAAAATTGTTGTGTTCTGCAGCAGCTGATGGGGAGTGCAAGGTGGCTCATCACATGAAACTGGGGAACAGAAACCAGGTCAGAATTGAGGTAACTAGAGAGGAAGCTCACACATCACAATTGGTTTGCTAAAGATTGAAAGGTGTTTGGGCTGCAAAGAGAACATTCAAAGCAAAGTGAGACAAGCTAACCCTTGTGATCCCAGTTTCATGTTGATGGTTAAGCCTTTGGGTGGGAACAGTGAAGGGTGATCAGCTGAGGTTGTTCCCACAGTAACAATAATGCTAAGGTGTTTCTTAGCTTGACTAAGCATTTCAGGAGATGTGTGTCTTCTGCAGGTATTCTGCAGGACAGATTGTGCTGCTCTTACAATTTTACCTCACTGATGGCTTCTGTAGGATTGAGTATTTTGTGCAGCTCCTTGCTGCAACCAGCAGTGTGTGGCATGAGTGGTGCTAAAATGCCCTGGAAATAAAAGCCAACTGCAGAGCTGTGATGATGGGAAGAGAAAAGAGGCACTTATCCTACCTACATTATATAGCTGTGCCACTGCAAGAGTCTTCTCGTTTTTCCTGAAAGGGCTTATCATCCCTCTGCTCACCAGGGAGGAAGCCTGGGTGCCTCACACAGAGGAGGCAGTCAGCTCTCTGATGGCTAAAGTTCAGCCAGAGAAATTCCACAGCGAGTGCTGCAATTTACATTATTTTGTTTGTTCACAGCTAATGTGTGTTCTGTTCGCTTGAGGAGGGCGTAGCTGGTCTTTAAAAGGAGAAAGGCACTGGCTTGTTTGCCTGAGGCTGGCTACTGCCTTCTGAATCAGTTGGCACCCTCAAGGGGAAACAGGGACCATCTCTTTTGTGACAGCAGGGGAGCATGGAGAGCCGCAGAAGGAAAAGGTGTCGTGAATCCAGGGTGGAGAAGGCGAGACCAAGTCAACATAGAGCCTTCAGAAACAGCCATGAGTGATGAATGATGAATGCCAGGAAGAGCAAAGAGCAGTCAGGGCTCAGGTAGAGAAGGAAAACAAGGTGTTGGGATTAGAGGGGACTGTACAGAGCTTGTTGCAGCCCAAGAAGTCCTCTGAATGCCGGTGGCCTGAAATCACACCTGAAAGAATGAACCTGCCCTGGGATCACATTGTGGGTGGGAGAAGGTTTGATCACAAACTCACTTATTTTTATTCTGCTCCACTCAAGAGGACCAGTAATGAAATTTCAAGGTTCCCTTGTTCTAGTTCACATTCAAGTAGAGCAAAGTTTCAGGCTGTAAGAGTTCCCTTGTGTGCTTTTGGTCCATTGAGAGTTTGTGCAGTTTCCTGATGAGGTGGGAGGGGATGGTTGCTGCACAGTCAGGGGTTGCCTCTTTCTCTTTTCCTTGACTCCCATTTAAACAACAACAAAGCGTGCAGAAATGTTTAACAGCAGTGGCCTTTTGCCTCTTCTAGGTACCTGATTAAGTATTCATGGCAGATGCTTTAAAAAAAAACCCTGGCCAAATTCTCTTGAAATGTGCAGTTTTGGCTGGAATGCGTTACTGTTCTCCATCCAGTCCATGTAAAAACAGGCATTTGAAGGAAAAGCAGTTAATGAGCTTTGCTTGTATGTTTGTGACTTTTCAGTCTGATTTGGACATACTGCTGGCATTGGTGACGCTTTTCTCCTGTTGCTTGTAATGAAGTAAAAAGGTGTTAGAATGTGCTAAGTACTTCATACAGGCAGAGTTGCACTGGGCACAGCTGTATGATAAAAAAGTGAGCTATATCTGTATCTTGTGTAGGACAGGGATCTTCAAAGGGCTAGCTGTAGATCAAAGCCCAGCTTGTAAGGTGTGATCAAACAGCCTGCTGAATAAGACCAAAGAAAATCATGCTGACAGCATATTCTTCATGTGAGGTTTGAGATCCTGACAATTCCATTTATACAAGCACATGAAGTTCCAGCACGCACATGTTACTCTCCTCTCGTGTGCATGGTAGATCTGTAGCTGCTGTTAACCTCCTCCATCGTTCCACTCTCAACTCCTCTCACAGTTTTTGAAAACCTATACACAAAATACATACCCTGGAAACTAGCCTCAGCAGAAATCTTAGGGAAAAAAGGTTTAAAAGAGGATGGAAGAGTATGGAGGAACCAATCCAAACCCCAATATTATATTTGTATCTTCCTTTTGTTGCAGATGAGGACCTATGAATAAAATGCTCCACAAGCTTCCTCTTGTAGAGCAGAAGTGTCTGTTAATATGAGGAGTAAGTTCTGTGAGGAGGCTTCTTCACCTGTATATGATCCATAGAGCTCTTTGTATCTCCATCATTTACAGAGGCCCTGTCCCCTGCTTTACCTCTCATCCTGTTTGTTAACCGATGGCAAGGAAGGCTTATTAGTCAGGTGCTACAGTGTAAAGTGCTGAAGGACCTACCCTTGTGTACTTCTGATCTGATGCCATCCCAGGCAGAACAGAGCAAGTCCCTTTTTGTGCAAGGTGACTGATGAGTTTCAGCAGGGCAGGAGGACGTGTAGCAACCTGCGCTGGAAAAATTGAAGGAAGGAAGGAAATTGTGTGCTGTGACAATAGGAGCTTTTGCCAGTGCTGGTCAGAGAGTCAGTCTGACAGAAGAAATATGAGGTCTTCAGTTGTGAAGTAGAGAGCTAAGGACAAATGATCAGCCAGGAGGTCCCAGCTGCTTTTGAAAAAAAGAAAATGAAAAAAAAAAAAAAGTGGGTTTGGTGAGGAAGGGGAAACTTGTCAGAGTTTTGTAAGCAGCATTTTTGGACCTGTGAGATGATAGAACAGTTTGAGCAAGAGTTTGTATAGGAAGCAGAATATGAAATACCAAGCTTTAGCTTGTTAGATCTGAGCTGTTTCTTGCTAAAACATTTCCAAAGGCTTTATATCCACAATAATACTTTTTTTTTTTCTAATATGCCCAAGTTTACCTTAAAAGAATTGAAAGCCTAGTGCTGTTGCTGGCTTCCTGACAGCTAGTTGTTACTGGAATCAAGAGTTGTTTAAAGGAAGGCCTGACCTTATGGCAGCCTTCCAGAACCTGAAGGAGGCTACAGGAAAGCTGGGGAGAGGCAATTTGCAAAGGATGTAGTGAAAGGACAAGGGGTAACAGGTTTAAATTAAAGGAAGGTAGATTTATATGAGATATTAGGAAAAAAAATCATCTCTGAGGGTGGTAAGGCCCTGGCACAGGCTGCCCCATCCCTGGAAGTGTTGAAGGCCAGGTTGGATGGGGCTTTCATCTGTCAGGCAGGGGAGCTGGAACTAGATGATCTTTGAGGTCGCTTCCAACCCAAACCATTCCATAATTTCATGCATTTATGGTTAGTGTCACATAGCTATAGTTAACTGGCATGAGACTTTTGTTTCTCTAGCAGACATTCTTATTTGTAAGCCTTTAATGAGAACCGCACAGAACACGTTTTTTGTGGGTTTTTTTTTTTCTCCTTGGGACCTTTTTTTTTTTTTAAAGTGAAACTCTTGACCTTTCCTCTGAAGCAAAGTTTGTTTGATGTTGAGTGCATCATATTCACATATCCTTGGCATTGGTATCCAAAGATCCTGTACAGCTTGTGACGTACACCCGGTAACAATGGGGAACTGAAACTCCTCCTAGTAGCACACTTTGGATTAGACGCACTCCAAGCACTAAAGCAGCTTAATTGTCTTCCAGGCGGGGAACAGATCTAGGTTTCTAGGTAACAGATCACCGTGATTGTTATTACAGGAGAACACCTAGGGCTTGCTGGGCTAAGAGAAGAACTGGCCCTTAAAGTCCAATTGTCTTCAGTAATGAGACAATTCAGGTGGGTGAAGCTGGAAAAGTGGCTAAGAGGTGTTGTCTTGTGAAGTCTTTTTGGACTAGCTGAAAAAGATTCACTGCCACCCCAGAAGAACATGATGCTGGGGGTTCTCATCTATTCCTATGCAAAGTTTTCAGACAGCCCAGAGCCATTACTGAAGTTGCTTTGAACCCATTTGACACTGAAAATTAAGGAACACTTGGACAATCCAGTCTGGTGACTTGGCTGTGGGGGCAGTAACCTCCAGCTGTAACACTGAAACAAACACCTGGGAGTGGCACAATGAAACCACGCTGGCCAAAGTGATTACACCTTAATGTACCCAGTGCCTTTTCTGAAACGGTCTGGTGTAGACTCTGTTGGCAAGGAAAGATACTTTTTAAAAATTCAGTAGATGTAGTCTGAACTTGTCATTGACCTGTCCCCTCACAGGCAGCAGTGCTTAGGTGGCACTCATGGAAGACTGTCTAAAGGGTTTTAAGGAGAGAAAACTGGGTTAATACCATCACCTCTGACTTTTAAGAGGAGACACACTATGTGTGAGGCAGGCTTGGGAAAGAGCTCCAGGGTGTTGGGAAGAGAAGCCAACAAGGTGTAAGCACAGTTAGTATAGGAAAGAGATTAAAAGACAACACTGCAAGGAGATCATAGAATCATAAAGTGCTTTGGGTTGGAAGGGACCTCAAAGATCATCTAGTTCCAACCCCCTCCCATGGGCAGGGACACCCTCACTAGACCAGGTTGCCCGAAGCCCCATCTAACGTGGCCTTAAACGCCTCCAGGGATGGGGCTTCCATCCCTATGGTGGAAGTGATGGCACAGAGAAGTACAGCAGGACTGCATTATGCCTTGAAAGAAAGAGCATGGTGCGGGGGTGAGCCAGTGAAGGCAGCCCTCACTGGTATAAGGTGGGAAATACAGCATAGTAAAGAGGTAGGGGAGGAATGTTATCTCGGGACCTCAGTGGTATCTGCTGTAGTAGGAAGAAACACTGACAGGCCAAGGAGGCGTTTGGCATTGTGGTTGAAGAACTGCATTGAAATGCCAACCTCAAAGAACAGAGCAAGTTGTAGAGAGAATCTCGGGGGGATCAGATGTTGGCACACTAGTCACAGTGCCAGAGAAGCACCCCAGGGGAGAAGACAGGGAGGTGGTGAAGTGGCTGGGCTTCACTAATGTCAGGTTCTGAGGCAAACAGATCTGTGTTAGGGGAGGCAGTCTGCAAGGTCCTGTGCTTGTGTCTGCTCAGTAAGGACAGCACATGCTGTGCTTGAGAAATGCAAAGCTGTTCCCCTGAACTAATTGTATTCATACAAGTGCCAGGGTGGCCTGTGTGTAATATAAAGGGTTCTGCATTTCACCTGAGGTGGCTTGATTGGCCCAGTTTCAAGCAGCTAGTTGTCATTACCTTGGCCATGTTTTTCCAGCGGTTGTGTATGCTGTATGTGTGTAGTGCAAGACGGTATTTCCCTCTTTGTTTTCTTTGGTAATGTACCACATGCATATTAATAGCACAATAACTTTTCCTCTTTATAAGATTCTATTGTGCCTGTGATACAAAGGAACAGTGTGGGTCACAAAGGTCTTTTGGTTTTCTTGTGTTCAATAGGAAATAGCCCGTCATCTCCGACCTGGAACCTTGCGCGCTGTCTTTGGGAGGAACAAGGTTCAGAATGCTGTCCACTGCACAGACCTACCTGAAGATGGACTTTTGGAGGTAAGATTTGCTAGACAAACCTGTGCTTTTGTATCATAGGAAGTTGTAAAGTGAATAGCTGTACTTGACATTGTTTTAAGCTGTTGAAGTGTTTTGTATGTGGAGTAGCTGTGTTGGAGACCAGTGATCAATTAGAAACAAAAGCAAAGAGTTTATTAAGGGCATTTGGTTAATTCTGATACTGTAAAAAATTAACCCATGCCATTTTCTTGAGTGAATATAATACAATAAAGTATTTAATGAAATGAATGTCAGGAGTCTTCTCTCTGGCAGTATGTGTCCTTAGATATTAGCACCTAACATTGCTTCTGCAGGGACACCTTCCTAGCCCTTTCTTAGATGACCCTTGTGGCTCCTGACCTGGATTGTCACTACAGTGAGCTTGTGTGGAGCTTGGAATATTACAGGCACTAGAGATTCAACCTCCCCAGATAGGGTCCAGGTTTATTTGCAGACAGTCGTAATAATGCACATCAGTTGGTATTTCCTGTGTTTTATATTAACTTAATAATTATTATCTGATTTTGGCTTTGTATGCTTTCATTAAAGTCCAATAAAACAGGAAAATGTTAATTTGGGGGAGTTTATAGACAGAAGTACTTGCTATGAAAACCAGAACAAGCTCACTCACTTAATTCCATGCCTCAAAAACAGTGGGGTTGAAGCAGCCTGTAAATGTATCATGAATGGATCAATGCAGGTGGTTATCCAGCACATGCATAGCTTTTGTTTCACTGATTACAAGTATTTGTGAGCATGTTGCTGTCAGGCTGTAGCAGAATGACAGAGCAGCAAGATTTCCCCTAGTTTGGATAATTTTACCCTGCTAAAATGGGGCTTTCATTGAGGGGAGAGGAACAGCTAACGGTGTCGTCATCGCCCTTCGTGAAATAAAATCAGAGCTGTGAGTTGAAGTGCTCTTTGCACAAAATGGCACCTAGTTTAAGGAATAAGACCAGTGAAATTCAGCAGGGAGAATGGCAGCCAGGATAAACAAAGCTGCAGCTTTTAAAGCCATTTCCAAGCTGCCATTAAAAATTGACAACTGCTAGTTTCTGCCCCAAGGGACTGGATTTACATAAACAAACAGGTATCTGTCACCACGTGCCCAAAATCCCCCAGTCTCAGCTTTTCAGTGGCAGCAGAATAAAAGGCGTAGTCTGCAAGGGAATAATGTCTCCCCAGCACTCACAGAGCACTTCAGTACTTCAGCAGAATCCTCTCCATCGTGTCCACAGTCTTGTCTCCTTTGTGCTGGTGCAAAGCAGGTACAACCCCGTTTTTGGTGGTTGTTTACATGAAATTTAGAGCTGCTGTGAGGTGGGTGGGACTAAGCAGTTGCATTGCTTCTCTGAAACAAAAATTGAGGCTGGAGTTCTCTTTCAAGGTCTTCACTTACACGAGTTTGTCCTTTGAATCCCACAGCTGAATCACAAGCTAAGTTCTTGATCTAGTATTACTCCAACTACAGGCTTTGCAATTCCCATCAGTCATTTTAACAGTTGTTTATTGGTTGGATTTTATTGGGGAGTGTCTAAAACTTTTTTTTTTTAGCATAGGCATAACTATACATGGCTCTTCATCTGTCTGTAGTTTCTCCTGGTCCAGCAGTTGTAAAGGACATCAGTCAATGCTCTTTAATGAGTAAATAAAGCAGTGAATGTTTTATTCTGACTTGGCAAATAAGCTTTATAATGTAAACTGCAGGAACCTTTCTACTGCTACAGCTTTAATTCTTGGAGTATCTTTAGATCTGTGTTCTTTAAGAAATTTAGTTGCCTGAAAACTTAGGTAAGCAAAATATAAACTAAAATCTCTGGTTTTGCAGGGAAAGGGCACTTGTCAGAGAAAAGTATGACCTACTAAGTTTACACTACAAAGCTGAATAATCTTTTTCAAAACCCAAAGAAAATCACCCCTAGCAGTCTCTTTTCTTTTTTCAAGTGTCGTTGGTTTTTGTACAGTTTTAATACCCATTATAGCCCCAAACCCCACCCAAATGCAAATTCTTGCACTTCTCTTTGGATGCTGAAAGGTAAATTTGGCAATCTGAATTCAGGTGCAAGAGCCAGCAGCGCCAGAGTTTAATTTCAAACTCTGGTGCTGACTTTATTTGAGCTTGGTAAGCCACTTGTCCAGTTTTGGCATGAAAGTGTTTCACTCTGAAACTCTGTGTGATGATGTTCTGACTTACATTTCTCTTCTCCAGAACAAAATACTAAATACAACAAATTTTAGAAAGCAAATTGCAGAATCATTATTACAAATAAAGACATGACATTTCTGACATTTCCCCCATTCCCCTCTCCCCTAATTCCCGCTAAATATACGTTGTTACGGGGGTTTATGTGGGGTTGGTAGGGTTTGGGTTTTGGTGTGGGGGGGTGTTGGTTTTGGTTGGTTGGTTTTGTATTTGGGGTGGGTTTTGTTGTTGGTTTGTTGTGGGCTTTTTGTGGGTTTGTTTCTTTGGGTTTGGGTGGGTTTTTTTCAGAGTAGGAAATAGCTTAATTAGTCTTCTGAAACCAGTAAGCTTTCTTAGAGAGTAGAAACTCTGATGTAAGCTTTCTGAAACTCTTGGAGAACCGGAGAGACAGGCCTGAGGGAACTGTTACAGCCCAAAAGTAGACAGAGCCACTCTGATACACTGTGAATAAAGTTGTTTATTGCCTTTAATTCAGAGTTGTTTTGCAATCTGGTTGGCGTTTGGTGGCTGAATCCTTTTCTAGAGGTTCCCATTTCCAGTGCAGCTGCCTCTTACATGTCCAAGGCTGCAGAGTGGAAATGACAGGATCTTTGAGCTTGAATTGAGCCCAGTAGGTTTGTACAAAGCCTTAGCCATGTCTGTTGGCTGGCACATGGGGTACTTACGCTGTTAATGGTAAAGCAGCTTCTGAGAGGTCCCTGCCGCAGTCCTGACGCCGTTATGGCCGTGTGTTCGGCATGCGCATCCGCAGGGTCAGCACTACCCAAAGGTCCTTCAAGACAAGGTGGTCAAAGGGACTGCTGCTGTTGCCTCTTTGTGGATAGGAAGCTGAATAGGTCGGTCTGTGTGTTCATTGGTTTGGTGACTTTCAAACTTCCAGAACCAAGTGGAGATGGAAAGGGGAGATACCTGGTTAACCTGCTCTTCTGTCATGGGCCTTGCGTTGCACAGTATTTATGGAAGCACCAGAACAGCGTGTTCCCATGTAGAAGGCTTTCCTGAGAAGGTACCTTAGTGGCAGATACTGCTTATTTTAAGATTTCTGCACCTTTCTCTGCAGTTCATCACCCACAGTTTAAGACCTGAGTGAAATTTGAAAAGTGTTTGCGATGACAGCTGTTGTCTGATTGTCCACACATGGAGCAATGCCCTTGACTTCTCAGAGGAGATGAGGCAGGTAGTTGAGGGTTAGATCAAATACGTGCTAAAGTTAATAGCCAATCTCGAGGTGACTTTGGTTCATACTTAGCTGATGGTCACTAGGAAGGGCAGGGTAGCGACCTTTCTCCCAACCCAAGGAGTCCTCAGGGAAAGGAGAGAGAACACTGCTGTCTCAGGAACAGCAGGACTAATTAACTAAGAAAGGGTCAGCTTGTGCACCTAGTTATAGAACACTATTTTTAATTCATGTGGTACAGCAGGTTTTCAATGGTTTTTTGTTAGACCTCTTTTCCATGTACCTGGAAAAAAAGGAAGTTCACTTTTAGTCTTAAAAGCCCCACAAACAAACAGACAAAACAACCCCAAAAGCAAATACCAGCACTTGTTCCCACGAGTTTGACCCTTATCTCCTGGCTTTGTTCTACAAGCTACTTCATGTTTTAGGCAGTGAATAAAGCCACCAGAATGAGTGAATAACTCACTTCGGCTCAAGAAAGGAGGGGAGATGCAATTGAGCCTAAAATGCAACTGGTCACAATGGAAACATCAGTGTATTTTCAGTTGTAAAGCTGTAACAGCTTCTTTTATTCCTAGTTTAGTGATAAGGGACAAGGGTGAATATCACTCTGAAGCCTCTTGGATAAGCTCTTTTACTGACTGAGTCAGGCATTTATTTATTCACTTTATAGACTTGTCTGTCCTTGTATCAGTATAAAATGTGTTTTCGTAGTGACTGGATAGACACAAACTGTTCAGAACAGTCTGTTTTCTCAGCCTTGTCCTCAGTTTCCTATTTTAATGGGGAGAGGAAAGAAAGGAGGAAGTAGACAGAGTCTGATGGTGATGGAGTGTTTATGAGGTGATGGGATTTCACAAGTGAGGGATAAACCAGGAGTTTCTCCATTTTTCTGACCGACAGATGTTGTGTAGGACACTCATTCAGAGCAGGGCTTTGCATTTTATTTCCTCATCAGAAGCGGGTCCTGCTCTAGCTCTTGTCAGGTGGTTGGGTTGGTTCTTTTCCTTACATAAAACAGGTACTGTTTGGAGCAAGTGAGCAGTCACAGTGCTCACCAGCATTCGTGTTCCCTCTGAGTCAGGTGGAGCAGGGGCTGAGAGGGCAGGTTTTGCATGCCAAGGAAGCGCTCTGTTGTAACAGGCCAGAAGTGGCATTGCCTCTGTGTCTTTCATGTACACGTGGTGAAAGATGATTCTGTTTCTCAACTCACCATCTTTGACCTGAGGAACATTTCTGATAAATATCTTTCTTTTTTTTTTCTCAAATAGATGCTTGCAAGCCATTGGATCCGATGAATCATCATTTTCTAGACAAAACAAGTTTTCTTGAAATTAGTCATAGCTGGACTAGTTTTAATCGAAGTGCTTGGTAGAAGGTATTGTGGCTGCCAGTCGAGGTGTTCATGTGCCTCCTTAAAGAAGTGAAGGCACATTAAAAATCGGTCCGCGAAGACCTTACTCGCATCACTGGAAGTACAGTGAGTGAAGCTTTCCACAGGAGGTGGTGCTGTACACACACCTCACTGACTTCCTTGGGTCTCGAGTGGCTGAGCAGCACCTTTCCCATTATGCAGGAATCCACATAATCTGCAGCCATTAAAGAAACTGGTAGCCTAGACCTGCAGTTATAAGAAAACCAGTATTACTGGGTTCTGGCATGACCTGCCTGTAAATCGGTGCTTATACTGTGCAGGTCAAGGTACTTTTTTGGGAGCAGTTTCATAAGGTACTGCAGGGACAGTAGACAGCACACATCAGGGGTAACCTGAAAGGTCTCTCCACTGAGGGGTAACCTGCTGTGTCTGAGCTGCCCACGCTGGCTGTTCCCACACAATGCTCTTGGGGTACAGTGAATCTCACTGAATCTCTTTGCATTATGAAAAACAATGCTTAATAGTCATACATGTATACATGTGTGTGCTTAGAGGTAGAGAGAGAGGATGCTGCCATCAGGGACATGCATCAAGGAGGATTTGCTGTGGGGCAGGCAGAATTTGAGTTCTGGGTGAAATAACCTTCTCCCTGTTACTGAGGAAGGTGCTGTTATTAGGTGACTAATTCTTCTAGTGGATAACAGCACAGTGATCACTGCGCAAGTGTGCCCACCTGTGCCTTTGTGTGTGTCTGGTGGGCTCTGCGTGAGCTGCAGAGCCGAGTGGGCTCTTAAGCCAGGTTTTCATGGGAGCAGAGGATGTGCCAGCTCCCTTCTCCATCTTGCGTCCCACGGGCGCTCTGTCTGCTGATGGCTGCCCGGTGCCGTCAGGCTCCGCTTGGGCACCGTGGCTGTGCAGGGACATGTGTCGGTTTTCAGAGGTGCGGGCAGGTTTCCAGCCAGGCAGCAGCAAGGACCTCCTCGAGTGTCGTTTTCTGCCTTCCCCCTTGCCTCACAGCTATCTGTGGCATCCACAGACATGAAAACAGCCTATGGAAGGGGGGTGATTGTGCTGTTATCAAAGCAGGGTGGGTTTTGTTTGTCTTCGGAGAGAGCCATCGTCACGGTGGTTGGCTTTTTTCCCTGCCACCCCTTTGAACTTGAGCTGCGCAGTGATGTTTGAGAGGGTGGCTGGGGGCTGGCAGGCTGTGCAACGGGCTGCTGTCAGCTCTCCTCTCCCTTGCCCAGCCTCGCAACAGTGAGACTGACCTACTGGTAATATCATCTAGCTGTACAGATCGGCTCTGGTGGTCTGACGGATGGAGACTTGCACAAGCTCTGGCACCGGAAACTCAGCTGGCTGGATCCAGTCATGGAGAGATGGGAGGTGATATCCTATGATAAGCGGTGACAGGATGGGCCAGTTCAGCAGATGTGTTTTGTCTGGAGAAGTGCTGTGGACAATGATGACCAGCATCATTTGGTTGGTATTAACTGAATGCTCTGATGAATTCGGAGCTGTCCCGCTCCTGGGCCTTTTGGTGCAGCCTGTCTAGAAACCAGCTGACCTTGGGCTGGCCTTCCAGATAGTGCCAGGAGGAGCACCCCTTAGGCCTCCTTCCCCTTTGCCTTTATTTGGGGAGGCTGGGAGGAGGGTGCTGCTGCAGCAAGCTGTTCAGAGTGGACAAGGGGGCACTTGCCTCACGCAGGAGGGACACCGTAGATGCTTCCCCCAAGCATTTCCATAAGATCAGGGTC
Organism: Gallinula chloropus; assembly: GCF_964237585.1. Classification (NCBI taxonomy): domain Eukaryota; kingdom Metazoa; phylum Chordata; class Aves; order Gruiformes; family Rallidae; genus Gallinula; species Gallinula chloropus. The sequence goes on from NC_140085.1 coordinate 91,648,141, forward strand.
CTGTTACAGGAGGGCTCTGCTGGCTGCCAGCTTGGGGGGTGTGTTTGCTGCTTCCTTGCCTGCCCACTGCTGTTGTCTGGGCACGTGGGCGTGCTGCAAGGTGCTTGCTGCCATCCACCCTGGAAATAACCATCGTTCCAGAGGTGAGCTGGTCCACAGGTTGGGGTTATAGTGCAACAGTGTAGGATGGGAGGCGTCAGAGGGATGCAGCTCTGTTAAACAGATCTTCTCGGTGCATCAAGGTATAGCCCAAGCAATTTAATAAAGCATGTCAATGAGTAACTGTCAGAAGCGTCAATGTGCTTAGTGAGGAATTTGTGTATGTCACACTCAGAACAAAGGTCTCCTGCATTGCTTGTTACCGATTAACTTGTCTGGTATTATGCAAGCTGCCTCTGCCAGCTGAGAACTAACTCTCCCCATTCACAGGGCAGCACAGCTCGTAAAACATTACACAGCAGAAGTGCATAGCATGGCAATGAACCTTTCACTGAGGGCATTTCAGCTGTACAGCATTTCTCTCAGGAGTCTTTAAAATATTAATAAAGCAGCCATTGTTTCGCTCAGTCATACGGCAATTTTGCAATGAAGTCCTTTATTAGGGGCCCATACTGAGCTGCATAATCCAGGGTAAGGTGCTTTTAATCGTCTCCAATGAAAAGAAATAAAAAACTGGAGGGCTTGGGTGAGGTTGGATTTTTGGCAGGTTTCTTTGCAAGTTTTCATCAAAGCTGTAGCTATTTTTGTCTGTCTGTGGGAAATTTCAGTCTCCCCTGGTACAAAATTATTTCTGGAGAGGTCTGTCAGATAATGGTTATTATGATTCAAGCACTCCTCCATTTTAATGTTCTGAGACTTTTTAACCAACAGCTGTGGGAACAGGTTGGAAAGAATCTGGAGTGCAGGAAAACCTCATCTTCTTTGGAGGGGGTTTTGCATATTGGAGGATGTTACCCAGCACTGGAATTCTCTCTCACAACATTTCCTGATGCTGTGTGTATATATATATATTTGTATGGAGAACTGAGTTCTTTTTGCCTAGGCCTGTCTGAAGAGAAATTAAAATTAAAAATAGCAACAACAGGGGGATGGATTTTGAATGCATGTTGGTGATTTCTCCTTTTAAAAGAATTAAATTATGGTATTATTATGTTACTTGCAGCCTGATTTTGAACATGGGTTGTATAATTATTATACTTGTGGGCCAGACAGGCAAACTCAACTAGAAACCTGTTTAAACAGAGTTGTGAAATAGTTCAGCCCTTGCGTTCCCACTTCTGGGTAAGATCTGAGGTCCAGTTGCCCCTTGTTCTGCCAAGGCTGAGGTTTGTAAGTGCCAGAGAGGGGAAGTTAGCGAGTGGGAACCAAGCAGCTCCCAAAGCTCTTTAAGTTTCACCTGATCCTGAAGGTAACCTGTGTGATAAATAGGGCTTGGCTTTTGGCACATGCTTGTGTCGCGCTGAGCAAGGTGATTTTGTGGAGGGCAGGTCAAGGCAGAGGGAAGGCGTGACGCTTCTTGATAACTCATCTGAGGCCCAGCTTGTGTCTTGGAGGCTGCTGGCTTCCTTCTTCCCCTCAGCGCTGTTCTCACTTTGAAACGAAGAGCCCAGGTCCTTTTTTTCATTACCCCCTTCCTCCAGCTGAAGCACAGAGACGAGTCAGCTGCACGATGGGCAGGCTACAGCAAAGCAGAGAAAAAGGCCCAGGGAACAGCTTATATGGCCAGAGCAGTAAGGGGACGCTGTAGGTATGCAGTTACCCAGAAGCCCAGAACCTCCTTTCATTGCTCAAGCACCTGTTTTGTGGTAAGAGAAGAGCTCTTTTCCTGTAGCACATGTTGTTGTGTGATGTAAATGTATTTTTACATGGATTCCTATTATTGACTTGAGCCAGTTTCAGCTCCCACCTCTCTCTCAGAGGTCAAATAGGCAAACGATTAGCTATATCACACTTCCTGTGTAGGGCTTGCCCCATCCCTCATCAGTACAACCTCTGTGACTGGCTGCTGTAAAGTGGCAGTAATTAAGAGGAGAGTTTAAGTCAGGAATCCACATACAAGTGTTGAAACCTGTGTGGAACACGAGAGGGGAAAAAACCCAAAGCCAAACTTGTTAATATGGGTGGAAGACTGTGAACAAGATTTCCTGTCTCACATAGATGCTGACAGCACAGGGTATCTTAAGAGTTTATCAAGCTCTAGAAACCACTTCTTCTTTCATAAGTAATAATAACTTTCTATTCAAAGTCTTGTGTCATAGCAGTACTGGCTTTGTGTGGTGATAATACTGAGGGCTTAGACACTGGTGCTGATGATCTTGTGTGAGGAGCTGTGCAAACACAGAACAAGATGGCAGTACTCACCTGGAAGGATTGCTGGTTATAGGCCAGGGCTCCTCAAAGTCACCAGGCATCTTCTGGCTTCAGTAAAGACTCATTCCTACCTCTTCCCCTTTAACACTGAAGTGCATTGGCCTGTAGGCAGGGGTGCTATATCTACACGTGTATGTGAGATGTGCTGAGATATGTAGGTGAGCCTCTGAGCAAGAGGCAATTCTCTCAGGTGGATGGAGTTGCTAAGTGGGCGTCTTCCCGTCCTCCTTGGTGTCAGTGGTGGTTACTCCTGTTCTGCCCAAGAGAGACAGTGTGCTGAGACTGCCCAGTCACGAGCTGTGGGCTTGCTCTGGCAGCCCCCTTACCCAGTCCAGCTATTGAATGGGAGCTTGGTCACTCAGGCATCACTTGGGCTAGTCCTGTCTTGACAGTTCAGGACGTAGCATGAGTGTTGAAGTTCCCGAAGGCTGCTGAGGGTGAGACTGAGACAAGCTCTTGGTCTCTTAATGGCCAAGGAGGACGGAGCTTTCCAAATTAGGAGACATTCCTCAGAAGGAGCTTTGGGCACTGTGCTAGGGGAATTCATGCCGTTAGTTTGGTGGTTCATTCCCAGTCAACACAAGGAGTCACAGCCTGCGCAGGGACTTGTGGTGCTGCGTGCAAGGCCACTCCTTGTGGACTGGGTGGTGCTTTCCTTTGGTTGTCTTTTTTCAGGCTATGTTGTTACAGTCTCATCAGGTGTAGCCTGTGGGTTCCCCTGGCCAAATGCCATCCTGCAGAACATCTTGGGTGCTCAGGAAGAGCTTGAAGTACTGGCTGCATTCTACTTCATTTATTTGCTTGTTGCTTCTGTCCACACTTGAATCTGTGATGTGGGTAGACGTGTTCTCGTTCTCTCTGTGCAACCACTTCGTCCTGTACTAGCAGCAGTCTGGGGAGCTCACGAGGACTGTGACTTTCAGCACGCTCTGAACTGGCTGCAGAGCCTCAGCTTTCACGATAGACGAGGAGCCACCATGAGGAACACATTCAAACCAGGCTTTACTGACACATTGCAGGCACTGGCAGCAGCGGCTCTCCTCAGGGTTTTTATCTATATTCAGGAAGTGCTTATAGCTTTGCATCCACATCTGTGGCAGTGTGTCTTGCTGCTTGTCTGTACTTAAGCTGACTGGTTCAGAGGCATCATACAAGAGCTCCTGGCTTTGAGGAAGGCAGGTGTCCCTCAAGATGAGTGTGAAGCTCAGAGGCAGTGAGTGATCCTGGTGACTGAGTGACCTACGTGGGATCCTTGGGAAAGTGATACTTGCTGTCATGTTGGAGTTCTTTATGTGAGATGGGAGCTGGGACCTTTCGCTCTGTTTCATTCCAGTGGCTCTACCAGGCAAGTGATCTCTTCAGATGGCAACCAAAGGCATTGATAAAGGAGGAGTAGAGCTCCTGGTGGGAGAGTCCTTGGCTAACATGTTCAGCCCTGATTACTGAGCAGCTGGCTTGTGCCATGGAGTGGGGAGATGCAGTGAACCAGTGCCGCCTTGTTAAATCAGTGGTGTGAACCAGCACAGTAGTTATGTACAATGTAAAAACACCACTTTGCTATTTGAATAAGTTTTTTTTTTGTTTATGGAGTAAGTAAATAGCATAAAACTCACTTTCTTGGCGGTTTGATTGTGGTGTGACAAATTAGTGTCTTGCCCTCTCATTTACATCTTGTTTAGAATTCAGATTTTTCTAACCTTTGACTTCATGGTACAATCTCCAGGTAGTTTCCATTGTCCTTCTCTTTCGCTGTAGTTGCAGAGTTGATCGCGACCGTGCGCGGTGTTTGAGGTGACAGCACATAGCGGAAAGCAGAACGCACTCTGTGTTACCCTGCAGTGTTTCTTCAGTAAAACCTTCCATTGCAAAGCTGAATTTTTGGGTGCATGGGGGGAGGGGGTATCCCAGTTGTACTTAAAGTAACCTGGACAGTTGAAGTGCACGGGTGCAAATTGTTCTGCCTTGGGCAGCCTGACCAGCTTCCTTCCTTACAATGCTCGAGGGAGGGGCAGGAGCGACCAACTTAAAAACTTCCTGCGACTAAACCCTTGTCAGATTCACATGGAAAAATAATTATTTTCAGAACAAATAACACAGTGAGTATGTAGAATCAGCATCTCCTGAGTTGGAAGGATCCATAAGGATCATTGAGTCCAACTCCTGGCTCCACACAGGACCAGCCAAATCAGAGCATGTGACTGAGACACTTCTTGTACTCAGCCAAGCTGGGTGCTGTGGCCACTTCCCTGGGGAGCCTGTTCCAGTGCCTGACCACCCTCTCAGTAACAAACCTTTTCCTAACATCCAGCCTAAACCTCCTGTCCCAGCTTCATGCTGTTCCTTTGGGTTCTATCACTGGTCACTAAAGAGGGATCAGCAACTGCCCCTTTGCTCCCCCTCATCAGAAAGCCATAGACCATGATAAGGTCCCCTCAGCCTCTTTTTCTTGAACCTGTGTTGGCTGTGACCAATGCCTACACTGTCTTTTAGGTGTTTCTAACTTAACTCCCAGTATGATTTTCTCCATAATCTGGCACTGAGGTGAGGCTGACAGGCCTGTAAGTACCCAGGTCTTCTTTCTTACTCTTCTTGAAAACTGGGACAACGTTTGCCAGCTTCCAGTCAACCAGGACCTCTCCAGACCCTCTTCTTTGATGATGGCTTTTATTTCTGGACTGCTTGTGGCTGGAAGGATGGTATGAACCCACGGGCCTTCGGTGTCTTAGTCTAATGATGTAGTCACGTGAGCTGAGCGAGCGGCAGCTGACATGGCAGCTGGGGTGTTAGTGAGGGCGCTTGCCGGCAGTTGGCAGGTTCACCAAGATCGATGGGCAAAGAGAGACTTTTTAATTCCCACTAATAACCTCACACTGAGATAACCTGTAGAAAAATAAGATCTAAGTGTTTAGGGAGAGTGTAATGATGAAACTTTAGGTCAGCAAAGACTCTTTGGATCATGTGCTGTACCTACACTGAACAAAGGAGACAGTCTTGTGGGTTTGGGGAAAAAGGGTGTCAGTGAGTATCTGTCCATCTGCATGAAGGCACTGAGGTGAGTGACAGGTCTAATTCAATACAGGGACCAAAAACCCTTCCATCTCCTGGCTCACAACTTTTGTTCAGCAGGGATGAGGAGGGACCGAAATTCCCATCACCGTTCTGGTGATGGCTGAGAAGGGAATCTGCAATCTCAGCATATTTCCTTCCAGTGTCTCTCCCCATCAGACACCCTGTTGCTGCAGGAATGATGCCAACAGGATCTGTTATGGAAACCTACCAGCCCAGGGGAGCAAAGGGAACGGACCGTGAATGTTGAGGTACCTTTTCAGTGCTGGGTTTTTCTTTGAGGTGAAATGTAAGGAATGCTGCCTGTGTGACATGCTGGTACCCTGCCATTCAAGGTAAGCCTTTGTCTGTCCTTATGCAGACAAAAGCTCAGGCTCCATTGCTGCTCAGCTGATGTGTCTCATCAGCGCTGCTTTTTGCTCCAGTTTCTGGGCAGGAGAATTAAACTGTGGGTGTCTGTAGTTGTTACGCTTGAAATCAGAACGCTCTGTGCCCTGCACTGGGTCCTGCTTATAACCAAGATCTTTTGCTCTCCCTTGGAAGACTGACTGCCTTGCTCCACCTGCTCTCTTACATTTTTTTTCATTCCCCTGGCCTCACCATGCTCTTAGGGCACGCATTGTTCAGGTGATCATCATCTGCGCTCAGGCAGGGCATTAGAGTGGACATTGTTACTGCCTGCCGTTGTATTAACTCCTGAAACTCTGCAGTAAGGAGTGGAAGCGCCCAGAAGGAGCAGCCGACTTGGTTACCATGAGTTTTGCAGAAAGCATGTGCAACTGCAGCCAAACTCCACAGAACCAAAGCAGCTGTCAGCTCCTCCTCGGAGAAGCAGCTCACGGGGTCAGAGCTGGAAGGTCACAGTTATTTACCTGTGAGTTATTTACCTTACTACTTCCTGAGAGTTATCATTCCTTGTCCCCAAACAGAAGCTAGAGCAGGCATGGCTGCGTGCTGCGAAGCAGGTAGATGGTTCCTGGGATCTACAAGGAGAGTGCTGGTGATGAATTGCATCCTCTTTCGTCCCTGGGATGTAGTGAGCACACCTGAACGTTAGAAAGGCTTTGGGTGGCTTCTGTGAAGTGCATGTGGCTGGTTTCAGATCGGTTCCTGGTCTGTGTTTGTCCTCTGTCCCCTTTGGGTCCTGTAAAGAAACCAGAGCTGTGCCTGGCTCAGATGACCTATCAAAGCATGAGGTCAAACATGAGGCCTGTTAAGAGGTTTTGTACAGGCACAGCTCCTGTTCCTGTGGTCTATACTGTCATCCGACTCTGAGAAAGAGAGTAACTCTATCTCCTAAAATACAGAGTGCTTTGGAATGCCTAACCCCTGCCTGGATGCTCCATGCAAGTACCTCCAAGTCCTGGATACTCTTGAACAAGAACCTGGTGCTTTTGGAATTGGGTTCTTTGAGCTGTCGCTAGCAGGGACCTTGTAAGATGGAGGCACCCAAAGTCTCTTGGTAGTGCAGAAATCCTTGGTCTTGGCTCTTGGCCCTTGTTTCCTGCTGGCTGGTGTTCCTTGTCCAGCACGGCTGTGCTCCTGAGGGTGAGGTTCTTGGAGAGAGAGGTGCTTTCTGTGTACCAGCTCTTATACTGGGAGCAAGGTGGCAGGTGACCCACATAAAGATAATTACACAGTGGCGCCTACTTTTGCATGTTGCACAATATGTAGGGTGGTTTTCTGGTGTTTGTGCGGTGCCAGTACAGCCTGCGTGATCTTCAGCAGCCCAGTAAAGGCTAATTGTGGAGGAAGAGGCTGGTGTAGGCCGTGCATAAGCTGAGGTCGTTGGGCTGGGCCTGGCCTGGGAAAATTGTTTGCACAAAATCAGGGGCTCTTAAGGAGTAAAATAGCGCGGAGCCTTTGGTCCTTAATAGCAAGGGAGCAGGAGCGGGGTGAGGACAGTGTTCACCCTGCCCATGTGTGCTGCAGAGGCAGCTCAGGAGGCCAGGTAGCTCCCTCGGAGCCAGCGCAGGAAGCGGTGGGAGATGACGCATCAGGGAAGCGGGGCCTGTGGTGGCAGCAGCTGACCCGGTCCCGCCGCCTGCGCCTCAGTGCCCACAGAGGAGCCGGCTCCCCTGCGCCCGGCCTGCCTGCTTGCCCTTGGCACAGCTCCCCACGCGTGCTGAGGGTCGGGCCTGGCCCGTGCCAGCCAGCCGCCCTCCGCCAAACCGGGAACAGAGGCCCAGAAGTGCGGCCTTGAGGAGCTGTAGCTGTAGCTGTAGCAGGCCTTGCTGATGGGTGGTGGTGCAAGTGCTGGTGCAGGCACAGCCTGAAAGGTTCCTGTTCTTAAATGTGTGTGTGTAGGGGAGTGGCCTCTCTCCCTCTCAGCCTCTGCACGTCTTATTTTATTGGTGTTTGTGTGTCTCTCTCACCCTGAAATCCAGGGGTCCCATGTCAGCGAGGAGGGAGATAAAATTCGCTTCAATGGCTACAATTATATTTAATTATGCTGAGCCACTCTGGCAGGAAGAACAGTGTGTTCAGGCTGGCCGTTTATATTGTATGGGGCTGTTGGGGGCAGGGAAGGCAACGCCTCCCCGGGCTGCGGAGGGAGAGATTTTACATGGGCAATACAGCACAGCTTTAAAAACAAAACCCACCACTAACCAAACGTCTCAAAAGCAATGCTAATGTTAAATTGTGCGGTTGCAGTGTGAGGGCACAATGTCCAGCCTCCCTTCCCCCCTCCCCCCCCCCCCAGCTTCCCCTTTCTCCCCCAGCTCCAGGGCTTTTGCCCAGGGTGGGTTGTTTTGAGTGAGGGTTGATGAGGTCTCTGGGTTGATGAGGTCTCTGGGTTGACGAGGTCTGTGAGTTGTTGGGTCTTTTCAGGGAGTGGGTACAGCGTGTGCGGGGGGAGGGGGGGTGGGGGGAGGGAGCAGCTGCTCTTACTGCCTGGTTAATTAGTGATCAGAGGAGGCCAGCCTGCTTTCACTGATTGGTGCTAGAAAGTGATTGAGGGGTGGGTGGGGGGGTGGGTTATGTTTGTGTTTCATTCTGTATGCCATTACTAGGAGCAGTGGATAGGAGCTTCTTCGACACCTTCTGACTGAGGCCAATGCAGGCACCGTAACTTTCTGGAATAAGCCAAGATCTTTATTACTGGTTCATGCTTGGACTTTGCACTCACATAGTAAATGAAGAGGAACTACATTAGCTAACCATGAGCTGGGTCTTTTATACATACAGCAGGTCGGGCTGGGGAGCAATGGGGTGTTGGTTGCTGTTGGTTCATTGTTTGACAGGTGGGTGTTGGGTTTGTTTTTTTTTTAAACTGGCACAGGCTCTGGACCTAAGACTTCACTTGTAGGGACAGTCGATCCTACCTAACTGTGCAACTCCCCCCACCCCAACCAGTGGCAGCAGTATGCTACAGCCCACCAATTGCCAGGACCCAAAATGGCTCAGCTTTCCTGCAGCTCTTGAGCAGGTGCCACTTCCTCCAGGGAGTATTTTTAGGGTTGTTATCACAGTGTCTTTGTTAAACCTGCACTGCACAACTAAGGTACAGCAGCCACCCCAGGGAACAGTAGCCCACTAGCTCCTGGGGCAGAACCTGAGACAGCCAGATGCCACAGCACACTGCAACTCTGCTTCCCCCTCTAGCAGCTGGCAGCAGTTTAGTGCTTGAGTTTCCAGGACGCTGTGCCCTGCTGAGGCAGTCGTTACCAGGCAGCCTGCTCTAGCAGCGTCCTGTCTTGTTGCTTTACACAGAGCTGCCGTCCCTGGCAATCTGCATCAGGCAGCGTAAAGCCACCTTGGCTCCTGCAGGAAGCCAGCTGCCACGGCCTGTCACGTCCCAGCAGCCCTGTCAGGCACTGGCCTGCCCTCGGGGCCAGGTGCTTGGCCCAGCAGCAACACAGAACAGGTTGCTGCCATCAAGCTTTCTTCTGCTTGCAGCTGCGGTGGTTCCCCCTCTCCAGGCAGCACACACTGCCACTGGGGGCTGTACCCCACCCCATGGATAAGCTGCTGTAACCTGTAGTTGCTCTGGGAATGCTGGGCCTTAGCCTCCAGCCACAGAGCACACGCAGGAACCATGAGGACACTTGGAGACCTTGTTCAGGGTGTGGTCAGAGAGAGGGGAAAACCAGTAACTGGCACCAAACGCCCTTGCTCCAGGGCTGGTGTGTGACAGCTGTGCTGGCAGGCAGGAGCAGCCATTTCAGGCCATTCCACTACCTTCAGCTGGGACCCTGGGGGAATGACAAGGGTGCCTTTTCTGTTTGGAACAGGTGCAGTACTTCTTCAGGATTCTGGACAACTAGGAGCCTCCAGCCTCACCCGATGTAAGAGACATGCACAGAGAAGGGTGTGTTCATTCATTTATTTGTCCAATGTTTCAACCTGACTGAAATACAAGATCAACAAGAGCACTGTACTCCTGGCTATTACATGTTAGAACATAGAGTTTTGCACTTTAGACAACATTTAACACCATTCTATGGGGTACTGCATTGCTTTTATAAAGTTTAAAATAAAGATTTATTTTCAAACATGTGACTTTGGTTTATTTCATACATTACACTTTCTTGCAGAAAAAATAAAATTGTACAACTGCATAAATATAAAATTCTTCCACCATGAAAATGGTTAAAACATTCAATAAAGACATTAGCACCACAGTGTGCGATGCCTCCAGCAGGAAAAAAAAAAAAGAAAAAAAGAAAAAGAAAATATACAAAGCAAAGAGTTTTATTCCTATCACTGAGGAGAGTGATAGTCTGACCCGGTCTCTCACACAACATACTTGAGCATGAGGGAAAAGGTGGAGAAAAAAAAGAGAGAGACAGCATTCGCTACAAAGCACAGTACACAATCATCTAGTCTCTTTACCTTCACTTAAGTTAGTTTCCCCTGCTGCCCCTCCAAATAAAATACCCAAACACCACAGGAAAGTCAGAAGCCGTATGGAGTGCTGTTAAATAGTCTCACGGGTGGGCCTTTCTTTAAAAAGGAACAAAATGATGAGAAGTATCATGCCAGTTCTAGTCCCATTGAGTATTTACACCTTGGACAGCAAAAGTCTTTGCTCACGAGAAGTAGAAAACAGATACAATACATGGCTTGAAAAAAATGACCAGAGTATGCACCTATAGTACTGTACACTAAATAAAATACACAAGGCAGCAATACTTAGGGGCCAGAAACACTGCTTACTACGAGTCAGTTATGGAATCATAATTTACAGTAAAAATGGGCATGTCCCAAGGCTCAATTTTGTTTTCTTTTCTCATTTACAGTAGAATAAATATTTGTCGCTATTGCTACACTTTGTTTACATTCTAACCTAGTAAATGCAGAAAGCTAGTGTAAAGCATATAGATTACGTGTAGGTCCCATACGTATGACAGTTTGTTCAAGACTAGGTGGTTTTCTTTTTTGTTCTTTTTTTTTTTTTTTAACCTTTTTTAATGGCTAGGAGGGAGGGGGTGGGGGAGAGAGCGTTGTGCTTACGATCAGCTGCTTTTTATGTCGAATTTAATATCAAAGCGTCCCTGGAAGCGGTCTTTGTCGCTGTACTGGATGTTCTGCCCGTAGGCCCTGCATTCCACGCGCACCTCCACGTCGTAGGTCAGGTTGGTGAACTGCACCGCCACCAGCGGCTGCAGGTACCGCGGCTGCAGCAGCTTGCCGTAGTAGGGGTAGTACTGCAGGCCGAAGCCGGGGTAGCCGCCCACCCCGTAGTACTCCACCGTGCCTATTTTGTCTGCATCTTCCTCTCTCTAGGGAGGCGGGAAAAGGAAGGACGATGTCACTCACCCAAACTCTGCCTTTTGCAGCCCCTCTGCCCCCCAGCAGCATCAGTTTTTCACCAAGAGCACAACCTGGCTTTGGTGACCCCAGACCCTCACCCCACCAGGGCGAGGACGGTCCCAGTGGCAGAGGACACTGACGCACCAGCAGCTACTCAGTGACAGGTGCCTCCCAACGCGCATCCGCCAGGAGAAAGCACTTCCCTCTACTTAGGAGCTCAGCTGCTCCTTTACGCACCCAGGGGTCACCAGCTTCCTGACACATATCAAGGCACCTGGGCTTTACAATGCTGGGTAAAACATCTTCCCTGGAGCCCTCATTTCAGCCATCCCTGCCAAGTGCCCCAGTGCACCCCTTGGGAGCAAAATGGCGACTTTTGAGGACACGCTTCGCCATCCCAACCTGATTTCACTCCTCCCCGCAAGGGCAGCGCTGCTGTTTGTCACACATGAGGATTTAAGAAACTCCCGTTGTGAAGGGGGAAGGAGACAGCTCAAGTTCAGAACCACCCTGGTGCCACTGTGGAAAGGCAGAGGGGTCGCTGTGCCTGGACAAAGCCCTACCCAGCCCTCCCCTGCAGCCTCCCCACTCTGCTGTACCGCATCGCGACTCACCTTGGCAGTGCAGTGCACAGGGATGAGGTACGGGTTGTATTTCGCCATGATGTCTTGAGGGAGGCTTTCATTTATGGGGGCCTAGAAGAAACCCAAAAGAGGAGGTTGTTTCACAGTGGGCACTTCTCTGCAGACTGTGGCACCTTGGCCGCAAAGCTCAGTGGTACGAAACACCAGAATCCCTTCTGGCTCCGTTTCAGAGCCAACAGCAGTTGGTGGCGGTTCGTTCTTGGGACAGGTGGGCCACATTAACACATACAGAGGCTGGGGACCCTACATCAGCAGAGCTGTTGTCTGCTCTTACAGCTTTACCACTGTGCTTGTCAAGGCAAGTGGATCAGGCTGTTTTCCATCCCGTGGCATCACTGGGGAGAGCGTTTCATGGCCAAGCACTAGCTAGCCGGGCTCGTCTGCGCAAAGCCCATGCCACAGCAGAAGAGCCGGGCTGCTGGAGGATCTGCCACGTGCCCACCTGGCCAGTGCAGCCAGGACTGGAAAGAACAAAGAGCAGCAGTCACACCCTGACGCTGCTGAACTCTGACAGTACCTACAGGGAAGGACAACGGCTCTGAGCGTGTCACGGCAAGGAGGGAGTGCCAACTCCCATCCTGGTCTTTGGTCTCTGAACAAGCACCGTGGTTTTGCTGAACAGCCCTGCAGGTCTCAGCTCTGCTTTACACACACCTTGCCCAACACAAGAGCTAAAGGGTCTCTGCTGGAGTGTGCAGTGAAGGGAAACAGAGAGTGCCCCGGGTACACGCTTCATTTAGAAATCAAACATGTCAAGTCTTTCCTTGTGGTCTGGAGCCCCTCAGAGGGCTCTGGCAAAGAAAAGAACACACCAACCCCTTCTTTTCACCAGCATGCACACCTTCTGTCATCCCACAACCACCAAACACCTAGCACACCATCTGCTCTGTGCTCCAACCAGAAGATGGAGTGCAAGATTTAACACTCCACCTTACTTGATAAGGTGTGCTCTGCCACTCAGTTCCTAGAGGATTTTCTAGCATTTAACTGTGCTGAGGGGAAAACTAGAAGTAAAAATCGTTCCCATCCAGATTAAAATCCTTCAGCATTAGGTGCAGCACAGAGCACACAGGTGACAGACATCAACAGCATCAATACATTAAATAACCTTAAGATCTCCTGCCTCTCCCACAGCCTGAGCTGTGCCTGACTCTTGGGTGGGAATTACACTTCACAGACCATCTATCAGTCTGACAGTGAGTATCCACACAGCTTCATTTAATTACATGGTTTTAGCAACACAGGCAGCTCTACAAGGCCTGAGGAAAGAACAGAGTAGATGGGGCATGGCACAATGTACTGATCTTACTGCAGGTGGAGTTGGCCTGGGATGGTCCTATGGCAGCACACAGTAACTTACAATGGGTTTTCTAATCCTTTGAAGAAAACCCCCTGTCAGAGCAAGTAGGACACCAGGAGTTCACACTGTGAGGCTCATCCCTACTTGTTGCCAGCTTGAGGTGTGCAGCTTTCCTTGCTTTTTAATGAAAAGGGTTTTAAAGCCAGTTCTTTGCAGAAGGGGTTTAGCACTGGTCTCTCTCTTCCAGAGACACAAAAGCAGGCAGAGCAGGTCTGCAGCCAACTCGTCCTTAGCTGCTCCTGCTAGAAAGGGAAGCTACTTGCCTTAGGTTTGAAGCCGATAATTCTGTTGAGCTTGACGAGGATGCATGGTTTGCCATCCTTGTACCCAAAGTAGGGATCATTTATTCCAGAACAGTTTTCCAGCCATTCACGTCTGAATTTGCAGACCTTCTTCTGGCCCTGGGCATCATTATATGATCCTCTCTCTTTGTAATCGCTGGGTACGTCTGTCACGGCAGGGAAGGAAAACACAGCATTTTGCCTTCTGCTTGTCAGGAACAGCAGCACTTGAGCTTTAGCCAGGTCTGCCCCCTTGTCCAATCGGGTAAGTGGCAGCACGTCCTTGAGGCTGACAGCACAGACCTGCACCCAGCCACCCCCCATGCATGGGCTGCTCCCAGACCAGCGAGGCTGCGGGGCAGAACACACACACTTGTCCTCCACTGCCTCAGAGATTTAGATTGGGGGTTTTTGCTGCTTTTACAAGCAGGCTCCCCTCAGTTTACATTCACATATTATGAGGTGATAGTCTTACACCACGTCACTACACAATCTACTAAAGGTTAACACCTCCCAGGCATTTTACTGCATTGCATCAAGAGGACCAAAACCGGCTTTAGCAAAGGCATCAGTAAACCCTCCATGGCTTTTGGAGAGGGGGAGGTCAGCACCGTGGGCTTTTTAGAGTCAGCCACAACTTTCTCCAAGGGAAACCTTGGAGTGTCCAGCCACAGAACCTCTACAGCAACTTCTGCCTGCCTCCTGGGCAGATCCAGTCTGACCAACCTCACCACTCAGCGCGCAGCCCTGTGACCAAAGCCAGAGCAGCCAGCTCAGGGCACGTGGCCAACAGCGGGTACAAGAAGAGCAGCAGCCAGAGGCAGACCCCACGGCTGCTCAGCCTCAGCCCCTGACAGACCTGTTGGTCAGAGCCCTCAGCTGCAGCCATCGATCGACACTCACCCCCACAGTCCTGAAACACAATGTTGTCGGTTTGCTGGTCAGCGCTGTAGTCCTTCAAGAACTTCTCGAGGTTCTTCACGTACGGCTCGTAACTTTTGGCATCGGAGGCAGAAAAGGAAATTTCTGTCTTTTGCACCTGGGGGATTTGAGTCAGTCCTGAGAAAAGCAAAACCAGGAAGAAAACAGTAAGTACAACTCGGGAGTTACACAGCCGCGGGGCAGCGCAATGCACACTAAGAACATAACCTACTCCGATAATCTCCGTGTTTCAGGCTTCAGGACTTGCACAAAACAAGCTTAAGCTCAGTAGGGGGGAGGCTCTTATCTCTTTCCAGCAACAGTCTAGAATATTCATCTTGATGTTTGCACCACTAAGCAGATAAAAATCACAGGATCCAGAAGGGAGGCTAGAAGTCAAGGTTTTTCTCAAGAAAAACAGTCAGCCACACTTCCCCTGCCCGCTTCCGCCTCCTCCCCAAGGACAGATGGGGAGCTGTCTGCATGCGAGATCAGCCACACACCACCGAGTCCTGGGGAAGCCCACTCTCCCGTGCCTGTCCCCGACAGGTTGACTGGAAAGCCTGCAAAACACACTACGTGTTCAGGATAAACATCAGAGCTGCCCACTCAGGAACCCTTGGTATAAAATATGAGAGGCTCCCCAAGCACGGAACGGGCGCTGCTGGTTGCAATCCAGGTTGCCTTTGCGCACTGTCCCTCGTAGGATGCGGGGCAGGAGACATTTTCTCACTCAGTAAATTCACCAGCCTGATGACTTTCTCTGGTCTTTCCACTCAGTAAGCTGGTGTTTCTGATGGCAGAAAAGCCTTGGAGCTCTGTGATCAGCAGCTCAACATCATTTCCACACAGGCAGAGATGTTTAAAACACTGCCCTAGATTCTTTTGACTTCAGGAGGGCGAGCATGAAAAGAACACGTGGAGAAGAAACTAGATACAAGCAGTGCCTATGATGATGAGAAAGGCCAACTGCTTTCCATTTCATGATGGGGCTTGGAAATAGCTGCTCCTGCACGATGCTTAGGTCACATTTTAATTGAATGCAGTGATGCATGGCTAACACCTTAAACTTGAGTAATGGGAACTGGGCTCACGCTGTTTCTGCGGTGACCACTGTAATTATTGATATCTTGACTTCTGTTCAGCATGTCATCTCCACTTTAGCAAGAACAAGGAACAGCGTTTGCTTCGACAGCTTTCACAACAGGCCAGCTGCCAACATGTTCCCCTGGTGCAAAATTCAGGCAGCTTAGCTGGCTGGCCCCAACCTGCAGGAGCTTGTGACTCCAGCAGTTTTTCCAAAGCCACTTGAGTGCTTCTGCTTAGTCCCTCCTCAAACCAGCTCACCACTTCCCCCCTCCCTGTCCCAGTCCCTCCCCGCAACCCACCGAGTTGGAATTTGTAACCTAGGACAAAGATTAGCCTTGTTCCCCTCAGCGCAGTTCCTAGTAGCCAAAGATAGTGAGACACCCAGCGAGTAGCTCAGAGTTTCAAGTTTTATTCCAGGAAGCAGCTTTAACGGCTCAAAACTCCCTCTGCACAAACTGACTGGACTGGAGTGTTAGAAGCAACTTCTTATTCCACTATTATTATTAGAATCTATGTATTATTCCCTAACAGCAGTATATCCTACCCTCCAAGGGGGCTCTCAACCCCTTTTCAAGCAATTAGTTGCATTTTTGCTTCACAAACAGTTATAAATAAATATATATAAAGTGAGCTGGGTTCAATTTTAGTAAGGGACTTCAACCCCATTCCACTGAGCCCTCCTCATGTTACTGCTCAGCTGGGAAGCAACAGGCTCAGAGTCACTCGAAGTGGCTGCCTGGAATTGCAGCGAAGGTTCCTTGGTTCCTCTCCTGGCTCTGCCTGTCCAGAGTTCAAGTTACAGGTGGGTTGTTCAAGTGTATAAATACAGAATTCCAGAGTGCCTGGCCAGGCTTGTGCAGCTTTGGTCGGGCAGTTAAGCTAGGGAGCTTTGCTCAGCACCTCTAAAACCAAGGACCTCTCCACCTCTGCTTTTTGCCTTGTCCAAGGAACACACCCAGGGCAAAGGCAAGGTCAGCAACGTACCCCCTGCAGTGCGCAGACACCAGTGCGCAGATGAACTCTGCTCTCTGGTTAGGAGAGCCCAGCCCCTGAGATGCACCATCCAAAGCCTGCCCAAGACACAAGTGACTTGGTTGGGAGAACAGACTCCTATCCAAAGCGTTCCTGCTGCCTTGTACATCTTTGCAGAGCCGCACCAAAGCCCCAGCAGCACCTGTGTGTATGGTACAGCTGCTCTGGCAGCCAGCACAAGAGGACAAGGGTTCCTGTGAGGGAGGCTCGGCCCATGGCCACAGCTGGGCTGCTCTCAGCCAGACTTGAGGCTTTTACAGGTGCTTGGATTAATCAGACCAGGCTGGTTCTGAAAACAGTTTTACCCTGTTAAGAATGTGGTGCTGGCTTCCACCACACCCCTTCCTCACATGCCTGCAACTGAAGACACACAGCCCTATGGACAGATCTCCCACTTCCTTCTTCCTTGCCATCTGCACATCCCCGTGCTAAACAGAAGCCACAATACTGCTACCAGGGCAGCACCATCCCTGAGACCTTCTGAAGCTTCTTTCCCTCCTTTCAAGTGTGTTTTATTTGGTATTGCAAGAGGGCATAACCTTTAAGTAACACTTCTGTAACCCTGCTGAAACTTTTTCTTGTCCCCATTAGGGGAACTGAAGCAAGCAGGGACAAGGAGGGAAAAAAAACCAAAACCCTGAGCCATTCCAGCGCTATTATGGGTTGCTAAACACCAGCAAGGCAGCTCAAATAAAGTGCAAGGATAAATAAGCCTCTCCGGGGCTTTGTGGCCAGGAGGAAGCCATACACCAGCAATCCCCATGGGGGAAAAGAGAGCCTGAAGAGCTTTCTCAGGCAGCAGTCTAAACAGCCCTCTCCTCAGCTTCAGGCTATGAGCTGCTTGACAAAGCTCTGCACCTCACGCTGCACCCAAGTGTCCTGTGCAGTGATGCTGCTGTGCAGGCATGGAGGAATCAGGTAGCTTTTTCCTAAGAAAATGCCAACAAACTACGCTTGAGAATTTCTGCAATTGCCTCCTAGAGTGCATTGCTGGGAAATATGACTACTGTCTTCATTTGACTGACACTGTCCACGTAAACGATGAGTGATGCCTTGACTTGGTGACAGACACCACCTCCTCTTGGCTTTCTAACTCAGTGGATGTACCAAGATATGTAAAAAAATAATCTTGTGAAATCACTGATCTGTTTTCAGCTACAGTTCCACTTCCAAGGCACCACTGCAGATTAAAATCACATTTATTCAGCTTCATTTAAAGCCACATTTCCCACACACACTTTATTCTAATCTGCAGGAGCAATACTTTTTTTTTTTCCCCCTGAAGCCTTCTGAAGGTGAAGAGGAAGAAACTGCAAGTGGGAAGTCAGGCTTGTTATTAGGAACAATTGTGTAAGTCCACAGTAGCCACTTCATCATGCACTTCCAAGTTCCCAGTAATCTTGGTTCAGAATGTATCTGAACACTTCTGAGATGACAAACTGAGTGATCACTACACCCTTCCTACTTACCACCCCCCAGCTCACTAAATGTGTGGGCTTTAGAAGCCTCGGTACCAAGCAATGCCCTCCCAGGCTTTGTCACCCTCTACCACATCCCAGAAGTGCAAAGAGCCAGGGCACCTTTTCTACAAAGGCAACAAGATCTCCTTGGCAGGTGGCATTCCTGGAGCTAGAGAGTCAGAGGCGCCGAGATGGGAGACCAAAGCAGAGGACTGCAGCTCTCCACAGGAGCAGCGTACACTCCCAGGGCTCTCCTGCCTCCTCCCTGCTGCTATCCAAACCGAGTGGGGAGTTACACACCACAGCAGCCCCTTCTGTGACACACCCACCACCTGGCCAGGCAGCACCTGAAGCCAGGAGCACACCTGAAATCCTCCTGTGCAGCCAGGGATTCTTCTCCAGTGCAGCTGGGAAGGAGGGCTTCGTGCAGCAGCCAGCTCTGGCTCCCGCTCCAGCCAGTGCCGGATGCTGCATTGCACAGGATGCGCACCACAAGATGGCAGGATGCACAGCCCAATTGATACTGGGGCAGGGAACAGGAGGGGGATGGAGTGTTGTGTTTAAACGCTCGGTACACTGCGTTTTAAGAGGCAACATCCTCGCCCTTCCCTATTAGCAGGGCAAGTCCTCTGTGCTTACAGCAGAGTCCGAGCCGGCAGCACACAGGGAACCGGGGCCCTGTGTAACATTCCTGTGGTGTTCAACGCAGAAACCAATTAGCATAGTAATGACACTTGGCTACAAAAATAGCACTTTATGGCTTTCAATGCTCTACCCATGTCAATAACTCAATAGAGCATCCTGCAGGTTCTGCCACTGTTAGGAAGTGTTTTGGAACATGAACGATAACATCGCTGCCCCTACAGCATTTGCTCCTGCCAGTCCCAAAGGTAATAATCACAGCTTCCCCTTTCCCAGCCTTTTTGGGCTGACACAGCAGTGACTTGCCCAAGGAGGACACAGCATTGCAACAAGAATTAAAAAAAAAACAAACCACCAAACAGGTTTTATACTTTACTAGAAAATCCAGCTGCCAACATACTTACTCGGCCTGCAAATCTGCCCACAAGAACCAGGAGATGGAATTGCCTCAACACCGTTTCCAAGCTCACAGTCTGCAGGGGTCCCAGACTACAGAACACTTAGGTTTGGCATTCACCAAGCACCAGAGCAAGACCATGCCTGTGTTCGCTGCCAGAAGAGCAGCAGTGCCTGCAGCCCAGGGGAGAGCCCTACATGGCAGGGGAACCCAGGCACTGCTCGCCTCCCAGACACAGCAGCGCAGCAGCTCGCTGCAGCATCAGTCTGTGTGAGAGTCCACATTAAAAGGCTGGTTTTTGACTTGCTGTGGTCTAACGGCTGCTGTGCTACAGGATTAGGAATGGATTTGAAGTTAAGAGCCAGCCTCCACCACATCTTACACCTAGGTTATCCATATTTGGAGAAAGTTATCCCACAATGCCCTGCAGAGAACCCTGTGCTGTTAACTGGTAAATGACCCCTTGAAGTTGTACACGTGCACCAGCACAGCTTGGTTCAAACCCCTTGCTTACTGGGCTGACTGTTGGCATACATTCCAAGATCTGGATTTTGTTCCCCTGGATGTCAGAACACATGCTGAAAGCCCATTACAAAGATCCCCGATGACCTTTTCCTTCTTCCTCCATTTTGATTTCTGTAGCACACGCTACAAGAGCTTCACAAAACTCAGTTCCATTTCTTGGCTTAAAAAAAGGTAAGCCCCAGAGGAAGAACCACCACCCTAGTGCAGTTATCAATTGAGATGAGTAAAAATCCTCTGCAGGCTGAAATATCACACAGAAATGTTGCCACAGAACTGATTTAAAATTAAAATTGCAAACTGCTATTACACAGAAAGCAGTTTACCTAGAATGACTAATTATGTGACATCAGGCTAAACAGCAGGTCTACCTGGACATGACCCAAGATCCATGGGCTTCTTCACTAATTACTTCACGTCTAGTGAGACCACTGGGCTTCAGCAGGGAAAAACGCATTATTAAAACAACTACTCCGCCATTAGCCACGTTGGCTTTTCAGATGCAGCTGACGCCTTGGGGCAGTAGCTGTGACAGTTTAGCCTGTCCTGCAACTATCAGAGCCCCTTGCAGAGGCAGCAGCAGCCACTTTCAGTGCTGAAGACCACATTTACCCCAGCCGCAGGGCATTAAGAAGCATCACACGCTAACACAGTAGTTCCCATCTCCACTCTGTCTTTACAAAGCACCAGTGAGAAAGCAATTAGGTGAAAGAGATTTTTTTTTTTGCCGAGATTTGGTGATGTTGGCATTCCCTCTGTTGCTAGAGCAGGGAATCAGCACTGCACTGCAGACAGTGGGGCCGTAAGACACCCTGTGACACCAGAGCCAACTTCTGTAGCTACGAGCCATCAGCCTCACAATTGTCACTTAAATACCACCGTTATTAAAAGCTTCTGAACTGTTTTACAGAGCAACTGGAGACAGATCGTTACCATCCCCAGTGCCAAGCAGCCTCAAGGTCATTTGTAATGTGGGAAAGCAGCAGTTGCGCAGCTCCCCTGCCATGCTCTGAGCAGCCGCTGGCTGCAGCCGGAACCAGACAGCGCAGGGAACCTGCGGCAATGGCCAGTTACTCCATTCACCCCTACCCAAGGCAGGCTGGGCACAGGCACTGCTCCAACCCTCACTTTAATTTTAAGCAGAGGCATCTGTCTAGTAAAGATAGGTCACGCATCAGCGACAAGCAAGTCCCACCGTTAGCCCCCCATGACACAGTCAGTTGAAATGCCCATTAGTAAAAGCTCCCATCCCCCCTAGATCACAGAGCCTGGTTCAGTGTTGGCTAAAGGAATTCAGTAAGCACACCCAGAATTAGCATGGTCCCCTTTCTCCCTGTGCACCCCAGTTCCACAGATAGGAGCTGACACCGTACCTTCGTGTCTTCACTTACCCACAGGAGCACAGTGGTTATGAAGAGAGAAAAACCAAACCTGGCCTCTTTATACAGCTCATTCCCGAGCTAAGCCTGTCACCCTCATGCTGAACTCCCTCAGTTTAGGAGAAGGGAAGAGCAGCAATCCAGGTCTAAGCTCCTCTCAGACAGGAGGCATGCTTCGTGTGACGCAACTTTTAATTCTAGCATTCGATTGCCTTCAAGCCCCAGCACTGTTAACACAGAAGGCTGAGAACATACCCACCCCCTACAAATATGTGTTGCAGCAATGGCGTGCTTATTTCATCCTCCTTCTTGAGGTGAGTAACCAACCCGCCTCCCCAGAATAGCTTGCACCAAGTCAGACAGGGGCCTCCTATTTAGTTACCTGGAGGTGCCACTCGATCCTGGTATTTGGGCTCAAATTCGCTGACAGTGAGCAACATCACTTGGATGGTCCCGATGAATATACCTGCCAGGCAACCGTAGAAGATGACATAGAAGAGGAGGATCTTAACTGCAAGAGGGAACAAACAGAAAGAGGAATTAAATCGAGCCCTCAAGGCAGTCACATTTCAGGACAAAATTACCAGCATCTGCCACTTGCCCATAGGAGCCCAGCACACTGAACTGGGCTGGCAAGCCCTGCCACAGAGGCACGTATTTAACAGCAGGATTATGCCCTGATGCTGACAGAAAAATGTAAATCACTCCAGCTGTTTGGGGACCTGGAAGCACGAGCTCCCAAAAACCTAGACATCCACAGATCGGGACTCAGGATTATAAAGCATGAGGACTAAACTGTGTTCTTCCACATTTTAAAGGATCCCTTGGCTGACCCAACACTACCATCACACACTTATCACAGGTGACAAACTTTCAGCAAAGCAAGTGACCAACAAGCAGCATCTGTACTCCAGACGTGCTCTGAACAGCACCCATTCCAAAAAGCTCTGGGCCTCAAATCTGTTTCCAAGAGAGCCTACAGGAAACGTTACATTCACATTTACAAGCAACTTTAAGGCCTGATCTCTCCTAGCAATTCAAGCCATCACCTCCATTAGAGACAACCGGAGCAGATTCCAGGCCAAAATTAGCTCCAATAATCACATACATAGGACATTACCGCAGGTTTACCAGCCTTGAACGTCTAACAGAGGTGCTCCTGCACTCCCATACCAACTGGGAAGCGAATTACATAACAATCAAAGACTGACCTTAGCTTTGGTCCAAGGAGGGAATGAAGGGAGACACCTAGCAGTCTAGAATAATCTTTAGACAGGGAGCGGGGGGGGGGGGGGGGGCACTGTGTGGAGAAGACTCTGGAGACACAGCATGGCTCAGAGTCTGGGTATCAGTTACCAGTTTACAAGGATTATCTCAACTGATTAACTGCACAGTAACATGCCGTACTAGGCATCACCAGGCCGCCTACGGGAAGGATAAGCCAGCCCATGCCAAGCAACTATAGGCTAATCAGGCTGCAGGAGCAAGCAGGCCAGCACAAAGGCCAAGGAGTACTTGAAAGAGACCCAGCTTGATCTCGGAGTGTCCTCCTCTAACCGCAACCCAAAAAACAAGTGGTTTCTCTGAAGGACTCGAAGCCACCAGCTACAAGGGAAGAGGAGGAAGCAGTAGGTAGAAGTAGTCCTCCTCCCTCCCCAGCCCCATCAGCAGAGAAGCCCCACGATGAACACAGGCGGTTCTGGTGGTTTTCTTTTCAAGTCTATGAAAGACAGGAGAGCAGGAAGGACAGGCAGCGATACGGAGGCGGAGGGACACTGTATGAAAGGCACTCCATCCTCTCATCTTCCTCATATGCACCACCAGAGGTAGCCAGGGCTGGTGGGCAGAGCCGGGTGCAGTAGCGCGGTGCTCCAGGAGTTAAAAGCACTCTTTGGTATCCAGGCAGCATAAACCAAATGGCTGTGACGTCAGGGACGTGTGGAAATTTTTTCCAGAGCACAGTCATAGGAGGTGCTGTTGTAACAAACCAAACACTAATGCTGTTGTCTGCAGCGTAACGCCTTTGAGTTTTGTAACATCAAAAGGCAAACGCTGGGAGGTTGCTTATTTAATCAGGTTCCCAGCCAGGATGCTCATAACACCTAAGACACCTTAAAGGTCACAATCACTCCTAGGTCTCAGAAAACACGCAGCAGGTCTCACAACCGAGCACGACACTGTCGAATGAGAAAGCTTCCCGCAACAGGTAGGTTTATAACGGAGCAATCGGATCATCAGCCTGCAGATTGACTCCACAGATGGAAGCGAGTCCTAGGCAGATAGGTACAGGCACTCTGGGAGAAGGACCTGGTTCAGCCTCCGCATCTGAAGCACTGCGCAGTTGCCTGGTGCCTCAGGAGCAGAAAATACCTATCCATGCGCACCCACAACCCAATTCTGCTCACGTAAAGATACAGCAGAAGCCTGCTCTAGCCCGCCCGCCTGCCAGAGCTAAAGCTGGCGGCTCCGGATGTGGCTGATCCATTACAACAGGAGCCGAATTCAACATCGCAAAGGTGGCACACCAGCTGTGGTTGGCAGCAACTGGAAGACTGTCTATTTGCGTAAAGAAAACGTTAAAAGCCTCTTTAGTCTGAGTGCTATTTGTACAGCTCCTAATAAATACATCAGGAGCATTTAATCGTGAATGCACATATAGCCATTTCCTTCTTGCAGAGCCATGAAAAGCCAATTGTTCTCCCTCGACGAAGCAAAATTAGCTGGGTTTTCTTTATCCAGAGAAAAGGGAAAGGGAAAAAAAAAAATCAAAATAAAAATAAAAGCCACCCTCAAGTACAGGGCGGATGACGGCTGGCGGCAGGGCTGGCTCCCCCGACGGCGATGCTCCCGGGCCGGGCCAGCCGCCGCGGAAGGAGACCCAAGGACGAGGCGCCCTCACCAAGGTCGGCCCGCCCCAGGCTCCATCCTGAGGCCGGGGACCGACCCCGCCTCACCCCCGGCCCCACCTGAAGTCACACCTACGCGGGTAACGGCCCCCGGCCCCCGCGGGGCCCCACAGGGCACCGGTTGGTTGCGGGGGGGGGGGGGGGGGGGGGGGGGAAGGAAGGGGAAGGTAAGGGGCGCCCGCCCCCCCCAACCCCGCACCTCACCCAGCGGGGTCACGTCGGCCCCAGCAAAAGCCACAGCTCCAGCCCCCTCCCTCGCTTGAGCCGCCCCCGCCGGGGGCCGCAGCCCCGCCGCAGCCGGCAGAGGCGGGGCGCCGCGGGCCGTGCTGCAGTAGCCGCCGCATCGCCGCCGCCGCCCCCCGACCCGGCCCCGCCGCCCCCGGCCCAGCACTCACACCAGCTGCCGCCGGTGCGACCCAGCAGCTCCTTCTTCTCCGAGTTCCAGATGAATTTCTTCCAGTTGCCATCGCCGTCCTTGGCCTTTCCGCGGGCCATGGCGTGCGGGCGGGCGAGCGGCGGCGGCGGGGAGAGGTCTAGCCCTCAGCGGGCGGCGCGGGAAAGCCCCGGCCGGGCTCCGCGCCCCGCGGCACCGGGAAGGTCTGGGGGCGCCCGCCCGCGCTGCGGGACGGCTGGCGGTGCCGGCCCGGTGGCAAAGCCGCCCGGGGAGAGGTGGGCGCAGGCGGGAGCGGCGGCGGAGAAGGGAGGGGGAAGAAAAGCCGAGCGAAGCCCACGGGGCACAGAGCAACCGCGCTCCCCACCTGCCGCGCCCCTTCATATAGAGCGCCGGCTCCGCCTCGCCGCCGCCGCCGCCAATGGGCGCAGGCAGAAGGCCCAAGGGGCGGGGCTGGCCGCGGCGAAGGGACGGGGCCCGGCGGAGACGCGCCGCCCGCGGGAACAGGAGGGGCCGGTGGGGGCTGCGGCGCCGGCAGCAGCTGCTGGTCGGTGCGGGCGGGCCCTGCCGCGCACCTGAGCCGCCGGGCCGGGCGGGCGCGGTGCGTGCCGGCCAGGCGCGCGCCCCTGCCCGTCCGTTAGCCGCGGGCGCGTTTGCGCGCGCATGCGGGCGCGCGGCCGCGGGCGCAGGTGTGCGGGCGGGTGCGCGGGCACGCGCGCCTGCACACCTGCGCGTTTGCGCGGGGCGCGCTCACGTGCGTGGTTGTGCCGGGGCCGCGGGGCCCCGCCTGGTGCTTTGTAACACGCACACGCACTCCCCCCGCACACACACACACACACCCCCCGCCCTCCATGCCGGTCCTGGCTCCGGCAGAGGCCGAGCCGGCAGCGTCGCAGCAGAGGCTGATGGGCCAGGCGCTGAGCATCGGCCGGGCGCTTGAGCATCGCCCGCCTGCTTCCCCTCCTCCTCCCGCCGCCGCTGCCCCGCGCCCGCCACGCTCCGGCTGGCTCACGTGTAATGCGGCTGCGGAATATGTAATGCAAACAGCGCACCCTGCCCAGCCCCGGGCCCCGCCGCCTTCGTGCCGGAGGCACCTGCCGGGAGCGGCAGGCAGAGCCTTCCCGGGGGCGCGGCTCGCGTGGCGGGGAGCGGGACCTGGCTGCCCGCTTGCCTACCCTGGGCGGGCGGGGGTGGGGTAACAGGCCGCGGCTGCCTTTGCAGGGTGACCTTCAGGGCGCTGCATGAACGCTTCTGTCGCCCCCGGGGCCGGGGTAGGGGGCACCCGGCAGACGACAGCTGGCCCGACCCGGCCTGGCCCGGTTGGGGTTTCCCTGCTGCGAAACTCGGTGCGGCTCGGCCGGAGCCCCGCTGCCGAGCAGCTGCCCCCTCTGCATGGGACCACCCATCTGTCGGGCCCTCACGCTGTCCACGCCGGCGTCCCCCTCACCGGTAATGCCCAGGTGAGGCCGCCAGATCCACCCAGCCTGCCTGCCCCCAGCCTTGCCCGCAACCCCGGCCCCCAGCCCGTACAGCGGGTGGGCTGTGCCACCGCCGCCTCGCCGCGCTTCAGAGTCCGGCACCGGTCTCCTCGGGACGTGGGGGGGTTACCTTGTTTCCTGCCAGGGAGGAGCTGAGGCAGGCCAGCACGTGAGGGGCCAGGGCATCCCAACCTGGGAGCTCATCCTGCTGTCCCCGGTCTTACCCATCCCATGCTGGGACCTTGCAGGAAAACAGGAAAGGGCATTTTCATGAACCATTTAAACTACCATTTTAATCTGCTGTGCGAACACAGGTAGCTAATGTGCTTTGATCCCCTGGTACCGTGACAGGACAGTTAAAGTGACCCCATGATCTCTACCTCCGCGCTTCCAAAGCGTGCTTAAGGTCAATTTGGAATTTCCTATTGGGTTGCGATGTATTCCACATACTCTCTTGCCCTCAGGTTACTGACAAGTTCTCTCAACTTTAACTCTATCCTCTTTCTTTTTTTCTTTTTTTGGGGGTCTGTGAATGGAGATGAGTGCATGTAAGCTGGGCCTTTCCTGGTATCTCCCACCAGGTGCATGTTCTGGAAGTTCCCTGCAAGAATGGCCTAGCCTGAAATTGAGGACAGCACAACCAACCAGCCTCAGCATGCTCCTCTCAGTCCAGCTGACATCATCTTCTCTCTCTCTCTAAGCCATTAAGCTAGCAGTCAGGGGACAAGGTAAAATGTGGCACCCTTCCCCAAGTGATCCACAGCGACAACCCACAAACAGCTCCTGAACAAACCGAGACACTAGCCTTAGCCTACTGGAGCTGCATAGTGTCCACACAGGCCAGATACCCTCAAGGTCACGCCGCCATTCGTGGCAGCGGCTGAGCATGGCCTCCATAGCTGCAAGCATATAATGACACTTCTCAAAGCTGTGTAGGCTTTTGGGTTAGAAAAAGGACAGGTATCACCCAAGAGGTATAGAGATGTTGTGTGCCTGGATTGGGAGTGTCCGGATTGCTGAAAACTCCAGGATATGTTACATGTGATCAAAGGGGGGGAGGTGTGCCACATGGATTTTCATCCTAGGTTAGGAGAATTGGCTCTTGGTGGCATTTATGTGATCGAAAAGGGCTGATCAGCTAGAGGGAAGAGGATAAATGCCATCTTTCCTTTCTCCTTGGTGTCTGGTCAGAGCTGGTCTTTTAAGAGACCTGCTGATGGCGATAACAAAAACAAACACAGACGGCAGTATCTGATACCCAAGCGAACATCATCTGCGCTGCAGGGAGGACACTATCAGTTACAAGTTAAGGTGGCTGTGATTACAATCAAGCCAGTAAGTAGACAAGCACTGATGCTGGAGGAAAATCCCACTTGTTCTTAACTCCCAGACCTCAGCACAGTTGCTGCTGCAGCCAACTAGGCAGTTTCTCCCTGCTGCTGGGCCACCAGGTCTGCTGCACTGGCACCAGGAAACTGAACCAGCTCTCCTGATGCCCTGGGTGCAATTTATGGCCTAGGTATGCTGCCCTATGAAGGGCAGCAGTTTGGGAATTACATGTGGGTGTGTGGTGGTGTCACCTAAGCACGAAGTCTACTCGTCAAGACAGCCTACTCTCGGATGCCATCCCTAGCATTATTCATGGGCCAGGACTCAGCTCATCCAGGCTGCAAAGGCAAATAGCACACAAGTTAGTTCAGGGCAGGTGTAACAGCAGCAGTTGGTGCAGCCCTCCTCTCCTTGCCTTCTGCCCAGCAGTGGGGTTATCCAAAATAAAACGGGCATGGGATAGTCAAATCAGAGAAGGTTTGAATGGCATACACTCTCCTAAGACCACAGAGAATGAGTTTGTGGCTAGAGAATATCTGAATAATTGTACCACAATTGCACAGCAAATGGCCGCCCAGGAACATGATCCTCCTCTGAGCACATTCTCTCTGTCACTACAAGGTCCGGTGGTGCTGGTGCAAGCTGAGCTGCAGGAGCTCCTGGCTTCATCAGAGTTTGTTTAAGGATCACCTGGATACTCTCTCCTCTTCCTGCAAGCATCCGTATTTCTGTATAAACACACAGAGAAGTCCTGTTGGGTTGGCAGTGGCTGGTGATCCCAAGACCACACAGGCTGGGGCGTGCAGGATCTGGAACAGGCAAAGGCCCTTCCTAAGGCTTGCACGCCATTCCTTGCAAGCTCTTTTACATGCCTGAGGCCTTAGGCCCATGCACACACTCAGGACACGCCATTTTACCTCATGTCAGTGAATTGTCCTCTCAGAAGCCGCAGAACTAACAGGCAGCGGGGTGCCAAATTTTATTCAAATTTACTGTTTGTTTGGCTTCTCAGATATCAATCAGGCCGTCTCTAAGGTTACAACTATATGATCTGATTTTTTAAGGTGATAAAGGGCCTGAGGCGATGTTTGAAACTGCCAAGAACAAAATGTGCAAACTGATCTGTGTCCAGATCAGCTGCAGGAGGAAGGACGGGGCTGGGGAGGGGGGAAAGCTGTGCACCACCACCTAGGAGGAAACGGCCTGCAAGATGGAAGTTGTTAAAGGCTTAGCTTGCCACCGTGAGGAGTCAGCATGTGACGAGTACTCACAGTTTTCTCATGTGGGTTTGGGGCGTAACCACCAAAGAGATCCCTGCTTCCTTTGGGTCTCCTGCCTCGCAGGGCTAGGAGAAAGCACCTAGGGTGAGGAGAGGTGTCTCACTACAGGGCAAGAGGAGGGTGGACAGCGAAAAAGAACGGTCTGGCACAGAGGAAAGTGAGGATTAGTTCAGCTTGGTAACTGTTCTGCACAGCAGCACCATTTGGGGGGGGGAGGGTAATGAGCCTGTGTGGCTGGCGGTCACATCCAGGAACTTTGGGTAACACGTGATCGCGAAACATCTCTGGAGGTGGCTGTGGATGATGCTGCGATACGCAGCAGAGGAAGGAGAGAGGCACGCTGGGGGGGAGGGACTCTCACCCATTGTGGGACTGAGCACTAATTATAAGATGAGAGAAGTGTGCAAAATGGCCTCAAGTAGTTACTATTCGTGGGCTGCCACTCCAAACAAATGGGGCTGGGCCTCCTCAGGCTGGCATGCTGGGAGCTGGAAAAGGGCAGCTGCTGGAGAGCTTGGCACCCAGCCTGCATCACACACAACAGGTGAGAGTGAGCGAGGAACAAAACAGGCGAGGAGAGCTTGCTTTGGCTCTGCAGAGAGCGAGAGGCAGGGAGGCCCATGGGCATTTTACACCTCTCTGGGAGTTGTGAGGGGTCTCACAGGGAAGAGAAGTAACCCTCAAGAACTGTGTTCAGTGTCCCAGCGAGGCAAGTGCCAGCATGTGCTGCCCCACGAATCCTGCAGGACACCTCCCTGTTTTCTGCCCAGAAGTTGAGGAGAAACACAGCCCACTCAGGTTCTGCTGCACATTACACTGACTCAAGCAGGGTCTGTCGTCTCCCAGAACACAGTGTGACAAAAATAGCATTCAGGCCTTCCTTCTTCTCCTTGCTGTCCTCCCCATAGATGTGGGTCACTAGGGATTGGGCTATATGAGGTCAGTCTCATGAGCACAGTGGCTGCATTTGAACAAATTAATAGCATAGAGCTATGCAAGCCAAGGTAACTAAGTTCAAAAAGTCATAAACTGGTAGACACTAAGAAAGTAAATATAAACAGAAATAACCTCCCCCCCCCCCAATCCAACCATGGGGCCAGTATTCTTTTCTTTAATACCAGCTTTATAGTTGTGTAATACAACTTGTGGGGGTGCCTGCACATTTTACCCTTGGCAAAGTGATGTGGAAAACAACAGCTGTTAAGATAGATGAGTGTAAACAGCACGTGGAAACCCCCAAAGTGTCTCAGAGGGCATTTGCCCCAAACTGATCTTGCTAAAGAGGGAAGCAACCATCAATCCTCAACTGATAATGCTGAAGAGGATGGCAGTCATCAGCTGGATGTAACCAAGGGACGACAAAAACAATTTTGAGACAGAGTTGGTTTGAAAAGCTGTATAAAAGAAGTGTAAACATTTGTAAGGTAGCAGGGAGAGGCCTGGGACTGGGAACAGAGCAGCAGTCAAAACCCAGTCTGGCACATCACAACCTCTGCTTAGACCAGCAGCTTCCCCATGCACGAGATGCCATCAGCAGCCAGCATCTAGTACGTTGCCTGACCCTGTGGGATGCAGCATGTAGGGACCACACTTTGGGGGTGTGTGGGTGACCTGCTGAGGTGCCTTCCCAGCAGTGGGTATGTTACCTGATTGTAGGGAGTAGCGTGGGTGCCTGTAGAACTGGAGCAGCCAGTACCCCAGTGGGGAGTAGGGTGTAAGCTGTGGGACCCACGCTCCCAGCAGTGACTCCCCCTGCTAGTAAGACAGGAGTGGATGCCTGCCTGTATGGGATTGGAAATTCTAGGGATTAGTTACAGCAGTGTGTTTCAGAACTTGCAATAGTTTATTAGTGTTTAACACTGTGATTGAACTGCCGTATTGCTGACAAAGATCCCAGGTGTATAGTTCACTGATAGCTAATTACGTGGCTTTAATAACCATTAATAAACCATTTCAATCCTGATTTGGTGACATGAGCTGAGACTTTTTTTCCTGCAACAATGACCAACTGATACAAGTTTTTGACCAGTCCTGGCAGGAGAAGGCCTCTATGCTCAGTGACGAAGAAAAGATTCACTTCATGTTGAACTGGAAACTAGATGCAGGACAAGGGATGGTTTCTGTGGTGGACTGGATGGTAGGTGGTGACAGAAAAGGGGGATGCATTAGGGACAATGCGCTATGTGCCCAGTATTGATAACTAGGATAGATACTTCTGGTGGATGATGCTTCCACCGAGCTGATCAGATATGTCTGTATTACCTGGGAACTAACCATGAAGCTGGCAAGAGCAGTGGATGTTTGGTGACAATGTGCATCTGGAGCCCTTAATGGAGCAGCAGCCAGCTCCCTGGTATACAGCCACCGAGCTCAGGCAGACAGATCAGCTCCCGATGCAGCCAGAAGCTGCAGTTCTGGGGGACTCACTTGGCCTGACCTTGCCAGTCCAAACAAAATGGCCCCTGTTGGGCTCCTACTGGATATAGCAGCACTACGCACCATTAAAACAGGCTGCCATTAGTTTTCTGTCTTGGCAGCAAGATCACAAGCCTTCACTCTCCACTTACTCCTGACTGTGGTTCATATGGGGCTCCTGATGGCAGGTTGCACTTGGGCAACAGTCTGCTCAGCTGCCCTGGCTAGAGCTCTGCTGTCTCCAGGGCCAGCCAGTCTGGGACGCCCAGCATGAAACTAAGTCGAAGAATGAAAACTAAATAAACTCTCAAAACTATTTTGAGGCCTGGTCTGATAGAGTTTTAAAAAGAAAAACAAAATCAGAGTGGAAAAACATTTCTATCTTTAGCCATCAGGAGCAAGACTTCACTAAGCAACACCACACAGGAGCTGGCAATGGCAATGGTAAGTTAGGGTTCGACTTGTTCCTAAACATCTTTTAATTGTTTGGTCAGTGGGATGGGCCACAGTGGGATGCTACATGATTTGCAGTCCTGGCCAGAGGCCTTTCTCCTTCTCCTCCTCATGGGAGGTCCTCTCCCTAAAACAACTCACAGATATCTGTGATAATTTTTAAGACTACTCCAGCATTGGCCACGTTACAAGTTCTTACTGACTGAACGTCAGTGACTGCCACCCAGGAAGCCTGTTGTCTGCTGTGGGCTTTACTGCTTTGGTTTGGGTTGCCTGGTTCCGCTGCAACATCCAGTGATGACCAACACTGCACCCTCGCCTGCAACACAGGAACACCTTACATGTGAAAACCAAACACGCTTTAACTGGAGACCCTCTCTCCAGCCCTCAGCATCCAGGTTTCCTGACAAAAGGTGGCAGGTGGCCACAGTGGGGACTGCCTTTTTTACCCTGATGTAATTCAGTGCTGCACTAGTCATGCCAGAGCCTAGAATTCCCTTTTCTTTTTTAACCAGTCCTGCCAGGACCACAGCCCATCCCGCAGCCTGAGAGGCATTCGCCGACAGGCCCGAGGCAGACACGCATCTCACAGGAATTTAAAAAGCACTGAAGCCTTTCTCATTATAATCAATAGGAGTTAAGGACCTGACCTGTGTGGTTGATTTGAAAAGCTGGATGGGCCAGAGTTTGTATTTTTAGATGCGTGTGTACCTTGGAACATCTGCTTTGACTTTCCACAGTTCAGCCTTTCTGAGCAGGTGGCCAAGATACATTTGACAGGGACATTTGTACCAGACCCGCATCAAAGCAGATCCGTCCTGCAAAGGCCCAATGGGACCCGGGCACTTGTGTCACTGGTGGCCACAGATCCATCAGGCATTTCTCAGAAACTATCAATACTGGCTGAGTAAGACACGGCAAGGTTCGGGCAGAGGGAAGTGAACACCATAAACAAAGCACTCCATCATGTCAGGTATAGCGATGGGACAGGTAGAGGAAGAGAGCGCATGCGGTGATGCTGCTGTTATTTACATAGGGCAATGCCTTTTGTTTTTCTGGTATTTAAACTCTATTTATCAGCTGAATAACACAAACCCTTGGAGGATATAATCGTGACAAGACCCCCAAGCCAGCTAGAGCTTTGAGTTGGTCTTTTTTTATTCTTCCTCATGGGAAACATCCCCAAAATACCAACATGCAAATCTGTTCCTCTGCATGTTAAAAGTATTCCCCAGGCAACCAGTATCGGGAACCGAACAGAAATTCCCCTTTCTCCCCACCCATATTTCCTTTTGAAAAAGCAGTCACTACTGGTAGTCAGAGATCAGCTGCTGTCACCTGATGTTCAAAGCACTTCACAAGTGAACAGTTGATACCAAAATGGCCTTAGCTAACCGGTTTTGTTACAAGCTAGTTCTGCTGACTGTAGGAACGTTAAGACTGGCCACCTCTGGAACACACCAAGGGGCCACTCAATCCAGTGTGTCTTCTCCAGCTGTGGCCAGCAGCAAATACTGAGTAAAAGAGCCTAAGCACAGGGCGAGTACAGAATGACCAGTGTGACCTCACAGGTGCCAGCACCCTGCCACCTTGGGGTTTCCCAAGCCAGGGAGTACACTTGACAGCTAAGTAAACTGGGCGTAGTCCCAAACCTAATCTGCGTCTCACTTTGGAGAAGCAGTTTGTATCCGGTATGCTGCACCTCACCCTCCAGCTCAGCAGGGTGACTGCAGCCTCTCTGCAAATTCATCTGAGTGAGCTTTAGAGGCCACCAGCTGCGCAGAGGTGAGGGCAGGTCTCAGCCATATGTGTGAGCAGCTAGAGCCTGCCTTGGGCTTTGCACTGGTGCTTTCTATCATGGTCCAGCAAGATGGTTTAAAGCTGGCTCGGATCTTTGGGGCCTACAGGAAAGCTGGGGAGGGATTGCTTGTAAGGGCATGTAGCGATAGGACGAGGGACAATGGCTTTAAACTAGAGTAGGGTAGGTTTAGAGTAGACATTAGGAAGAAGTTCTTCATTATGAGGGTGGTGAGACACTGGAACAGGTTGCTCAGAGAGGTGGTGGAGGTCCCATCCCTGGAGACATTCAAGGTCGGACTTGATGAAGCTCTGAGCATTCTGATCTAGTTAAAGGTGTCCCAGCTTACTGCAGGGGGGGTTGAGCAAATGGACTTTAGAGGTCCCTTCCAACCTCATGTATTGATTCTATGATCTTGCTGCTGATTTGAGAAGTCACCCACACATCAACACCACCAAACAAACCACCTATGAGTCTATAAAGAGCTCTGAAGCTTTGACTCTGAGCCCCTTCTTGGGCCGCAGCCTCCTAGCACATGGGAATTGCCTCTCATTTTTCAGTCGAGATGAGGTGGCCCGTATGTCACCTGTGGCAACCAACCAACTCACGGTCCTTCCCTGCTGCACTGTGAGAAGGGGCTTGCTACAGGGAAAGACACCATCTGCTAGGCACATACTTAATTTATAAGAGCTAATTAATTGAATAATAGGTTAGTTAGCAAAGCTGTTGGTCTATACTGTATTCAGAGGGCTGTTGTCGTTAGTAAGATGGGTGCTCTCTTTAACTTGATACCTTTTGTAAGGGAATCCGTCCCATCAGTACCAATGGGACTGAATGTAAAAATGAAGATGTATGTTTTATTCTCCAGGAGAGTACTTTTGAGATGACGAACATTTGGTCATGGGGACGGAGATCAGTGTGCTTCATTCGCATGATAAGCAGTGGAATGAATATCCCATTATAAATGGAAAACAAATAGTTTACTCAAGGAGCTTTAAATGTCATCAGTCTCTTAGAAAACTCATGTCAGTAGGCCTCATGTGATTCTGAAAGCAGCGTGGCTGTTCAGTGTAACTTTTGGCTCCACGTGGGCCCACTGGGTGCCTACTACACGACTGGGAGCAGCTATCTTTATACAACTGACAGCCTTGTTCCCGGTCAGGGAGGCTCTGACCTGCCACTGAACTGAAAGTCTGAAGCACTGGGCTGCTGCTGCCTCAGTTCTTCCACCTTTATCTCAGGGATCGGGTTTCCAGGAATCTGCTGCAGCTGAGTCCCCATAATGAAATGGCACAGGAGAGGCACCCACATTGGGTACCCACAGCAGGCCTGCAATCCCCTCTCTACGCTCTCAGCTTCAAAGCACGCTGGCCAGTAAATGTGTGTATGTTTTTATGGCTCCATTTCTAGCTGGTAGGGACATGTGGTACATGGGAAGCTGGTGGCAGAAGAAAGAGCCAGACGGGTGTTTTGCTACCTTGAATGCAGGTGAGGGCACCGTCCTTCCAACTGTTTGGCATCTGGCAGAGGGGTGCAGCTGGAAGCCCTGCGCAGAGCCCCATGCAGCTGCCCAAAGCTGCACTCATGAGAGAACTACACAGGCCTGGCCTCACACCTCCTACAGAGCAAAGAGCTTTCTAGGTGTTAATGAACTGAGTCCAGCAGGATTGCTCTTCTGGGGTAGAAAGGTCCCCACTTCATCAGTGGGAGAAACTATGGGTTTGCCTACATGGGAGGTGCTCTGGCAACCTAATTTGAACGAACTTTGCAAGCTAATGAAACTTTTCAAAACTTAACTAAATCACATTAAAGGTCCACATGGGCATTTTAACTTTAAGGTATGTTTATTCTCTGCAGTATACCTCCAGAGCAAATTGAGGAACATTTAATTGAGCCCACCCTAATTTTTACTGAAGGTGTGCACTCTGATGCAGTTGATCCACCTATTTGGAATTCGTGCTTCTGCTTCACTTAGATGACTTTTTCCTCAGTTTCCCTTTGTGAAGAAACTATTTGAGAGGGAAGAAGGGATTTGCTTAGGATCATCCAAAAGAAGTGCCAGGACCAGAAGTAGGGGAGTCCAGGCATACACAAGTATTCGGGGAAGCAGCTTTTCTCTCCACTACCTTGCTGTCCCTGCTGGAAATG
Source organism: Gallinula chloropus (assembly GCF_964237585.1). Classification (NCBI taxonomy): domain Eukaryota; kingdom Metazoa; phylum Chordata; class Aves; order Gruiformes; family Rallidae; genus Gallinula; species Gallinula chloropus. Next base: position 91,683,259 of record NC_140085.1, read on the forward strand.
TTTTCTGCAGATCTAGCCCTACTGCATTCTTTTTCTACCCCCACCACACCAGGCTTTGCAGCAGACCCCAACAGCAGAGACAAGACAGAACGAGTGAGCTCACAGGTGTCTTGTCTGGCTGCAAGCAACACTGTGTGGAAAATTCATGAAAATGCCACAGTCCTTCGGGACCGCTAAGTCTGGGGATCATTTATTCTGCCCTTCCAGCATAACACAGGCAGTATAATTTCATTCCATTACTTCTTCAGTCGGCCTGATAGTTTATCTTTGACTGAAGCAGAAAGTCAAGTATTTGCTGCAGTTGAGTTGTTCCAGGCATTTTGTTGGATGCACATTTTTCCATAGAAACCAATTTTCGTTTCAGTAAACTACTTTTTAATAATCTTTCCCCCCCCCAGATAGGCTTTTCTGTACAAATCCATAGCCATTTCTTTCTTGGGGATGCAACTTTGGTTTATAGGAGCTTTAAAAAGAGGGGAAAACACCATTCCTTTCCGGGGGTCTGAAATTACTCCACCAGCATGAATGCAAATTTCTCCTAACCTTAAATACCTCCCTATTACTATCACTGCTGTGTCTAGGTTCTCGAGGACATACAGTGGCTCCGTTTGTCTACCTCACCATGTCAGCAAAGCAGGTGGAACAGGAACACCAAAGCCTGTGAGCTTTGCAGGGTGCTCCCAGCCTCAGGCACTTTACAGCAGCCAAAAGGAGAACCTGGTGGGCAGCTTCAAGGCAGTGAATTTAGCCTCTTTCTCCCCCCACCTGAAGGGCAGCATGAGGTTGGGCAGCACAGAGAGGTGCAACTACCCACTGGAATAAAGCATGAAAATGAGCTGGACAGAAAAATGGAGGGTGGCCTCTATAGGGTAGGTAACTCACTCACAAATATTAGCTATCAGAGTAAATTTACTGTGCTGCATTGTCTCAGCATTCTGGGATCATCAGTAACGTTCAGGACGTACATGTAAGAAGTTTTCCAGTGCTGGATCTCAACACCACACTACAGACAAGCCACATAATTTCTTACCTTTTCCTGAGGCAGAAACTGAGAGATGGGAAAATGACATGACCTTGCACACACTTGGCAGATGTTTACTAGAGACCTGGGGGCAACACCCAGAAGTCAACTGGTAGTTGCGGTATGTTTGGCACCCTGATTCATAGACTCATCTGGCCAAAGCTTACAGGGTCCAGAGCAAAGCTGATCTTTCCCTGCAACATTTCACAGCTACCCACCCATCCCACCTTCTCTGTTGCCAGGATCCCATGGGCCTGGACCTTTCCTCCAGCTGCCAGTCCTCTATCTGGAAAAGTACAGCTCTCTGACAAGCCCTGCAGGAAAAATGTTGGAATCATTAACCTGTCAGGGACTTATGCCCAGACCTTTATTACTGTCCCCTTACATGAAGCTGAATAAAACATAGCATCTTCAACTGAGCCTATGACAAATGCATTACGTTTGCCTCATTTTCTCATTTGCCAGAGGAAAGAGTTGGAATTACTCTGAGCAAATGAGTTTTAGCTTTTCTCATTAGCTTTACATAATCTTCAGCGCACAGATTGGGAGGAAAGGGCTTACAGCAATTTTGGCTGAAAGAAAAATGACGAAAGGTTAAAAACTGAGAGCACAAGGGCAGGTACCACCATTCCAGAGAAGTTTTCAACCTCCTTCTACTAGTCTTGACTGCATGAGGAGTTTAAAAATGGCAAAATATGACAGAGCCAGACAAATCCTTAGCCAGGTACTGGAGTGGGCTGTTCGGGTCAGATGCTGTGACTCACACAGGCTGATCTAATGTAAATAAAGCAACTTAAAAATTAAGGGCTCGTCTCTACTTTTAGCCTTGGTTAAGTCAATTTAGATCGCTCCAGTAAGTGAACTTTATGGTAACCCTAGACCTGTGAAATCTTGCATGGTCTAAGGCATCGCTGGGGACTTTTTACACATCATGGGGCATCCTGCATACATGCTTGCACCTGTCCTCTTACCTAAAGAACCATCCATTCTCCTTCAAACCACTGCATCTTCCACTGCACCCTGCCCTGCATGGAAATAAGATGAGGTGAACACACTCTTGAGCACATGGCTGCAGTATCCTAAATTGGAGGCAGGTCAGCAGCCTCTCACATGTTCCCCTCAAGCCTAGACTTTGCAATAGATGCATACCACTCCTAGGAGTTGCACCAAGGTCATCAGACCACTACCTGGATTGAGAATCTGACGGCACCATGCAGCCTGAGTCACAGCCAAGCTGGACTGCGCACCCTGTCATCCATGCATTGCATGATCTGCTCGAGGTGGGACTCGCCAGTGCAGCCGTGGAAGCCACAGCGAAGAGCCCCGAAGGAGGGCATTGCTCCAAAGGAAATCAGTTACCCAGGCAAAATTTTGTTTTGCTGACATAACTGTGTCATGCCAGGGCTTTCACAAGCCCTGTCTGTTTCACACTCAGATCCAGCTCAGCTTCACCAGCAAGACAGTGAAATGTAGGCCAAATGCTCCGAGCCAGCTCATCCTTTATATTTATATGAGAGCAATCAACTATATACAGTTGATCATATGTTGCAAGTGTTGCAGCACACAATAGCCCGTGGCCAAAGGAAGCAGAACATGCCTAATTTTGTGCTGTTTTCAGGGAAGTGGGAGGCGTATTTGCCTGTGCACAAGCCAGAGTGTGGGCAGGGCTTCGGGAACTTGAAGTGAAGGTTGCCCTTATGTACCTCCACACAGCATCGCCTGCCTCACCCTAGACTGCAGATAGGGCACACCAGCCCAGAAGATGATGGTGGTGACCAAGGCACACACACAAGGTGCACAAAGAGTGGGAGAGTGGTGGGAGAAGGAGAGGGCTTGTCGCAGGACGCCTGCAAGGCAGCTCCTCCTCACAAAGGCACGTACAGCATGCAGGTCCCCAGACTGCTGTTTGTCACACCGCATCTGAAGGAGAAAACGAGACTTAAGGAAGATGATGATGCCACTTGTAGTGTATATCCTATGGCAGATGAGCTGTAATTCTTTGTCTGTGCGATGTTAGAAAGCGGGGGCGGTGTTTTGAAGATATTTTCTATGCTGGAGCTAAGAATGGCAGGTTTCACAATGACGCTGTTGTTTAATTAAACGTGAAGCAGTGCGTTTGCAGTCCTGACTGAGACAGGGAAGTAATAAAACAAAGACACTAAAACTTATCAGCAATTCTTACCACTTCTTAATGGTGTTCCTAATCTATGCCTTTGACCCTTTGGTAATGCTGCTCCTTTGGTAATTCTTTGCAGCTATAGCATTTAGAAAGTAACTGAAAATTTTATGCCAGCTGTTAGCTTATCGTGTTGGCTTTACAACAGCCCAAGACAAAGGCCAATATATCATAAAATAAAAGTCCAGCTCCATATTTAGACTTCCAAGTAAATGCCTTGAATTTCAAATGAGCAGAACTCACAATCTCGCTCACTGCTTTTAATAGAAACTCAAGGGTTCCTGAAAAAGCAACTCCTTTATCAGACTATCAGATACGGTCTTGGGGACATAGATTCTTATGCAAATCATAGACACAGGCCACCAGTGAACATCATGTCATTAGTACAGTTATTGATCAGGGAAAGTCCTCAGTGTAGGGAGGGACCTCATGAGGATATTTGTGCTTTTTCTTTCAGATGACTTGAGGGACAGCTTTGCATCCTGTCAGGCTCATTTAGCCCCAAACTGCAGCTCACCGAAGACTTCTATTGGCCTGGCCAGGACAGGAAAGGGGTGAGCTGCCTTGCTGGCGTCATTCTTGCAGCAAAGCCCTGTTGTCTGCCTGTGGGTTACAGTCTGATACAAAGCACAGCCTCGACAACACACCTTCTCCACAGCAGAAGGACCTCCCTGGTAAAAAGATGCTGGAAAAGCATCTGTAACAAAGCTGTGTCTGCAAGACGTGCTCTTTTGACTACACTTGCTCAGAGTGAGCATGGCCACGCTCGTATCTCCGTGCTTTACTTTGGCAAACCTTCCACTTCCAGTAAGAGAGAAGCATTAAATCAGCAGCAGGCCTATGGGGGCTATTGTACTGGAATTTAAAACTGGGGGTTCTACTGGTACAGACCTGGTTAAGTGAAAAACGACCTCCCCTTGACACGAACACGTAACCACAACAGTTACACAGGCGTGCAGCTGCGCAGGTCAGACACCAGCCTGAGAAGTTTCCTGGTGGCTGAAGAAAAACTGCCGAGCGGTTTGGCCACGTGACAGGATTATGCAGAAGAAATGGAATAAAATGAAATTACAAGGTGACAGATCCAAAGCTGACAAAAGGAAGCGCTTCCTCAGATACATGGTTAAATTCTGGAGCTTGCTGCCAGCAGTGCTATGGATGCCAAAAATAGACTTCGAAAAATGATTTGCCAAAGTCACGTGGACAGATCTAGTAAATGCTATTAAACAGCAAGATTTTAGGAAGCTTTCAGGAACCCACAGCCTGGCAAGTACACCAGACAATTACCACTACATGCTTCACTTTCTCACAGTTTTCTCTAAACATCTGCTACCAACCACCAATGAAGAGAGGGCACTGGATGAGGCAGACATTTAGAGTGATCCAGTATGACCATTTTTCATTTAAGACTTCCCATGTTGGTGCTAATTTAATGATGAGGGTTGTTAACCACAGCATTTCACCAACTGCTTCATGGGCAGCTGAGCCATCTCTGCAGCCCAAGCAACCTCTTCAAGAGACAAGCTGTAAATCGATGGGGAGATAGTCATGCCATGTTCTCCCTGGGTTAATTTATCCAGCTGTTCCCTAGAAGTCAGAACTCGGGCACTTATTTCACCTGGTGCAGACATGCCCTAAGGGATTCTCCCAGCTCAGACACAAAGGATTCTGGCAGGCAGAGATAACTGATTCCAAGTCTCCCAAGTGCTTTGCAGACACCCAGATACTGGATCTGTCATGCTTCTCAACTCAGGAGACAAATGCAGGACAGGGAGGAGGTGGTATAATAGGCAAGAAATAATAATTATGCAATTGGCTAAAAGGACATTGCAAACTTTTATAGATGGGCACATCATCCCCCACTGAAGTTTACAGTGCACACCGCACTTTGACAGCTGCCTTCATTGGTGTGAGCCGTCCTCTCTGCACAGAGAAGCGAACATGGCTGGGAATTCTGCCACAATAGTGGTTATTGCTGCTGCTATACATAAGGTCAAACTCTGTTTTAGCAAGGAATTTGTCCCCTGAGCTGTAACATGGATTGAACTTGCGTACACAGGTGAGGGAGGCAAGAGCATGCAGTAACATGGTTAGCAGAGAATTACGCTGTAACATGACCCCTTGGCAGAGGGATCTGTCTTCGTAAATGCCATTCCAGGGGTGATAGATGGAGGTAAAGGAGTTTCTAATGCTGCTGCATTATGCTACCGCTGTTCCAAATGTAACAGACCCCAGACCGCCGTGATTCCTCAGTGTTTTTGCCCAAACCACTGTGCCCTCTTACCAGCTGCTGTGGGCCACAGTCCTGTCCCCGCTGGCAGGAACCCCCTGAGGTAGCTCCCTGAGGAACACCAATGGGAAATCCAGGTATAATATCTGGCTTTGCCCCAGGACTTTGCATCATTGCTTAGGAAACACGAAAAGGTGACATCTGTAGTGCCTCCACTTCTCTTCTGGCAGGGCTTACGGCAGTTTTTACAGGAACACAAGGAGAATGCAAAGATGCAAGGGTGAGCTGTGAGGTGCTCAGAAGTGGTGTTACCAGGGCCCACTACAACAAGTGAGACAGGTAGGCCCTGTGGATGGTGCCTGGTGGACAGAACCGGCATGAGATGTCTCCCTGACACGCAAGGCAGGTGGCTGTAACTGAAGCTCGCTGTGCCTGTGGAAGACCTCCTGAGGTAGCTGAGGTAAATCCATACTTTGTTTCTTCTGGCCTGCTGAAGCTTTGTCTTAGGAGCAGCAGAACAGATGGCTGGTCTGTGGAGTCGGGGGCTCAGGTAGTCAGGACCTCTCTACCTTCCATCCAGAAACCTCTTTTCACCAGCGTCACAAACACCTTTGTCCTGGCGCAGCTACAGAGCCTGACACCAAAGCCTCCCAGCTCCACACCACTGCTGGGAAGAATCACAGTTTCTTAAGACTTCCCTGAATAACCATACAACTGCATGTTCCAGAACAGCTTGTTCTACCTCAAGCCATGTGGTTATTTCATCTAGTGGTGGGCTTTGGGGGAGCTGCTTTATCGCCAGCTGCAGTGGGCCGAACCGTTTCCTGTCGTTGATTAAGGAAATAGAAGTCACCAAGTGCAGATTTCCCTGAAGTCCTTACGTGAAGCTCTTCCCCTCTGCACGCTCTCTGCTGATTGTATTGCTTTGCCAAGCCTCGTTAAGGCTTCTCCATTGTTCTTTCTGCGCCGTCAATCATCCACGGAAGCCGGTACAGGCTGGTAAGCTTTGCAAAGACGAATATGCAATTGAGATCCTTAATTAACGCCACGTAACATTCAGATATATTCACTGAGGAAGGGACATGTGAAAGAAATCAAGCAAGAAACTTAGCAGAGTGGGGGGAGGGGGATGGACCCCTTCCAAGGATTTTATCTGCAGAAAGATCTAATTAAGCTAGAATAATATGCAAGCTTGCTTAAAAAGAAAATGAACATCAAGAGAAGCTGAAGCTAACAACCAGCTGTCTCCTCTTTGAGAGTTAAACGCATTAGCTCCAGAGGCAGAAAAGAAAAAGAAAAATAGGCTTAGGATTTGTGTATCTTAAAACAAGTGAAATCTACACCCACTGGTATAACACTGCAAATCTCCTACTTCATTTGCATCTCAGGGGCAGGTCCGCTCACTAAAGGGAAGTGTCCCTCTATTTGCCAGTTAAAAACACAGGCTTTGCTGCCTCTTGTTGACATACCTAGTACAAGCCTTCCCATCCCAGGCTTCCTACCACAGCTTTGCTGCCTGGGCTGTATCTGAGAGGCAGCACTGAAGGCATGGTGACCAACAGGTAGGCTGGATTTGGGATTGAGGGAAGATGATGTCATATTGTTCATAGAGACGTCATGGGAGGTTCCCCCCCCCAAACATGGAGAAATGTGGTAAATTATTCTTTCACAAGAGAGAATAATGGGTTTACATAATGATTTCCACTGCATCTAGGAGAATTAGGTAGGTACCTTGGTGACCTTCTCAGGGAGGTAGACATTCAGTTCCTCTAGGGTGTGTCTAAAAGGAGCTTTTCAATATATATACACACACACACATATATACACACACACACATATATATATTGCTAGAGTCACCACACAAATATTTCAGTAATGGAGATGCCATTCATACCATTGAAGGAGTTATTTTCTCAGCTACCTAAATAGTCTGTGTAAATTTTATTTTTTAAATTTCATTTTATTTTATTTTCCAAGCAAGGTCCCTTCCAACCCAAAGCATCCTATGATTCTGTGATAAGCATAACTGAAATGATGTTAAGGCCAGCACTGGTATGAGTTTGATGTATATCCTCTATAGTCACAACTGGCATACCCCAGCCAGCCAGTGAATATTTACAATGCAGAATAATCCCTATGCCCATTATCAGTATCACCATTACCCTTTAGCAAGGGAAAAACAAACCCAGGGAAAGGTATTCACACCAGTGTGAGAAGTCACACAGCTCTGCTGAAGAGCCAACAGCAGTTACTCCCATTTTCCCACTTTCCATTTAACTTCTCCATTCAGTGGTATGTCCTCAGCCCTCAGGACCTTGAGGATGCTAGAGGTTACTTCATGGTTGGGAAGTTTCTCCCTCTGTCTAAGCATTACCAGAACACAAACTTATACCCATCAACTAAAACCATCACGAAAGCACAATCCAATCTGCAAACTCAGCAGGACAACAGAGAAGCTGAGCAGCCTTCAGAGCACAAACCAACACAAAAAGCCTGGACTCCCCAGCAGTGACTTGTCAGTGATGCATAAATTTCTTCCAAGGAGATAAAGTGTTCTTGGAATCCAGATGAAGACCCAGATCAAGAAGCTTTCCCTCACTGCTGTAGCTGTCTATTAAACAGACATAGAAAACATTATACTAGTATAGGCAGATTTGCTCAAATGTTTGTTCTCCCCTCTTCATTAGCTAAGAGGTGGAAGGGAAAGCGTGTATTTCTATATTCCAGGAATCAAAAATGGTTTTGCCTAAATATAGAGCAATTCAGCAGATCTAGTTTTTCAGCAGACTGGCTGTTTTGTGAAGGGGGGGGGGTGACCAAGCATGCATATATTGCATGATACGGCTGAGAAGACCAAAAGAAGTGAAAGGCTATCATTCCTTGCCCTTTGAGACTCCACTGGAACTCCCTCAGGCCTGGCTGAGATTTAACCACTCGTCTGACAACCCTCCAGCCCATTCATGTGGGCAATGCGCTGAGAAACCAACAGCAAAACAGGGAGCAAGAATTCCCAAATGCTCTAACCGAAGACACGATCCATCACAGTTTCCTCTAGTGGAGGGCAGTCAGAGTGGGCTGGTCAATACCCATCAGAACACAGGCAAAAAGGAGATTAAAAATTGAGAGATGTGGAGGTCTTAGTTATTTTGAGAACGGGAGAGAGCAGCGATTAAAGCCAAGCAGCTTTTGAATACAAGGATGAGCACTCCCAAGTGCTGGAAGATTTTTAAATAGAAAATTAATAGAGGAGAAGCCAGATAATGATGTATTACTGTATACTTTATATGCACATGTATAAGGCCTGTGTTATTCTTTAAAACAGGACAAATGGCGTATGAAGGAAATGAGCAGCTACAAAGCAGGATCTGGATTCATAACCGACGCACCAATACAATTACCTCCCCTTCCCACAGTTTTATTTGGGAGAAATGATTTAAAATTTCTTGGGCTTTTAACTGTGCTTTGTCAAGTATTTCTAGTGGGCTATATTTCAGCTGCAGTGCAGTGTCTCTAGCCTCCTATTTAAGTAACACTTTGTTTTGGTGAAGAGAATGAACATGGCCTGGGAACAGACTGCGACCTCCTCCAGTGAAATTCACAAATGTAATTCCAGGCTTTTATCTCCTGCTGCAGTCTGCTCTGGCAAAAAAATATATTATTTTATATGTGATTATTAAGCTAACCATAAAATATGACATGCTGTTTGACTTTGTTACAATAACACCACCACCACCGCTCCCCCCCCCGCCCCGAATGGCAAAAAATGTCTTTGCCTACATCTTTGTCAGCTCTCTGACTGGCAAAACACATCTTTGTCATCAGTGGCATACCAGGATACTTTATCCTGGGTTTTACCCATATACTCAGGAATGTTTGACATGGCTATAAATAATTCAGTGCTGACACATAGTTTTTCAGAAAGATTTAGCCTCGGTTACAATGCAAGATAAATCCAAGTGCCTGGTAGGAAGGAGGCAGCATGAGAACCGTGCTCTTAACTGGTTTCTTTACCTGAGTAAGGAAACAGCCAAGATGGCACTTGTGAGATCAGGTCTTTGTGGGAAAATGCACCCAGCTGAGAAGCTGGAACAGGCAGGACCAGTGGAAAATCCCCGGCACAGCACACAGCCCCTGATGGGAACGCCAGCGCCAAACAGTTAACACATTCCTGGCCCGACGAGATTTCCTTTGCACAAGTCCTGGCCTGTGGAGGGGCAGGATGATCTGAGACAAAGAACTTGCAGGACAAATCTCCCACTGGAATGCCTTGTGGTAAACGGGTTAAAAAAATACAGTCTGTGGTAAGAGAGGTGGGAAGTTTGCCTGCTCCCAATATACAAGCAGAGTTCAAAAAAGCCAAAAGAAGAGGGTGCCCAAGGGGAAGTTTCTTTCTCTTGTCCACAGCATCAGGGCATTGAGACAAAAGGAACTCAAAAAACAAGAGGAAATAATCCAGTCTGTCTTTGTCCTTCTGGCCCAACAGCGGTGAAGACCAAGTCGCAGCTCAAGGCTTAGGATTTGGTATTTCTCCTTGTTCCGAGGAGGTTTCCTTGACTTATGACCTCCAGAGCAGGAGTTTCCTGTTGAGAGTTTGGCAGAAGACCTGGGTTAGCTATCCTTACTTGATGCCCTTTTCATCATTTCATGCCAGCCCTCAGAGTTGTAGGAGCAGAAAAACTGTTAAAAGGCTAGGGCTACATATCTCTGGCTTCGTGTGCGACATGTAGGCAAAATCCCTGTCAGACCCCCAGGAATGCCTCAGTGGTGAAGCGTGCAGCTGCATTTACAGCAACATCAGATTTCCTTCTGCAGTTCAAGGAGAAAATGCTGCAGAACAGGACTCCCCCCTTGGCATCCTAAGGACAACAAAAGAGAGTGACAGTGAAGAGTCCTTGTTCTGCAAGGACACTGCTCTCCTGCAAATCAGCCTGTAGCTCCCAGTCATGCCAGGACAGTGGAGGCTGGCATAGAGCACCTCTGCTCTTCCACGTGGCCTTGCGGAGGCACCCAGTGTGCGATAGTTGTGATGCTACGCAGGCTGACCCACAGATGGACCCACAGCCAGTATGTACTCTTTCCTGGCTTTCCACTGCCCGTGTGCCAGCATGGGACCCTTTATAGGTGGAAACCTGCTCCCTTGGCTATGTGCCCAATGCAAAGCGCCCACAGAGGTGTGGGGTGCTGGTACCCTACTGCAGCCATGCCCGGAGGAGGCGCCTGAGGAGCAGCCCTGGAGCTGCAGCAGTGCTGTCTGGCACCTGCTGTGGTCTGGTATGCAGACCAAACCAGTTACACCAGCACCACTGTCCTCCCAGCCCCCACACGGAGCTGGTCCTGACAGGGACTGGACAGGGTGGGGATAGGACCTGTGGAGCTGCTAGGGCTCCATCTTGGGTGCTAGCCAAGAAGAAAAGCCACGTGGCAGCTGGACCCACGTGGTTTCATGCCAGCCATAGCAGCCACTTGCTAACGCTGCAGGTTAAAGTTCTAGCATAAAGCATAAGTAAGGGCCATCTAAAGAAACAAATGGGAAGCTCTCCATAGGGCTGTACCTATCCCTATGCCTCCTGTTTTCCAAGTTTTGTCTCCCTGGTTCTAACAGCCTTTTGACATCTTTCAGCCTCGAAGAACTTTCCAGTAAAATTTCCCATGTCTCCCAGCTAGTTCCCTTAGAGCTTTTGTAGCATAAACAAAAGACCCCTTTCCCTTCATTTCCTTCACATACCCATCCTGTAGGCTGTGGATCACACATTGATCTCATTTTTCTTGTCCATTTCACTTGTTACTTCAATGCTCCGTCATTTCCTCTCATTTCCCTCTTCTACTGGTTGACTCTTTTCCCAGTTCTGGGGAAAGCAAACCAGAGATTTCTGATGTAGACTCTGTGGGGCTGCAACAAATATGCTTCTGGCTGGGAAAAAGGTTGAGAGAGAGAGGAAAGAGACATGAAGCCTGACTTGCCAGGCTGATGACCATGCAGTCTGTCCAAAGCAAGCTTTTCTGAGGACTGACACAGCGGGCAGAAAATGCAATGGCTGTCAGGGAGAAACAACCAGTGTTTCACCAACGATGACAAGAAGCATACATGAGGGCCAGGCCAGCTGTGTGGCCCTGAGTCCTCTTGTACATCTCAACACTTCTCCACTCCACTGTGAGTTACACACACTGGCTCCTCAGGCTGGCATCGGGTTTATAATAAGCGAAATTTTCTTACTGGTTGCTGTGTTTGTGACTCCTTTTCCTTCTCATCCTTGTGGAAAAAAATACCTTATCCTCTACTTGTGCTTACATGTGATGAGAGGTTGTCTTTTGTGAGAGACTGTTGCTTGGGTCAGAGCTCTTGGGTAGATGTAGAGCAGATGTCTGAAATGAAGGGAAAATTTCTAAAACACAGTAATTTCACACCACCAGGTCAAAGCCCTTCTCTTAAGGCAAAGGCCTCCAGACTTTTCAGGGTGGTGATCCACTTACAAATTTTCTACAAACATAAAGGCAACATAAGCATTACTGAATGAACTGACTTTATGCCAGGCACACATACCCACTCAAACTGGCGTATTAAAGTCACAACTGTGCTTATCTCACCCGTCCATTTTTACCGAATCCAGAAAGAGAAAATCGTTCTCTGGGTGGGTATGAGTGACACAAAATACCAATATCCTTCGCTCATCCTTGCAACACATGTGGCAACACTGCTTTGACAGCGCGTCTGCCTCAGCCTGACGCTCATCCACTATCACTGTTGTGCAAGAGCCTCCTGGAAACCCCACAGCGTTGTTCCTGTGAAGCCGGCAGGAGCCAAAATTGGGTCAGGTTCTGACTGTGGATCCTGGCTTTGGTGGGCAGGCTGTGAGCAGCTGCCCTTCCCAGGGCAGCTCTGTTGCTTGCCATTTCCTTCCCGTGCACCACTGACCTGTACTGTCCTAGTGTCCCAAGCTCTCTGGGCAAAGGCCCCAGGCAGCCACGTGAGGAGACCACACCTGGGTAGGGAGGTCTCAGGTTCAGTGAGCTTATGCTTCATGCAGTTTGGGTGACTGCAGGATGGGAGCTAAAGCCCTGCTTCGGACCTGGGAGCTTCATCCAGCCATTGCATCTGGCATTGCTGGCATGCCTGGGAACAGCCCTGGCTGCTGGTGAGACAGACCGCGCAAACACTGCAGACAAAACATGCTCCAAGCTGTAACTTGTTGCAACACTTTTGGGTTTATAACCTAAATCCATGGAAGTTGCATTGTGAAAACCGGGCAATGGAAGGGGTGAGAAATCAAACCCCGTATGAGTGCCTGGGTGGCTCCTGTGTGCTGCAATAGCCTCTTCACCTCCCTGTGCTGCTCCCATTGACCTTGACTTCAGCAAGAAGGCTGACAGCCTAAATCAAGCACACACTAACAGTGCTCAGCTGTCAAATTCTGGTCGGTGACCGCTGGCAGGCTGAGCAAAATGAATTTTAAGCCCCAGGGGTTCACATCTCACTTGCAATGGGCCCAATGGGCTGTTGAGTTATGGGGCTGAGATCAGAACAGGCAACTGAAACTGCTCTCAACCGGGAGATAGAACAAGGATTTGGGAGGCTCCAGCGTAACTGCTGGCTTTGCCACAAACCTGCCACCTAACCACGCCCGAGCCACCTATAGCTTTTAGCCCCCTCACCTCACTTCCCTGAAATCAGGGTAAGCACTGTTTCAGTGGGGTACCAGGGGCTGGTTCTCTGAGAAGTGTGAAGTGTGGCCATTACCCCAGAGGGGTCAACAAGAAAGAACTGGGTAGCGCTAACACTGGCCCCTTTCCTGCAGGACTTCACCTGCATTTTCATGTGGGCAGGGTCCCAGTCCACCTGGAGCAAATGCAGGACACGCACTGCTTGCTCCAGCCCTGTCTGTTTTCCATCCCCTGTGGGTAAGACAGAGCTTCAGGCCCCAGGGCTGTGAATAAATTACTCTCCTGATGCTACATTTGCTTTAAGAGCAGCGGCATCAGGGTTTTTTTCTCACCTCCTCCCTCCCCACAAGTGCATGAAATGCCTTTCAGGTAACAGGCCATACCCAAGGATTCCTCAAGATGTTAACACAGGAAATTTTGGGCTAGAGAAGGCTTCTGTTGTTAGGACAACACGCATCATAAATGCTTCAATTGCAGCATACTCCCTGCCTGGTCCCAGCCACTCTCCCTATGTGCTTCCCGGCCTCTCTCCCACTTGACAGGCTGCAAATGAGGTCAAATGCTCTGGAAATGGGTTTCGGCACTTTTTTCTGCACGTAATAAAAACTCCCAAATGAAAGCATTTCTCGAGTCAGCACTATATGAGCAGAGGTGCCTAAGCTGCAGTGCTGAACTAAAGGTGGTGGTGATCAAACTGCTGGAGCTGACTGACTTAGCCAAACCAGGCCAGCCAAGTCTGTGAGCCATTCACCTCTGCAAGGACCAAGACGCCCTCCTCTCACACATCCGAATGGCAGATGCAGTGAATGATAATTCATGACCTACATTTCCATGGTGTGTCCATTCCATAGCGGTGCTCTAGCAGCAAAGGGCAAGGCTCTGCATTCGGCCCTGTACTGCCGCCTGGCAAAGGAGAAGGCTGCTCATACCCCATCGGATATGCAACTAGAGGGCACGAAGAGTTGAGGGAAGGGAAATGAAGTCATAACATCTGGGATTTGGCAGGGGTGCAAGGTTAACATACTGCAATGATAAAAAAAAAATCCACCTGGTAAGAACCAGGATGCCAAGTGTCCAGACCTCACAATTACACATCTGACTGAAGACATGTCCAGTAGCACAGATTTTTCTAGCACTGTGGGGGGCCTTTCCTGCTTCAGATATAAGATTGCCACCTACTGACCAATCACCCATACTCTGGGCAATACCCTAAATCTTGACCCTCCCTCCTAAGACTCCCCATTCTCTTCCCATTATCAGCAAAACTCCACTTCATTTAGTTTGTGATATCTGATGAGATTGCAACCAGAGGTCATATAACTCTACAGACCATTAAGCACCAGTTCACTTGTGCAGAAGCAAATGGCTCCATTATGCTGAAGTCCCATTACTCACGCCGCTCACCTTAAGCACCAGGATATCATCTGAGCAAGGCAGTGAAGGCAATAAACATGTAACCTGCCCAAGACATGGTTTGTGCTGGGGAGATCTGGATGTGGAAACTATTTCCAGATACTTCCAGATCTGTGCTGCTTAATGTACAATGGGAACACATTGCCAGCAGCTAGATTTACATGTCTGGGACTAGAATATTTGGACACGTGTTGTTGGTTTGTGGTACCCTGGCCCTACCTGCCAAATGCAGAGAATAGGCTTTTAAATGACTTCTCATCCAAATGTGTGTGAAAGAAGTATCCCTGCTGGAAACTTCTCACTGCAGCACAGTTCTGTTTGTGCTGGAAAACCCAGCTATCACCACCCAGTAAACCCGAAGAGTGATCTTGGAGGGATTCTTCTCAGCAAATGTCCAAAAATAGCAGATATTGCAAGAGGGTAGAAGGTCACGTAACGCCCTTGCTAGAACACTCTTCTGAGTCCTGTTCATTACCTATGAGAAGCAGGACGCTCTTTTTTTTGCTGCTAGCTAGGCAGTTTCTAATTCACGTAGTCTTTCTTTAGCTGCTATTTTGCTGAGTTTCTCATGCGCTTTTTGAGGCCCAGTTTTCCTTCACAGAGCTGGGGTGACTGCACTGGGCTAAAATCTTTGCATTTCTGAGTTTTCTCTCTTGTTTCAGTCACAGCCTCTGCCTCTGACTCAGACTGGTGTTTCTGATAGGATCCCAGGGAGGGAGGAAACAAGAATAAATAGCATCACGCCCTCCTCACGTGGGCTGTGGTGCAGGGCTGAAACAGAAGATGAGGAAGAGCCTGGGCCGGCGAGGGAGGGGGTTCAGCTGAAACTAACCCACATTTTGAGGATTCCTCCACTCTAATGGGGCACTGGAGCAGGGGTATTACCAGCCTCTCCTTCTCTCATTCCATGACCCAAACTGGCTATTACTTGTTCCTAACTATCGGAAGCATGAGCTGTCTGTCTTAACCTCCCGGAGCTGGCGACAAAGCTGCCCTAAGAGGCAATTAATGCTGCTGGGCAAGATGAGGGCAGGTTAGCATGGCAAAGGTCACAGACACAGGGCACCCAGCCCTAATCGAGGGTGACACTGTGTTTGCTTCCCTCCGGAGAGCAAATGGCATTAGGGAGAATGAAGCCAGGCACAGGCCGCTTTGAGACACTACTGCCTTGAAACAGCAGCAGAAAGCTAAAGGGCTGTATGGGCAAGGAGGGATAGAGAGCTTAAGGATTTTGACAACAAACAACTGATCCTCTGACCTGATTCAAAACCTGGTCTGGTGAGAACGGATGGTGACTCAGCCTTGGAGGACTGATTAGCACTCTGCATGCCAGGATATGCTGGCCTCAATTTGGTTCTTTGGAGATACCTGCATGATGAAGGGCTCCTTACATCTGGCACATACTGCGAGTTTTAGGAGGCCACTAGGCTGAAACTGAGTCAGCCACTTACAGCCAGTCCCTTTCAGCCAGAACGGCCTGATGGTGTCCCAACCATGGGTTCCTTGGCATCCCGACTGAGGCAAGCTGGGCTCAGAAGCCATGTACACAGAGTTTTGTGAAGCTCTCCTTAGAAAGGCCCGATGTGCATGTGGGTGCCCTCAAAACATTATCAAATACTTTTCTTAGATGCCTACCTCTTAGTTCCTCCACTCCTTAGGGTGCTGCAGCTTTCAGTGAAATGCTTTCCTGCCTCACTGGCTGCACAGTTTCAGATCCCATTCTTGCTTCTATTCTGGGTGCAATGTCATAACCAGCAGACCTCAGTATTGCATTTGCACCTTACTTTCTCAGATAGTAATAACAAGCCACACCAGTAAAAAGCCTCCTGTTGTTGCTTTTCCCTCTATCACTGCATTTGCATTAAAGCTTGTGCTGATTGCAGTTGATTGGTGGGAGGAGAGGGAGAGAAAAGGTATTTTCCGCATTCCTAATAGCTCTATAATGTCCTAGTAGGAGATAAGGCTAGGTCATGTCATTGATCTCTGTAACATAGGACATCCCAGGGCAGATGGGAGGTAGATAGAGGCATTCTGGGCATGGGACTGAGCTTTGCAGAAGCAAGTAGAGCAGAAACTTACATAGGACTGAACCCACATTGGGAAATCGCTTTCCTCTTTTCAGTAGAGCTACTGTGGTGGAGATGAGGTCTAGTTTGAGGCAAGAACTGCTGTTTTTAACAGTTGTGTTCATTAATATATCCTCAATTGAAAGGATAAAATAAACTGCTGTAAGGAAATAAAGTCCCAGGTACTTTCTCTACGAATTCAGAGACCTCCTAGTCAACGCCTTGGGTTTACCAACAGAGACCTCCAAGAAACCCACTCGGTGTTTGTGGCAGTTCTAAGGACAGAATACAACTTTTAAACCCCTAAACATTTTCGAACTTTCTCTATATGCCCTAATGCAACAAAACAAGAGGAATTTTCTCTTTGTTTCCAGATGATAGTTCTCTATCTGAAAAGGGGAATGAAACAAGGAGAGGAAAAGGAAATGCAGTACACTGGGAAACACTGAATGTAATATTTACCTATTCACTACATCTTTTTCCTTTCAATACTTTTTGCCACTCTGGCCTCTTTCTGCCTGAGTTCATGCATATGAGAACTTGTCCCTTGATTCAGGAGCCAGAACTGTAGTATATTCTAGTTTGCCTGTCTGGGACAGCAAAATGTCTTGCTGTCCCAGACAGCAAAGGAACAGTGAGACATTTTGCACCTTCACCTCATGCTTCCTGGGCCTTTGCTGCTGCGGCCTGTTGCACCTTACGGTTCGAATAAAGCCTCTCGGCAGCCCAGTGCAGCCAAGGGCCAGGCACGTGCTCTGGAAGGGATTTCCCCTCTGCTCTTATGTGGGCATCTGGGTGCCTCTTGGTTTACATAACTCTGAGAAACATCTGGGGTTTAAAATTCCTGGTACCTCAATTTGTTATGGAAATAAAACGCGTGCTTGTTGGATAAGGATGCTGTCTGCAGCTTACGCCACTTGTTGAGTCAGAGGGAGGAGGAAGAGGATAGAGGCTCGGTTAACGCGTGCAGTGCTCCTTCCCAATTCTTTTGATAATGGTCCCGGGCAGCTGGTTGCGCCCTTCCTGAAGTACATAGAAAATGCCAGGAGATTTCTTTCTGCCAGCCCAGCTGAGGCTCTCTTCATGGCTGCATGCAGGGAAAGGCACGTTTCAGAGTAGTATTTTTAGGGCCGGGGAGCTGACAGACCTGAAGAGGGAAGGCACCTCTCCAGAAGCTGAGTTGGGCAAGCACGGGGCGTCCGTCCACCTCGTCCCTCTGCCAAAGCACCCCCGACCTGGAAGCAAGCCGCTTCTCACAGAGATGAGCAAGCTGCTCGCCTGCCTTCCCAGACTCCCCCCTTCCCCCATGCCTCTCCACGGAGCTGCAAAGCACCCTGATGGTTTTTGGGCCACACGTACCTGCCTGGCAGGAGCCCAACCCAGCCCAGATAAGCGGGAGGTGCCCCTGTAGCTGTGGACGGCCCCCCTGCTGCCCCCGGCTGGAAGCAGAAACCCAGCTCTGGGTCACTGACTGACTAGGATCCACCCCTCCCAGGAAGACAGTTAATGTATTCATTTGTTTTTTTAATACGGTTCCTATTGTTCAGGAGATTAAAGACGCAGTTGAGGCCTGTGGCATTTTTCCTCTGGGATGTAATTAGGGAGGAAGAAAAATTAATCTGTATCTTTATTAACTCTTCCAAATCCAAGCTAAGACACAGGAGAGGCCCCAGCATAACAGGGCAATGGACATTATTTTTATTACCCAGCCATTGCCCTGACTCTGACAGTGGCAGCTACCACGCATCCAGCGAGATGGCAAGCCATAGGAAAACACACACTGATAATTGTTGGAGGCGCCCAGTCAGTCTCCAGCACTACCCTGTGCCAGTGGCAGTGTGCCAGTAACTGGATGATAAATGTTACAAAAAAAAAAACCAAAAAAAAAACCCCAACAAAAATCTGCCTACTTTTGTATAGGGAAGTTTTGCAATCTTTTCCTTAAAGCTGCAGTTCCGGTATCAAGGGGCTGCACGGGGGCTTTGATCGAAAGGAAACAGGATTTTAGCTGTCATGACTGCATAGGCAAGCCTGAGTGTAGCAATTCTCTGTACATCAATGGCACCCATATCCAGAGGGCATTAAATAAAGGCATTTTTCCCCCCTATTTGTTTAACAATCCTTTGATTTCTGTGTTTCGAAGGCCTCTTCCTTGATGACTAAACACCTGAGATTAGTAGCATTGCGCACAAGTATTTTTTCTTTGCACAAAGATAAGCATTTTTCTTGACATTTAAGACACCTTGGCTTTTCTTTTCAGAGGCAGCAAAGACATGGCACTCCCACGATCTCCACTGAGCCCCCCGCCTACCTCATGAGCAAGAGTCTGGAATCACTCATACTCTGGAGCAGGTCAAGTAAAAAAATAAATAGAAAATTGCTTTAGGGCCACCTACAGCTGTATGTAAGCCCAGCTAGAAGGACGTATTGCTGACATGCTGTGCAGTAGATTTCTCTTTTATGGCCACCTTCACTAGCCAACTCGCTATTTACTAAACAAGGTTAGATATAAAATGCAAAATATGTACAGAGAAGACTGCAATAAACCAGATTTCTCATGCACCTTGAACCATCTTATCTGCACTCTGCCCCAACCCCCGTAAGGGCTGCTAACATCGTAAATCTTTTAATTAATACAAAAGAATGCTTAGAAAGAACCAGCTGGCTGGAGGAAAGTTTCCTTTGTCCCGCCCCCTCCCCCCCCCATCCCCTCCCTCCCTGCGTGAATCACAGTGACACGTAGTATTTGATCTCGTTCTACTAGCTGGTTTAGGGTACTTTGTCCTGTAAGACTACAAAAGGAGCTTCTGATCTCAGGACATGGGCTATGCTTTTATGATCACAGACTATGAAACTGCAAGACACAGACTGAGATATTTTACAGGACGTTAGTACAACTAATTAATTTTCTTCTCCTATAGCTCTAGACTTACCGGAGGGTCGGTGGTTTGGTTTTTAAAGGGAGGCAGTAAATCAAATCACAAGGATACATTTAGGAGTGCCCTACAGTAGCCTTTGATAAGAGAATGCATGCTAATGTATCAGTGAGATGCACTGATACTCAGTTGAGAGAAGCTATGTAGATGCCAGGATGTACCAGTTTCTAGACACCTGAATAGAATAACACATCTTTCTCAAGGTGGGTTTTTTTTTTTTATTTAAAAATGCATCTGTTTGGACAAACACTGAAAACAACCATTGTTTTCATGCTTTCAGTAGATTTCAAGCTGTGAGCCTTTCTCTGTGACTGGGATATTGGAAATCAAGTCATCTCTGGCACTCAGAAATACTAGGGAACACAAGCAGGAGAAAGATTTTTCCAATCCTAAAATCATTACATTCAGGATTCACAAATGCCTGCAGTTTATACTTGTATTTAAATCTTAAAGCTTTTAACTGTGACCTCTTCCAAAACACAGCCAATGTGATGAGATCCACTCACATGCCCCCACCAAAAAGACGTGACTTAAAATTTGAATGTTTTTTAGCTTAATTAATCTGAATACCAAGCTTTTCCCTCCCTAATTACATTGCCCAACTCTGGTTTTGCAAAATGCTGTTTAGGTAAACCAATTTATGTGCTGTGTTGAGAACTATAAAAAGAATTAAAATTCTTCTTTTATTAAATTCTCGAAATGGGATTTCTCTATTCATCACAGGAAATCCTCTAGAAAAACAGTCTTGCACTGAAGAGAAAGAAAGGACATATCTTCAAATATACTCAGTTTTAATAAATTATATTTGAGCATAAATACTCAAAAAAATCTAGAGGCATGGTTTGTGCAAATGTAACGTGGGGAAATGACAGAGCACCTATTTGTCATTATCACAGACAACCCTAATTTAAGCAACAGTATCCCAGTTAATAATATAGGAAGAGATTGGAAAGGAAGAGGTTAAACTTTTTAATTGGTTGTTTACTGTTTCAATTCTAGTCAGCATTTATGTGTCTGCTCAACAGTAGGAGGGTTTAGGAATAATAGTGGGAGTACTGGCTGTAAGCTGCAAGTTACAAGCCCATGAACAAGCCACGATCTGATGTAATAAATCACAAGTCAGATGCTCTTGTAGTTCATGACATCATGGGCACCTGAAGCACTATTTATAAGCTGTACGAGACACTGTCAAGAGTATTGCCAATTCAGTGAGGCCTGAGACTTTAAATCACAGCATCAGAGAATTGTAGGGGTTGGAAGGGACCTCAAGAGCTCATCAAGTCCAACCCCCCTGCCAAAGCAGATTCTCCAGGACAGGTCTCAAAGGGAGGCATCCAGATGGGTCTTGAATATCTCAAGAGAAGGAGACTCCACAACGCCCCTGGGCAGCCTGTCCCAGGGCTCTGTCACCCTCACTGTGAAGAAGTTCTTCCACATCTTGGTGTGGAACTTCCTGTGCTCTGATTTGAGGCCATTGCCCCTTGTCCTGTCAATATTTAGGATTATTTTCTTATGGCCTTTCTTTGATAAGGTGGCCTATTTGTGGCAAGTTTAAGGCAACAGAAAGGCAGGATTGCTTGCAGCCACCACTCATGAGGTGGGGCCAGGCACTTGCATAGAGGGAATCCAGTGGAGTCAAGTAGATGGGAGTTGTGCTGCTGAGCTGGCTACCACTGCTGCTCCTTGAAAAGTAATTCAATTTCCAGCTTCACTAAGCTGACCTGAAACACCAACAAAGAAATATTCAAGGAGAGCCATGGGGAAAACATTGAGGGTGAGTGAAGGTAAGATGACCAGAAAGTGACCAAAAATGACCTGAAGGGACACAAGGCTGGAAGAGTCACTCCTGGTACTGCCCTGCTGTCAGGCGGTGCAGTCAGTAAATGTCACCACCCATGCCACTGCCTATGGTGGCTTTTTGGGTGGAAGGTGGGAACAATCATATTCTTCTGTGCTATAGCACAGGGTAGAATGGCTTTGCCTAAATCTGCTTTGGTAATAGCACCATAAGTTGCTCTAACACAACTGCTAAAGCAGCTGACGCAGCACTGAGGTCCAGGAGAGGTGATGCTTGCACTGCGAAGCATCCTAACCACCAGTCCTACGTAGCTCTAATTCAGGAAAGTGCTGAGTCTTGGTTCCTATGTGTTAGAGACTGCTTAAAGAGTAGCAAAGCATCAGCTGTCTCTCCTGACAGGCTTATTCAGATCAGGATCAGCTTATTTCCAGGATCAGTCCCTTTCAGAGGGGTCAGAGCTGCAGGTGGCTGCCAGCACAAGGGCACTTCTGAAGCGGCTGTGGAATTTCTCCAGGAAGATTGTCCTCTGTGTGCAAAGCTTTAGAGAGCAAGACACCACAAACTTTTCTAATCTGATCAAAGAGAGGCACTGCAAAATCCTCAGGCATAATCACTGACTGATAAAACAGTCAGCGGGAAGAAAGGGGGAGAGAGAGTAACAGCAAGCCTCGGAGACTCCTAACTATTTAATTCAATCACAAAAAGGTAACAGCTGTTTAGTTAAAAGCAGCATCCCCATATAATTACTGCAATTATGCCCAAATACATTATTTTGTTTACTCCAAATTGACTGCAACTTTCCCCGGTGCTCAGCACATTTATACTGCTAAGTAAGCAGGCAAGTTAAACACGTCACCAGCTGCTCCTCCCCTTCTCTTGTGCCAGCCCCTCTCTGAGGTCTCAGCTCCTCTGGAGGGGACTCGCCATGGCCAACACACTGATGAGGCTTGGAAATGGTTAAAAAGTCCCATTTTTAAATTCTTTAGGGAGACTAAAGGGCCCTCCTGGTACTACGCTGCATGGAGGGTTACTGTAGTGGGTTTTAGCAGTACTGCCATAACCAGGTCATCTACTGTTACCAGCAAGGTCATCGCTGGGTAACTGCGGATACAGCTGGGGGAGAAGGGACATCCTGAGGCACAAACGTTTTCTGTGTGTCTGACTGTGCTGGAAGACCAACCTGTGTGCATTTTGTTTGCGTCTGAGTTTTCCAAGAACTGAGCTTGCCAGGAGACACTTCTTGTTAAGCTCTCCAGAAAGGAAGCCCGCTTCTCTGGTACAAAGGCATTGGTACTGCCAGCTGAAATTTCAGGCAAAATGACTGACAGCAGGTGCCAAGGAGCTAAAAAACAGAATACTTAAGTAAATCCTGTATGAAATATGCATGATTCAATTTCCTTCTGCTTTCAGGATCAAGTGACTAATTGTAATTAGTTGAATTGTTAAGGTAAAAATCTGTCTCCTAAAGGAACTTGCAAAGGATTTCCTAAAATAGCCCTCTGAAATTTCCAGGTCTCTTTTATGTTCTTCCAAACAAAACTATAAAGCAGCCAGAGAGTCATGAAATTAAAGCATCTCCTCCCTTTCCCTGCTTCAGGAAGGTGGAGATAGTGTTCTCTTGACCTCCGGACTGAGGGCTGCAGTTTTCCCCTTGAAATTACCCCCCCGTATTTCACTAGAAATAATGCTGGTATACAGCAGGAAGGAAGCAGGAGTGACTTGTGGCTGCTGTGATAAAGAGTCACTCAATGAGCACGCCTGCTGTGGGGAAGCTTTACTAAGGTCTGCCCTGCTTGTGGGCTGGAACTCGGTCGTCAAAGTTTCTGGCAAACGTTTCCAGTTGGGATTGAACTCCTGAAGTTAAAAATTCCTGGTACCCAGCAGAGCTTAGTTCAGATTTGGCATTTCCTGATGGCATTCATCCTGGAGAACAGTCCCTGCTATCTCAAGGGCTCGAAAAGGAAAGCAGATGCCGGAGACCTGCAAGGCTGGCTAACAGGTTCCAGTCGAGCACCAGTGACTGGAGATAGCCACCAGAAGCAGTTCCCAGCAGGCAGGGGCTCGGCTTCCTGTGTGACATGAGTCAGTGGCGCTGGGCCAGGGACCAGCAAGAACAAAGTACCCTCAGTGCAGCAAACAGAGACGCCAGGGACTGGGTGGCTTAGCAAAGCCTGGGCTCTTCTCGGGGTTTTTAGACACAGCCTTCTGCTGCTGGGGCAGCAGAGCTGTTGGGGCCACGAGCAGAGGACCGTGCCAGTGTGTGTAAGGCTGTTTGGAAATTTTCATTAGCACTGAGGTGGGCCTGCAGGGGAGCAAAACTCTGCTGCTGGCTTGCTGATGCTGCTATCTCATCTTCCACACAACCCCAACGGAGATTTATAATCCCCAACAGCAAGTGTCAACCCACTGGACACATCTGCCCCTCACTGCAGCAGGGAATTCCCTGCAGGCTTTGGCTTGGGCACAGGAGCTGAGCGCGGTCCCACAGAAAGCAGCCGAGCCACCTGTCTGGTCCAGCCTTTCACACCCCCCCCCACACCTCTGTTACACAGAATTCCAAGTCTGAACATGAGACTGGGGACACCTTTAACTTTAAGCAGCTTTCTGGTTTCTCTGAGGTCTAAAATGCCCCACCTAGATACTTCTGAGACAGGGAGAGTTAGCATTTCAGATAAGCAACCTGATAGTCAAAGGAGTTGTCTCTGATAGATTTAGAGTCTGTAAAACAAGGTTGTGCAGGGACACGAGCACAGAGAAAACACTTGGATTAATGAAAGAAGTGAGTAACAATAGATTTAATTAATCAATAACCACACAGACACCCTTCGGAACCACTGCCAGCCAGCTGGAAAGTTTTTCTCTTGCATAACAAAGTAAAACTCGAAGTGCTTTATTGCTCAATGGAGAATTTTTTTTTTTAAAGCCTTAGGTTTGCATTTCATCTGGAATTACTGACCTTTCAAAAACATTGACCCTTTTGTGTGCAGCCTTTTTTTTTTTTTTTCCCTCTTCTGGTGAAAGGATGAGAGAAAATGTCAAATGACATTGAACTGATAAATGGTGTAGGTGTCTCAAGAAATACCTATGGATGATTTCTCCAGAATGAACAATGTGTCCCAGAACACGTTTTGAAATGTGGACTCAGAGTTGATCGCTCCCAAGGACATACCTGCTGCATGTGCTCATGAACACATGCTGGGAAATGTCCAAAAAACCTTTTTTTCCCCTTTTCTTTTTTTTTTTTCCATGATAAGAGGCTCTTACAAGGACTATACAGACAGAGAGCTGGAGATAGAATAACTCTTGACCTGAAGAGACAAGTCCTGAAGAGACAAGATGACCATGAAAAAGGAGAACGAACAGTACTGAAGAGACCAGTCAAGGTAATGCTGAGCAGCACCTATACCCTAGTACAGAGGTGGCTTATCTTAAACCAGAACAAGGCACTGCTCAACTGGAATAACCACAACTGTAGGTAGGGCCAGACGTGCCAAGGAAAGGCACCACCAAAATGAACCATGGAAAGCCCCGTGTTTGGCCTAGTAGGGAAATCAGCTCTTTTAAGACTGTCCTTCTTGTGGCACATGGATTTAGTGCAGCACCCCCACCCTGCTCCCCAAACTGAACAAAACAAATGCATTCAAAAGCAGAGGCATCCCTCCTCATGTGACCCAGCCTACTTTCCTTAGTGGGATACTCCAATTTGACCCATCATGAGCAGATGAATCAAATGTTCAGAAATGGATTAACCTGAAGTGCACTTTCCTCATTCCTCTTCCTGGCACTGCTCCTCATCTCATGTAGATAAAGAAAAGGGAACACCGATTCTGCATTTTTCACTGGTGACCTAGTGCTTGGGAACCAGGAACTGAACCACTTTTCCACAGTTCCCAGCAAGTTCAATACAATTATTTCCCACTAGCCTTAGGCTAGATTTGGTTCACCAGTGCAAAGACACATCATACATCCTTACCACTATGTTTTGAGATCATGTTTCTTCTGGAAGGTATTTTCCAGTGGTCGGTATCCTGAGAAATAATGTACCTCACCCTGCACTACAGATTTGCTGCCCTGGAGTCACCTGACTAGGCTTTTAAAATCCAAACCTCCCCCTCTGTGCTTCTCTGTACACACTCATTCTCCCAAGTCGTGATAAGTGTTCTGAATCAGACAGATATTTAATAAATACAAAGAAAATCCCACTAGAAACATGTACATTATTTATAGAAGCTTTAAAGCTATGAGCAGTGCTTAAATTCTAATCACTACATCTAATAAAAAAATTCCAGCAGCCAAGCACCAAATTCCATGGTGACATCAGCATTGTAAATTATGCAATGTAAGTGTGATTATTTTACACACTGAGAGACTACGGAAGGGGCAGAGGACAGGAAGGAGAGCAAACAGTGGAGAACTGCAAGTGTATGTGAACAAGCAGTGGTTTTTCCTTCTGATTTTGCAGTTTGTAACAACCTTGTGTCCATAGTTTTTTTTTTTTTTTTTTTGGGGGGGGGGGTTGCCCTCTCCTGTCAAAACACATTGAGCACTACAGAGTATCCAGAGTATTTGGCCCTGTAGCACTGCACCAAGTTAGGTCTTGGCACCAAGCTGAGTGGTGCATTTGACACACCAGAAGGATGAGATGATCTTAAAGGTCTTTTCCAACCTTGTGATTCTGTGATTCTGTCATCCAGAGGGTCCTGGACAAGCTGGAGAAGGGGACCCACGTGAACCTCATGAGGTTCAAGAAGTCCAAGTGCAAGGTCCTGAACCAGGGCTGGGGCAATCCTTGTCATCAATATAGGCTGGAAGATAATGTGATAGAGAGAAGTCCTGCAGAGGAGGACTTGGGGTGATGGTGGATGAGAAGTTCAACGTGATCCAATGATGTGCACTCGTAGCTCAGAAGGCCAAATATATCCTGGGTTGCATCAAAAGGAACGTGGTCAGTAAGTCAAAGGAGGTGATTCTCCCCTCTACTTTGCTCTCATGAGACTCCATCTGGAGTGCTGTGTCCAGTTCTGGAGTCCCCACATAGGAAGGACATGTCACTGTTGGAACAAGTCCAGAGGAGGGCCACAAAGATGATTAGAGGGCTGGAGCACCTCTCCTGTGAAGACAGGCTAAGAGAGTTGGGCTTGTTCAGTCTGGAGAAGAGAAGGCTCCAGGGAGATCTTATAGCAGCCTTCCAGTACCTGAATAGGGCCTACAAGAAAGCTGAGGAGGGACTTTTTAGAAGGGTGTGTAGTGATAGGATGAGGGGGAATGGTTTTTAATTGGAAGGGGGTAGATTTAGATTGGATATTAGGAAAAAATTCTTCATTATGAGGGTGGTGAGGCCATGGCACATGTTGCCCAGGGAGGTGGTGGATGCCCTCTCCCTGGAGGTGTTCAGGGACAGGTTGGATGAGGCCTTGAGTAGCCTGGTCTAGTGAGAGGTGTCCGTGTCACTTGCAGGGGGTTGGAACCTGATGATCTTTAAGGTCCCTTCCAGCCCTGACCATTCAGTGATTCTGTGGTTCTATGGATTGCTTAACTGCAAAGAGCTGACCACCAGCAAGGTTGGCTAACCAGGTTACGCAGCTTGCATGGGAGAGGCAGGAAACAGAAAGCATCCAATTCTCTAAGCCAAGAGCTCTGGACTTGATTGTGCTCTGCGTTTTCATTAATCTCTTTTTCAGTGGTTCAAGCCCTGCTACTCCAAAGCAAGAAAGGGATGAAGAAATGGTCCTAGATGCATTTCTGGTGCTGCAACACATTACAGTAAATTACCGTTCATCCAAGAAGCCTGAGAGCAAGTGGCAACCGTGTGATTCTGATGGTCTTTTACATTATTTACATTCTGGGCCTCACTGAACAAAGCTCTGATAGGCAGAGAACAGGTGACGAGCATCTAGACCCCCAGGGTGGATTTGAATTCTGAAACAGTTTGGTCTGTGGATTTTGCATCAGTTTTTGGGTTTCTCTGCACTGTGCGCAGACACTTGTGGCCAGAGCTCCTTCACACAGACCCCCCTGCAGCATGCTGCTGCACTGAGGTACCCAGACTGAATGCAGATGCAGCTGCTTTGCTTTTACACCTTGCTGGGCCACAACATTCTGCTTTCGGACCTGGATTGTCTAGGGAAGGGGGAAATGGAAAAAACAGGAGTGAGACCAGGTAGCAGGGAGCAATGATAACAATAAACACCATCTAAAGACAAATAGCAACATGGCTTATCCTTACAAAAGTTACACATGTGCTGGGAACATCTGCTGAAGGACTTTCCTCATGATGCCTTTACAGCTAAGAAGTCACATCAACCTGCTGTATCTCAGGGGTTTCCTAGGAAAACATCATCATCTAATCACATAACAATGTGGGATGTACGGAGTCTGGAATTAAAGTTGTCATCCTTAGCAGGCTCACAGCCTTAGCACGCCGCCTCAATTTTAAGTCACCCAGCTTTGAGAGGGTTTCCAGAATGAGTCCCTCAGGAAGGAAATTCACATGGAGCAGCTGTGAGATTGACCACAGTCTATTGTGAGTTGGACTGAGACCTAAGAATCCACACCAACCTGGCTAAACAGCCTATCCTTCCAAGCCATTAACAACAGGACAGTGACAGAGCCTGTTCCTTTCACCACCATGGCCTTTAAACAGGAGTTTTACATCTTCCAAGCTTAATCTTCTTGGAGGAGATAGGTTAATTAGGTTCTGTTAACTCAAAGATAATTTTTACAGAACCTGAGCATCTTATTTCTGTCATAAACCAGTGATATGTATCTGTTGTCTCAATTAACTGACATTATTCCAAGTCAAAGAAATCATGTTGAAGGCTGAAGTCTGAAGTGGAGAAGGGATCTATCTTATGGATACAGATCCTGTTTCACTTACCCTTGCATACATCAGAGGACCTGCACCGAATACAAGGTGAGTCCCATTGCTGGGTCAGAACTGCACTTTATCCCAACAGGTCCTGATTTAACTGCTTTCTTTTCTAGTGCTTAAATTGGTGCGTGCAAGTAGTCCAGCTGAATCAGACTATGCCCAGGACAAATATAGTTTGTTGGACTGGTGCCATGGTTCTTATCATCTTCCAGAATTAAGCCCACAGTGTTTCAAACCTTACGCATGTGCTTCAGAGACTGAGATAGGACCATCAGTTGTGGTCTATCAGTATTTAAGAACCTCTATATTTGACACAGAAAACCCTTTAGGAAAAAAAGCAAACTCAAAAATATTTGGACCACAGAAGTATGAACAATCAGTGAGTGACTTGGGATGAAGAAGGAAACCTAATGGAGTTATCTCAAAGCAAACTTATTAGATTTTCCTGTATACAATGGCAACTCACATGCAATATTATTAACTAAGAAAACTTGCACTTGAGTAACTCCAAAGTTTCAACTCAAGCCTAGCAGATGCTGTTTAAAAATATTCAATAACATTAAATGTATTGCTTACACCACAGGTTACTGATCAGGTAATTTAAAATCCATGTATTTTACCTGTGTGCTGTTCAGCTTTCCCCCCTGACTTTGGACAGGGAATGCAGGCATCTTCATGTCACAGATTTCTCTCCTATTTTGGCTCTGAAATAGTGATCCACTTTGCCTATGTCAAGGTATTTCCATTTGTAATGTTTTGCCACTGCCAGCCCTGAAAGACAGGACAAACCTATTCCTTCCAGTTTGTCCCTTCACAAAGGAAGGGCAAGGAGTTTTCTTCCCTCTTTAGCCCATTCAATCCAGGCCCCTCTTCACAGACGCTCCTGAAACTACGGTGTCAAATTGCACCTATAAATCTTTAAAGGTTCTTGTGGCATTTGTTTTACCTAGATATCCTGTTTCCCTTTCCAGGATTGGTCATTGGGAACCCAGTGGAGATTTCCATTTATCCTTATTTATATAACAGAATTATAGCTTGCAGCTTTTCTGCTAGAGCTTAAACTTAGTAGAAATTATAGAAAGATTGGGCTGGAAGGACTTAGCGGTCCCTTCCTTACAACAGAGTGAACGTGGCTCGACTGTCATTGTCTAACAGAGCTTTATTCCTACAAGACTACATAAACAAGGACTTCACAGCCTTCAAGGTTCCTTCACTGCTGCTCTCTTCCTATTTTCAAAATAAATCTACTTCTGATAATTAGCAAAATCTTTGTTTATGCCAACAAAGCTGGCCACTATTTGTTGCATATCCTTCCTGCCATGGAAGCAGAGAACAATTAATCCCTGTTCTTCTTATAGTTCCATTAGAAGACAGTTTTCCATGGTTCCCCTCAATCTTCTTTTCTTCCTCCTAAACCTAGCAAACCCAATTCCTTCAATCATTTGGCTTTGGCCAGGTTTTTGAGACCTGCGACACTTTTCATCCGTCACCTCTAAACACACTTATTCTGCTCTGACACAGAGACATACTCTGGATAGCATGCTTTTTTTCCTTTGATGTTAGAAAGAGCTTCTTAAATACCTAAGATATGTCAGATGGTATCGTGATACCTCCAGCAAAGACCATAATTACATTTGGACAAAGTCAGTAGCTTTCTTCTTAGAAATTTTTTGGTATTATCATGAGAATTTCCCAGTACTCTGGTGTGTCCAGTGCACCATCATTGAAATCATCAGGATGAAAATGACACAGTTGTGCACATCACATTACTTTTGTTACCTTAACCCTTGGCCTTGTCTGCTCAGTCCACCGGTTCCATTCACTGGTTGCGTCACGTCTTTGACTCCTTGCGAGCATTTTGTGGGAATCCAGTCCTTCACTGGACATGCAAACTGCTGCTTAACATACTGGCACTTCAGCCTGGCAAGACTGTGGGCATTAAAATGTTTTTCTGAAGTAACATGATGTGTCAGATGACAAAGCACTCCATGACATAGACGTTGAGGAGAGTTAACTTCGTATTAGGGAGACTACCGGGAGGAATTCGGCCTGCAGAAGAGCAGAGCAGTCGGGGCAGCAGGTCCTCAGAAGTCCAGGAAAGAGAAGCAGCTCAGAGAGATGTCTGCATGCCAGCACGAAGAGCTCCATGACATCATTTGGTAAGCCGGAAGGGGAAGATGGAAGGTTGTGTTCAGCAGGCGGATGCAGGCCCCTTAGCAGAAACGGCTCTGGTCTGGGATTCTCATTGAACCTCTTTGTTCTCCTCTGATGTTTTGAACAATGTGATTCTGTTTCTCCCCATGAATGTAACCCTTATGGGTCACTGCAGTTTTGTTTATTCTTTACATAAACCTTAGGAACTCGCTTTTTTTTTTTTTCTCCCTTCTTCATAGCAGATGAGCTTCTCTGGTCTTTCGTAATTGCCCTGTGGTTCTCCAGGAAAGCAGAGATAGCTGGGTCATGTCTGGATCATTATGGTAAAAACACAGTCAGGAGGAAAGCTAAGGGAAGTCAGGCTGTTGTACAGAGTGCCATACAATGTGGGACAGCTATTTAGGTACTCACTTCTCCCCTCACAGGGGTTCAAGTTGTCATCAGCCTGTTCCCTAGCTTGCTGGCACAAACCAGGTGCCAGAGAAACTGCAGGCAAGCCCAAGTTTAACACGTGCTGTGCTTACAAACAGCATCTCGGTGAGATTCAGGGAGGCGAGCGATCCGCTTAACAAGGGAGGTGACGAGTCACTCCACAGTTAGTAGCCTGGCACGCTGCAGGAAGCCAGCTTCATGGACCTCCTGCTCATCGCTGTCAGAGATGCCGGGAGAGACCGTCAAAAATGCGTTGAGGGAAGCGTGATGACCTGAGGAGACAGTTAGGCTGTTTAGCCCAACGTGCCTATCCGCTTAAACATTTCGCTTCCACGCAGCCCTTCTTTCTTACTCTTCCCTTAGAGCCTGCGATTCTCCCCCTTCTGCCTGCAGACACAGAGCTGTAGCTGTTGCTTGATCTCATTTCTGTGACATTTCAGGCACTCTTCCTGCTGACTTGTTCCATCTGGTTATTACCCTTTGAGTGAGAAGTAGCGCTGCCTGCATCTCTGCTGAGTCTCCTAGTCTGTGCGCCGAGTGTTTCGGCTCCTCCTCCCTGAACAAGCAAGCTTGAGCAGGTTTATAAATAGGAGTTTTCAAGCTAATGAGAGGGGCTGCGGGGGTGAGGAAGAGAGAAACCGCACTGAAGTCACTTTGGAGGCAGATCCTAGTGCTCTTCATAACGACAGCTTTGAAGGCACAGCTGTGGAGGGACATTTGGAGAGGGGATGGTTAAGCACTAAAAGGGGGAAGGGGCTCTGTCTTGGCTCTGCCACAAGTTTTAGTACAACTTGGGAGAAGTCATACCTCCTCTCAGTTCTCTATGGGCTGAATCCTTCTCCTGCTTCCCTCCCAGAAAATGTACTGCGAGGCAAGAACGGTCTGTTCCTATGCATTACTTGCAGACAAGGAAAACAAGCCTTGCTGGGATCTCTCAGTATTGCCATGATAATACAGACTTGGGTTTACGGGCACTGGCCCGGCTCATCCTCTCGCCGGGGCACCATGTGCACCTTGCCCTTTATGATGTTTTTTCCCCCTCTTTGTTTTTATTATCCCCACTTAGGGCTGGTATAAAAAGCACCACAGGTGCTGCTGGGACTAAAATCCTTGTGCTGACTTCCAGCCTGCTTTCCAGAAGCACAAGTCATCCCCCTTATCTATACTATGAAGACAAAACACAGCCAGTGTGACTTAATTCACACAGATGACATGTGGGTAGACAGCTTCATATCTGGACAGTACACTTCTTGCACAGGCTACGTGGTTTTGTAAATGCCAAGTGTCGCTGTATTTGGTGTCCAAACCTAAAGGCAGGGACCTGCACCAAAATGATGGCAGAGGAGTGGCTGCAAGGCAGCTCTATGTCATATGAGGATGTGTGATAAAAGAGAGGTGGGGGTCAGACACACTGAAGGCAGTATCAGACACACAGAGCACATCCTGCTCCTGAGCAGCCTTCCAGGAGTAACAAGATTATTAGACAAGGCTCTCCACTTGCAAGTCCTAGGACTCGACGTGACATCTGCGGTGCTTAGCAGGTACAGGGAGGGAACATGACGTCAGATGTAGAATAAAAGCTGTGTAGGAGCACAGTGGGTGATGGGTGATTTTGTCTGGGATTGCCCCGATTGCCTCGAAACATGAAGACTCAGCCGTAAACCGCAGGATGTTCTGTCTCTCCATCTGCAGTGGAAAGAATCCAGATCCACTCTGGTGCAGGACAGCCACAATGCAGACTTTATGCTCAAGTATCTGTGTGCCTATAAAAGAAGTGATGCTCCTGTGTCCCTTCTTCCTGGACCTCACACAAACTAAGCCTCAAGCAGGCTGTTCTCTTCATCCAACGATTTAGGACAGATTTCTTGGAGAGGTAATTGAACATGGTCTTGTCCTTGTATCTTCTCTTTCAGAAAGTCATCTCCAAAGAAGTTTGGAATCATTCATTTACAGCCATGGAAATGACTGAACATCTTCCTACACCATCCCCCCTCCTGGGAGAAACCCTTCTGTAGTCCACAGTTAGAACTGATCACTAAAAACAAACTCTCTGGTTTCCAAGCACCCAGCTGCAAGAACTGGCTTTTCAGGGCAGTAACAAGAACCTCTCAAAACATTCTGGCATTGTGAGATACGAAGAATCAGGGGCAGCTTTGCAGGGACCTGTTCAGCATTTACCCATCCCAGCTTAGAAAAGCAATATCCAGACAGTTCCTACATTTCTACCCATCAGGCTGGAGGCATGTTTAGTAGGAATCCCAGACTTTCTCCCACTTCCAGATATTCTCATCTCCACGGAACTCTTGCAATAAACCTTCACAAGGTCCCACAGATCAGCCCAGGAGCTCACCAAGGAGTAAGGTAACAATGTCCTACCAGCAGGTTGCGTTCCAACAGCAGTTTGGTAGGGGAATGGAAAATTCAGCCCTTGCATTTGATTAAGCTGAATGTGATGCTCTTCCAAAGCCAGTTGGCAAAGTTAAAAGGTTGATGGCCTTTTTAAAGGGTAGGCTGAACTGCAGCCAGCTCATGCAGTTTCAACCGGAGATGTACTCAGCTTCTGAATGAAGTACTGTGCTCCTACTGCATGTCAGGTCTTCTACACACTGAAGAGGAAGTTCATTCTGGTGGCACCAGGACATGGACAGACTCTCTCCCACAAAAATCTCCAACACTGTTACTACTGCCATCACTCTAGGAGAATTTCTGATGACATTATGGAAAAATGTCTGTCTGTAAGTGACACTTTAATTCAGGAAAGGTCTTCTTCAGAACTTCTCCCATCCAACAGCCATGCTTGGTTGCTTGCCCTTTTTGGAAGCCACCTCTCTCTCCAGTATTGCTTCTATGGCTCTAAAATATTAGGCTAACTACCCGGCTCATCTCCCCGCAAGCACCAGCCATGCGTTCTGCTTTGCAGAACATGTTGCACAACTATAGGTCCTGTTTGCTACCCAACCTCCTGACTGCCAGACCACTGCTTCATCCACAAGAACGTATTGCCTAACACCAAGCAAATGATATGGGACTAACTTTGCACCCTGCTTCTGCTCTACTTGCAGCTGGAAACAGATCTGCCAGTTTCACCAGAGGATCTGTTTACTGACCTGGTAACACTGTGATTTTTGACCCACGGTATGTGAGATCCCAGGGGGTCTGCAAATTAGTTTTATGAAGTCCATGGACAAGACCAGGGAAAAAAAAAAACTTCCTCTCCCCACAGGAGCCCACACCTCTGCTGGAATTTTTAGTGGCTGGCAAATTGGAAGAAGGTCAAAAACCATTTGTCTGCGGTAACAAGATAGGATATGTTCCCTCAGGCATGAAATTTTGGGGAACTGCTGAGGAGCTCTGCCAGGTTGTGACAGTTGCAGTGTGTAGTTAGCACCTCTCAATGAGGAGCCGTGTTTGTGAAATAGCTGAGGGTGCAGCCAGTAGGCAGCGGCGACTCCTTACTCGGTGCCTGGATCAGCCACGCCATTAGGAAGGCTAAGCGTTCCGCTGGGCCTTTTACATTGCTCCAGCACCAGGATGCAGTCAATGAAGTCACATCAAATCCATCCAGTGCAGAAAACTGCCTGGGACATGGGGAACTGTTGCTGGCTCCTCTGCCCCCCACGATGTGACCAAGCCTTTCGCAGCGTCTGCATGAGCCATTCACAGAAAAAGCCTGAATGCATTTCAGCACAACATTTTCCTTGGGAAAACACAAGGTACAGGTACACTTTCTCTGCAAGAACAGACATGGATGGCACTGAGATTGTGCCTAGCAGAATGGAAAAGAAAGAATTTTCCAGTTCTAAACTTTCTGCAAAGCAAAAAGTCCACAGCAGAGAAGGAGAAGCCCCCTGCACCACTCTGAACGCTCCAGCTGAACCTAAATCACACGCTTGAAAAACTATACTTTAGGGCAAACAGGATGGTTCTGTTTAAAAACCACACACAGAAGATAAAAATGTTGCAGAATCAATTCTTTTTTACTCTCCTTGCCCCAGCTTTAGTAA
Source organism: Gallinula chloropus (assembly GCF_964237585.1). Taxonomy (NCBI): domain Eukaryota; kingdom Metazoa; phylum Chordata; class Aves; order Gruiformes; family Rallidae; genus Gallinula; species Gallinula chloropus. The sequence continues at coordinate 91,718,019 of NC_140085.1, forward strand.
CAGATCACTAACCCAAAAGTTTTCATGGGCTCAGCCCCCTGACTTGGCTTTGTTTTCTTCCCTTCACAAGCATGTTGCTCTTTGGTATAGCGCTGGATGCCCGTTCGGCACCTTTTATATGTGAATCTTCCTGCCACATCCAAAAGGTGTCCCCCATGCACGCCCAGCCCTTGCTCCTTTGCTTTGGCACAGCTAGTCCGTGTTGCCCCTGAGACAGGAAGAGGCAAACCACAGCTCCCAGCAGGGCAGGTGGCTGGGTACAAAGGAGGGCTTGGGAAATTGGGGAGCTTGGCATGGGCACAGCAGCATTACCCCAGTAAGAAAATAGCTATCAGCACATAGTTATTGGAGTCACCCAGTTAAAAATGAGCTGATTATAGATATTCATGCCCTGTAGAGACCTCCTGAATGGCTCTGACGGGCTGTCCAGACTATTCACTGATTACATCTTTCCATCTATGGCAATTTTTGCCATTTAAAAGTGTGTGGAGGGAAGCACTGTCGAGGAACATTTTTTTTTTTCCTTCTAAATCCTGCCAGCCTTCAGCTTTGCTCGCGCTCCAGGAGGTACCTGTTAGCTGGAACATGGGAGAGCTGCTTTCTCTGTGGCAACGCACGTTCAGCAGTCTGTGGTGTCTGATGAAAAATGCACATGCTAACATACCATCAGATGATGTAAAAGCAAGAGGCTACTACTGGGACAAATGACTAGCTCTCAGGTTCAGCCCTGCGCTGTGACATATGCAAGGAGCACTAGACAGGATCCATTCGAAGCAACTGGTACATAAAAGCACAATAGCAAGAGAACCGAACCCAAGCTGCAATCTGGCTTGTGCAATATCCAACTAGGGGGTTAGTGGGAGTAAGATACCTATCTTCCCCTTCAGTGCCTGGTAGCAGCTTAAAATCCTGTTAAGTGCCTGTGGTTTTGTTTTTACACCACTCTATGGCTTGAAAAAAATCTGGTCCTGCCTGTAAAGCCAGGGCTTTTTCAAAATTGATGCACACCCAGGCCAAATGTGCCTTAATGGGGACTGGTGTAATGGCAGTTCTCCAGTCAGGGGCACCATCCCGGGCAGCGACCTACCACGTCTGAGCATAGGGCCATAGAAAATGGCCAGGAAGAGCTGGCAGGGCATGTGCTTCTCCCACAGGTTTGTGGTCTTTCAGTGTGGATGCTGAGCAGGAGGGGCAGGAGCTGCCTGGTGGCACCTTGGTTCCTGCTCAGGGTTCGGCAAGCCAGGCTAGCAGCTGCTTCTGCTGAATCAAAACCAAATGGGCTCTCGCGTGGCTGTTGCTAGCATGGCTTAAACACCACTTTCAAGTCAGAAGTATTATTGTCTGTGTCATCTCTATAATCTGTTGTGCTTGTGGATCAATGCTGTTGTGTTAGGTGAAGCGTGCAAGAGATCAGATCATGGCTACTGTAAAAATTGTTGCCACTGCTGCCAAATCCTTGGAGTAACATCCATTTCCCTGTTTATCCTTACTTTCCCATCAGTTAAATTACCTGCCATAGTTTCTCATGTCTAATAAATAGAACTGAGCTTTACTAAATACCACACCTTCTGTGTTCTCTCAGACAGACAGCTCCTGCTATGTGTTCTCATTAGCCTGCAAGTAGCTGGCCAGAGGGGATTGCTTCAGCTTTTTGGATGCATTTCCAAGGTCACAAGAATTTTCACACCTTTACTGCTGGCTGTTCAATGGCAGGTAAAGGATGTTGCAGCTAATGGGAACACAGATTGGAGCTAATTATAGAGTGATTGACTTGCCACGGACTTAATTGCTTATTAGAAGTCACGCTGATCTCTGAAATGGAAGCTATGAATCTCATAATATGCAAGGAAATATCCACCATCTGAAAAATATCAGAAAAGCTCCTTCAGGTACATGGGATAGGTATTTGCACACTACTTCTTTCAGTGTGCCACACATTTCAGCACCAGTGCTTGGAAGCCAAATCTAAGCATTGAGGTGTGAATATCAGTGAGTGGATTTATGTAAGAACAGCTCTAGGCCCCCTGTCTTGCCAAGGTCCAATATGACGTCACAGCGCCAGCCAGCCACTGCCAGTACCTGCATGTGGGGGAGCACAGATAGGAAGCTGTGTTTTTGTAAAACTCCACTTGTATTAAGCAACTCTGCAGGTTCTCCTTTCACTTCAGGGCACCAGCTCAAACCACACCACCCCCCCTGCCCTGTCCTTCAGTGTGTGCTGCTTGCCGAGTGCTACCCGAGCCAGAGACTGCACACTGCTATCAGCAGAAGTGCCCACACCAGGCAGCGTGGAGATGTGTCCTTACTTGTGAAGCTCTGTATGCTATGGCTCTGCCTAGTTTCAGGACCTGTCCTCAGTTTTCTTCCCCATTCTTGCCCACAGGCACCAGCTGTCTCCATTGCCTCTTCTACCATCATCTCCTGTTTCTCCATGGAACCCTAGCAACCCAAACTCAGTCCTGGCCTAAGCAACCACACTGAGCACCAGTGGAGCTTATATTACCCACCTTGCAGCCCAGGCTCAAGAAGATCCCACGTTTGCAATGTATTGCAGTGCAGTTAGCAAAACATCCTTCTTTCTTCCCTCCTGAGCATCTTTGCTCATATATTTAACTCTGACAGTGGTCAGCTTTTGAGCTTTTTCCTTCATTTAGCCCCTATTTCATCATATCCATTGGAGCTGATCTTCTCACTGCTGACACGGCCTCGCGCTCCTCTGACACCCCGCTGTCTCAAACCTCACACAGGACACCCAGGCACTAACTTATGTTCAGGGACAGATTTTTCAGGGCTGTCTGGCAGTTACACCATGCCACTGCCTGCTCCCCCACCCCATTTGGGAGGAGTACGTACCTGCTGCATTTCACAGCTGAACGTCAGAGTGCAGGTTTAAACTGCAACTAGCTCCAGGAAATGCATTTGTCTGTAAACTGCAGTGGTTTAGGGGCAGAAACGTCACACCTCACACAGAGGTGTAGACCCTGCTGTCTGCTCCCAGCTGCCTGTTACATGTCTTGCAGGGATTCACAGCCATGCTCCATGGGGTCCTGCTGCGGTCTGCGGTTTGGGCGTTCGCCCTGCTTGCGCTCTCTCCCTCTCAGCAGGCTCCAACTTGCTCCCTTGTCAGAATTTCTCTCTTCCTCATTCAAACTCTGTCACAGACAGTAGGAGATAAAGCTGTGCCAAAGGGAACGGCCTCTGTACAAACACGAAGCTGTGGATAGCGCGGTTTCCCCTTTAAAGCCCCACTCCTGTGCCTGTGAGTGGCAGCTCTCCCCCCCCCGCCCCGTGACGTGGTAGCGCAATGAGTCCCCTGCACTGAGACGCCGCTCACAGCCTTGAGACAAGGCACAAAGGGAGCGCAAATAAATGAACAGTACGGTGGGAGAAACAAAGAACAAAATAAAAGCAAGCAAGCAAGCAATAAAGAGAAAGAAAAGAGAGAGAGAGAGAGAGAGAGAACCAGCGTGCAATATTTAAGGCTGCACCATGCAAAACTACCCATGGAAAAAATCATGCAGGATTTCTACAGAACCAGGCTGGCAAAAAGCCTGTGGGGAGTCCAGTCAGAAGAGCATGCTGGCCCCACGAGCAAGGACAGGGGTGGCAAATAAAGGACAAGCACTGCACAGTGTTCACATTGGCCTAGTGCATCCCATCCCATGGGATCCCACAGGGTGTTAGAAGGACTTCTCCTGCTCCTGAAATACAGCTGTATTTGAGGTGGCAGGTTGGCGGTATGCAGCAGCAGCATACAAGTAAAGATAAAAGATATTTTTAATGTTGCATGGGTTGTCTATTCTTTTGACTCTCCACTTCCAAAAACTCCCCATAAAAAATAAATATTCCTCACACCCACCAGTAGCTACACAAGATTGACTCCCTGTAGAGAGCCACGGGAAGTCTTCTACCCCAGAGCTGTATACAGGCTTGGAGATGGGGTGGGGGAGAAAAAAAAAAGGAGGAAAAAAAAAAGAAAAGAAAAAATACATACTGCAATGAGCCATAGTGCATGGGTCATTGTATTGGAGGCTGTCAGGAACAGACACTGAATTCCATTAGCAAGGTCAAAGCCGTACTCATGAGGTCGTCCACATCCTCTACAATTTTAAATTAGGCATTTCTTCCTGAATAGCAGTTTGTTCCTGTATCCTCCTATCTGATCCCCTCAGACCAGCCTTCCTCCACAATTGATTCTCACTTCTCTTCCCTCTTTGCTCTGTACTCTTCCCTCACTCCTTCTAGTCATAAGAGCAACTCCCTTCTCATTGACCTCCCATCCTATCTCCCCAGCACCCTCCCCCCCCTCCAAAACAGCACCAATGGCACTGCAGAGCAGCTGTTACCTGATGGATGCTGAAAGGCCCCTTATAGATGACAACCTTTCCCACCACAAGAGAGCTGTCTTTGGAGGCTTTAGTGAATTTTTAGAGCAGAGACTCTCTCCCTCAGTCTCATGCACAAAGCATTCAATGCAATGATCTCAGAGCTCCAGTAAAACAGAGCTCTTGCTTCCTTGCAGCCACCTGCCTGGTATCACGTATAGGGGACCACCTGGCCAACTGTGTTCACTGAACACTACCTGCTTGCTCCCACGTTAGGTATCCTGTCGGACAGGGAAATGTAGGTCTCTCATCTGCCCCTGGACATTTCAGTTGGGCTGAGCTCCTCAGCGCCTGGGCTGCCGCGTGATTCAAGCTCTTCTTTTGTGATAGATCTAGTGATCTCTGCTGAGCAAGTGTTCAGCCAGATCAGGAAGGAAATCCAGTGTGCTGGGTGACCCAGAATGGCAGCTGGGCCACATGGTGGTTGCTGCCTGAGTGTGATGGCGAAACTCCCCAGTACTTCAGTGGGGATGAAGAACCTTATGAGACCAGTGAATCTGCAGCCAAATCAGGGGCCCACTGAGTGAGGGCTGCCCCTCTGTGTTCCTTTATAAACAGATTTTTTTCAACAGAAAATGCTTTTAAGCATCTTTCTGCTCAAGCCCTGTATGTTTTCCCTTCCTCCTTATCTCTTCTGGCTGTAATTAGCTGTCAAGCCGTGGTGCATATTTTCTGTTCATTTGCCTTTTAAAAAGGCAAAAGCCAAGACTTCCAGAAGACAGGCAAGGGCTCATTTCCCTTTTTCACTCTGGTTGGAGTGAGACACCACTGCTGCTTAACTTGGCTCAAAAAGCCTTGCTGTTCTTCACCTTTAATCATCCATTCATGCTCCTACACCTCCCTCCTGCATGAACTGACCCCGGTGTTTGTGCACCTGGCTGCTGAATTAGCTCAGGATAAAAGACACCTTTCCCCTCAAAATGGCTATGTGGTTCACAGCACTGTTTGCAAGGGCAAGTAGCGATAGGATGAGGGGCAATGGCTTTAAAGTAGAGCAGGGTAGGTTTAGATTAGACTTTAGGAAGAAGTTTTTCACTATGAGGGTGGTGAGACACTGGAACAAGTTGCCCAGAGAGGTGGTGGAGGCCCCATCCCTGGAGACATTCAAGGTCAGGCCTGGTGAAGCTCTGAGCAACGTGATCTAGTGAAGATGTCCCAGCTTACTGCAGGGGGGTTGGACTAGATAACACTTAGAGGTCCCTTCCAACCTAACTCATTCTGTGACCTTATGACTACAACATAAATGCTCATGCCAGCACCACAGACAGGAATAACTGAGTTGGGGGAGAAGAATGACAACAACTGTAGTGGAACGGGAGAAGTGTAACATTAAAGCAGGCAACTGCAAATTACAGCCTTGATGCTCTCCACAGCTGCAGCCTGCTAGGCAAAAGCTGCTCAGCCCGCTGTATATTGAACAGGGCCAAAAGCTTGACCCATAACCTTCTCTCCACTGTGTCACGAATAGAAACAGAAAATTACCTGCAACCTAACAATCCCTCCTCCCTCCTTTTTCTTAAAACTCGTGGTTCTTATGAGATCCGTGTGTCTTCTTCCCAAGCGGGAGTTCATGCTCTAAGGCGAGCCATGACCTGCAACAATTCTGTACTATTGTCTGCCTGGAACATTCTGTAGGGTGAGAATAGAGATGCCTGTTCTTAAAGGGCATTTCTCTGCAAGGTATCTGCAACAATCTCAAAGCACTTTGCAAACATCCTTTAGTGATGACTCACAGGACCTTCTCTCCTGCTCTTTAGTGCTGAAATGGAGCTTGTAGTTTGTCAATACGAAGAATGTGGTGGCAGCAAGGTCTTCCTCACTCCTTCCTCACTCCTTCCTCGTGCCATCCCCACCTCCCAACAGGCTGACCTGAACTGTGTGCTGCCCCATAAACCAGATGGTGTAACTATTCCTACTGAACAAACAAACCAACGTAACAAAAAGCTTTTCATTTGTTGTATTTCATAGTCTCAGCAGTTACCAGACTGATAATACTGCTGGGAAAATGCTGACTGATGATGCACACCATAGTAATATGCAGTGGCACAGGAGCAGGAATGAGCTGTGGAGGAAGAAGAAAGCAAAGGAGAGGATAACAATGGTAGGAAGTGAAGTAGCAATACCTGAAGCCTGTATTACCAAAGAAGACTGTGTCACCAAGCCACTATCCCCACAGAAAAAGAGCAAGTGAGAGACAGAGAGCAGAATTTGAAGCATAATTTGAAGCATAATTTTATTGCTTATTCCTCTCTGTCAACTCCAGGCATGCTTCTGCCCTGCTGGTCTTGTTTGAAACCCTAACGAGAAGGTAATGATTACAAATCTAAACTGAGGCTTTCCCACACGAGTGTATTACCAATAGTTGGCAGCTCACAAAAGTTTCTAGACTGGTTCCTAAAGAGAAAAGAAACCAAGACATCCAGATGCCCGAGCCAGACCTTGTTTTTAACAGCAGCATGCACATACACACCCAGGTATAGATACCTCTGCCTGCTTCCCTTCCTTTCTCCTCTTTGCTTCTGCTACCACAAGAAAATTGCACTGGTTAAGTTAAAAATTGATTTTAAAACCAAAATTTAATTTAATTTTTTAATGCTCATTTTTAAACCAGCGCAAAGGGCCGGGTAACCGCCTCCTAGTTTTCAGAGGGCGCTTTCAGCTTAGGGAAGCTCAGTAGTGCACAGTCTCAGGGGGGAAAGTAAACTGGTACAATGAAACTGTGAAAATACCTGCACAGGTGCCCGGCTTTCTGTGGTGAGAGCCTACACATGTGGAGATGAAGGGAATCATCTGCAGCCCCCAAGCTACTCCACACTCAGTCCCTGTGTGTGAGCACACAGTACCCTCTGTGCGGGAGGCTGCCTGGGCAGCGGGGTGCACAGGAGCAGCAGGGGCACTGCTCCCACTCAGCCTGCCCACAGCTCTCTGTGGGAAACCTCTTCCTGCTGTACTTCCAGAGGAACAGAAACACCCTCTCTGAGATCCAAACAAGCCCTCCCCATGTACTCTGTGGGTCAGAAAACAAGAAGGGGATAGGAGGCTGCATTTTAAAGCTTTGCAACCCACATGCAACAGCAAGGCCTAGCATTTCAGTAAGCAATTCTGTGCAAGCCTATGATCCAATTAAACTATCTCTTGGGTTTTACTCTGTGAGCAGATTTGGCTTTCCTACTTTATTCCTGCATTTGCTAAGCCTAGTATTCTTTCTAACCCTTGGATCACAGAACACGCTGCAATCTCCAAGCCAGTGCCCTAAATTAGCCAGCACTGTCCCCAGGACAAGTACCATTCCTGAACATCAGCCACTTCCCCAGTAAATGATACCCTCTGTTTCCACCCGCTAATTCCTTTCCGTTCATCATCTTACTCTGGATGATGCCCACATTCCCTTGGTCCTGTGGAATCAGTAGCTCAGCTCCCAGCTGTGAACAGCTGGCAGGTCCCCAGGGTCCAAACAAAACCGTGGCTGCCCCCCTATGACACTGGATTAGAGTTGGTGCTGGTTTGCCGCTGGGGACAAAAGAGATCCTGCTCACTTTTCTTGTGCTTTGCTGCCGCCGTTGATACACAGCTGCAGCTCCCACACCGAGGGTTCCCCGGGGCACCAGCCTTCTGGCCACGCTTCTGTCTTTGCTAGCCTGCCACCCCTCCTCTCACGATACATACAGCCTGAGGTTTGTGTAGCATACTTGTGCTGTGCTGGAAGAAAGTGGGTTTGGCTGCAACACAGGGGAGGATGCTCCCCTCATTCTCCTGGAGTGAGGTACGTGGGTAGCGTCCCAGTCAGCATGGCCTTGGCAGAGAGCGGGCACGAACTAAGGAGGCTCTCCTAACACTGAAATTATGTGCTGGCATGAGAAAGAGCAAGTCTCAACTAAATGAAACTGGTATTTACCTTCACTGGCAGTTTGAGGGAGTCAGCCATGGCTGCCCTGAGACAATCCAGCGGGTCACTGCTAGACCTGCAATGTGCCCACCCTGCAGAGGCAGGCAAAGCAGGAGATGGAAACTGAGGCGTTCAGTGCAACTGCTCAGATCGCTGCCATCTGAGTTAAAAGAACACATTTACTACAAAAGAGAGGCAGCAAGGTCTTTCCCTCTCAACTGACCACACACAAGAATGGGCAGGGATTTAGCAGTGAGGAGGAAAAAGAAGTGCAACGCAAACATGAAGAGAAATAATTAAGGCCATGCGAAAAGAAATGCAGGGCTGCTCTAGGACTCAATAAAGCATTTCATTCCCAGAACCAGAAAACAAAACATGCCAGCCAGCTATGACCCAGATGCCTATTTTGCCTATTCCAGGGTGCTGGAGAGCCGGATTGTCTTCTGCCACCACCACCTCTGTTTGACTGCATTCAGTCAGTGTGTGGACAGCTGCTATTTCCAGCATCAGGGCTAGTGGCATAATCTGTCCTTACTCATCTGATCTCTGTGCAGGGTCACCATCACCGCCCCTCCCATCTATACCCGGTCCCTTCCTTCCCTTTTCTGCCACAGGAATAGATCTCAGTGTCTGTTTCTCGTAACTTACAGCAGCTAAATTCACTTTTGCTCTGTCGCTGGAAAGCCTGGCACTGCTCTGGAGAGGTGCTACATTTATTTAAAAGTGCACTCAATTTGCAGCATGAAGGTTTTTCATCTCACCAAGGGCAAGCTCCCACTTGGAAATCAGGTTAGCTGCTGTAGCTGCTAGTGGGCCAACAGCCACCAGCAGCCTCTGGTTGGGGGTGGAGGGAGCAGCCTCTCAGTGAGGAAGGCTGCTCATCCCTTCCTGGCAAAGAAATGAAAGCAGCCCCACTTCCAAGAGCCCGGTAACAAACCAGCTCAGTATCGGTTCCAGGTTGGCCCTGGCACCTGGCATCTGACGTAGTACAGGACTGAATTGCATTCTGGTGAAAGTCACCCTCAAGTTCAGATCCAAAACTGGCTTCCAACACAGCTGCGTTATTAATTTGTTGAATGACGAAGAGAATTGCTAGGGATGCAGGTAATAAAGGAAGCAGTATGTTTTAAAACTTAACAAAAAATACTGATATGAGATTTCAATAACTTCCAGTAGGAATCCATCACAAAAGCAGCTCTGTTTTACAGCAGCTCCTCCACGCCAAAACATTTAGTCTCATTGCTGTTGATGCTTAAGCGATCATGTCTGAGGCTGCTTTGTTTCACAGCAGAATTGATCACTAAAGATTACAAACAGAGCAGTAGCAAAAGGTCTGCAAAGGAAGACACAAAAGCACATTGTTAAAGAGTTATAGACAAAATGCCCAAGGGCTGCACAGAAAATGCTCACGAGCATAGACTTATGACCATATGGCACACCAAAAAAGCCATCACCAAAGGTACAATATCATGCACCCATTGGTAGGAAATGGCAGGATTAGACCTGCCTGTGAAACCTTTGCTCTCTGAGGAAGGTAAGGCACTGTGACATAATCTCCAACTGCAGAATCACAAGCTGTTTTGTCTGAGGAACCCGTGCCACACTCTGCGCAGGGAACCCATGAACCCCAACGGTGACTCCACAGCCATTGCTATGTGGCCTGTGCACTACTGGGTCACTGTGCTACAAATTTCACCTGGCCCAGATGCAAGCACACGATGCCTTTTTAATAACCCTTTCAGCCAGAGCTCGCAGGGTGGCATTTCGGAAGTGTCATATTCATACAGGGGACTTACACCAGCTGTGGAAGGACAGACCACACTTGACTCATCATGAAGTCACTGAAGCTCAGGCAGACTGTGTATGATATACAATCTGCCAGAACAGAGTGTCCCTTCACTTCTTTAAAAAGCATTTGACACAGCAGAGTAAGTATGTACCGTTTCAGCACTGTGCATCATGCAGCCATGGGACGTTCGCTCTGGTCCTAGAATTGGAGGTAACCGCCTCATACAGCTATGGATTAGGTAAAGAAAAACATCCTCATCCTTACTGTCCTCATTCCACATGAACCTCCACACCTTGTGTCCCACTCACAAGCTGAATCCCACACCACCAGCATTTTCTCTGCATATATGTCTCCCTGCTGCTCTCGGCATGGTATCGTGCCACAGGACTTCATGGAACAATGAAGTGCCAGCCTGGCTTACTGGGACAGGCTCTGAACAATGCATACCATCTGCAGCCACGTTATACCCAGCTAAGTACCCTTAACTTGAGCTGTGCCATGAAAACTCACTTTTTCTCTGTTACTGCTTAACAGAGGTATCGTCAGAACAACTCTGAGAGATGGTGGGGAAAGGATATTTCACACACACTAGAGTGACCCTTAGAAATCATAGGCTCTAACTCTTTCTGGCTGGCCAGTCTAAGATCTACTTTTTTCAGAGTCCTTCTCCATTGAATAAAACTGGCCAATCAATGCAAGTTGTAATCTTCCACACAGTGGAATTCCTTAACAGAAAAAAAACCCCAAATATAGTCCATTACAGCATCACTTAAAGCTATTTAGCTGGCACATAATTTCTATCAGCAATGCTTTTCCTTTTGATGCAATTTTTTTTTCCAGACTAGGACAGTGGTGGGGGCTGTGTCTTACAGCTGTGCCAACCTGTGCTCCCAAGAGCAGCAAAACCATCTGACAGCACGTGGCTGATTGGATTTTATTCCTGATTTCTCTTCTGCTTTGTTTCTCTGTGGCTGAGAGCATGGAACTGAAGGGGAAGTAAACATTAGATTGGCTGCTTTTGACATGATTTGTGACATAGATCTTTCACAGCTCACTGTGGGACTAGTCCCTGGCACTCATGTCTCTGTTAGATAGTGTGACCTTTCTTCTCCAAACCTTCCCATTAATCTGCTGCCATGTACCTGCAAATAGCAGGGGATAATTCTGCCTTCAAAATTCAGCCACGAGGCTCAAGGAGAAGTCCTGCCTGATGTCTGCAGGGAGAAAGGTAAAGGAATCCAAGGGACACTTTGAGAATTAGTGAGTATCCTTGCTAGAAAGGAGATTTAGTTCATGGAGATCACAGCCTGTCTCTCTTTCAATTCTCGCATCAGACTTAAAATAGGCCTATAGCAGTGAGGGCAGAGTACAGCTCACTCCACTCTGGAAGATGCTCTTTACTTCATCTTCAAGAGGTGAGGTCTACCATCCAGTATTTGCAAATGAGAAGCAGAGGTTTAACAAGAGAGATTATCTAGTCTTGGATGCAGACTCGGACAAAAAGTACCCTCCTGACCTATAAGTCTTCTGTATCTATATTTAGTAAGTTATTTCAAGCTCCTGTCTTTGAACTGGAATGACCCTTAAAAAATATCTTCAGTCATCTTTTGAATCCCCTCTTCAATCCTAAACTGTGGTCAAACTAAAAACAAGTCTCCACTTTTGTCTCATCTTAGCCCAAGTTTCAATTAGAAAACCCTTTTGATTCTGAGATCGTTTTCTTTGACTTGGAGAATTATTCTAGGAACCACGCTTTCAGCCCAAGAATGACTACTATATATTCATGTTCACAAGAATTTGTTTCAGCACTAGCATAAATCCTCACATCTCTTCCCAGGCTTTCTTCTTCTCTTTTTTCCTTCCAAAAGTGCCCTTTAGACTGCCTCTTTTTTCTCCTCTTGGTGGCAAGAGAGGTAGTTCAGGAGACCACCACCTTTGCACAACTACCTTTGATTCTCCCACTTTCTCCTGGCTGTTCTGTGAAAGAAAGTCTTATCTGTGCCCAGGCACTGTGCCAACCTCATCACTTGACTTCACAGTTTTATAAAGGTAGGCTGACCTCACTGACCAAGTGAAGATTCTGGCTCTGACATGTTTTTCCTCTTTGACAGCAGCCTTACTCCTTCACCCTTTGATGGTGGCCAATTCTTTGCTAAATCCCTATTGTCTCAAACAACTGAGCAGAAACAACTTTCTGAGCTTTACATTTTCTTCTTTCACATTATTTGCACAGACATTTTTCTCTGGATACCTACTGTGTTTTCCATTTATACTCTGCAACTCCAGATATGCTTTGTGTGTGTGTGTGTGTGTGCGCGCGCGCGCGCGCGTGCCTTTGGTTCCTGCACAACTTCCCACAATTTGGGATCTGGCTGGGACAATTAGGATGCATCAGAACAGGGTAGGTAGGTTGAATTTCTGACCCCTCTCACCCACTAGCTCCTTAGAAAAGTTTGAGCCAGGCTACAGCACACAAGTCATCTCATCTCTGTCCTTTTACCTTATAAGCCGGTCTGTGACTTCCTACAAAATTGCTGGATGCAGTAAACTGCTGCTGCATTCTGCTCCAGAACTGATTGCACCTTTATGTTAGATAAAGTTGGATAAGCAACCCAGAGCTTTTGGCAATAAAGTGTGGCTCTATAAAGGAAACAATTAATGTTGAAGATTTAAAGATTTATTTTTCTTTTCCTGAATGCTGCTCTCATATGAAGGATCAGATTTCTGTGTGTGCTTTTACTCTGGAGATTTTAAGTAGATGTGTTGACAAGCTTGTTAGGAGACTGCAGGCACTCTCTTCTAAAGTCCAGTGGTCTTAAAGAAAGGCTGGAACTTGGGAGGAGCAGGCTCAACTCCCTGACTTCCACAGATCTTGAATGTATCCTTGGATAAGCCACTTAATGCTCTTGTTATTATTTCCCCTGAGTCAAGTCGGTAGAGCTGCAGTCTCTTTCCTCACAAGGCAGTTGGTAAGGTATTTATAATGTGAAGTGGTGAAGTGATGATGGTGCTGAAGGACTCAGAATGTCTGGTGAAAGTGGAGCAGGGGAAATGTTCCCAGGCTCATCCTGAAATGACAGCAGTGAGGCAGAGCCCAAAGGACACCCCACACGTGCATACGGCTGACGTTCCTGTGCCTGAAATGCCCTAAAAATGAAAATGAAGACCACAGGAGTACGCCTGACATTGTCTTATTCTCTGTGATTTGGCTGCATTTCTTATCCTCTGAAGTGTTTCTGAGGTGTTATCTAAAAATTATGAACACATAAACATTACCTCTTTGGCACAAGTGGAAACAGACATTTCCTTTTCACCAACTAGTGCTCCTGGCACTAGTGAAAAGGATTTCTTAACTCAAAGTTGTCCTTGCCAAAGGAATTACCTGAAACTGCCCCGGGATGAATGGACAGCTGTAGTATTTTACTCTGTTTTTTCTCCCTTCTGTGTTTGTAATGATCTTTACTAGAGAGACAGTACTACTGTTACTATTAGTGAAGCATTCCTAGCAGTATGCCAAGCATGTTAAGCATCTTCCAGACATAAATATTCACTCAGCAAGGTCCATTCTTACATTTCTAACTGAATCAATGGCAGAGCAATCCCTCCTTGGAGAAGCTCGCTGTCAATGAGCAAATAAAACTCTCAGCAGGAGTGGGGAGCTGTGATAGAAGGATGACGCCAATCACCCAGCTGTGGATTGCTTCAACACCAGGCATCACATGCAGGGCTGCAATCTTCCTCTGTAGCTTGGGCTCCAGAAAGCCTTTCAGCAAAACAGGGCTAATGCAGAATATAATTACAATCAATTGGTGCTGGCAAAAGCTGGGCTATACAGGTGATGATTAGCAAAGCTAAAGTATTCCAACAACAAGGCTCATGTCCAGTGTCGCCAACTTTTGGGTCCTCTGTGGTCCCTTGAGCATCCTCCTGATGGAAAGGATGGTCATGTACCATCACCTCTTACACAAAAGCTTCCAGGCAGGCTGGTGGCCTGCTGGGTCTTCTAGATCCAGGCCTTGGTTCAGCCTTGTTTTATGGGAAGAGCGAGTTCCCTCCCTCAGAGGAAAGCAGAGGCACTGGTGTCTTCTTAGTTCTTGAGATGCCAGTGTGAAAACAAAGTAGCTGTTACAAACATCTAAAACTTTTGTCAACTGCCTTTCTTCAAATCTGAGTAGGCCATGCAAACTGCTGCTTCAATGAGCAGATGAGGAGCACTGCTTAAGAGCCAGGCATTATGTCAGTGATCTACCCCTAGGGAAAATCCTATGACACCAGTGCAAAATCAAAAATAAGTAACACAACAAATCACTGATGCCAAAGAGTACTGAAATATCATTTCAGATTTCCAGATCAGCTCTTATCTCCAGAATTAATATTTGGTAGTGTTCTTACTGTTAGGAAATTCATCTCTGCCCTGAACCTCGATGCTGCAAAGCCTATACTTTTCTGTGTTTGTCCTCTTTAAAAAAAAAACCAAACAGGTAAAAAGCTTGGAAATTACGATATTTTCAAAATGTTGAACATTCATCAGAGCTCAGCTATATGTCTTGGCATTTCCTAACCATACACTGCTTTAATAGGTATCCCTCAACCCTATGAGCCATGACTGGCACAGCTATAAGCTAAACTGCTTAAATCAGTCTAAGCCTTTAGAGCAGTTTAAGATAACTAAGCCACTTAAAACTCATTAGTACTGAGTTAAGCAACATCAACAGGGTATCAGAGATTGTGCATTACAGCTACTCTAGCACTGCAACCTTTTCAAGCATGCACACTTCCAGCTTTGTGAATGCATTGCAAAATTTTGTAAGTTGAGTGCAGCTGAAGATTCCCTTGTGGTCTTGCCTTGATGATCAGTCTTGATGTAGTCCACAACACGTCCAATTTGAAGTTGCTGAGGTTATCCATCTTTTAATATTTCTCCCAAGAACAAATTTGACCTGAAAATACAGAAAACTAGCTGGTTAGCTAGATGGCTAGAAAACCAGCTGGCTAGTTTTTCGTTAATATACTTTTAAAAGCCTATATTAATTGTTGACATCAGTTGTCTCTGCATGTTTCCTAATTTTTTTTTTATGTAAGTGTGTTGGGGAGAGAATTAAAGAGCCCATACAATGGTGTGAGACTCATGAGATGGCTTGAGGTTGGTATGACTCATGAGCATGAAAGCCTCAGTCAGGTATGCAGTTAATTCCTAGAACTAAGTGTTCTGTGTTTTAGAGGAAAAACTGTTCAATATTTTAAAATAAGTGGAGTCTTTTTCAAGAATCTTATTCTAGACTTTCTTCAGCAGTTACACCATCTTCCTGTACAAAGCAAATTAACCAAGCAGCACAGACAAAGTCGCTGTTGCTGCTTGGAGAGGAGAGGCAGGTGTCAGGGTGGAAGGAAGGAAGAAATAAGAGAATGGGGGCCGAATTTTCTAAGACCCTGTTCTCATGCACTGGGGCCTATGGCAGATGCCAGGGAAGGACCTTGGCCCCTTCTGCAACAGGAACAGCTCCAACAGCAGCCAAAGTTTTTGTACTGGCCAAGCAGGCCCTGTGGCAATCCCCACTTTGCAGCCTGCAGCAGTCTGCAGGGACCCATGTTGTCTACGCTTATTAGCAGACCTGTCCCCAGCTGCTGCGGGCTTGTGGCAGCATCACAGACCTGCTCCTACAGCCTTTGGCAGAAGAGGGAAAACGTAAATAAAACAGTATATGCACCTCAGAACCCCCACTTTTGCCTTCCAGCGTAACCCTTACTTTTAGACACATACGTGCTCTTTATTCACAATGTAGGAAAACGTTGATTGCCGTCAGCCAGAGGCAGCGGGGATGAGAGGAAGAAGCCTGACATAAAGAAAAGAGCAATACTTTGAAGCCTTTTTGGGAAGAGTCATAAATCCCAGAGGAGTCAGTTTAATAAGCAGAGTCTGGAGGTGTATGTAGCTCTCCACTTGGTCACCCTGGCATCATCATTTCTCAACTGTTTCTCTGTACTCTCCACCCCATTCTCATGACATAAAGGGGGGCTGGGTATCGTTGTGAGGGCAGTACCAACTTCCAAAGGGCTCCAATGTTAATGGCATTGTGTGAACTATGTTCCACAAGGCTTCCAAAGTATTAAAAGAAAAAAAAAACCCTACAACAATGGAAACAGCAAAATTTCACCTTAGTCCTCACAAGGTTTATCATACGTCGCTGGAACATCAGCTCCTCATCAGCCTTTCACCACCTGAGACAACAGACAAACTACCCATGGTGGAAAACTCATATCTGTATATTTATCATAAGAAGACCCCCACAAGTACCTAGTTTGTCAAGGAATTTCCAAGTTATCATGAACAGACCCGGCCCTAAGTTCTGGATCTGGGGAGGAAAATGTTCTGTCTCTGTCCAACCCTCCCCTCTCGGGTGCCTGAGGCCAGGCAGGTATTGCCATTGCTCTGACAGTTCCAGCTACGCTGGTTGCCACATGAAAGGCTGGCACATTTTTACAGAATTTAGTTTCCAAACTCTATGCCCCTCCTAAGCAGGCACATCTTGAGTGTTCCAGTCCTACACTTTTTTTCCCAAATTTCAAGAAATACCACAGTAATGACAAAGGCAATTCCAAAAAGCAGGGCAGCTTTCTATTGACCTCCAAACAAGGTGAAGGAGTGAACACACCAGAGCTTTTCAATCGGCAGTAAGATTTCTGATGTGGGCAGATGTACACATTCTGCATCATCTTGTTCTCAGAAACGGGTGATATTTAAGTTGGTTTTGTTTAAATTCAGCAAAATAGGCCTGAGGCAGCCACCCGGCATGGAAAATTTCAGCCTGAATGATAGTTTAACAAAGTTACAAGAGGGAAAAAAAGAAAAAAGACAAGACTTGTGATGGAAATGATTATGCAACTTTAACTGTGTGTGAAGGTAGCTATTGCTGCCTAGGATGAGGCTACCTTCTCATATAAAGCTGCAGAGCAATAATAGGGCGTTGTTTGGCACTGCATTCTTGAATAGCTTTAGCAAACACAGAAGACCAAACACTAGGAAAAATGAGTTAGATAAAAAGCAAAACAAAACAAAGGTCTGCACTAAGTTCAGAGAACACTTGTATTTTCTATACAAACTGTATGATTGGACGTTGTAATTTCTGGAGCAGGGCAGGGCTGTGTTTCTGGTTTTGGTGCAGAAAGGTTATAAAAATGGAGTGACTGAGTTTCTAGGTCATAATGCAAGCTGTCACATATTCCTCTTTCTGCCTTTCAAAGTGTGATGACTCTCCAGTTTCACTCAAGTTTTACTGAACTCCTTTAAACTCTCTGGGCACCCTCTTCATCTGGGTTATGGAAATGCAATACCACTCATGAGAGGTCAGGATCTAGTCCTTCCTCCTTCAGCTTCACTGATAGTTTACAAATAAAATCTGGAGTTTAAGTCACTCTATGTGCACAGCCTACCACTCTCCATCCAAGTTGCTGTAATGAGATAATTAAACAAAACTGGAGCATAAAACGTACTTGAATTAAAAGGTTTGGACTATTTGCTACAGTTTTGTCATCAAATGACTCATCCACCATTGATCAAGGCCTGCAATTATAATACTTTACTTTTCCCTAAAACATGAAAAAGGATGGCTAATTGGTCACCCCAGTCATGAGTGCTGCACTTAAAGCATTTGAAATCATATAATCTCTGTTGTGTGTGTGCAGTAGGGTTTAGATTTTTCATGTTTTTTTTTTTCCAGTAGCAATATGTATGTGATGGCTCTTTCCATTTCTGTTTTCTGTTTCCCCCTTTCAAACAAGCAGGTACTCCAAGCCTCTCATTCTATTAGAAATCCTGACATGCTACAATGAATTAAATAGCACTGTGCCTTCTCACCAAGAAAAGAAACATCTTTTCTTTCACAGAGAAAAGAAACTTCCACTTCTGGAAGTTAGATGCTAATCACAGCTTGAACTCGCTCATCTGACTTGAGCAAAACAACTGTTCAACCTGCCTAGCTAGGTTTGCAGCCAAGTTGTTTGACAGGGGCCACAAGGGAAGTGAAGGTCCGTGTTGAGCCAGAAGGCAAAGCTGTTGGCTTCACTGTGGGCTGCGCCCCTGTAAGGCGGGAAGGCTGGTTGCTGTCCCAATCCTGTATCACAGCAATACAAGTCTGCTGTGGATCACAGAAGGTGAGATTCAGGAAAGAGAAGGCCTCAGTTTGCATCGGCAAAGGACTGTAGTGCCAGCTTGAGGAGACCACACAACTCTTGGGAACTTGGCGTGTGAGGGGGATACTGGTAGAAGCTTGGCTTGTCAGCTCTGGAATTGAAGCTATGTATGCTGCAATTCAGTAGAGCTCTTCACCCATGCTTAGATCTGACACAATCCTAGATCTCTGTAAGGGAAAGCTTTTTCAGTGAGACTCTATTTTCTTGCCTCAAGGATTGTGAAGGATGTACATTTGGTTTACTGGCCTCTGAGGACTTCTCCAAGGATGCCAAGTAGAGGGTACAGCTTGCTCTGGCATTTCATTGCTTCCATGCCCTGGTTTTCCTTAGGAGACCTGGGGCATCGAGGCTGTTTGTACAAAGCACTCAGAGACACCAGTGCACTGTCTCCATTTGCCCTGGGACTAGCTCATCTCTTGGGTACACCAATTGCATCACCGGCACAGCTGCCATCAGCAAGCTGCAAGGCATCACTGCCTACACTCCAGCATTCCATGTTATCCTCCATCCACTCCAGCATTCCATATTATCCTCCACCCACTCCCGCACTGCATGTTGCCCTCCATCCAGCAACACAGTACAGCCAAAGAACTGTTAGTTCAGCACACAGCCTGTGTGCATGTCGGGTAATCTAAGATCGCCCCAGGCTGTTTGACTACCCTCACCAGGACTCTCCTGTCTTCAGCTGCTGCCCAGTTTGCCCACAGCACTTGAAAACACATGGCTCCTTTATCCTTTGTGAAAATAAGGAAGCTTTTCAACTTTGGTATGTTAATCCTGAAAGACAAAAGAAGGTACAGGACCAGCCACCTGGAGAAATGTAAGCCACAGCCTGTCAAGGAGATCAGTGAGAGTTAGGTGCCTGTATTCCTTCTCGGACTTGGCCATTTGCCTGACAACGCTTACCATCAGACCAAGTTTTTCACCAACTGTTTCCTGCAGCTCACAGGGAAAGCAAACTCCCACAGACTTCCTCAAGGGTTCTGCCAGCATAAGGCCACCCTTTTTCAGAGCAATCCTCCAGCAATGGTGAGAAGAGATTTGGTAGAAAGCCTTGGCTGGGGAATTTCTTCCTTGAATAATTAGATAATTTGCAATAGCATTCTTAGTGGTGTTATTAAAATGCCATGACTAAGAGATAGCTGTGAGAACGTTAAGGACCTGATTTATTTTTCTGTTAGTAGAGTTGATTTGTGTGCTCAGGATTTTCTCTTCACAGGGTCAGAACAATTCAGAAGATCATGGAACAGATTCTCCTGGATGACATGTTGGAGCACATGAGGGATGAGCATGTGATCTGGGACAGCCAGCACGGCTTCACCAAGGGAAGGTCGTGCCTCACCAATCTGGTGACCTTCTATCATGGAGTCACAGCATCAGTGGATAAAGGGAAGGCGACCGATGTCATCTACCTGGACTTGTGCAAGGCCTTTGGCACAGTCCCCCATCACATCCTTATCTCTAAATTGGAGAGATGTGGATTTGGTGGGTGGACCATCCAGTGGATAAGAAACTGGTTGACAGAACGTACCCAAAGGGTGGTGGTCAATGGGTCTATGTCCAGGTAGAGGCCGGTGACAAGTAGGGTCCCCCAGGGATCAGTCTTGGGACTGGTTCTCTAACATCTTTATCAATGACATCGATGATGGAATTGAGTGCACCCTCAGCAAGTTTGCGGATGACACCAAGCTGAGTGGTGTGGTTGACACAACAGAAGGAAAGGAAGCCATCCAGAGGGATCTTGAGAGGCTGGAAAGGTGGGTCTAATGAGGTCCAACACTGCCAAGTGTAAGGTGTTGCACTTGGGACGGAAGAATCCCAGACATAGATACAGACTGGGAGAAGAGCTCCTGGAGAGTAGCCCTGCTGAGAAGGACCTGGGTGTCATGGTGGATGAGAAACTTAACATGAGCCAGCAGTGTGCCCTTGCAGCTCACAAGGCCAATGGTATCCTGGGCTCCATTAGAAGAGGGGTGGCCAGCAGGGACAGGGAGGTGATTGTCCCTCTCTACTCTGCCCTCATGAGGCCCCATCTAGAGTACTGTGTCCAGGTCTGGGGCCTGCAATACAAAAAAGATGTGGAACTGTTGGAGAAGGTTCAGAGGAGGCCATGAAGATGATTAGAGGGCTGGAGCACCTCCCCTACAAAGGGAGGCTGAGGGAGCTGGGCTTGTTCATCCTGGAGAAGAGAAGGCTGTGGGGGCACCTCATTGCAGTCTTTCAGTACCTGAAGGGAACATACAAACATGAGGGCAATCAACTTTTTAAATGGGTAGAGAATGGCAGGACAAGGGGGAATGGATTAAAACTAAAGGAGGGAAGGTTTAGATTAGATCTTAGGGGGAAGTTCTTTACAGAGAGAGTGGTGAGGTGCTGGAACAGGCTGCCCAGAGAGGTGGTGGATGCCCAGTCCCTGGAGGTGTTCAAGGCCAGTTTGGATGGGGCTGGGCAACCTTGTGTAGATCCAGGTCTGGAGGTTGGTGTCCCCACCTGTGGCAGGTTTGGAACTCTATGGTCTTTGGGGCCCTTACAACCCAGACCATTCTATGATTCTACTATTCTTTTTATCTTGACCCTCTTGAACTTCTACCCAGGTTGCTTTTTGCTCTCCACATCAGCCAAAAAGTTTTAAGTTAAGACATAATATACTGTGTTATTACTGGGAAATCAAAAAGGAAAGTGTAATGGATTTTCTGTCCTTTCTAAATCCTAGCTGACCTATAGTGAACTTTTGACCTTGTATTTAGGATGGTTCTGTAAGCAAACGGGTGGGGACACACAGGCTCTTAGCAAACAGCTACTTTAAACATATTTTGGGCCTCTGTGTGACGTTGTGGGGTGCTGACTAGCTTGTCAACACTGGATTGCCTGAATCAGCACTCATTTAGAAATGCAGAACCTGAGACCTGTTCCTTAAGGGCTCTCTTTTGCTGGTGAGCAGACAATTTATTTTTTAAACTTACACAAATTTTCCAGTATCAAATAATGCATTTTATCTCAGAAGATCTATTAGGTCAGTAGTTTGGGGTGATGAGAAATTAAAATAGTAACGTGTTCGAACTAAATAATGCAGGCCTGAAGAAGCTTTGTATGAAGGAAAAAGCAACCAACCAAAATCCAACCACACATAGAAAAAAAGATCACCCTAGCTGAACTCCCCCTTTTTTTTTACATAGAAAAAATGGTGAGTCTTCTCTGTCTTTTTGTGGCAGAGAAAAAAGCAGGTGATCGTGACTGATTTGCCATATTCTGGCCCACCACAGGAGAACATAATTTGAAGCTTTCACAACTCAAAAGCCAGAAAAGCATGGCAATAGCACAAAGCCATATGAATGAGAAGCCAGTGAGATTTCAAGGAATCTGGGATTGGGATGGGTGTTTCCTCCTCTTCCTCTATGAGCTGCATGCCATTGCTTGCTGAGCTGTCCTGTCCTTTAGCGAGCCTTCTGCCCTTCCTAGCCTTCTGCAGTCACCCGCAGTGACAAGTGTATAGCCACTTTCTGCACCACCTTATGTGTTAATATAGTCAATAGTGGTTAACCTGGCTGTGACATTTCTGGAACAGCTCCATTTGATACCGCTGATACCGCTTCCCTGCCTGAAGAACAACTGGCACTGTGTACACACTTGGTGCCAGCCATCTGAGTGCACTCTTGGTAGCTGAAGCTCACAGAGACCTGATAAAAGTTCTGAAGTCCCCTCTGCTGCTTGCACCGCCACCTGTGTAGCACCAGGCACAACTGGGGAGAAGAAGAAATGCCTTGCCAACATGTGGACTCCTTCACCCTCCTCTTCACCCCCCCCCCCCCCCCCACCCCACAAACCAACCACCCACCACCGAAGATCCATTTCTTCAATATCTTCATTGACAACCTTGATGAGGGAATAGCATCCACCCTCAGCAAGTACACGGATGATACAAAGCTGGGAGGAGCAGCGGACGTGCAGGAACACGGTGCTGCCATCCAGAGAGACCTGGACAGGCTGGAGAGCTGGGCAGGGAGAAACCAGATGAAGTTCAACAAAAGCAAGTGTAAAGTCTTGCACCTGGGAAGGAATCAGCTTGTATCAGTACAGGCTGGGGGATGACCTGCTGGAGAAGAGCTCTGTGGAGAAGGACCTGGGGGTCCTGGTTGATGACAGGTTGGCTATGAGTCAGCAGTGTGCCCTGGTGGCTAAGAGAGCCAATGGGATCCTGGGATGCATCAGGAGGAGTGTGGCCAGCAGGTCAAAGGAGGTGATCCTCCCCCTCTACTCTGCCCTGGTCAGGCCCCACCCGGAGTATTGTGTCCAGTTCTGGGCTCCCTGGTATAAAAAGGACAGGGATCTCCTGGAGAGAGTCCAGAGAAGGGCTACAAAGATGATGAAGAGCCTGGAGCATCTCCCCTATGAGGAAAGGCTGAGTGAGCTGGGACTGTTCAGTCTAGAGAAAAGAAGACTGAGGGGGGACCTAATCAATGTTTATAAATATCTTAAGTATGGGATGCAGGGGGAATTGGCCAGCCCCTTTTTAGTGGTCTGTGGGGACAGGACAAGGGGCAATGGCTGCAAGTTGGAGCACAGGAAGTTCCGCACCAACACGCGGAAGAACCTTTACACAGTGAGGGTGACAGAGCCCTGGGACAGGCTGCCCAGGGAGGTGGTGGAGTCTCCTTCTCTGGAGATATTCAAGACCCATCTGGACGCCTCCCTGCGCAATATGAGCTGGGGAGCTGCTTTGGCAGGGGGGTTGGACCTGATAATCTCTCGAGGTCCCTTCCAACCCCTACAATTCTGTGATTCTGTGATTTCCCTGATTCACTCCCCAAGTTGCTCTTCATCATCTGGGCATGCCTCCAAGGAGATCCTGGGCTCCCTGTGCCAGGTCAGTGCTTCTGTGCTCCTACCCCACCCCATAAGAACCTTCAGGACAATCCCTGCAACCAAGCAGAACTCCAGACCTTTCCCCTAGCCTGGCATTCAGCTGCTTCTGCACCTTTGGAAAGATGAAGGTATCCACACATAAAACAGCAGCAAGGGCATCAGCTACAAGACTTTGTCCTGTCATTTCGTATGAGTAAGAGCTTCCTTTCCTCTCATCACAAATTTGAGCTTAGTTTGTGGCAAGCTGTTAGACAGTAACTATGATTGATTCCTGCAATTGCTCCATATCAGAGGTAGGTAAGTGAATGTTTACCAAATACTGGTACTTTGGAGTTTGCACAATATTATTAGATAGATCAGCATAATAAACCACTTAGGGATCCTTTGATCTAGAGGCTGAGCATGTATTTCAGATCTGAAATGTCCATGGTACCAGAATATTTGCTTATGCCCACAATTCCTGATTGCCATGCACAGCACAAGCCCTTCCTGGCTTTCCCTTCGGCTCTGCTAAGTCAGACCTTGGAGAACTCGGTGTCACGGGGCTTTGCCCTGCACATCGCCACAATCTATTAGCAAGGAAAAAGGCCAACACTCTTTTTGCTTAAACAAAATATTAGACTTTAAGAAAAGCAGCACTCCTAGCAACATGTACAGTACAGACCTTCAGGGACTTTTAATGTACTTGCTTCAAGGTGATCATAGCTGTCCTCAGAGAGGAACTTCCATACAGGCTATGATATTACATATTACATATTACCTTTGAACCAGGTTGGACCTGCTGTTACTGGAGGTAAGCAATTGTACTAGCTGGATGGTTAGTTCCCAGAACAGAGATTTTATAAGTAGGGAGAGTACTCAGACTGCAGCCTTTCAGATCCCTAACTATATTATAACTTAACTACTTGGCAGAATTCAGGGAACATAAAAAAATAATCCATGTGCCATCTTAATGAGTTCTTACTAGCGATACAAATATTTGGGCTTCTGGACAAAAGACGATTATAGGTTAAATGATATTTGGATAGCATCATGTGGCTGATTAAAAATGGAATAAACTGCTAATGCAGTGAAGAATGCATCTGTTTACAGGCCTGAATAGACTTCTAAAACAAGAGAAAAACTTCTGAAAAGCTTTCTCATTTTATGTACTACTGTGTACAAGTGACACACTATGGTTTCCATCAGGCATTTTTCCAAAGGAAAAGGGAAGGAAAAGAGAAAACAAAGGTGAAATACATCTTACTTTAAATGCAGGGATTACTGTTAAGGGTAGGGGTTTTTATGGTATTGCACTTGTAGGCTGGTAAACTGCTATGCAAAAATACTACTAACTCAACAGAACTGCTGCCATGGAAATGGTTCTCCAGCAGCTCTTGTCACTTCAGTGAAACGCAGCAGTGTTTGTTGCTCCCCCACCCCTTCTGCCCTTGCCTGAATTTATTCTGCACCACAAAGGCAATATGATGGACTTCCCTCCTTGGGCACTGTCGCTACAATGTTTGCTTTCCGAATTATCCATGATGTCTGAGGCTCCCTAAAACCTATGGGGAAATGCATCGAGGAGGCAGGATTTGACTTACAGAACCTTTATGAAGGTTTATGACAAAGACTTCACTCAGATCCACTAAGGGGTTTAGAGCACTGTAGCAGTGTCAGAGACCAATGCAGCCATGGTCCCAAAATTCTATCCCAGAAATCAATCTGACATGATGATACTTTGGTGTGAGGTGACGGACAGGAAGCTTTGGCAAAGAGGGAAGCTCTGCTCCCCGCTGGGGCCAGGCACAGTGCAGTGCGAAGGGGCTCCTCCTTTCCTCCTGCCCGCAGGATGCAGCCGGGAGATGCAGGAAAGGGAGATGCTGTGGGGCGCCCGGGAGCATTGTTCAGTCTCTGGCCTGACGTTTCTTTCACAACTCGAGTCAGGTCTTCAACCTCAGCCTGCACAGACATGAACAAGCTAATTTTAACCTGGCCAACTAAGCTGCAGAAAAAGGCACAGCTACCCGAGGTCCCACTTGGGTCCATCTCTATCAGCCAGCGTTTCCTCCATGGGAATAGCCCCGCCTTTGTGTGGTGGAGCAAATGTCCCCTTGATCTCTGGTTTTCAGTTTCTTATTCATAAATGAAGTACCTTGTCTGCTAACAGCACCGTGAGGAAAAATGCTTACAACAGGCAATGGGCCTTGGGCGGGGGAAAACCTGGCACCTATCTGACCTGAAACGTGAGTTTTGTCCTGTTGTCCTTGAATTTTACTGCCTCTCAAGAGCTCATTTTATTACGTGCTTTCCCACTCTTTTCCCCACAAAAGAAAAAGACAGAGTGACATTTCCCACTCTTCCACTCATCAAACTGACAGAAGTTCACCTTTGTAGTAACTTTTTTCCCCCTTACAAGTAGGCAAGTACTGTACAGACAACAGGGTATGTGTTCTGGAGAAGTGATGGATGAGTGCTGCAGTGGTCAGGGGAAGAATCTGAAACTCTCAATACCATTTTAAGCTTTGGAAGGCATCCATCTGTCTTTATAGCAAAAATAGGCCAGAAATACAATAAGAATAGACCTCTCTCATGGGGTTTTGGTACATCAGCTCCTGCTTGAGGCCAGAGCTGTCTGAAAATTTGGAAGAGAAGGTTAAAAGAAATTTTGGTGTTCATGGGAGAGATTAAAAAAGGAGAAGAGGAAAAGTGGAAAAAAAGGAAAGGAGAAAGGGAAGGGGGAAAGGGTAAGGAGAAGGAGAAAGGGAAAGAGGGAAAGGGAAAAGGGTAAGGGAGAGGGAAAGGAAAAAGGCACAGGAAATAGGAAAAGAGCTTGACTTTTCAAAGAAGGATTTGGTTTATTTTCTTTGGATTAATTTGTTCATGCCCAAGAGTTAGTAAATCTCAGTGATCAGGTCAAGCACTTTTCAAGGCTTTAGCAATCCTCCTCCTCACTGCCCTGCATTACATTTAGTCCCCTACAGAAATGAAGAGTACAAAGGTGTTGTGAAATACTATGAAATCAGAGTGGCAGGACCTTGTACTCTCTATGTCCTTATGCTGCAGCAAAAGGATTACACACAGCCCATAAATCTCAAGCCTCAACACAGGAGATCCCTGCTGGGGGATCTGATGCTGCCCTTGGCATAAAGTGTCAGCACCCAGTGAAACTGGTGGGAGTTTGAGGCATGCAAAATAAAAGAAATGTGGGACTGGCCCTGTACATATTCATGCAGAGCCCTTGGACAATGGTGGGAATTCCTTCCTCGGTTCAGCTGTTCCAGACCAGATGGGAAATACCAGCTGGAAAACAAAGCAAAGAGATGCTACTATTGCTTTTCATTTATTTAGCCTTCTTGTAATGAAAACAAACATAAAACCCAAGAAAGGAAAAGCTCAGAGCACACCTTAAACTTTGGGGATGTTTACAAATTGCCAGCTCTCTATAAAAAGAATAAGCAGGAATTGGTGGGTGGGTGGGTGGGTGTGTGTGTGTGTGTGTGTGTGTGTGTGTGTGTGTGTGTGTGTGTGTGTGTGTGTGTGTGTGTGTGTGTGTGAAGGGGGAAATCCCTTGAAGATATTTCCTGGTTCCTGCTTAAGCATGTGAAGGAAGAAGGAAGACTTACTCAATTTGGACCAGTTCCAGGTGCACACTGTCACCTCCACATGGGGCTTTGTTTTTGGTAATGCTGGTATCTGTGTTTGCCATTCAAAGTGACAGAGCCACAAACAGCAGCAGGCCAGAAGAAAAAGTTGTCTCACACAGATGGTGGAAAACCAAGCTTGGCAGCTGGTGGGCTAGGGACAGTGGATGTGAGGCTCAAGGGGAGGAGGATTCACCAAGATGGGTTGGTGGCATGGCCCCTCAACCAGTGACAAAGCAGGTCTGTTAACAAATCTGTCTGTTTCTCCACCTTTTGTCAGCTTTTTTATGGAAAAAGAATAGCTCATACCCAAAATTTATTTGGGTCCATCCCTCAAAGTCAACTGCTCTTTACAAAAGCTGCCATTCACTCAACAGCATGGTACTTATGTGAGGTTCCTGTTTTGATACACTTTCCTCATGTCTGTGGTGCTGTAAATCTGGCTGCACACAAGGGCAGGAATTCCCAAGCAAACAGTTGCCAGGGTTCTCCCTTCAACACACCAGGATCTGCTAGGCCAGGTCACAGTTGCAACCAACAAGTCCAGTGTCTTGTCTGCAGTATCAGGCAATGCCTGCTTCTCAAAGGCAAATTCAGAATGCCATGGGCAGTGCAGTGCTGGCTATGAAGGAGAAAAGATTCTTTCTCCTAAATAAATCAACTACCCAGTGTCTCAGACCCATTGCCATCAAACTCCACTGTCTTTCCTGCTTTGCACTTCACATACCCATCCCCAGTCACATGACAGATTTCCTTTACAAATCTTTGGTAAAATCTGTCTCACTGAAGCACACATTCTTTCTGAAAGGATCTACCAAATCCCTTGACCTCGGTGTGCCTCCCACCACAGGGCACAGCCCATCAGTCCATACCAACCTGCAGCCAGAAGCCATGTTCAACCACTGTGGGGAGAAAGCAGGGAAGCAAATGGATACTCCCAGTTCAAACAGGATTTGAACTGTTGTAGGAACCTTCCAAATAAGTGAAGGTGTAGCCCTTAGTGAAGGGGATGGGGAGCAAGTCTATTGGATTTGTGAAGAGCACAAAGCTTTGCATGAGACAGAAATGCTTTGATGGCTTCTACAGTGGTATAAAGGACCACATAAATGTATCACACTTGATATTCCAGACAAACCCAGGCACTCAGTGTCTATTGCAATCAATGACAGCTGTCCAAGTCCTGTCCCTCTGGAATTATAATTTAGCAATTTTTTTCAGCATTTCATTGCTATCTAGCTTTTTTCTTTTGAGTTATATAGTTTAAAAATTTATGAGATGGGCCCAGAAAATACCCAATGCATGCGAAACCTGGGTTGAGAACAGTCAAGGAAGAGGGACAACCTGCATAAACACCTTCTGGAGAGGGACCCAGCTGTCCTGTTCCTCCTTCATGGTGAGAAATGGCAGCACGTGTGCTGCTCGCTCCTGGCAGAGGGGTAACACTAAGGGGCTGAAGCACTGAAAGGCAAGCCCCTGAGACTTGGCAGCCCCTTCTGCTCGCAGATTTCCCCCCTTTTCCTGAGGCGGGTGTGACATACCTGCCAGCTGGTGCAGTTGACTCTGACTGCCCTCTAGTGCAGGGATCAAACTTGCTGAATAATTTAAGACAGGGAAAGCTACAAATGGAACAGGCACCCACAGCTGAATGGTGAGCCAGCTCTTGCTCAGGCATGGGAGGTCTACTGCTGGCAGGGAGACTCCCAAGTTGTATTCCAGGTGGCACAGCAGCCATGACAATGAGGCCGCCGATCTGCTTTAACAGTGCAGGGCAACCGGTTATCCCTTCTGCTGCTACAGACAGAAATCCTCATGCAAACCACAGGTAAATCAGCAAAGTATCACCCAAACAGAAGCATCACATTGCAGTTTGACATTTTAGAACTGTCAGAAAGAGCTTTTGGGGGTGACGTGTTTAAGAGAACGCTGGGTTAGTCCAGTCGGTCTCACATGTCGGCGACTGACTACTGAAACAATTCATGAACCTTCTCATCTTACAGGAGGTTTTAGAGCTTCTTTTCCATAAAAGATGACAATAGTTTTGAACTACTGAAATCCATGAAAGCCCCAGAAAAATATGCTTCTGTGCAACAGTGGAATCACTCAGGACGATTTTAAATAATCTCGATTTCTTACTGCTTCAAGCTTTAGAAGCATTGTTAAGACAGAAAACAGAGCAAACTCATCGTTAGGTTCAGCAACTACCTGCAATTAGATACAGCAAGATAAAATTACTTTACTGGAGAGAAAAGATCTACTTACAGTGGTTCCAAATAGACATCTGAACTATTTATCTTCTTCTGTACAGCTGGTGCATTCTGGCTATGGTTTTTTTGTGAGATAAGTAAATCTGAATGAGCTGGGTCAGAACATCCACATTCTTAGGATCCATTTGATAGCTTCCTGTTGAAAAGAGGCATTATAATGAGGTGAATTTAATAATGTGACAGATTCAGAAGAATGGTAATGGACTACAGAGCCCTTTGTCTTTTAAAGTCTTTTGTGGCAGATCCGTTCACACACGATCATCCAGCCCATGGCCTTTTCCTTACGAGAGGCCAAGCTCTGGGCAAAACCCAAGTAATGGTATATTTGTCCTGTAATCCATAAGACACAGAACTTATTTCAAAAGCACGGTGCTAATGAAGCACCATTAGACAGTGGTCACAAGTGCTTTGGCTCCGTGGCTGCATTTACCTCCCATGAAATATATTAATAGTCTCCTACCTGCCTTTAGCTCCCCAGTAGTTACAGTAGACACGCATACTCATACAGATCAGATGGCCTGCGGCCTACGTATGTGCCCATCCACGTACCTTTGGCTGTATTCTTGTGAAGCTTCTCAATCTTTGAAGATTATCTAGCCTAAACAAACTAAGTATCTGCAAACATTACTGTCTCATACCCATCCTTCCCAGCTCTTCTAATACATACAAATGGGATCTACCATGCTTTCAGCTAACTAAAAATCAGCCCAAGGTACCGTGGCCAAAACTTACATTAATTCCAACATGCAGTTAGAAGTCTCTGCAGAGCAAATTAACACCCTCATCTAGTTCCTGGGGGAGAGTTATCCATATAAAGCCACATTGCCACAATGTGTAGACATGAATTCAAGGACAGATACCATGACACAGTCCAGTTATGGTCAGAGCTTGAACACATTGGTAGAAATTGTTATCACTGCTGCACCTATTTTGTGACTAGTTAGAAGATTTCACCATCAAAGGCACTTTCTATCCAGCAATAAATGCACCTGAGCAACTCCTTCTGGTCACCTGAGTAATTACTTCTTTCAAGAACACTATTTGTACCAGTTTTGTTGACATGTCTTTTGTGATGACCACACCGGCTACAGTCAAATTATCAGGCTTTGGCACCTGGGAAGAGAATCCCGGTTTTGTAAATGTTTCTTGCTGTTGGCACTACACAGCCAGAATTACAAGCTAACAGCAGCAACATCTGCACACAGACAGTGTAACTTCCCAGTAACAAAGGCGTGCTGACTCCTTGGTGTTAGTTCCCACTGGCTGAAAAGAGCCGGGGACACAGAGACGGACACTCACAGCGTGAAGGTGAATGTTTACCACCGGGGCAGCAAACTGACACTGACTGACAATTAAGAGGAAATCTTCAAGCTGTTGTTTCTTAGAGTGAATCTGCTGCCTAACTCAGAAGTCTGGTTAAACCATTGCAGGATCTGACTAAAGGTTCTTCAACTAACACTGCCTTTTTTGGGCTTGATTGGCTTATCTCCTCAACTCCTTCAGTGTGCAAAGTGATACGTACGGGTGCACTTGCTCTTCCTCTCTCTTCCAGACCTGTTAGTGCAGACCTGCTGCTGCTGCCACAGCTTCTGCCGCTGAGGAGGAGAGATTGTTTTGGACCTGTTGGGTTTTTTGTCCCTGTAAAAGCTGTCATGTGACAGCATAACAAATGCAGCAGCTGTGGAACAACCCCGTGTATTTTGACAACAGCTGGAGGACAAAGGGCACCTGAAAGGACAAACCACCATAAACGCAACCTCCCTTGGGAAAAAAGGTGTTCCACTCTAAACAGCGTTGGTGCAGGTCAGCTTGTACACCTGAGAGAACAGTCTTAAGTCCAACACTGACCACACCTGTGCACGTTTCTCCTAAGCCCTCCTCCAACCTTGTGTTCCAGCTCTGTCCTGCAGGAACACTTTCTAAGAGGTATGCATAAATTTCATGCCAAAATATGATTCTATCTAGCTCCCAATCAGAGTCGTGGGAAAGATTCACATCAGCTTCAGCAGCATTAGCTCAAGCCTTCCATCTAACCTAACATACCACTGATAGCTATGCATGTCCCTAAATGGCCCAGATGTCCCACACTGATAGCACATGAACAGTGCATCATACTGGTCATAGTATGAAGCAATAACTAGACTGTTATTAAACCACCCGGAGCTAATAAATAGGAACAGAGAGATAAGCACAGCACATGGTACTTTCTTACGGGTCTAAAGGAGCTTCATGAGCTAGTGGGCACAGTCCCCACTCCTCTATGTCCAGTAGAAAACTCCAGCCTGGGAATCTCAACCTGATCTCCTTTACTCCCAGGACAAGCATTCTCTTCTGAAGTCGGTGTGGTGCCATTACTGCACAAGCACAGCAACATGCTCCTGTTACCTATTTTCTCATTTGCATGCTCTTAGGCAGCAGTAAATAAAAGCTCGAAGCAGCTCACACTTACTGAAAAGGCAGCAAGCTGGCTGAAATTCACTGCAGGGTTGGAGCACACACACACAGGCTGCTGCTCCTGGTAGCAAGGGAGCTCCTTCCCCAGCTACCCTGCAGCAACATCCACATGAGCCTATAGACAGCCGACTACAAACAGCCAACTATCATTACCATTTCAGAGCAATGAAAGTAAATGTAACAAGACACAACTGCTTTTAAATTACAGTTATTGATGTATTGCATTGTGCAAGATAAATGCTCCCCTTCCCTTCTCCCACTTACCTAATATAATATTTGTTAAGATTAAGATTGAGATTTAGTAAATCAGACAATCTCAACTTGAGTTTTCCACAGCAGTATTAGCCCTGCCCAACAGGGCTGGCCAGACAGCAGGGTGTGACAGGCTGTAAGTCTGGCAAACAATTTAACATGGTACTGTTAATTTTGCCTTTCGCTTCAGGAGTACACTCCTCACATTTATGCCGATGGGAACTCAAAGGAGAATTCTCGAGTGCAACTGTTAAAAAAATTGACTTATGCAATCGATTAACTTTTAATTCCTTTTTATGAGCCCAGTTCCATGTAGGTAGTATCCCACCAACTGATACCTTCCATCAAATATATCTGCATTCAGGTATTTAGTACCTAATCGCTTTCTTGTAACAGTAGAACCTCGCAGCTCTTACCCCCCCATGTTTTAATCACTTAGCCATCAGCAGGATTTTTAATACAGAACATTGTGACTTTAAAGATGTCAGCTTGTAGCTACAGCAATGCCAAACAGCAGTCTCAAGCCTTCCCTGCTCCTCTGCTGGGCTAAGAACTATGCTGCTGAAATCCGTGCTACATTATTGCCCTGAAACTGTCCGGGAGTTCCACCTCCTCCAATATCTTGTAACTAAAAATGGAGCTCTGGGCTCACCCCCAAGAGGTCACTAATTAAAATAGGTATTTTTAGACTGGAGGTATGCTCAGATACACCGCAAGTGATACTATAAATATTTTGTGGGTTTATTTTCTTATACATTTAGTCTCTGGAAAAAGGACAGGATTTTTACCTTCAGTGTAATGACACTGCCATTTATGAAAATATACACTGGATATAAGAGAGAGGAAAGAATGGATCAGAAGGCACTCAATGACCTCAGTAGTTAGCCTTTCAATTACATTAGTGGGTGATGGCAGAAACAAACAACTGCAAAGCACTGACTGAGTATCTGCATTTACAGCATCACCGGCTCCAATTACATTTTAAAGATAAGCTTATTTTCCCCACTTTTTGCCTTCCCTTTCTATCTTCCCTCCTGCGCCAAGAAAGTGCTCTTTGCTATCTCTGCTAAGGCTGGAGAGAGGCTTCGGGGAGGAGGAGACGAGGGTATCTGCAATTTCATCCAGTTCCTAAAAGCTCAAAGGGAGAAGCGTATCCATAACTCCAACGCTTTGGGTTTCCTACAGCAGACCAGGAGGCCAGAGTCATCGGAGGGAATTTCCTGTCCCCTCACAGGTCTGCACAGCACTTTCTCACCAGCCCTTCGCTGTGTCCTGACGCTGCGTATCCCGTGTGCCAGGCACAGAAGGCACACCTGAGTCACCTTCTGGCTTGGGAAGGAACCTGGAAGGACTGCAGAAGGCTAAAGAAATTTCCTACAATGCTGGAAATCAATGAAAGGGGGAAATCACACTACTTCATCATTTCTAAGACTCATGGGTTTTAATATGGCATATGGAAAAAATAGTTTGTTCGATACACTGTTCAATACATTGCTTGCATTAGTGGCTTGCACAGCCTGTATGGTACCTAGACATTTTCTTGATGCTGATGCATCCACTTTCACAGGGCTTCACAAAGAGAGAGGCTACAGAGGTTAAAAGTGCTTTACAGATGGGGAATGGAGCAACTGAGACCACATGACAGCCAAGAACTGAATGCAGGTCTTTGAATCCTGGACTAATGTTTAAATTATTATTATCTTCCTTCCCTTTTCATCCACAGTTCTGGTTGTTAAGCATCCACTGTGACACAGAGTAGCCCAAGAAACACTTAAAGGTTTAGGTTTGCGTGCTTCTGTTGTTCTACTCTCCTAAAATTCATCAAACATCAGAATGAGCTTGAGTGAGAAGGGGCTGCTGTGTAGGCAGTTTTAATTCTAGGTCTCCGACACTGGAACCCATTTTCTGCAATGGACCCTGTTTTTATGCATTGTACACAACCCTCCAGGATGGCTGATCAACTCTCTAAAGAAGGAAGATGCAGCAAAGAGAACTAAAGAAGGAAATCAGTGGAAATTCACATGCATCAATTAGGAAGACCTTGATAGCCATTCTAAGCTGTAGGAAGTGTGCTTTGCTTCACTGTAGGTTTGCAGAGAGGACACAGGCCTCTTATAGGGATGAATACATAAATATTTCAGGTGATGAGCTGCTTATTCTGTGGACTTCAATTTTCTTTGTGCAAGCAAGAGAACTGCTCTTAAGCTTAACAATTATAGCAGCTGTCTGTCACTCAGAAAGCTGTAAGCCCTTGACAGGAACAGGTCTGGTCTCTTTACAGGGAAGAAACTGAGGCACAGATGCTGCAGTAAAAGACAGGAATTCTTTGTGGGAGACTTAAGCTGTATTCCTTTCCCTGCATGTAGGTTACTGAGCTACACAGATCTTTGTTATTCAATATAAAGCTAGAATATTGGATAGTTACTGGCTTCTGCACTCAGACTAATAAAACCCTCATTGTTTTAAGTTACACATCCTTTTAAGTTACACCGGCCAGAGGAGAGATTTGGATAAATTTAGTAGCATTACTGCAAAATGCTTGCAACTTTGCTAAACAAATATTGTTTTAAGGGAGATAAAATTTAGTGACTATTTGGTGAGTTCATGTAATTGTAGCTTTTATGAAAGGTGGAGAAATGTCGCGGAGAAGCAACACTGAATCTCTTTGTTCATCTGTTAACCAGAGAAGGAATCCAGCAGTCAGACAGTCAGGGTTTCTCTTTCAGAATACCAGTACCCATGCCAGCTAAATTATCTATTTGGAGACCTCTACCCCATCTACTCCTAAAGCAGGATCCAGTCACCTAGCCTCACTTGATTCCTTCCCCCCATCCCATGCTAGGTCCTTGTGGGACACTGTTCTTTTCCAGTTCATTCTGACATCTATTTGTGCAAGACACCATCCGCTGCACCCACAGATGATGGCATGAGGAAGTCCCTTCCTGCCACTGTTGCCTAGAATAATATTTTCTGAATTATAGTTGAAATGAGGCAAATTAAGTCAATTCAGGCTAAACCAGGAATCTGCTGATATTCCACTGAAGTGGACCCAAGCCCAAGTCCAGATATGTATGTGCAGAATGGTATATACCTCTAGAAAGTCACCCCATCCAGCCCTATAAAAGTTGTTTCATTTCAGAAGATCTGGGAAAATCCAGAATCAGCTCATGTTTGCATGAGAAGACAGGGAGCTTGAGCAAAATATCTAAGTTTATCTGGGTAACTTTCAACCTGAAATCCACTCCCATGTGAATTATCAAAGCTACTTTATATGTAGCTGCCAACAACAAATTCCATTTTCCAAGGGAAAGAATCCGGCTGCTGAGCGGTTGGAAAATTCAGGAACTGATCCCTCTTTCAGGCCTGTTTCCTCCAGCCCCTTAGAGCCAGAAGTTGTGGGAGAAGCAAGGGAAAGAATCAGTTTACTCCAGTCTCAAATCGAGCCTTAGTCAAAGATATAAACTTAATCTCCTAGATCATCTCCAGAGGTGCCTTCCAACCTCTATCATTCTGTGATTCTGTAATGGCTATAATGCAGCCTAAGAGCTGCCCAGCATAAACCACATACTTTGCTTACAAAGTTCCAAGCCATTTTTGTCTGCAGGCATAATGATTTCAGTTGGGAGACCTGGTTTTTTTGTGTTTTTTTTTTTTCCTTCTTCCCTCCCCACCCCACCCCCACCCCAGCCCCTACAGAAGTGGTTGTAGAGGCATCATACACCTTTATACAAATATAATGCTCATTCACTGAGAAGGAGGGATCACAAAGCTTTAACTCCATCAGGATATTTAAAGCCACTGCAATTTCTCTGTGTAGACAAACCTCCTAATTTCCAACACTTGGAGATTCATTTATCATAGTTCTTGAGATCTGGCTTGTCACAGTATTGGAGAGCTTCCCAAAACTTGGCAACCTGAAATATTGTCACAATATGCAGGATCCTTCCCTGCAGTCACACTTCATAAAAGCAGGCAGAACTTACACCCAGGAGCCACCAGCCTTCCAAGTCTACAGCCTTTGTGTTTCTCTTCCACAAAGCTGACCTTGAAATGTACTTGCTGCAGCTATTCTCTCTCCCTCTGCTCTTGCTCTGAAGAGCTTGCTCTGCTCTGCCGGACATTCCTGAGTCATTACCTATATCTTAACATCCATGTCTGAGTGTCTCATGCAATTTAAGTGACAGAAATATAAAGCTCCACTTTTGAATATCATTTCTTTGCAAAAAAGATCCAAAACCGTGCCCTGTCATGACTCTCTCATGGACTTGTGTTTTCTCTGTTGTGAGAAGCTGGAATGCATTGCATTAGGTTTCAAAGACCTGCCTGCCTGTGGAGGATGCTCATCCCCCCTCAGCAGAGAGAGAATTACACTGATTTGCAGTGCTATCAATTATTTTGGAACAGTCAGTGACTCCAGTCCCAATGGCTCATAACCTGCTCCCACGTGCTCTGATCTTCCAACCCTGGCCCTAGCCATGGCACTTCTCCTCCTCCATCCACCTCCTTTCCACAGCCTGGAGGAGCTTGGCTGGGATAAATGCTGAAAGCAGGTGGGCAGTAAATGGGTTGGGATGAGCTCGGAAGCATCTGCTCCTGCCAGCTCTTCGTTAGCCATGGGGGAGATGTGTGAGCCACAGCCACCTCTCTCCACAGCAGCCAGAGCAACAGTTACTGCTGCGCTCCTTCACTTCTCTGCTGGGACTCACCTCATCCATCTTCCCTGCTTTACTGCTACAAGCTGACAGGACCACAAGGATAACTTGAAGCTAAGCAATTCCAAAACAAGGAAAATAACTCTGTACGTCTGCTCAGAGAGTTACAGAAAAGATTTAGGAATAAAAACCCCCACACTTCTCTTGACTACTGGTATAAATCTAACAACTTTTCTATTGTCTCTTTAAAAAAGAAAACAAACAAACAAAACTCCACCAAAACCCTAGTCTCTCCTATCTGTGTGTCCTTGAAATGCACAATCTCCCCACCTGGCTTTGCCACATCTGGACTTGAAAACATGAAAAACCCAGCATAATGCAGATTGTGTCTTAGAACTCATCCAATCCAAAAGCTTCTAGCTAAGGGAAGAGGAACCTCTTAGGGGCAGGTGGTAAAAGGATGACCTTACCCAGAGAAGTGTGAGGACAGAGGCTCACTGGGACCTTAAGACCTCCAGAGGCAAAAAACCACAGGTGCTGCCTGCTATAATGAAGCAACACCTCAAAGGTCTTCTCCTTGTCCTCCTCTTGAGAAACAGCCACTGGGCAGTGGCATTTTCCTGAAACCCATGTCTGGACTCCTCAGGTGCCTGATCCAATTGTACACCAGAACCAAGAACACCAGAACCATCCTGAGGAGGAACACAAGAGGTGGTGGAGACTTACAGAGAGGCTAAAACATCAAAAGACGTGGAAAACACAGAGCTGAAAGTAGAGCCATGGGAATTTGATACAACAGTCCCACAATTTAGTGAGTGTTGCAACAGCCCTCAGAAATGCTCAGCAAAGATGAGCACTGTATCAGGCTCTGAGGACAGCTCTGGTTGACCCTCCACTTGGCACTTTGACTTCAGCCAAGAAGCCACAGCTGGGGAGACAAGTACCATCTCTGGTGACATGATAAAGGCACTGCTTGCAAACCAAACAGCTGCACAATTCTGGACAGTAGGCATGGCACAAATTTCTTAGGAGCCCAAGTTTGCACATAAAAAGCAATTGGACTCTTTTCCAACACTTGGGTTGGAAAATTTCAGTGGACCTCCTGTAATCTGCAGAAGTGGTAGTCCTAAACCACAGACTTTTTTGCTTACCCAGAGAAACTCAACTGCCTGGGAGCAGGGTGTCCCTTGCTACTCTATAGGGAGGAGCTGCTTATAACCTCAAATTCCAGTGATGACCTCATGCTGGCTCTATACCAGTGGTTTCTATGGAATTATTCCTGGTTTACCACAATCTAGAGAGGAGAATCTGGCTCACTGAGATAAATGTGTGAAAACTGGCAGCCCTGAGAAGATGCCACCATGCCCTGCCACCTGCATCTCCTACGCCTGAGAGACAAGCCCTGAAGGGGAATACCTGCCAAAGAGCCTCTACCTCGTGCTACATACTGTAACAAAAAAAAACCCCTCTGGTGTTTTATCTATGTTGCCAAATTAACAGAAATGCTCATCAAAAAAACTATCTTGGCACTGTCTAATAACAAGCTTTTGAGAGGCCTATATTTTTCCATGGCTGCAACTCCTAAAAAATTTAATGCTTTGTTTTGACTTGACTAAGGGCTGGGGTGGGTAGGTGGGTGGTCTGAAATCCATATGGGCTGCTTTAATTACCTTAGTCACACCAGCAGCTTCAAGTTACCACAGCATCCTATCTGTTTTTTTCCTGTTAGTAATGAGAGAACCTTAAATTGAAAAAAATAAAAATAAAAAAAAACCAGTTTAATTAGTTAAAAAACACTTGTATACCACATTTCCCTTGCTAGACATCCTCAGCTGATGAGGTGTTTGCTGCCTGGTGACTGGTTTCTCTGACTAAATTTTTAGAAAGAAAGAGCTCAGCATGTTCTGTTTCGTTACTCTTGCACTGACTTGAAATGATACTTATTCCAGTTCTCTGCGGTCTTGCTTGTTCATTCTTATTGAGTTATCCTGTCAGGACTTGGATGTGAGACCTTAAATAAAACCCTGCTCAAGGGTTGATCCAATAC
This sequence comes from Gallinula chloropus, assembly GCF_964237585.1. Lineage (NCBI taxonomy): Eukaryota > Metazoa > Chordata > Aves > Gruiformes > Rallidae > Gallinula > Gallinula chloropus. The sequence continues at coordinate 91,756,424 of NC_140085.1, forward strand.
CCTCACACGGTGTCATAGCCTTACACTTCTGAAGATGCACCATAAAAGTGACAGATTGACTCTTTGAAGATGCCTTTTCTAGAGGGTCACTGTTGAAAATGTGTCCCTCGATCAAAATGTTTAGTACTTCATCCCACCACGAATGTCCTTGCAGCATCTTCTTGACAGTGTTCCATTTCCAGAGTTGCTTTGGTACATTATGGTGTCAAGTGGTACCCAGCAGCTGCTGTTCAACCCAGCCATAGCTACAATTCTGCTGTGGGTGAAGTCTGTTCTGTGCAGCCCTGGCAGCTCCATGTTTTTGCTCTCCTGGAGGGGCTTTCTTTGCCCTACTGCATGAATCACTGCCCTCTGATTACCCAAGTCAGACTTGTGCAGAGCAAGACTGCGTGAACAACACCTGGAAATGCCTGACAACAAAATATGATTTACTTGGGTACAGTACAGCCATATCATTCATGCAAATCTACTGCCAAGAGAGTCTTGCCATACTATAGTCTATGTAGCTACAACAAAATAAGGAAAAGAGTCCACTTTTCTCATAACTGGTGGGACATCATAAATCATGGGCTCCAAGAGCTTCAACCCTACATCTGACAATTTCTTTATGCCTTCTTTCTCTTCACTGAGGCTTCTATATTCCCACCAGGTCCAGTTGCTGTCTCCCACTCTCCAAGTTTGGATGGCTTCCTTGAGACCATGCCCACACTCTGTGGTGGCCTTCCCCAAGTGCAGCAATGGAAATCAGAACAACAGCAGAATGGACCCAGATAAGCACAGAAAGCACCAGGTTTTGCTTTTACGGTGTATCAGCCTTGACTTCAGAGGCTGGCATGTTTTTATCAATAACCACATGAAGTGGAAGAGGAGGCTTTCAGGACCTACAAGCAAGGGAAATAGAAAGGCAGCGGTCAACTTGCCCTTACATCAGGGGCACCCAGCCTTCTCTGGTTGTGTTAGGAAAATAAGAAAGTCTCTGCCGGGCCAAGTGCCCTGGGCACCACAACCTCATAGGTCCATGTTTCACCTGCAGAGCAACCCCCTGCCCAAAAACACTTCACTCCTGCCCCAGGACTCATGGCCAAGCACTGCGGCACCAACAGAACTGCCCCTGGGCTGCTGGCAGGTGGCAGGCAGGTGAGGAGCCACTCCTGGGGGCCCAGGGTACCTGTGGCGTGAGACCACGGAAGTTCTTAAACGCCATCAAGATTTGCAGACCAGATATGCCAGGCACAGTGGATACAGCCGGTGCTCAAGCTGTGTGCGAGACCGTCTGTTGTTCTGCACGGGTGTTTCTGTATCCCGCCTGTGGTGAGGCCTGTACTAGCCAGTGGTGTGGCCTGTACTAGCCAGTGGGGATAGAGAAGGCTCTTTAGGGTTACTGATCAACTATGCTGTGGCAAAATAAACAGTAAAACAGAAAGTTGCTAATTTAGTCAAAGAAGTAATTTTTAGGGTCTGACTGGTTTTGCTACCACACAGCAGGCCCCCGTCGCCCCCCAGCTTGGGGTTGGGCACTGTTGCTTGTCTGGAAGGTGGAGTGAAACGCCTACATGTGTCGAGCAATGTTGTTCCGCGTTACCAGGGGACTCTGCAGGAATCAGAGGCAAAGGTGACACCCAGGGCCAGGCAGCACAATTTCTGACACGCTGTCACAGCATACTACAGCATTTTAAGGCTTGTTTAAATGCGGGAGGTGCACCCATAGGAATGCCAGAACACTCTGCAATCCCAGTGTGATCCATTCTGACAACTTTATAATGTAGTTTTTATCTATGCAGGTTGCCTAATGCTAAGAAGTCCTCGGCTTCCCTTCCATTAGTGAGTTACTTTTGTAGAGTTTTGCACTTGTTTTGACCACTCTGTTTCAATGGGAGCAACTTTTGGAAAGAAAATACACAGAAAGAAATTAACCTGACAGTTTTTGTTGCGCATTTCTTGCCCGAGCTATCTTAAATTCCTGCAGGAAATTTATTCCACAAATACACTGGCTGCCATCTCATTTTCCTTGTTCAGAATCTCTGAAAAACTCAGTCTGTTAAAAAAATCACAGATAAGTAGTTATTGACTATGACATTATAATGGTTAGTTATAATACACGAATAACTAGCAATTATGATGTTCATGTTAAAACAACATTTTCAAAATTGGGAATTGAAAAAATTTTTCTTTCTACTTTTTAAGCCTCTAAATTTCACGTTTTAAAGGTCTTCTCAACAACCATCAGGGAAACATTCTAACTAAATAAAAAGAAACCTGGTCCTTGGTTAAGCCCATAACTTTGACACAAAACCTCCAACTGCTGAGAAATTGCCAATAAAATAAGGAAAGCCAGCAGTAACTGCCATAGGGAGCTCTTGAGGAATCAGTGGCTGCCTGGTCTGGGAGAAAGGCTGAAGCAAAAATAGCTCCATACTAGATCTAAGCCAGCATCAAGTCTCAAACTGGCCTATAAAAATAACAGGAAGAGCCTATAAAGCTATTTCCTGATGAAAGATGACCTTGTCCTTCAGGGCCTAGGGTATCTTTCTGAAACTCTTACTCCCTAAATCTGCCTTTGCTGTCAGCAAGATATATCTGAAATCACATAGCTTTGTAGGGATTATTCAAATCCGAGACAGGAGTTTAAGGAATTCCAGGCATTGAAAAAATGTCACTCTTTAGAAGTGTGTTTGGAAAACAGTTTGGTTTCAGCTTTCTGTGATACTCAGGGATCCTAAAGGACAGGTCTGGGCCTTAGTAATACCCATCTCCCCTTCCAGATCAAAAGTTAAAAGGAAAGTATACAACATTCCTCCCCAAGGCCTACCGGGAGTGCTGCAGTTACATCATTCAAAGTGGGCTCAAAGGTACACCCAGCTCAACACCTGCATCATCATCACACACCCACAAAAGTCTTCTGCCTTTTCACCTCCCCTCATTTTTTTTCATCTTTTCTTTTTCTTTCCCAACCACTCGTTAATTCCCCCATTTGATTCCTTCACACTGTTCCCTCAAACCTCTTTGTCCCTATTCCTATTTTCCATTAGTTTTCTTCACAAGAACCTTCTCTGTTGTCCTCCATTCACTTTTTCCCTTACAATTCACCTTGTTTCACTTCACAACTCCTGTTCAGCTTATGCTGTAGAAGAGTTGATCCAGGTTTGGATTCTGAAGCAGTATCTTACTGGATCACATCCTTAAACTAGTTTTTTTCTGATGCCCATTGCTTTAACCTCCTGTTGATTTCTGGCAACATTCTCAATAGCTGATTTAACTTGGGCTCATATGGCCCCAGAAAAAAGCCTACCAACAGGTATTTTCTACTGAGGAAATATCTCTTCTGCATTGGCACATATTCACCCTTCCTCTCCCACCTGATTTCTGCATGCTTTCTGTCTTGTGGAAGTGGCTTCCTTTTTTTTTAGAAACCCCCCTATACAATTACAGGCATTTTACATAGCATTTCCAGAACAGACATTGCTTTGCTGCAGTTATCTCCTTTCCAATTATTGTCAGATATCTGGCACTTCTGTGGCCTTCTAAATGATGGCACATAAGCCCACACGACAGATCATGAGGGCTACGCATCTTGATTTAGCTTATTTCCTCGAGTCTGTGTCAGCAGAACTGAGAGCACATCTTGACATCCTGGATGAGGTACCCAAAGTAGGTTAACTATCTGCCTTCACTTACAATGCAGCATCTGACAGTAAATGTTTAGCATCTGGTGCTTATCCATTTGAGGCTGTGGTAGTTATTTGTAGCTCAGACCAAAGGGTTCATGTTCAAGTGACTGTGACAGTCTTTTCTGAGACAAAATGCACCAAGAGAACAGGACCAGCAAGCAGCTGTCAGGATCAGTGCATTGGCCATGCATGCCCTAGGCTCCACTCCTGCTACTACTTAGGGATATCATGGCAGCACCTAAAGACTCACCCAGAGAAAAGGGCTAACTGTGCTAGATGACACACAAACATACTGTTGAGGACAGTCTGTGGAACAAGAAGTTGAGGACTGACACAGGTTAGGCAGAGGAAGAAGAGCTCATTATCTTCCCCAGATCAAGGATGGGAACTGAAACAGCCACTGTGACTTGTCAAGGTCACTCAAGAATTGAGCAACAGAGATGAGAACAGAAATTTTTCTTATTTCTGAGTCATAGCTCAGTGCCTCAATCACAAGACCATCCTTCACCTCTCACTCTTACCCCAAGGGAAGAACATGTCATTCCTGTTTGCTTATCTAGCAGCAGTCCTATCTACAGGCAATAGGATCCTTCTAAGCAAGCAGGGTACCAGAAAGAGTGGGGTCTGAAGTAACAGGGACACATAAGAGCTCACCTTCCTGCTGGAGGCACGTGACACAGTTGTTGTGCATCAGGAAGGCCGACTGATTCCTGCAGCACCCTCAGATTTCGTGTCTCATGAAGTCAGCAGAGACAAGGAGAATTCACGGCCTGATCCCTCTCAGATTAGGTTTCTGAACGTTTCCTTTATGGCATGTGGAGAGAATCTGAAGGAGAGCTCAACGGCACAGATATTTTCCTGGCAAGGGGACGGACCTTTGAAGCGCTCGAGTGGTCCCAGAATAAACTTCATGACTTGGGAATGAACACTATGTGCTGACAACGTCATCAGTTCACGGCTATAAAGGCAACCTTCAGGGCAGCTCTTCTTGTGCCCACTGCAGTGCTGTGATCCAGCCAGCTTTTCTGGAAAGAATGCAAACAGTTGGGTGGGATGCCTCCATGGGCATGCACAGTAGTGGGGACACCAGCTGGGGCATCAAGGGATGGGGGACACTCACCCTTGAGAGGTAGTTGTGAGGCAGGGCTTTTGGGTAGACTGAGTCCTGCTGGCTTTAGTACCACTAGATATCTTCCCCTCAGATAGCTGGAATCTCACTGCAGAGGGAATGCAGGGGTACAGAAATCATCAGGGCACAATATGGGAGAGGGATTGCAACAAACACAGCCACCCAGTTTAGGCTGGTATAGAATAGCCAGACAGACTGTAGGAGGCCTTGCAGGTGTCTAAAATAACCACATAATGACCATGGCGGTTTTCTGCAGAAGATGGCTAGGGATTTAAATGGGAAGAAGGCATTGGTCAGATAGATGGTTTGGGATGCATGATGGCTGAGGAACAGTGTGGAGGATTAAAAAAAGTTATTCTGATGAAAGTAGATGTTGGGGGCAAAATCCTGACTCTACTGAAATCCAAGAAAGACTTCACTGGGGTCTGGGTTTGGTTTTGGAGAACTGCTGTACTTGTAAGCCCACAGGCACCATTTTTTAGTAGATGCACAGCATTGCCACATACTTCAATGCTGTCTAGGCCTGTTTACAAGGAAAATTTCTGCTAGCTAGAAAGTACAAACCTCTAGTCACATCATACACCCCAACCCCAAAACCTTTGAAACCTTGGAGGAGTTCTTGGCTTCAGACAGAAGAGCTGAACAAGTACAACTTCCCCTGTTCCTCTTGTGAAATATTTCTTAAATATGTTGAAACAAAGCTTTTTTTACCACATGAGGATAGGCACCCACCAGCTCATTCAAGACCAAGTTTCATGATCCACACTTCTGTAACAGAAGTTTTGCTTCACACTCCTAACAGGTCCCAGGCAAAGGCTGTACAGCAGAAGCAATGGCAGGAACTATTGTCTTGGGGAAGAGTGGCTTGAAAGCTGCCCAGCAGAAAAGGACCTAGTGGTGCTGGTTGACAGCCAGCTGAACATGAGCTGTGTGCCCAGGTGACCAAGAAGGCCAACAGCTTCCTGGCTTGTATCAGAAAGTGTGGCTAGCAGGACTAGGGAAATCTCTGTCCCCCTCTACTCGGCACCAGTGAGGCCACACTTTGAATACTGTGTTCAGTTTTGGGCTCTTCGCTACAAGACGGACCTTGAGGTGCTGGAGTGTGTCCAAAGAATGGCAAAGAAGCTGGTGAAGGGTCTGGAGAGCCAGTCTTATGAGGAGCAGCTGAGGGAACTGGTGTTGTTTAGTCCAGAGAAAGGGAGGTTTATCACTCTCTACAACTACCTGGAAGGAGATTGTAGCCAAGTGGGTGTCGGTCTCTTCTCCCAACTAGCAAGTGATAGGACAAGAGGAAATTGCCTCAAGTGGTGCCAGGGGAGGTTTAGATTGGATATTAGGAAAAATTTTTGCACCAAAAGGGTGCATTGGACCAGGTTGCCCAGGGAAGCGGTTGATTCACCATTCCAGGAGACACTTAAAAGACATGTAGATGTGGCACTTGAGGATATGGTTTAATGATGGACTTAGCAGTCCTAGTTTAATGGTTGGGCTTGATGATCCTAAAGGTCTTTTCCAAACTAAACAATTCTGTTAGACTAACTTGTATCTGTCTGCAACGATGTTCATGGGCTCAGGACATGTTCTGACAGCGGGAGAACAGAAGCAGCCACAGAGCAAGACAGTCTTTAATCAACGGGGAAGCCCAACTCAGCTCCAGGCCTTGCCCAGTTGGATCTCCAAGTTCGTGACCATTTTTCCTTCCTACAGGGGAAGAGAAGTAAAAGCATTGTAACTGTCTTACTCATACCTGGCCCCAGTCCTAGGAACAGATCAGTAACTGTGATCACAGCTACAAGCAAAAAGCTAGTGACAGATGAGCTGGGTAGGTTTTGCAATCGACAGCAAGAAATCCTGGGGTCTCCCCACTGAGATTAGCTTTTATCCTTGCTGATTCTCCCACCTGGTGGGAAGCAGCGTGGGAGAGCACAACAGAGGAGCTATATGTAACTCTAAAAACATATAGATGTTGTGGCTGCCTGCCACTGCAACCCTGAGCAGACACAACCCTTTCTGGAGTTTAGTTCACTGCTTGTTCCCTTCCTCTTTCTTATGCTGTGTCCCCATACCGTAAGGCGATGCACTGCCACGTCACCGCATACTCATTAAAGCCTGTGATGACAGTGTCCAGACCCAGTGAACTCCCACAGCTACTTTAATCACAGGTCAGGAAGGGGTAGCAGGAAATTGTCAGCTGGAAATCACCGACAGAGAAGGGGATGTGACAGCTAGGCAGTCTGATGAAGGAGGCCAAGCAGGAACACGCATGCAGGGAAGAGAGGATCACGTCATGGAATCACCGCTTTTGACCACTAGACCACAGGGTTTGAATCTCGTGCTGTTATCACGATGTGATGCCTCAGATAAAAGGGGATGAGCCCACATCAGTCATTCAGCTAATGGGGGAGAAGAAGAATCCTCCTGAACAAAGCAGAAGGCTTTGCATGAAGTTTTGTGCAGGAGCAGATGATGTATGAACCGGGCTTCCCTTTGGTTCTCTTTCCAACAAAAAAGGTGATAACTCTCCAGGGGGTAAGACTGAGGACAGGGAGTGGAGACAGTGAAACCTGAGCCCTCAAGTTTTCACCATAATGTTTGAGCTCCCGTAGCTGGAAGAGGGGATAGAGAGGAAAGGAGAGGTGGGGACAGATCTGCAGCCCCAGCTGTGGCAGAAAGCTGATGAAAAGGATTGCACTGAGGCAGAGCCTAGCAGTGTTTCTTAACCACCCGTTTTTTCATGGCTTTTCCTTTATAATCCACTAGAATTTTGTACATAACATTGTTTTTTCCTCCTTCTGTTAATATTTTCTTGCTCCCTCTCCTTGTTGCTGTTTACAAGCAGAAATGTAGGTGTGTACTTTCTTTCAGTCTGTGCTTTTGCAGGGTTTTGTAGAAAACCTCTAAGGTCTTAGCAAGCACCTGTGGTCTTTGGACAAGTTCTTAAGCACGGACATGAAACACCCAGTGTTATGTCTTGCTTCTCTTGCTGTTTAGGAGCAGATAGAGGAGAGCTGCCACATCTCTGGCCACTAGAGCAGTCTCTGAAGGCCATGTGCCTGCCATGTAGGTAGCTCAAACCCTAAATAACATTCTCTTTGGATCCATTTTAATCTTTCTGCAGGGTAAAGGTCAGTTGAGTAAAAGCTTATCTCACCATGCCCTGCACACTTCTCTCTGAGACAAACATTGACTGGATTCATTTGAAGATCTGGTCCATTATGATTAATAATTTCCCAAAACGCTTACAGCACTGACCACATTTACACACAAGCCACTTTCCTTGTAAGTAATTGCTGCAACTGCACTGAAAGTTACATCCATATCAGTGGGACAGTGACAGGAAGATTGTGAAAGGTAAGAATCACAGTAACTGACTGTACATCACGTTCACCATATCATAGTCGCTTTTAGGAGCTCTTGCTTGGAAAGACACACATCTGATGAGAAAGGTCTCCATTCCCATCACAACTTAGGCACATAAAAGTTCTGATACTTCAAAGAAAATCTCCCTACTCAAAACACCTGGCTTGCACTGCCCACCCAAAGTCCTGCAGCGGCACTGGCAGACCCTTTCAACACTGTGTGTCAATTTTGTTTCTGGAGAAAAAATAATTACAGCAGAGTGAGAATGGTACGTAATTAGCTGCTTTTCCAAATCAAAGTACATGCAGAGATGAGTTGCAGCTCACTCTGCCTGTTGAAGGATATGCACATGTGAATTTCCTTGCATTACAGATCCCTCCAGAATAGACATCTCAGATCATTTCAACAGTCTTGCATAGCAACTGCAGTCCCCACTGTCTCTGCTTTCTTCCCTGCCAACTCTTTTTCTCTTCCATGAATTACACTGATGGGAGCTGCGTGTGGCCCACTGGCTCACATGGCAGCATGAGAGGTTTGTGTCCTGCTCTGCGGCACCTCTGTCCCCAGGAAGGTGTTCAGTGGGTCACACACTACACTCACCAGCTGCACTTGGCATGGGAGGGAGGACACAGCAGAGACAGAGGTTACAATGCTGCAGAGAAAACGCAGAGCAAAAGCTGCCTGATGAGAGGAGCACAAGGTGGGAATTGATGGCATTAATTTTACCCTTGATGAGCAAGTCTGTCGTATTAGTTTCTATCCACTGCATAAACTGAGGAACCTGCCCAGGGCTCTCCCAGAGCTCTGCTTCCCATTTGTACATGGATGTTGCCTCAGCTGGAGCCATAATAGCTTGTTTCTTTCATGTTCGTCCTAACCACCCCTGTGCTGTTGCTGTGGTGATCTACAACTGTGAGAGACATGGAAGTGATGGATGGAGCAAATGGAGTACCATCAGAATTGAGAGGGCAGAGGCTTGCAGCAGGATACCTGAGCCATGTGTTTCAGCTGACAAGAAGAAGAGAGTGAAGAGGACATGGGTGAGCTTGACAGAAACAGACTAAAATGGATGGGGAAAACAAAACAAGGAAGAAAGGGCAGCAGGGACACTGGCTTTGTGGTTAGGCAGGGAGTAGAGATTTGGTAGACAATCTGTTCCACTATGGCCTTCCCAAGTGACATTAGGCAAACCATCCCATGGTCTTGAGCATCAGTTCCTTTTCTATAAAAAGTTTCTGTGAGAGAAACTGTCACAAAATGTCATCAGGAGCATAAATACAGTGTGGCAACCACCTTGTAAGTGATAAAAAACAGGCTGAACATCAAGGAAAAAGAAGGCTTTCATCTGAACAGCCTCAACAAAGTCACATTTATTGGGGAAAGCAGATAGATACAGACTGGAAGTGAGTTGGGGCAGCTTCTGTCTGTCTCCATGACTATACACACTGAGTATGCAGTTATTGTACGTTTATGAAGCTCTCTTGCCTCAACTGTTGGCATCTGCATCCCAGGGCTGTAGCCCCAGTTTGCAAATGTGGTATTGTCACTTGTCCCTCAGTACCAGGGAAGGATAAGGGTCTTCTGCTGAAACAGTATTTTGTTTTCCCTGCTGTCATTCTCTCCCCACCAAGTGTTTCTCCACTGGATCATTGTTGTGCAACTTGAGTTTTACTGGTGTTTCTGAGAGCACAGGCTTAAATTTAGGTAAAGTGGAGACCTCTTGTATGCAGATGCCACCAAACTGATTTGTGATTAAGCAAATGCAGCCCTAGAAACCTCCTGGTCACTGAGTGGTATGTCAAGAAGTCACAGCACAAAATGTCTTTCACTTGAGTGAAATCCTTCTGAAGCACACTGTCCTCATTTCCTTACTCATCCCCTCTCCCATCAGATACTGTTGGCTAGAAGTTTTCTTCTACTTTCCAGGCTAAATTCCTTTATGGTCAGTTTATACCCACTTGTTCTTGCGATACAATTGTCCTTCAGCTTTAATAACTTCCTCTCCTTCTGATTTTCACACCCTGATACATGCGTAAAGAGGAAATACAGCCTCTCACCCTTCACTCTGCTGGCTGTAAAAGCCAGTCTCCTCGCATAGGCTAGGAGTGTCCCTGCTTCTGGTACCATCTGCTTGCTCTTCTCTTCACCTGTTCCAATAGGAATACATATTTTTAGTAGGTAGGAAACAAGAGTTTCACTCCATTTTTCAAATGAGATTTCTCCTGAGTCCCAAACACTACTAATTCACACTTTCTTTTCTCTCTGTATACGTTGTAGGGTATTATTTGCCTTTTCACAACTGCAACATGTTGGGGCTCCCAGTCACAGTGTGAAGACAGTGTAATGTATTACTAAGTGCAAGCATTCGTCCTGCTTTGGCATTTCCAGGTGCTGAGCCACCACAGTGTTGCTGTTACAGATGCCAATACAATTCTGTGCATTAAAGCTCATGCACTCCCAAAGCCAGTCACTGAATCCCATTCTTCCAGCCTGACACCTTCCCTTTCCACACGACATACCTCTGTCCCTCCATCAGCCAGCCCCTTATCTCCCTTCTAACTTTTTCATAACTTCTATTTTAGCTATTAATTTCACATATCGCACTGTGTCAAATACTTTATTGTAGTCTGGACAGATAAGATCTCTATCATTTCCCCTATCCAAAATAGTTGTCCTATCAAAAAGAAATATCAAATTATTCTGGCATGCTTTGCCTTTGACAAACTCCTACTGCAGTGTACCTCCTTGTTCGTTTGCCTCTGTGGTTTTTTTCTTATAATTCCCTCCTACAGATTAGCTCTAAAGCTGTATGCTCTGTGGTGGTCAGAAGAATGGGTCTGCATTTCCCTAGATTACACCCTTTTCCTTTTCTTAGAGATTATTACAGAGGTACTGCATCTGTTATTCTGCAGTCAGACAGTGCCACCACCAACTTGATAGATTAATTAAAAATCCGCCCTGGAAGACTTGCCATTTCATTTCGTATGCCAGCTATCTCAATACTCTGAGATATTCTGGTCCCTGTGACTGGAGCTGATCAAGATGCTTACGTTCTTGTTTCATCTTGAGTGCAGTCATTTCCTTTTCCATACACAGAGCGCTTGCCCTGTGTTCTCCATTGTCATAATTACTGGAAACCAAAGTGCTACTCATTTAATTCCTGCTGTTCTTGGGTCACACCTATGATCCCCTCATTACTGTCCCCAAGCACGCACAGGTCCTTTCCAGATCATGTCACAGAGGAATCACTTCTTGTTTCTTTCACTTGCCTTCACCAGGTCTACCTCAGGTTGGCCTTTGATCATCCTTAGTTAATCCTTACAGTTTTAGCCCCCTTGCCCCCCCAACACACAGCAGCCATCCCTGTGACCTGCTGCTTAGTTCTGGTGCACTCTGTGCTATCTAGTCTCATACTACTCCAAACGCACCAGCGAAAGAATCAGCTTGGAGCCAGTATAAACGAGATGTCACAGGGGCTTGCATGGGTTTAACATTAAACTATTAAAAATTAAACTTGTGCAACAAGTGTGTGAAGATATGCCCTAAACCCTTCCCTGAGATTTAAGTGCAAGCATTTCATGCCCACGACCAAGTTGCTCTGGGTCACGGAGAGAGAAGCATTTTCTCTCCTTGCCTGTTCTACACGTTCACTTATTTTGTAGATTGTCTCTTTTGTATTTTTAGAAGTGGATGTTGCTAAGGCAACCAAACTAGCTGAACATTTTGTTTCCCTAAGAACAATACATGTTTAAATATTCAGGCAATTTTCCATTGTTCGGCAGGAATGGTGAGATCAGTCAGATTATCCAGACCAGATGAGGGAAGTTTAGGTTGGCTTTCTATCATATTTAAAAGCCTTCAGTGTGCTGACAGCCATTTAACAGCTCTGTCCAAGGAGGAACAATATATAGCAGACATGGAGACTACCCTCCATAAATGGGAGAAATGCTTGGGTTTATCCCCTTCTGTTACACTCCCCACAGTAAACCAAAGCACGTATGTTGTATTTCCAGGTAGCCGAGCTGTGCTCACCCCTGTCTTGAGGCTGACACAAGATCTGCTCATGCTCTGCAAGCACAGCATTGAATATTGATAGTGTCATCCAAGTCAGAAGGGGCAAACAAAAGATCCATACAATGTATTATATCCTTCCCTCTTGCCTACCCTGTGGCTTTCAGGCACGTGTTTCAACCATCTGGAAAAGATTTAGAATATTCCTGCAGAACCAGCTGCTTTTGGTACCCCTGAAAGCAGGCTGGTGATGGTAGCCTGCGAATGACCCTCCCCTACCTGTATGAAGTTGACCAGCCTGGCTTCCTGGCAAACTATGAGGGGCTGTCACAGCCCATCCCACTGGCTGGTCTGTGATGGCAGGAGCTGCCACCTCATGAGTGGCTTGGAGCAGAGTGTGGTGTCAGTGCCCGGCACAAGAGCCAGAACCATGTGCTGAGACTGAAATACCTTGAAGTCTGCTTCTGATTTTGACATTAATGTTTTCTGGGATGATCACTAGGTGTGCTTAGCTTCACTTTCCCCACTGGCATTGTAAGGTGGCCAAAACTGTAAGAACCTGAAGAAAATATGATTATAGTTTAAAAATGTTTTTCAAATAAGTGCCAAATACTACTATAATGCTAAAAGGAGTAGGGGAGAAGGGGGAAGGGATAAAGGAGATTGTTAAATGTGAAAGTGGTTAGCACATGAGGACTCAAAAGGCACAGAGGCAAGAAAAGCACGGCACAGTCACAAAAGGGCATGTACTCCCAAAACTGATCTCTAATCCAGAAGCAGGGAGCAGCCTGATACCAAAGGACAGATAGTGCAGAGGAGAGTCACGATGGGAAGATAACTGAGGAACACAGGACTGGAGCTACTGTTAGCGACAGCAGAAATGCTGCATAGTGGAGCAGGCACTCCTCCAGTGAGTGACACACAGCACATGCCTGACTGACTAGTGTTACTATGGGATGGAGCTATTTATCCTTTCCAATGCATCTACCTCTAGAAATGGGCAATTCTCTCTTCCTTCTAAAAATCTTTTCTGGAGATGTGAGCAACACACCATTAACACTGGATTACAAGTTATTGACCTGAAAAGAGAACTTTAGAAACCTTGTTGTTTTTCATAATTTGGTGGTTTCTGTGTGCATATTTGTGCTATATTCTCTGTCCTTCTTGTTTTAACAGAGAAGAACATCACCTAGAGCATTCAAATACTGTAGCCGAACAGCTAATGAGTGCAAGGAGGTTTGTGTTTTTCAAACAGCAATAGCAAGGTCTTCTAATTTATCTAGGCCAGATCCAAGCATACCAAACTGTAAGAGAAGCTTCCTAGGACTGCCGAAGATACTGGTTGAAATGGCAGTCTTAGCGGTGAGAATTAGTTTTCAGGAAACTAGCTGCTTCCTAGGATGATGGACAGCTAGGCCAAGTCTGAATAGCTAGAAAAGTCAATGGACCATGGGTCAGCCTGATGCAGCCACGTGTGCCATAAAAGTCCTAGCCCCAGCACAGGGTTTGGCTCTTTTCTGCCCCATCATTTTCCCTGAAAGATAAGAAGAACCAGCAGATTAGACGTGGCCCAGGGTGGGCACACATCACATTATGGGTAATTAAACTGCTGCCAAAAATGGCAAGTATCATTTGGGGTGATTTCCGTGCACATCTCTCCTTTACAGCCCTCGCTCTTCCAGTGGACTGGTCTGCCTACCTGACCTCATGCCCAGTGCCTGGCCCAGATGAAGAATTAGGAGGAAGGTCAAAGTCCAAATCAGGACTCATGGGTAAAAATGGTCTTTAGTCAGAAACAGGAGTTTATCAGATGCTTAGACCTAAGCAAATGGAAAGAAGAAATAAAAATATGGCAGGAAAGAGTTACTCAGAGGTCTAAGAATAAGGCAGATTGATCCATCCAAGGTTCCCAGTTATAAAAGGTTGGGGAGAGTCCCACTGCAATACACCACACTGCAAAACAGGTGATAGCTTCAACTTTTGCCTATAGTCTACCGAAACCATTGTGCAACCAGGACATGGAGCAACTGAGCTTCATGCTCCTCTGTGGCAGTGAATTCTAGGGAGTGATGGAAGGAAGAAAGAAATGGAAATCACAGACTGAAGGGAATTAGGAGGGGGTACCAAAGGGACAAGGAGCAGAAGGGAAATACAAGGTGTGCTTGCTCTCAGTGCAGCCTGTTCTTGGAGCACCAGCAAATAACAAAGCCTTTGTTTCATCCTTACTGACTCTTTAAATGTCAGTGTCTCTGCTTCAGCCAGGTGGTACCAATAAATTATTCAGTCACGCAACTACATCATGTGCCCAAAAAGGGAAAACTGAGCTGAACAGGATCAAAACCCAGAAGGGATTATTTTAATTTAAGAAAGAGCCTCTATTGTGTAAAGAATCAGCTACTTTCTCACCACAGGCAGCCTCAGGGAAAAGAACGGGGAAGCAGTACTGTTGGATCAGAGCCAACACACTGGTGCAACCACGGTGCCGGCTGCCTGCAGTGGGTCTCTCTGGGGCAAGAGAGGGGTGCCCAGGGATGCTGCAATCGAGTTTATTGCGTGTTGCACAGAGCCTGACCTAAGCCAGGGTTAGTTTTAAGACCAGACATTGCCAGTGATATTACTCACACCACTTTGAGAATTCCCTTGCCCTCCACCTGTCTCAGCTCCTTCACCTGTGAAACAGCCTGAGAGTGGCTCTGCAATGCATGACCGCTTTCCGGGCCCTGGCTTCTCCTGCCCTACAGCTGCGAGCCGGGCAGTCTGCAGGTGGGTCTGCTTTCCAGGCTGGGGCCTTAGGGGAGGCAGCCTTCACCATGGGAGACCACGCTGGCACGAGTACCCCAACAGCACAGTCAGTGCTGCCGTGATTGTTACAGACAGCAGTAGTGGCTGATACAACCTCTCAGGAAAGGTGATTACGGCCCAGAGAAGGCAGATGGTGCAGACATGCAAGACGTGCACGCCTACCACTTTCAGATCCTATTTGCATTCATATACGTGAAGTCACTGCAAAGTGGTTTAGCCCTGCCTTTCAGCTAGCCAAGTAAAATCCCCTCCCCTCTCTGGATAGGACACAGGAATGTATGAATAGTCCTCTTGCAACCATTGCCCCGTGCACCTGCTCCTGACAAGGCTCCAGGGCCTCTGCACCCAGCTGTTAATGCTCCATCTAACCTGGGAGAAGCACCTCTTGTCGTGTACAGCAGAAAGGATGCTTTCTACAAAGAAGGAACCAGAAGCTGCACTGAGAACAGACACTGCACAGAGCAGTGAGCCTCCCAAATGATTTTTATTATCCCTTTTCTAAGGGCAGCAGCTTTCTGTTCAGTTGATGTAAGAAACACAGCCACAGGCTTAGGGGTTTGTATGGATGAGATTATTTCTTTCTCTTTTATACACACCTGCTCTTCCAGTTGTTGTTCTTAATAAGCATTTAGGGAACAGTAGGAAAGGGAGTGGGAGAAGAGGGGATAAGAGCCAAGCTGAATGCAGATGCCCATGTTAGTCTCTTGAAGCAGCTAATCAGCCTTTCTACACAGTAACTTGAATTTTGCAATGCAAAAGCAAGGACTTAAAAGCAAAGCTGAGACCGTACTGTTTCTGGTAATAGAGCAAGCTATCTGCAAACCACAATGGAAAAAAAAAACCCTGCTAACTCAAACATCAATGCAAAAGTTTCCAAGAGCGAGCAAAAGGGAGGTTTGGATTTTACTCTGAGTTTCACTAGTTCCTCACTACACGGACATACTCCTGCTTTCGGCGCCGTGAGTAAGAGGCGTTACATAACTATGCAAAGCGCCTGAGATGTGGGGGCAAGAATCCTGTCGGGGCTCAGGTATTAGACTGGGACTCTGAAAATATTGCCGTGATTTCCATCGCAAATCCACTGAGTCACAGAAATGTTAAGGATTATTCACACACTGTGGGAGGAGCCAAGGAAACACAGATCTTGGAGGAGACCTTTTACACGAGCCAGCTTCTGCTTAAGGCAAGCAAGGAGTTGTTTCTGATGTAGCTGCAAATGGCCTATATGTCCTTTCAACTATTGCACACTGTGAACTAATGTTTTCATGCACACATCCCCCTCTTCCCTCCGACCCCTCTCCAAACCCTCCCATCCTAGGTATCTGTGTACAAAGATTCAAAATATTCAAACAGTTTGGGCTCTCCTAGGGCTTTTTTATCCTACACTGATGGAAAGAATTGGCAGCAGATATATCTTCACAGCGGCCAACCAGGCTGGAACTTCTTGACAGCAGGCCTAGAGCTGAGGACACAGAGAGATGAGAGAGGAGGATCTCCATACATGTGGGGATCTCTACACAGGCTTGAACAAGCAGCCCTTTGCTTTGATTTCAGAGCGATAATAATCTTCTCTTCAAAATGACAGCTTAGGGCTCAGCTGCTGCAGCACTGTTTTTGGAATCAAATTACTAGAAAGGTCAAAATCATTAACATGTGCTTTAGGAAGAGGGAAAATACCAGGCAAAACCTGTAAGCTTCCACTGCTGAAAGATGCCCCCTGGACTAGCAGATGCTATTATTTGCTTCATTTCACTGTAGGCAGAAGGGTGTCCTCTCACCAAGGGAACAGAGAAGGAGGTCATTCTGCTTGGAGGTCTTTCAAAAATGTGCGTAGCAGGAGAGGCCTCTTGTGACTTTGTAGAATTTAAAAGGCAGAAAGCAGTGTTAGAGGGAGTGAATGAATAGATTATGTCCCTCTTGCCTGGTATGGCTCTAATCTGTGTACTCTGCATAGGGCCCCTTTAGCATCCTGCACTGTCAGGAATGGTTGTCCCACTGTCAAAAACATAGGGACTTATTCTTGCTCCGACATCCATCAGGAGAAGGTGAATATGGAGTTGGTACTACGCCCAAAGGACAAGACCTATGATGCCAGTTTTGCTCATGCCTTGATTACATGGGTTGGGCCATAAGCATCATAATGATTACACTATAGTTCTTCAACAAGAAGTGTTAATAAATAGGAGAAAAAAGAGCAGACAAAGGCTTCCACAATTTTTGAGCTGCAGCTTTGTGTGTCTTGTTTACCAGAGACCTCTGTGAGGCCGCCTGAAGACACCTACTGCCTCAGCAGTGCATTAATCATCAAGGTAGTCAGCAGCCGAGGGCAACATACTTCTCTTTTGACAGCATTCAAATTAAAATTTAAAATGTCTATCAAGAAATAACATGGAGTTCCTACAAGGATGCCTAATGCCCCATTCGCCTCTTTGAGTTGGGCCTCACTAAGTTAAAGCCAACCCTGCATTCTCCAAAATATGGCCACAACACTGAACACAAGGCAGAAACAGTCTTTGCCCTAAACTTTTCAGATTTAACTAGAGGAACAGTGCACTTACAGGCTTCCACCCCCCAGATGTGTTTAACCATGTCCTCCTATGTTAAGTAAGCTGCCTCTACATTTCATACCCCAGAGGTGCTCTCATATTTGTCACGTGTGCTTCTGGATGGATAATAGGATTCACCTTGATATGATAGCTCCAATGTCTCTGAAGTAATCTGGCCCATGAAAAATCATCTTTCTAATTCTTGAGAATGTCATGTGCATTAGCTGCAGCCTTTCTGGTATGAATCCTCTACAGTGGATTCAATTTCACACAAGTCCTAGCAAGACGGACCATCCTAGGCTAGGAATTCATACTCCCTACAGCCTCTACTCTTCAAAGAGACAAGCAACCTCTGCTTTTCACATTGGATCCACCTTTAAACTTATATATAATTTTTCCTTCCCAGAGCAAGGAGGTTCAATCTGAATTTGAAGGTCAAACGATTTGGACTGCTTAGCGCCATATCTCCCTTTTGTATTTGTACACCTTTCTGTGCGGCACTGCGTGTTAACACTCAGTGTTCACCTTCACCTGCAGCATTAAGTTAAGCTTTTCCATGGCATTTTTCCTTATCCATTTCCGCTTGACCCACAAAAACCTATCGCCCAGGTTTAATGAGCCATTCAACTTGGCTCAGGCTCAGGCTGTTAGCCACTGCACTCAAAACTGCTGGTCTTCCAGTGCTTTTCCATCGTGTTCCTTGGGCTGCGCGTTCTTGGTCAGCTACCCACTCGCTACTTCTACCTCGGAAACAACCCCTCACTAAGAGAGCAGATGCTGAGTTTAAATCCACCTGCAACACAACCTGATGGGCAGGCAATATTTCATGTATTTCCATGGAGACAACCGGACTGGTTCCCAGCTGCCGAGAAGAAAACTGTATCCTCAGGGTACTGCAGGGCTGAGGACCTGGGAGCAGAGCGCAGAAGTCCTACCGCTTCGCCTGAGTGAGCACACCTTTTCAGGGGGCATGCTCCAGTACAGCTTGGCACACTCGCATTTGCTTGACCTAGCTTAATCTGAGCCAAGGTCATGCCACAGCCAAAAACATACCCCTTGCCCAGCATGGTCCCGTGTGCTTTCACCCTTGCTGTACGCTTTGCATGCCCCTTGTTGCAGTTGCCCCCATGCCTACTCTCACATTCATCGCACACCACAGACTGGCATGGTCTGAATTATTTTTTGGCTTTTACTACTGCTTTGCATTGCATTGTGTTGGCTACAATGCTGCCACTGCAATCGAGTTTTTCAGTTCACAGCAGAATAAATGTTTGAAGATATAAATAATTACTCTAATTTACCCCATTAACCACGTACAAAAAACTTGAAAGGCTCGTGCAAGCATCCCCGCTGGAGAAAAGATTATGTCAGGAACAGAAAATATTAGGGAAGACGTTGCTCTGTGCTCAGGAGAGGCAATTCAGGAAGGTTGTCTAGAGGTCACAGGCAGTTTGCCTTTTATGTTTTGGAAGGGGAAAGTTTTAAACTTACAGAAGTGGGTAGCCGCCTCAGGACAGTGCCTCCTTGACTCCGCTCTCTCCAGTGGAGATCCCTCACTCTTTTACTCCCGGACAGTTTTTTGGGCCAGAGTGAAATAGCTGCAGCCATGACCTTGCTCTCACCTTCCCCGGTTACCACAGATTTCATTGACAGCTGGTACTTTTGGGGGTGTGGGGGCAGTGGAAGGATTGTGTTCACCTGACAACGAGGTCAGGACTTGTCTTGGTGCATGAATAGAACAGATATAGTGAAAACATGAGTCCTCTGCTCCTCTTTCCTCTCCAGGGATCCTGGCATCCAGCACCTCCATGCAGAATTTTTTTCCAAGGAATGGGAGGGGCTCAAAAATGAAGGAACTGGCCTCAGGCCAGCACTTGGTACTTTGCTTGTTCAGGCAAACTCCTGAGATGCCCTATATGTGAAATGAATCGCAGACCTCTACCTCCGAGGGAATTAGAGTTAATAGCTTCACTTTCTCACAGAAAAAAAAGAAAGAAAAAAAAAAAGCCATTTTGAGCAGTTTCACTGCTGGGCTGTGTATTTCTTTAATGCGTTTTCAGGAGAGATGGTTGTTAAGGAGAGGGAGGGTAGGATCCCATTTTGTATGGAGATTTCCATGCTAAACTGAAGGACTTACAGTCTCATGATGCTGGGGCAACAGCAGCTGTATCTGGCCATTCCTTTCGCAGTGATCATCAGATGACCTTGAGATCTACCCATCTGGGGCAGTACCATTTCTATAAATATCCCATTTCCCAAGATAGTGTTTTCAGAGACAATGCCAGTGGAGAATTCAATTCAGTTGGGCTCACGCTCCCTTCTCTCTCAACCTTCCCCTCTGTCCTGTCCCTCTCTTACTCTGGGTTGTAAAAAAAACCTCTAAGATTTCTCTTTTAGCACTGACCTTCTGAGCTATCTAATTATGAAGATAGAAAGAGGCTGCAAGCAGACAGTGAAAAAAGAAAAGCCTTTTGCTAGCAGGAAAACGTGTGAGTAATATACACACTGTTGGACAGTGGCCAAATCACTCTAGTAACGGCTGTTAGTTCCTCTTACCAAGAAAATGATCAAATGAGAAAGAGAAGATGCATTTGGGTGTCAGAAATGCTGAGTCGCACTGGGAGAGTGCCGCATCCGATGGAAATTTACCCAGGATCCAGTGACCTTCACAGGCTGGGGATGATGACCGAGGGCTTGCAGGGATATCCTGCCCTCGCTCACACGCTGCTGTACTACCTCCATGTCACTGCTGAGGCAGAGCACACCCCGAAAAGGGAGACCAGGAGATGATCTCAGGGGCTGAACAAGCTTCAAGACAGAGTGGGCTACCAGGACAGCCACCACGGCACAGAACAGGGTACTGCGCACCCGGTGCGTGAGGGCAGCTGGCCCCACAGTGCTGCCTGGTCTATGGTGGTTTATTGCCTCAGGCAATTACTTGCAGCTTGTCTGGACCTTACCCTGCTGCTTTGGACACATGGTCTTGAAATGAAACAGTTGGGTCCAGCTACCCCACCTGGAGATGGCAGATAGCGAAGATGACTTCACAGCTCCCTGCTTTTAGGGCTGATGTACCATATCTTGTATCAAGCTAGAGCTTCCCTACAAGCTGCGTCAATAGATGCCCTGTAGCCATTCCCACAACCTTTCAGGCACTTACTGTGAGCAGAGATCAGGAATACTCTGGCTTCACCCTTTAAGAGGGTCTAAGATTTGGGATATTGGCAGAAATCTCCCTTCCTCTACAGGGCTAATTGCTGGGACATGGCTGGTGGCTTTGCCTGCAAGTTTGCAGCCTCTCCCTGAAAGATGATGGGGGCTGGGGGAGGATGTGCAGTGATGCCAGAGGACAAAGGATACAAGGCAGTAAATAAGAGTTGCAGCTGAAAATAGAGCACAACTACTTGCATCGAGCTGGAAGATGGAAAAAACCCCAAGGAATAAGGAGATAGCTAGTGATGCAATGATGAGGATGCTGGCTAGATGGTGCTAGCACATACTCCTGTGCTTTTGTCAGGGACTAATGCAACATTATGACTGCTTTTTCTTTAGACAGAGGTTTCATTTCCAATGCAAGAGCTGGATAAACTACTGTCTGTTGATAGCACTGCTAATAGAAAACTGGTAGTCCCAATGAAGTTCTCAGCACTTTCAAAGATGAAGGGCTTCCGGAACATAAGAAAGATAATGCTCTCTTTGCAGCACTGGGGCATGATAAACAGCCAACTTTCTCAATCCAGTACTCCTGTGTTGGCTAAACATGACACAAAATGCAGTTTCTGCCTCGCATCATCTTGAAATAACTCCTAGTGCTGTGCTGCAGGGACTCGTTCTTAATCCTCTGGACTGTACTGGATTAGGCTGCTAGTAGAGCTGGCTCCAGTCACCAAGGCAACAGCAGGCTCCCCAGCCCCTGAAAAGGAGCGTATCCATGTGGTGAGGCGGAGATCGCGGCTCAAGCACACCCAGTCCCACAATCTCCACACTTCCCTTTTGTACGCTGTGCTTTCAGTTTGGCTGTATTCTGCCGTGACACGGCACCCCCTCAGCCCTTCAGAAGATCCAAGCCCAGGTGTCAGGGATCCTGTGCCTACAGGGGTGAGAAACCAATGGGCTTCTGGGACACCTGCTGGTGGGCCGGTGCTTGACGCACCAGGCCGCGGGAAGTCTGGGCCTGCAGAAGGACTGTACCCAAACTCCAGAGCTCGAATTAAATGCCCCCTCCCCCCCCTTAGTGACTATCTGTGTGTGAACAATACAGATTGAGGGTGAATTAGATCTTGAAAGTAGGCTCAGACCTAAAAACAAGCCTCCTACATAGCTGTGGCATACAGAGAGCCCAGCCACCACTAGAGGGAACAGAAGCCCACAGTGAATGACAAAACGATAAGACTGCTCTAAAATGAATCCAGCCAACCAGAGAATGCTAGCAGACATTCTCCATTGAAACTGGAAAAATACACCTGAAATATAGACATCTGATGGTCTGGTAAGAGGAGAGTGGAGACTAGAAATCCAGAACAAGCAGGAATTTCATACCTCTGGCTGTCTTCCAAGCCCCATCGCCAACTCTTCCTACAGGCAGTGGAATAAAAGGGGATACCTCACATCTAAGTTTCCCTGAAGCTGTTGATAGGAGGACAGAGCCAGTGGAGAATGAGGCCAATAAAGTTTAGTCAGTGCTGTGGAGGGGT